>NC_133516.1:35822500-36447500 GCF_049354715.1 Callithrix jacchus
TGGCTCACACCCGTAATCCCAGCACTTCAGGAGGCCAAGGCTGGCGGATGGCTTGAGGCCAGAAGTTCAAAACCAGTGTGGCCAACCTCAACTTGGGAGGCAGAGGTTGCAGTGAGCTGAGATTGTGCCATTGCACTCCAGCCTGGGTGACAGACCGAGACTCAATTAAAAAAAAAAAAAAAAAAGGCCAAAAAAAAAAAAATCCCCAAAACAAAATAATAAAACCAAATCAAAAGCCAATCACTTCTCCTGGGAAGGAACAGTGAGGAAGGAACAGTGAGGACTCACTCACCGCCATGGGAAAGGCAGGAAGCCATTCATGAGGGGTCCACTCCCACAGTCCAAGCACCTCCATCTGGCACCCACCTCCGGCATCAGGATCACATTTGAACATGAGATTTGGAGGGGACAAACATGACAAATGTCCCTTATGATTCCTTGTGGAATTGCACTTGAAAGTTACTCAAACTCTTCGGAAATAAATGTTGGTTGAACATGTTGTGACTGTCACATTGACTTTGCCTCACCTCTCCCCAAGCCATTCCATTTCTGCTGGTTATAAGAAATCTCTTATTAGCAGTCATTTAATTTATTTACTTTATCTTATTTTATTTTTTAGAGATAGAGGCTTGCTCTGTTGCCCAGGCTGGAGTACAGTGGCATGATCACAGCTCACTGGAACCTTGAACTCCTAGGCTCAAGTGATCCTCCCACCTAGGTGTCTATAGTAGGTGAGACCACGACACATACCACCTGCACCCAGCTAATTTTTTATTTTTTGTGAAGAGCAGGATATTGTAATATTTCCCAGGCCGATCTTGAACCCCTGGGCTCAAATGATCCTCTCACCTTGGCCTCCCAAAGAGCTAGGATTACAGATGTGAGCCGCCTGTGTCCAGCCTAGCTGTCTTGACTTTTGGCTAATGTACCCTGGTGAACTGAAGAGACATGCAAGGTGCATAAGGCTCTCGTGGGTTGGGAGCCTCATGGCATAGGCTCACCATGGGTTCCCTATACCTCTGTGTGACTGTGGCAGCTTCTTCTTACCTAAAACTCCATTCAGCAAACTCTAAGAGGTTTAGAATCTTGAATTGATCTAAGCCCTTTAGAAAGCTCTTAGGACTCTTCATGTTACATGTAATAGGTAGCCCGTTCATACTGTGTCAAACATGGAAGTGGAGGGTGAGCTTCAAGGTTGGTTTCATTCTGTGACTGGGTATTTCTTTTCTTTTCTTTTTTTTTTTTTTGAGACAGAGTCCTGCACCGTTGACCAGGCTGGAGTGCAATCTTGGCTCAATGCAACATCAGCTTCCTGGGCTCAAGCAATTCTCCTGCCTCAGACTCCCAAGTAGCTGTAATTATAGGCACGTACCACTGAGCCCAGCTAATTTTTGTATTTTTAGTAGAGACAGAGTTTCACCATGTTGGCCAGGCTGGTTGCAAACTCCTGACCTCAGGTGATTCACCCGCGTTGGCCTCCCAAGGTTCTGGGATTGCAGGTGTGAGCCACCACAATGGATATTTCTTGCTGTTGCTCCTTTCTGCCTTTATCTGATGGTGGGCTTCCTGCATGTCGACAGCCTGGCTGCACAGCTGCCTGCTTCTCCTCCAGTGGGAGAGACCGGTTCCTACAACTGAGACAAACATTGCTTTTCAGAAGCCTCAACAAGCTGTTATTCATATGCTTCTTGTTCAAAGATCAGATTTTAGCAATACCTAATCTATGAACCAGGACCCATAAACAGTGAGGGAAAATGTCTTTAGAGACAACCAAGAAATCCCAAACCCATCTGTTTCATTTACAGAGGAAACTCTACAGCTCTTATTCACTGCTTGTTGACTTTAGCAGTTCACAAAATTCCAATGAAATTGCTCACCTGGCTTCCTAGGACTTGACAGTGAAAAGCTTTTAATAAATAGCAGTAACATGAAGGACCTCGACACTATGAAAAGCCTCAAGGATAATTTATCATTTAGGCAATGGAGTCAAAAAGGAATTCTGGCTGGGCACGGTGGCTCACACCTGGAATCCCAGTACTTTGGGAGGCCGAGGCGGGTGGATTACCTGAGATCAGGAGTTTGAGACCAGTCTTGTCCACATGATGAAACCCTGTCTCTACTTAAAAAAAAAAAAAAAGAAAGAAAAAAAAAAGGAAAAAGCTGGGCGTGGTGGCACGTGCTTGTAATCCCAGCTACTTGAGAGGCTGAGGCAGGAGAACTGCTTAAACCCAGAGGTTGCAATGAGCCAAGATCATGCCACTGCACTCCAGCGTAGGTGACAGAGCGAGACTCCCTCTAGAAAAAAAAACAAAAAACAAAAAGAACCCAGAAAGGAATTCTACAGCACCTCTCCAGGCTGCTTGGTTCCGGTTCTTCACCCACCTCTGCTTAATATGCAGCCTTTTGCACATCCTCAATCACTCTCAGCTTCAACGTCCTACACCCAACATGGGTTATTATGAGGATCAGGAAAATAATCTACAGCAATTCTTTAAAAAAAATTTTTTTTCCCCTTGCTTCTTGGGAGGCTGAGGCACGAGAATCACTTGGGCCCGAGAGGTGAAGCAGTGAGCAGAAACCGTGCCACTGCACTCCAGTCTGCCACAGACCTAAAAAAAAAAAATGTGGCCACAGAGCCACAGGGTCTGGCTCTGTCTGTCACCCAGCCTGGAGTGCAGTGGCAAGATCTCGGCTCACTGCAACCTCTGGCTCTCAGGTTCAAGCAGTCCTCCCACCTCAGCACCGCAAGTAGCTGGGATCACAGGCAACCGTCATCATACCCAGCTAATTTTTTGTAGACTGGGTTTTGCCATGTTGCCCAGACTGATCTCGAACTCCTGGGCCCAAGCGATCCACCCACCTCAGCCTCCCAAAGTACTGGGATTACAAGCATGAGCCACTGGAGTGGAATGCTGAGATTGCTCCACTGCACTCCAGCCTGGGTGACAGAGGGAGACTCAAAAAAAAAAAAAGGAAGTCTACCCATATGAGTGGTAATGTGTGGCTACTTGGAAGGAGGTATTCAATAGGCACCAGGACTCAGAAGCTTCAGACCTATGAATCCATATGGCCTGTGATCCAGCTGCCTGGGAATAGGCTATGATGGTTAATCATATGTCAACCTGACTGAGCCACAGGATGCCTACATAGGTGGTTCAATAGGGTTTATGGGTATGCCTGCAAGGGTGTTTCTGGGAGACACTAGCCTTTGAATGGGTGGACTGAGCAAAGCAGACCTGCCCTCAGCAGTGTGGCTGGGTACCTTACAATCTGTTGAAGGCCTGACTGTTGTGTGAACTTTGGAAATTTGAGACAGGTCTCAGTTAATTTGTAAAGTTTGTTTTGCCAAGGTTGAGGAACATGTGGCTATGACACAGTCTCAGGAAGTCCTGGACATGTGCCCAAGGTGGTCGGGACATAGCTTGGTTTTACACATTTTCACGAGACATTAATCAATATATGTAAGAAGTACAGTGCGTTTGGCTGGGTGTGGTGGCTCACACCTGTAATCCCAGCACTTTGGGAGGCTGAGGAGGGCGGATCACAAGGTCAGAAGTTCGAGACCAGCCTGGCCAATATGGTAAAACCCAATCTGTAATAAAAATGCAAAAATTAGCTGGGCGGGGTGATGGACAGCTGTAGTCCCAGCTACTTAGGAGGCTGAGGCAGGAGAATTGCAGTGAGCCGAGATCTCACCATTGCATTCCAGCCTGGGTGACAAAGCGAGACCCCATCTCAAAAAAAAAAAAAAAAAAAAAAAAAGTAATACATTGGTTCAGTCCAGAAAGTGAGGGACAACTCGAAGCAGGGAATGGTCTTCCAGGTCACAGGTAAGTGAGAGACAAATGGTTGCATTCTTTTTTTATTATTATTTTTTATTTTTTGGTGGTTGCATTCTTTGAGTTTCTGATTAGCCTCTCCAAAGGAGGCAGTCAGAATATGCATCTGTCTCAGTGAGCAGGATGACTTGGAATAGAATGGGAGGCAGGTTTGACCTGAGCAGTTCCCAGCTGGACTTTTCCCTTAGTTTAGTCATTCTGGGGCCCCACCTTTTCTTTCTTGTGTTTTCTTGCTTTTTTTCTTTTTTTGAGACTCAGTCTCACTCTGTCTCCAGGCTGGAGTGCAGTGGCACAATCTCAGCTCACTGCAACCTCTGCCTCCTGGGATTACAGGCATGAGCCACCACGCCCGGCCGCCCAGCTAATTTTTTTGTATTTTTAGTAGAAATGGGGTTTCACCATGTTGGCTAGGATGGTCTCGATCTCTTGACCTCATGATCCACCTGCCTCAGCCTCCCAAAGAGCTGGGATTACAGGCGTGAACCATTGCACCTTGCCTTGCCCCTATTTTTCTTTTCACGTTAGACAGAGGAGGAAGAAAATTGAATTAACTGTATCTGAGTCAGCAAGGTGGTGTGTGCTTGTAGACCCAACTACTAAGGAGACAGAGGTGGGAGGATCCCTGGTTCCTCCAGCCTAGGCAACATAGTGCGACCCCATCCCTAATAAATAAATAAGAATGAATTAACTCTGCCTGACTGCCTGAGCTGAGACATCCATCTTCTGCCTTCAGTGCTTCTGGTTCTCAGGCCTTTAGACCTGGTCTGGAATCTAGACCACTGGATTTCCTGGTGTCCAGCTTGTAGACACCTGACAATGTGATTCTCAGCCACTATCACCATGTGAGCCAGTATCTTTTTTTTTTTGAGATGGAGTTTTGCTGTTGCCCAGGCTGGAGTGCAATGGCATGACTTTGGTTCACTGCAACCTCTGCCTCCCAGGTTCAAGAGATTCTCCTGCCTCAACCTCCCACATAGCTGGGATTACAGGCACCCACCACCCTGCCTGGCTAATATTTTTTTGGTATATTTAGTAGAGACAGTGTTTCACCATGTTGGCTAGGCTGGTTTCAAACTCCTAACCTCAGGTGATCCATCCACCTCAGCCTCACAAAGTGTTGGGATTATAGGCATGAGCCCCTGCACCCAGCCGAGCCAATATTTTGCAATAAATATCTTCCTCTATATATTACTCCACGCTTATCTGCCAGGGGACTTGTTCCAAGACCCCCAGTAGATGCCTGAAATCTTCAGCAGTACCAAACCCTACATATGCTATGTTTTTTCCTACACATACATACCTATGATACAGTTTAATTTATAAATTAGGCACAGGAAGAGATTAACAATAAGTAATAAAATAGAACAATTATGACAATATACTGTAATAAGTTATGTAAATGTGGTTTTTCTCTCTTAAAGTATCTTATTGTAGGCCAGGCATGGTGGCTCACACCTGTAATCTCAGCACTTTGGGAGGCTGAGGTGGGCAGATCACCTGAGGTCAGGAGTTTGAGACCAGTCTGGCCAGCATGGTGCAACCCTGTCTCTACTAAAAAATACAAAAATTTGCCTGGCGTGGTGGTGCATGCCTGTAGTCCCAGTTACTCGGGAGACTGAGGCATGAGAATCACTGGAACCTGGGAACAGGAGGAGGTTATAGTGAGCTGAGATCGCACCACTGCACTCCAGCCTGGGTGACAGAGACTCGGTCTTAAAAAAAAAAAAAAAAACCAAAAAACCCAACAAAAACAAAACAAAAAGCTATCCATCTATCTATCATCTATTTATCCATCTATCATCTATCTATCTATCTATCTATCTATCTATCTATCTATCTATCTATCTATCTATCTATCATCTATCTATATCTATCTATCATCTATCTATCTCTATCTATCTATCATCTATCTATCTATCTATATCTATCTATCTGTCTATCTATCATCTATCACCTATCTAATTGCATTGTACTCACCCTTCTTCTATGATTATGTGAGATGGTGTGACGCCTACGTGATGAGAAGTGAGGTGATGACACAGGCATTGTGATACAGCATTAGGCTGCTGTTGACCTTCTGTATTCCTGAAATCTGTGTAACCATCCCTTTCTTGTGGTACATGGCTTGGTGTCCCATTTCAGGGGATCTTTTGTTTAAGTCTCTGTGGAGGCTCAATGCTTTCTGGTGCAACATATTGCTGTCAATCAGAACAGGTTTCCTATTCATGTCTTCCACCAAATTTAATGCTTTTTCCGTCTTTTGTTTTGAGACAGGGTCTTTAGCACCCAGGCTGGAGTGCAGTGGCACAATCATGTCTCACTGCAGCCTCCATCTCCTGGGCCCAAGTGATCCTCCCACTTCAGCCTCCTGAGTAGTTGGGACTATAGGCACAAGTCACCGTGCCCAGCTAATTTTTTTTTTTTTTGAGATGGAGTTTTGCTCTTGTTACCCAGGCTGGAGTGCAATGGTGCAATCTTGGCTCACCGCAACCTCTGCCTGCTGGGTTCAGGCAATTCTCCTGCCTCAGCCTCCTGAGTAGCTGGGATTACAGACACGTGCCACCATGCCCAGCTAATTTTTTGTATTTTTAGTAGAGACAGTTCACCATGTTGACCAGGATGGTCTTGACCTCTTGACTTCGTGATCCACCCGCCTCGTCCTTCCAAAGTGCTGGGATTACAGGCATGAGCCACCGCACCCGGCCCCAATTTTTAATTTTTTTGTAGAGATAGTGTCTTGCTCTGTTTCCCAGGCCAGTCTTGAACTCCTGGGCTTAAGTGATCCTCCCTCCTTCGCCTCCTAAAGTGCTGGAAGTACAGGTGTGAGCCACTGCACCCAGCCACCTTTTCCATCTTATCATATACCATGGCTATAACTTACAGTTTAAATTGCAACAGCAGGCCAGGTGTGATGGTTCATGCCTGAAATCCCAGCACTTTGGGAGGCTGAGGTAGGCAGATCACTTTAGGTCAGGAGTTTGAGACCAGCCTGGCCAACATGGCGAAACTCTGTCTCTACAAAAAATACAAAAAATTAGCCGGGTGTGCAGAGCACACCCACAGTCCCAGTGACTTGGGACTCAATTGTTTCAACCCAGGAGGCAGAGGTTGCAGTGAGCTGAGATCACGCCATTGCACTCGAGCCTGGGCAACAGAGACTGTCTCAAAAAAAAAAAAAAAAAAAAAATGCCACAGCAAAACTGGAGCAGAGATTTTCTTCATAATTTCGTGGATGGAAAGTTCATTTTTATGTTGATCTCAGCAACCTCAGATGCAAATTTTCTTTTCTTTTTCTTTTTTGAGATGGAGTTTCACTCTTGTTGCCCAGGCTGGGGTGCAATGGCATGATCTCTGCTCACCGCAACCTCTGCCTCCTGGGTTCAAGTGATTCTCCTGCCTCAGCCTTCCAAGCTGGGATTACAGGCATGTGCCACCAAGCCTCGGCTAATTTTGTATGTTTAGTAGAGGCAAGGTTTCTCCATGTTGGTGAGGCTGGTCTTGAACTCCCAGCCTCAGGTGATCTGCTTGCCTTGGCCTTCCAAAATGCTGGGATTACAAGTGTGAGCCACTACACCCAGCCGGATGTGACTTTTCTTTCCTCAAAAGGTTGAGAACTTTCACTTTTGACTTAAAAGCAGCACTTTATGGCCTCTCTTCAGGCATACCCGACTTGCCACATCACTACTCTTGTGCTTTGGGGCCATTATTAAACGAGGGTTTCTTGAACACACGCACTGCAACACCCCCAACAGTTGGTCTGATACCTGAGGTGGCTACTAAGTGATTAACTGGTGGGTGGCATATATAGCGTGGATTCGCCGGGCAAAGGATGATTCACAGCCCAGGTGGGATGGCGAATGATTTCATCATGCCCAGAACAGCATCGAGCTTAAAATGGTTTATTTCTGGAATTTTGTATTTAATATTTTCAGACCTAGGTTGGCTGTGGGTAACTGAAACCTAGATGGCATAGCCTACTACACACCTAATCTACATGCATGGTACAGCCTACTGCTCCTAGGCTGCAAACTTGTACAACATGTCACTGTACTGAATAGTGTAGGCAACTGTAACACAAGGATATGTGTATCTAAACATAGAAAAGATAGGGTAACTATAGGGTGGTAACTCTATGGGGCCACTGATGTTATGCGTGGCCCGTTGTTGACTGAAATATGCGGACATAACTCTATCTTCTCTGGAGGACCCTGACTATACAGGCTGGAAACAGGCAGATAACAGTTTTCTTCTTTTTTGAGACAGAGTTTTGTTCTTGTTGCCCAGGCTGGAGTGCGGTGGCGCGATCTCAGCTCACTGCAACCTCCGCCTCCTGGGTTCAAGTGATTCTCCTGCCTCAGCCTCCCAAGTAGCTGGAATTACAGGCATGTGCCACCACGCCCGACTAATTTTGTATTTTTAGTAGAGATGGGGTTTCTCCACGTTAGTCAGACTGGTCTTGAACTCCTGACCTCAGGTGACCCACCCACCTCAGCCTCCTAAGATAACAGTTTTGTTTTTTGTGTGTCACACAGGCAATGTCCTGACATTCTAACATTTCAGGATGCCACATCTCGTGTGTGTGTATGTGTGTATGTGTGAACACCTAATGGTCATGCTTATGATTTACAAAAGATCTGTTAATGGTTTTGTCAATTTTGTTTTTTTGCCTCATCCCATCTCACCAGTATGGCACTCTGCCAATGTGTAGCAGCAATTCATTCAAAAGTCCCTATTTTTACAAATTAAATAAAAACACAATTAAATTTTAGTAGGTGCTAAAACTCGGTTTTGAAGTTTTATTAAAAAAATATATTTGCAAACATATAAAATTTAGGATGAAAAACGCTCATTTTAAAACATGTAATAACTTAATATTTGCAAACATACACAGATGGTTAAAAATCCATACCATTAAAAATGTTAATGATACAGTATTGCGCTCATGAAACAAAAACCTTGCTGTAATTCCGGAGCTGCTCATCCCCACGTTTCAGGGAGCTGAGAATCCGGTACAATGAAAGTCATGAGAGCCACATGGCCAAAGCAGTAATACAGAATAAAAAACCATTTAGAACACATAGACTTTGAAGTGAATGACATTGCATCTTAGCATTCTAAATGAAGATGTCAAATACAAAACCGAGGGAAAACATCGCACGCATCTGCTGAACTTGCTGAAAAACAGGCTCCTCGAGGCCCTGGTCCACTGGGAAATGTTCTCAAGCACAACTGTAAAAAAGCCTGGTGGAAGCTGCTTGACTTTGCTCAGATCTTAACATTTCAGACACTTGAAAACACAGGGCACTATGGTTCCAGAAGGTACACTGAACACCAACTGAAGAAAACCGAAGTGAGGCAAGAAAGAAACACGTGCTCCGCAGCAAATGTGCAGCCAGGATGCAGGACGCGCGCCCTGTGATACCTCAGTTCTCCTCACTCACACGGGCCGAGCCCACTCGTGCCTGTGCCACCTCTCAATCCTCTCAGTTACAGTATGATGGCTGATTTTGTTTTCTGAGCAGTTAGGCACCTTCATTTTCATGTTGCATTATTAGTAATACAATGGCAGTTAGGGCCTCTACTACCGAAGTGAGAAAATTTCAAACTACATTCTTTGGGGGAGGAGAGTAATAAAGCTGCGTGGTTTAAAAATTTACCTAGTAGTGGATTTGATAGGGTTTATATAATTTCTACAAGAAAAAATAGGCCAGGAAAAGAATAAATGCTTGACATGCAAATTCTGGTCAGACATATTCTAAACTAAGCCTGTGTATCCCCCTGTAGAGAGGGGCTCAGCTTGACTTGGGTTTTTTTTTTTTTTTTTGATATGGCGTCTTGCTCTGTTGCCCAGGCTGGAGTGCCGTGGTGCAATCTCAGCTCATTGCAACCTCTGCTTCCTGGGTTCAAGCAATTCTCCTGCCTCGACTTCCTAAATAGCTGGGATTACAGGCGTGCGCCACCATGCCCAGCTAATTTTGGTATTTTTAGTAGAGAAGGTGTTTTACCAAGTTGGTCAGGCAGGGACTTGGGTTCTTAATAAAATACCATTCTTTGTGATGGCTACACCTAAGCCTTCGAAGGTGAGCTCTGGACATACTACAGGTGGACAGCATGAAATGCTTCTCCCAACACTTGAGAGTCACTTGAAAAACTTGAGTTCAAAGTCAAGTAGGCCAAATCTCACAACTCATGAATCCCAGGAGGTACACAAAGAAGAGGAGCTTCTGCCTTAAGGGAACAAGGCTGTCTGGGAGGTGTGAGTCCGTTCAAAGACATCACATTAACTACAACAAAACGAAGAGCAGCACCACCCCCCAGTGGCGCCCCAGACACACCTTTCCTCCAAGCTCCAGGCTGCTCTTCTTGGAGCCTACACTTAGACCCTGGGGGTGGGGGTGGGCACACAAATGGACAGTGGTCTAAATGCAGGTCTCCTGGGGTTCTTCAAAATCTAGCCAGAAGCATCTCCATCTCGGTGTCCATTTCGATTCAACTAAGTTTCCAGTAAAGACACTGCAGCAATGTAAACATGCAACCTAAGCTAGCATGAGGTTCTAGATAGTAAGCCTGAACTAGGAATAAGGCAACTGAACTGTGACTTTCCGGCCACGGTCATCCAACTGCAATTATCCAGGCCTGGCCTGGCTTCTCTAGGGATTCATTCTGGCCTGAACTTCCTGGTAATCATGCCATGAACTTCCGGCTTCTGAATTTTAAGTAAATGTTTTGAATATATACATTTGGGAGGTGAAACAGGTTTACCCTTTTCAAGTCTCCATGACTTGGGCACTTAAGTTTACTTTCACACTAAGGAAGCCTTATCATAGATTCTCTTTACTGTCTATCATATCCATTCCTAGCATTAAAGGTGAAAATTAATATGGTTACAGATTCTCTTCAGGATATTCTCTCTTAACTCTCTCATATTACATACTTAAAAGCATAATTTCAATTCAAGAATCCCTTGATTCGTCTGTTCACCAAAGCCCGCTGAGATCACACCTCTTGGTGCGTCCACTTTATGGAAGTCACGTGGCTCCCTAGACACGATCTCCTGGTGTCAGCAACACTGTATCCTACTACAACTTTCTCGTTCCCAGATGATGCATAAGCAATTCATTTTTGGTTGCTTAATTTACACACTATCTGTGAAAACAAACTATTCATAATGGAGCATGAAAACTTATAAGAGGCTTCCCTGAATTCTGCACAATTCACACATAATTAGGTAGACAATGACAGAAGACACTAAAATGAGAAGCAGAAACCCTGTCCAGGAAGCATGTTTAGATAAACAAAAGCCAATCATTCTTTGTGCTAAAAACTAAGACCAAACTAAAACAAGTATGTAATTCACACGTAATTTTCTAAAATTTCATCTAGAAAAAAATAATCTATGGACTTATGATTGAGTTACCATTAAAGCTTAAATGATTGTTCCCAAGGAACCATCACATCTGTCAGCATTATTCACAGCTAATCCTTATGCTAGCTGGTTGAGCCAATTGGGTTTTTACCCCATCATTAAATAGTGCTCAGAAAAGTAAGCAGTGCATCTTAATTGGTTAAATACTACAAAATGACCTGTATCATAGAAATGAAGACACTTTCATTCAAAGAATATCTTAAAATTACTATTGCTGAAATAAATCAAAATCTACATTAAAATCTTACTAAACACCATTACATGCCATAAAAGAATAAATAGAAATCATGGCAGATCAATAGCAGCATAACAAAGCATCTTTACATATTTTCACACTTTGGGCTGGGAAAGTACTCACAGCCTAGGAATACACTGGTAGAGTTTGGAATCACATTTTCTTTTAACTCCATAATTCTACAACAAAATAAGGGCAGTGTGAATAACAGCTCCCTTTTCTGCATAGCTTTAAAACTATTCTCAGTACACTCAAGGAAAGGAACCAGAATGGCGTCATCAGATTGGTCCACTGGTCCTTTTGTCAAAGTGTTAAGGAAAACAACTAACAGTGACAGAAAAGGAAAATAAGGCTGTGTTTCACACACAAACTTAACGTTTTCACAACCACTGGAGAGCTTAACTTAAAATGAAGATTTGATAGGATGGGGGCACTCATCCCCAGCCTTTCCTTCAAAGGTGTGACATGGCTGCGTCCACACCACGAGAGCCTGACAGTGCCCTATTCAAATAGTAATGCAGCACTGGGAGCCTGCTGCGTGGCAGGACTGGGGCAGTTAAAAACAAAATGCTATTAAGAAATTTCACAACTTTTAAGGCCCAAATGGGGCATTCATATAAAATATACTTCACTTGAACAAATAATTCCTAATATGCCAACTTAAATTCTGGTTCTAAAAACTTGAAGCTACTTTGCAGAGCTGCCTTCTACTCTGTTCAGAACTTGACTGTCAGCCCGATGCCAGTTTCTGTGGGATAGGTTGGGGGAAGGGGTGCTGGCCGGGCTGAACCTCTGCTATGAGGCTGGTGACTACTCCTCTGTAAGTCCTTGAAAGTAAAAGTGAGAATCAGACTCCTTATTCCACAGCCTTGCTCCTAACTGATGAAAACACCCACATAACTTAACACAATGATTTCTTTTTTGTCAAAACAAAGGTCTGCTGGTGATGCTTCACAGTGAAACCTCCATTATCACTGAGAATGTCACTTGGAAAACATTCTTAAGAAATGAGTCTCTTTCTCATAGGCTCAATTTCAGGATTCTCAAACTCAATGTTCTGCTCAGAAGTTTCCATGATGAAGCCTATTTGTCTCTGAGGTTGGTGCTCTGCCTTTAGACTCATTCTGCTCCAGTCATAGGTTGTGGTTGTCTTTGTTCTTGGTCAGCACCTGCAAGTAGACTTCATGAAGTGTACTGAGGAAGCTGGAATCATTCTAGAAGAGATGGTAAAGAATACGAATGTCACTTCTAGCTCATCAGATTTTACTTCCTTGATAACAGCTTAGGAAAAAAATTGTATAAATGATTTGTATAACTGATAATCCCACCAACCCAGAGAAAATCATGATCAGTATTTTGAGTTCACTGAGGTATTTCTCCACCAGGACTATATGCTCAAAAAAAGAGAAACATGACTCCCAGCTATCTTTGTTTTATTTTGGCCCACCTCGGCCTCCCAAAGTGCTGGGATTACAGGCGTGAGCCACTTTGCCCGACCTCCAGCTAGTCTTTTGAATTTACTTTATGAGCTGATTCTGTAGCAGGAATTTATAAAATTTCTTTCATTAAATAATGAAGAATCAAAGATAAAACTGGTATCCTACATACCTTTATTAGATGTATTAACGTATCCTGGAGCTGAGACTTGCTGAGAATAATGGAAGGCTTTCTCTGATTTTCTGGCGTTCCAACAGTTAGAGGAGAAGGGGAGCTTGCTTTCCTCTCCAGGTCTGAAGACCTTGTAGCTGTCTGCTGGAAAACACTTGGGGCTAGCAGGACTGAAGACACTGCAGTGGTCGTTGCAGTAACCAGTGGGGCGCCTGCAACCTGGAGAAGAACAATGGTCATTTTGTGCCAAAGTGCAGGAGCCAATCGTCAGGCCCAGAATAGGGACCATGTGGAAACATGCATAAGCAGCAGAATGCTGGAGCACAGAGACAGACTATTTTGGGTTCAGGTAAACATTCAGTAGGAGCATTTGACCATTTGACATCTGGTTATAAACTTCCATTAGCTAAAGGATGATGAGCCCATTTATGTAAGGAAGTCCCAGAATCATTATGGGAAGCCATGTCCAACCACAGAAATCTGCATTTTTTTTTTTTTTTTTTGGCAGGTTCTCATTCTGTCACCCATGTGGGAGTGCAGTAGTGTGGTCACCACTCACTGCAGCTTCAACTTCTTGGGCTCAAGCAATCCTCCTGCCTCTTTTTTTTTTTAAATAGTGACAAGGTCTCACTACATTACCCAGGCTGATCTCGAACTCCTGGGCTTAAGTGATCCTCCCACCGTGGCCTCCCAAAGTGCTGGGATTACAGGTATGAGTCACCACAGCTGGCCTCTAAAAATCTCTATTTTAGTGTATGTAAATCATACAATAAAAAAGAATTAAAAATCCAGTTATGGCAGGGAACAGTGGCTCACACCTCTAATCCTAGCACTTTGGGAGGCCAGGGTGGGTGGATCACGAGGTCAGGAATTCGAGTGAGATTAGCTTGGCCAACATGGTGAAACCCCTTCTCTACTAAAAAGACAAAAACTTAGCTGAGCGTGGTGATGGGTGCCTGTAATTCCAGCTACTTGGGAGGCTGAGGCAGGAGAATCACTTGAACCCAGGAAGTGGAGGTTGCGGTGAGCTGAGACAGCACCACTGCACTCCAGCCTGGGCAATAGAGCAAGACTCCATTTCAAAAAAAACAAAAAACAAAATCTAGTTATGTTTAATCTATTTTTTATACCATTATAGATATCAATGAGAAAATTTCTTAAAGATAAAGCTAACATCTACCTCTCTCCTCCATTTAGATGTGCTTCTAGGGTAATTCCAGCTAATTATCTGAATAATTATTAAACCAGTAATAATCAGTATTTTCAGTAATTCTCAGATTTGATATAATCAACAGAGATCTAAATTTCTTTCTCTTTCTTATACACCATCTCCTCATTTACAGAGCACAGAGCTGGCCACAGTTTCAAGGGTGTGGTTTTTGGCGTCTGAGCTATTGACCTTGTATTTATTTATTTTTGGTGCAAAACCAGGCTGAGAGCTCCTGCAGACAGATCACCATGCAGAAGGACAGGACACCCAGGAAAGAGTCGTGTTTATAAGACCAGTCAGAAGCTGGCATGATTTTAAATTCCAAGGCTCAAGGAGAGGTGCAAAGGCTTCAAAGGAAAACAAGAATGACTTTAAGGAACTAAAAAAAACCTGTGTGCAAGGCAAGGTTAGTGGGTGATAGACAATAAGGACAACAAACAATGAAGAAGGGAGGACAAACGAGACAGAAGACACAGGCCCAGGAGGCTGCATTCTCAGAGCGTTGGGAAATGAGAGGACTGTACCAGGAGAGTGGCTCTGCCACCTGGGACATCACAGCTCTTCCAGGAAATCCTATTTAGAGAAGCCAGGCTACCACACTCTTAGCAGTCACCCATTCACAAATACTGAGTAAGGGCCCACTCTGCCCTCTATACACACAGTCAGGGAAGACATCCATGCAGATACCTTGAGATCCAGAGGCCACAGCAATGGACTCCACCAGGACGGGGGTGGGAGAGGGCCTGGCCTAGGAGAGGCATCTAAGATGGGCTGGGTTCCACAGCTAACTGTTTTCACTAAGCTGACAACCTTTTACTTCACATCCAGCAGAAGAACTTAAAAATATATAATGTGTTCTTCAGAAAAAAGGAGTCTTGATTGTTCACAGTCAGTTACACCTCAAACTCCTTGTTCTACTCTTTCTACTTCTCACTATGGCACCTGACTAGTCTTAAAAAAAAAAAAAAAGAAAAATTGAGTCCTTACCGGGATGGCACTGGATAACACCTTAGGCTGGACAAATACTTCAGGATCCTGGTTCTGCTGCATAGACTGAAATGTTTAAGAAAAGATAGATGGATATAAGTAAGTTTGTTTCGTATTTTTATTTTTTGTGATGAAGTCCTGCTCTTGTTGCTCCAGCTGAAGTGCAATGGTGCAATCTCAGCTCACTGCAAACTCTGCCTCCTGGTTGAAGCGATTCTCTTGCCTCAGCCTCCTGAGTAGCTGGGATTACAGGCATGCGCCACCATGCCCAGCCAATTTTTGTATTTTTAGTAGAGATGGGGTTTCTCCATGTTGGTCAGGTTGGTCTTGAACTCTTGACCTCAGGTGATCCACAGTGCTGGGATTACAGGCCTAAGAAGTTTCAATTAAGAAGACTTCCTGGTCTTAATTAAAGACTTTTCTAGTGGAAAATCTAGGTTAGTAACAGAAAATGGTTCAGATGTTAACTAGTTCCAAGATTCCCAAGGGAAGAGGCTGACAGTAACTTGTAAAATGCAGCCAACAAAACTGCATGAGAGCTCTGGGGCAGCCTCTCTCTTCTTTAGCTCCTGAGGGAAGGAGTGTGCAGAGCCTTTCAGGCATCTTTAAAGAAAAACCTGAGCCGGGAGCCGTGGCTCACACCTGTAATCCCAGCTACTGAGGAGGCTGAGGCAGGAGAATCACTTGAACCCCGGAGGCAGAGGTTGCAGTGAGCCAAGATTGCATCACCACACTCCAGCCTGGGTGACAGAGTGAGATTCTGTCTCAAAAAAGTAAAAGTAAAACCTAAAACCTGAATCTCTTATAAGAGCCAGGGACAGCCCAGTAATATACATAATTTTTAGTTTTTGTGGGTATATAGGTGTATATACTCATGAAGTATATGAAATGTTTTGATATAGGCATGCAATGCATAATTAATCATGGAAAATGGGGTATCCATCCCCTCATGCATTTTTTGTGTTACAATCTAATTATACTCTTTTCATTATTTTAAAATGTACAATTAAATTATTATTGACATAGCCACCCTGTGGTGTTACTAAATACTAGGTCTTATTCTTTTTTTTTTTTTGTATGCATTAACCATCCCCACCCCCTCCCACCTTCCCACCACCCTTCCCAGCCTCTGGTAACCATCCTTCTACTCTCTATTTCCATGAGTTCAAATAAAGTGAGAACATGTGATGTTTCTTCTTCAGCCTGGGCATATTTTTGCTGTTGAGTCTGTTGAGATGAGAGATCCAGGCAGTATGACACTTCTTGATAACGTGATGTGAAAAAAGTAGCTTTATTTGAACTCATACCTCCAAGTCTAGGATGCTCTTATGGGACCTCTAGGTTACTCGGCACAAGGTAGGCACTCCAGGAAAGTACAGTGGGAGCTGGGAAGGGAGCTAAGTTTTGGGATAATTTGGTCGTGAGTCAAATGAGGACTCCTGGAACTGTTGCACAAAAGCAAAACAAATAACCCCAGCTAAAATGCATATCCAGATACGAAAATACGTTAATTGGTTGTTCATGATAGGGCTTCTTATCTCACCTGTCTCCTAGCCACTGACATACTTTAAAGAGACAACTCTTTAAAACTGTCAGTGTTATGACAGTTCAAACAAGGTCTTTTTAGTTTCATCCCATCCAATTAGTTACCCACCCTACCCACCGCCACCTTCCTGCCATTACCTGAAAGGGAGCAAGCACCATGTTGCTCAGAGAGGCTGGGGCTGCTGCTCTCACTGCTGCTGCCTTAGAGGGAGGCTCTATGAAGCTCTCAGGTGTGGCCAACTGGCCAGTTACTGGAGAAAAGCTTGCTACCATTGCACCTTTCCCAAGTGGTTGTGTCTGTATTTGGTCATGCTGTGGGGTCAACCTGAGTTTCTGGAGAAGATCAACGCTTGGGAGGGATGTGCCAGCTGTGTTTGTCACATTCAATGGGGCCCTGAAGGGGCTCTGGTTGGCAATCAGACTGGCATGGCTTAGCTCAGGGACTGGCTGGTTCAGGAGTGGAGACCTCTGTCTAGGCGTGGTCTTCACTGCCTGCATCATGGTGCTGTTTCGAGGTAAGCTGGGGGGAACCTGTGTAGTAGGAGCTTCAGCTGGCAGAGTGGGACTGAGAACCGGGCTCAAAGGGATTGTGTAGCTTGGGGCATGCTTTTCATTGGACAGTGTGATGGAGGCTGGAGTGATTAGCACTGGGGTGGTGATTTCAGGCTGGACTGAGTGGTGGGCAGAAGGGACACCCAGGGTTTCTGATTGAGGGGTTCCTCCTGACTGCTCAAAGGGAAACGGTAGAAAGGAACTGGGATCTTTCTGGGAGGAATCTCCTGGCAACCTCTCCACTTCTTCTGAATCCAGACCCACAATTGCTGGCTGTTCCTTTGGCAAAGAGGTTCCAAATAACTCTTCTACTGTCAGATGCTTGTGTCCAGATAGAGCAGACTGAAAAACAAATCAAACCACCCAGTGAAAAGAGGTCTCTCCATATATCAGCATAACCAAACTTCTTTTCCAGAAACCAAAAGATTTTGCAGAATCAAGGATGGAGTATAAAAATAAGGAATGGTAAAAAAAAAAAAATGAAGATGTACTTAGGATTAAGGCCCAGGTTCATCTAGTGTTCCCAGAGTGGCGGATGGAAATTTGCATCAGTAATATAATTCAAATTTTTAAGGTCTCTGGGTAGCAGCATCATAATTCACCATTCCTTTTCTTGGCAAAGCTAATTGTGCCCAATTGCTTCATGTCAGCAACACACGAAGGGAAATGACACTAGAGGAGACACAGGGACCAAATGCTGATGAGGCGAGTCTATGTTTACTTTCACTGTTCTTGATGAAAAGCTAGGCACTGGACCTCAGAGACTGGGTCCCAAATATCAGAAAATAAATCTAACCATTTAATAGTGGGCCATTTCCCCCTCCTTATTCCCTAGTCACAGAATTCTTAAGAAAAAGCAAAGCATTTAAGCCTGACAATTTAAAGTTTATATTTATTTTAGTAAGTTGGTTTACTGACACCATTAAAACCATTCAAAGAAAAAATATTCATGCTTTCCTGTACCTTTAAGCAGTACTGCCATAGTCAGTAACCTTTATTTCCTGAGAACTAATGGGGTGTCAGGTCCTGCTCTAACCCAGGCCCACAGGATGCAGCAAGGGAGTAACAACAGTTCTCACAAAGCTTACATTTTAGTGGGAGACATACCAAAGCACTTTGAAAACACAGGCGGCCTCAAATTTTTATTCCTAAAATGAGTGAATTATTTAGTTGTTTAGATCTGTTTATAGTGGAAAAATTAACTCACTGAAACACAGGATTTTCAAGGCCTCAGAAAGTCTGGAAGGCCGCAAATTCCACCACAAATTAGTATAATATTGATAGGACTATGGTATAATCACATTTACAGGAAAACAAACCCAGTGTTGTCTAGGCAAATGTTTGTCTCATCCATTTGATAAAAATTCTTGAATTTATCAGGTGCCAGGCATTGTGCTATGACTGTGATGTGAAAAAAGAAGCCAGGATAACTGGTGATAAGACCCCCGCAGGGCAGAGCTGCAGGGCCCAGCAGGACCGAAGGCGCTGGGAAAAAGGCTGAGCGGGGAGGGATAAGGCCAGCTGGCTGGGAACACAGTCACTGAGACAGCTACACGTCCTTCAGCACAGCTGGGTCAGAGGCTGGGTAGGAGGGTGACAGGGAAAGAGAGAAGCAGTGGGCAGACTGCAGAGTGTCCAAGACACTTTAGAGGATCTGGACTTTATCCATAGGGCAATGGGGACATGATCAGAGAATGAGCCATCAAGCTTTACATTTTAGGATGTGCACCTGGTCGGCCACATAAAGGACAAATTGGAGGGGCGAGACTGAGGAGAGTCTAAGATACTGGCAGAGAAGAGGATGAGAACTAGAGTTGGAATAAAAGGAGTTGGTGGCTGGCCAGGTAAGAGCATGGAGCTGAGAGGACACCTTGCTATCTGGGTATTGGGTGGTGGTGCCACTGCGTGGGCAGGCAGCCCTGGAAAAGCCCCTAGGTTGAGGGAGAAGGGGACGCTCAAGTTAGTTGTGAACATGTCTGGAGGTCTCTGTGGGACATCTAGAACATGGAGGTACTGACTCAGAACACAAAATGGTAATGTTATTTTGTGTTCTTAAAACACAAAAATGGTAATACAAGTCAAGGGAGCAAAGGCATCCCCCTAGGACGCTACAGTGACAGAGCTGAGATGTCCTATTAAATGCCCAGATTCAGGGCCTAGAGCCCACTGCTGCTGCCTGGCTCTGCTCCTTTCCAGCTGTGTGGACTGAGGAGTGCTGTCCACTCTGAGTCTCAGGCCTCTATAAAGTAGGGAGGGCTAGTGGGAGGCTGAAATGTATGGGAGCCAGCACATAGGAAGTGCGTGTTTAATGTCAGCACTCCTAACAACAACATGGAAAGCAAGTTTGCCAAGGCAGGGGCTCTCTTTCTCATGTATTCCCCAATCCTTATCTTTCTTGCTCCTGGACTTGCCTACCTGAGCAATGGCACCGCCACCCAGGACCACAGATCTAATCAGTACATAGCAGACACTCCACAGTGCTCTCTTCCAAAGTTCTTTCGGGGAGTAGGGGGAGATTAGCATAAGGAGAGATGGAGCTTAAGGGGCAGGTGCAAGAGATCTTGTGTCAGGAGGAGATCATGTCAGACAACAAGAAAAAAGAGGGCCAGCAGCAATGAGCATACAGGCAAGTCTGCATGTGAAGGACAAAAGTTAAGGGTGCCATTCTGTCTTCTCTCCTTGGTATGAGGACAGCATCACCTGCTAGGTAAGAGGGACAAGGCAGGTCTGAAAAAACTCAGTCAGTAAAAAGTAACTCTTGTGGAGGAAGAGGCAAGAATCTCCCACAGAGGTTGTAAAAAGTTGTAGCTTCATATCAAACCATTTTGCCTTAGAAAATATTAAATAAAGAGATTCCACTAATGTTAGAATCTCACTTCAAATATGAGGCAGTATGAATATCTGTGGATACAAAAAAATGCTAAAGATCTTATATGGTTCAATTTCTTCATATTTTTACTTCTGAAAAAAAACTATAGAGTTTAGGGTCTGAAATCAAAAATACCTCAGCTGTTAATTGGGAAAACTACATAACCTTTCTTTTTCTTTGTTTTTCTGAGACAGGGTCTCACTCTGTCAGTAAGACTGGAGTGTAGTAGTGTGATCAGAGCTCACTGCAGCCTGGAACTCCCGGACTCAAGCAATCCTTTCACGTAGCTGGGACCACAGGTGCATGCCACTGTACTTGGTTTATTTTTAAATTTTTTTGTAGTGAGCCATTGAGTCCAGCATAATCTTTCTAATCTAGTTCCTTATCTGAAAACTGTGGACACTGTGGCAATGATCTTAGAACACTGTTGTGGAAATTAAATTCTCTGTATCATGTCTGGTGCCCAAAAAGCATTCAATAAATTGAAGTTGGCTTAAACTATAATCACATAAACACCATGTGATCTTTTTGTTTGTTTGTTTTTTTTGAGATGGAGTCTTGCCCTATCGCCCAGGCTGAAATGCAGTGGCACGATCTCAGCTCACTGCAACCTCTGCCTCCCAGGTTCAAGTGATTCTCATGCCTTAGCCTCTCAAGTAGCTGGGATTACAGGTGTGCGCCATTATGGTCAGCTAATTTTTATATTTTTAGTAGAGACGGGGTTTCACCATATTGCCCAGGCTGGTCTCAAACTTCTGACCTCAGGTAATCTGCACATTTTGGCCTCCCAACATACTGGTATTACAGGAGTGAGCCACCGCATCTGGCCCACTATGTGGTCTTAATAGCAAGCATGGAGTACCAAACAAAAGTTCATCAAATGCTTCTGGAATATCATATCCCCATAATGCAAGACAACAACAATATACCTGGTAAGATAACCAAGGCTAGGCTACTATAAAGCTCCTAGTCACTCCCGATGCAAAGAATTATGAAGGACACAGCTGTTTGTTTAAAAATCCTTGGCAACATTCAAACCCACGCAATGAAAGTCAAAATAGACAACAAATTCTGTAATACTCAGCACAATGATGTGCTGTACAGGTCCACAGCCTAGGAGCCATGGGCTATGCCATCGAGCCTAGGTGTTAGTAGGCAATGTCATCTAGGTTTGTGAAAGTACAAGTACACCCTGTAATGTTTGGAGAATGAAATTCCGTAACAACACATTTCTCAGAATGTATTCCCATTGTTAAGTAACATACAACTGTACCTAACTGGTTGAATTTGTCATAGGAGCCTGGGTGAGCAGAACATTCCTCGTCACACAAATCCCCAGAAGCTTCACTGTCTCTGCATTCTTTTCTGTTTCTTTCTTTCTTTCTTTTTTTTTTAAAGATGAGGTTTCACCATGTTGGTCAGTCTGGTCTGGAACTCCTGACTTCGGGTGATCCACCTGCCTCGGCCTCCCAAAGTGCTGGGATTACAGGCGTGAGCCACCAAGCCCGGCTTCTTTTCTATTTCTGATAAGAAAAATTGGTTGCCCTTCTCTAGTAGCTGTGTTTATTTATTCATGAACTAACCGTCTAGCATCCACAGAAAAGGTAAAATGTTATTCTCTCCTCATGCTTGAATATGCTTAAAGTCTGGATTCTGAGCCAGATATAGTGGTTCATGCCTGTAATCCCAGCAGTTTGGGAGGCCGAGGTGAGTGGACCACCTGAAGTCAGGAGTTCGAGACCACCATGATCAACATGGAGAAACCCATCTCTACTAAAAATACAAAATTAGCCAGGCAAGCATGCCTGTAATCCTAGCTACTTGGGAGGCTGACATGGGAGAATCGCTTGAACCTGGGAGGTGGTGGTTGTGGTGAGCCAGAAAACAAAGAAAAAGTCTGGATTCTGAGTTTTTTAATACTTTACATAGTTCACATAGATCAAGTGTTAGTACGACCATTTTAGCTTGGAAAATGGGATTCAGTGAGCAACAGCATGTATGGCGTAGGATAAAATTCTTCTTTTTTTTTTTTAAATTTGAGACGGAGTTTCGCTGTTGTTACCCAGACTGGAGTGCAGTGGCACGATCTCGGCTCACTGCAACCTCTGCCTTCTGGGTTCAAGCAAGTCTCCTGCCTCAACCTCCTGAGTAGCTGGGACTACAGGCACGCACCACCATACCCAGCTAATTTTTGTATTTTTAGTAGAGACGGGGTTTCACCTCGTTGATCAGGATGGTCTCGATCTCTTGACCTCGTGATCCACCGCCTCGGCCTCCCAAAGTGCTGGGATTATAGGCGTGAGCCACCGCGCCAGGCCAGGATAAAATTCTTATATACAGCATCGGGTTCATTCCTCATCCCACAGAAAATTGATGTTAGAGAATTTCACATTTCTGTTTGGAGCTAGTGGTCACTGCAGTGGGCACACTATAAGGCAAACATTATTCTTGAATACAGGAAGCAAACAAAATCAAAACACACTAGAGAAATAGTCCCAAGGAAAGTTTAATAAGTGAATTATGCAACTGAAATGGAATGTAATACTATTAAGGAATGAAAGGAGTACTTGCTCCTCAGCACTAGATGGCAGTGTTACTAAACAAATGTAGTTATGTGTGTGTGTGGGCTGATTATAAATTTAAGCTAATTTTAGTCAATCACATAGCTTCTGACAATATCCAGATCTCAGTATTTCATAAAATTTTGTCACTATAACCTAACAAGTGGAGACTCCACACCCCCCTGAGATGGAGTCTTGCTCTGTCACCCAGGCTGGAGTACAGTAGCACAATCTTGGCTCACTGCAACCTCTGCCTCCTGGGTTCAAGCAATTCTCTTGCCTCAGCCTCCTCAGTAGCTGTGATTACAGGCACGTGCCACCACACTCAGTTAATTTTTGTATTTTTAGTAGAGACAGGGTTTCACCATGTTGGCCAGGTTGGTCTCAAATTTCTGGCCTCAAGCAATCCACCTGCCTCTACTTCTCAAAGTCCCATGTTTACAAGTGTGAGTCACTGTGCCTGACCTTACAATTCTTAAGACATTTTTTTCTGGTCCATTTCTTTCTGAGGATCTTAACAATAACTCGGGGTTAGGTGGTAAAAGATTCCTTAACCTCATGATTCACAAAAGGAAGGCGAAGTGACTCATGATTTATACAGGGGAAGCAGAAAGCCCATGGTACACTCCTGATGATAATCCTAAATCTAGATACAGTAAAAATGGGGCACAGGAAGGTAGAATACAAAATTTGGTTCAAATTAATTATCATCAAAATATTTAAAAACATTATGGATACATTGCTGACGTGAATGTAAAATTGTACAGACTTCTTAGAAAATAGTTTGGTGGGCTTGTTTTTTGAGATGCAGTTTTACTTGTTGCTCAGGATACAGTGAAATGGCATGATCTCGGCTCACTGCAATCTTTGCCTCCTGGGTTGAAGTGCTTCTCATGCCTCAGTCTACTTAGTAGCTGGGATAACAGGTGCTACCACTACCATGCCCCTCTAATTTTTGTATTTTTAGTAGAGATCGGGTTTCACCATGTTGGTCAGCCTGGTCTGGAACTCCTGACCTCAGGTGATCCACCTGCCTCAGCCTCCCAAGGCAGTTTCTTGTTAAACTAAACACATAATATCAAATGACCTGACATTTACATTCCTGGGCATTTACACCAGAGAAATGAAAATTTATGTTCACACAAAAACCTGTACATAAATGTTTATAGGAGCTTTATTTGTAATAACCCCAAACTGAAAACAATCTAAATATTCTTCAACAGGTGAGTGGTCAAAACAGTTAAACAAATTTTGGCACTTCTGTATCAGTAATAAAAGGGAACAAACTTGATACGTATAACTTCAGTGAAATGTTCAGGAATTACACTGAGTGAAGAAAGACAATCTCAAGAGGTTATATATAAGATTCCATTTATATCATATTCTTTAAAAAAAAAAATTTTTTTTTTTTTTTTAAATAAAGATGAGGTTTCACCATGACGGTCAGGCTGGTCTTGAACTCCTGACCTCAGGTGATCCACCCACCTTGGCCTTCCAAAGTGCTAGGATTACAGGCGTGAGCCACCGTGCCCGGTCATTTATATCATATTCTTAAAATGACATTATAGAACTGGAAAATAGACTAATAGTTGCCAGGGCTAAACGATGGCAGAGTCAGGGAGGCAGACGCAGAAGAGGGTATGACAGGGATGTCAGTGTGTTTATGAAAGGGCCACATAAAACATCCTTGTGGTGATGAAAATATTTAGCATCTTGACTGCGGTAGTGGATATACAAAGCTATACATGAGATAAAATTGCACAGAACTGAATATACACACAAATAACAAAGGAAATCTGAACGAGATGTGTGGATTGTGTCAATATCCTGGTTGTGATAGCATACCATATTGTGCAAAATGTTATCAATGGGAAAATGGGTAATGCGTACATAGGATCTCTCTGCATTATTTCTTACAACTGCATATAAATTTGTAATTATCTCAAAACAAAAAGTCTACTTAAAAAACTATGGATTTTACTTGATATCTGTTCTTTTATAAGACTATCAGTTACAAGTATTTATAGTGCTACATGCTAAGGATACAGCAATGAACAAGGCTCATAAAACTGTCCTTCTTTTCTGTAAGAGATAGCTTAAAACCAAAACAAAATAAAAAACCAAAACTACTTTACATGGAGCTTATATTTTGGTGGGCAGGAGACAGACAAAGAAGAAAAATAGAAACCATGTTAGCTGGTTAGAAACCTTACTGAGAAAATAAGTACAAGATGAAGGTGAGGGAGGGTTGTTTTGTTTTGTTTGTTTGTTTATTTATTTATTTATTTATTTGTTTGTTTGTTTGTTTGTTTATGAGCCAGGAGTCTGGCTCTGTCACCCAGGCTGGAGTGCAATGGTGCAATCACAGCTCACTGCAACTTCCACCTCCTGGGTTCAGGTGTGTCTCCTGCCTCAGTCTCCCAAATAGTTGGGATTACTGGTGCCTACCACTACGCCCAGCTAATTTTGCATTTTTTAGTAGAGACAGCGTTTCGCCATGTTGGCCAGGCTGGTCTTGAACTCCTGACCTCAGGTGATCCGCCTGCCTTAGCCTCCAGAAGTGCTGGGATTACAGGCATGAGAAGTACTGTGCCCAGCTTTTTTATTTTTAAATTAAATTAAATTAACTTTTTGAGATAGGGCCTTGCTTTGTTACCCAGGCTGGAGTGCAGTGGTGTGATCATGGTTCACTGCAATCTCAAACCTGGGCTCAAGCAAGACTCCTACCTCAGCCTCCCAATTAACTGGGACCACAGGTGCATGACACCATGTCTGGCCAAGGGTTGTTACTTTTTTTTTCTTCCTTGAGATAGAGTTTTGCTCTGTCTCCTGGAGTGCACTGGTGCAATCTCGGCTCACTGTAACCTCTGCCTCCTGGGTTCAAGCCATTCTGGTGCCTCAGCCTCCTGAGTCACTGCGATTACAGGCATGGGCCACCACACCCAGCTAATTTTTGTATTTTTCCAAAGTGCTGGCATTATAGGTGTGAGCCACTGTGCCTGGCCAAGGGTTATTTTAAATAAGGTAGAGTCAGAGAAGGCCTGACTTATGGAGGACATATGACACTTGAAGGAGGAAAGGGAGCAAAGTATTACAGGCCAAGGGAACAAGTGTAAAGGCCTGTCCCGAGGCAAGAACATATCTGGCATATTTGGGGAAAGACAAGACAGCCAATGGGCCTGGGGCCAGGTGAGCAATGCAGAGTGACACATGAGGCCTTGGGTAGAGGGGCCAGATAAGGTAGGGCCTCATGGGCCAATGTCATGATCCTGGATATTATTTGAGTGAGCTGGAACACTGCTGGAGAGTTTTAAGCAGAGGAATGTCATGATCTAATTTATGTTTTGCAAGGATTACTCTAGCTGTTGGGTTAAGAATAGGTAAGAAGCAACCAGGGGGCAAAAGATGGGAAACTAGATAGGAGGCTACTGCAAAATCCAGATGAAAGAGTTACTCGGATCCTAATGCCCAGGAGGATGTCATTATGCTGCTGCACATATGAACCTTGACACAGGTGACAAGTCAAACTTGCACTGCATTAGAAGCCTTACTGAATGTTACTCTTTGTTACTTAAGACAAAGCTAGAGCTTTAGCTGTACAAACCTTATCCTGTGACCCGGAGGGCGTCTCTTCTAGAGTCTCGGTGCTTCCCAGATTGGAGAGCTGAGAGCTTGGCTGTAACCCAGGGCTGGAGATATTTGAGTCGCCCATCTGATTCTTTAAAAAGTTAAAAAAAAAAAAAAATCATGTGAAAAAAATTTTCTATTATTTGGCTCACAAAACAGCATTTAAGGTCATCAGAAATGCTATTGAAAAAAAAAAGCAAAACAACAACAAAACAAACCCCAATCTCAAAATGTTTGCTCTGTACTCCAATGCAAATAACATACAATAAAATTTCTAGAACACTGAACACCTAATTTTAGACAAACGTTGTTGGCCACAACTGCTACTTTAATCACCTTTTTAAGAAAAAGATAATGGTATTACTTTATCATACATTCTTGTAATCTTATTTATTTATTTATTTTTCCGAGATGAAGTCTTGCTCTGTCACCAAGGCTGGAGTGCTGTGGTGTGATCTTGGCTCACTGCAACCTCTGCCTCCTGGGTTCAAGAAATTCTCCTGCCTCAGCCTCCCGAGTAGCTGGGATTACAGGCGAGAACCACCACGCCTGGCTTTTTTTTTCTTTTCTTTTTTAGTAGAGATGGGCTTTCACCATGTTGGCCAGGCTGGTCTGGAACTCCTGACCTCATGATCCATCCGCCTTGGCCTCCCAAAGTGCTGAGATTACAGGCATGAGCCATTGCACCCAGCTGGGAGCATTCATTCTTACGACATTATGTTCAATGCAGCCTCAAAATGCTGGGCTCAAGGGATACTCCCAGCTCAGCCTCGGGAGTAGCTGGGCCTACAGGTGTGTCACCATGCCTGGCTAATTAAAAAAATATTTTTTTGTTTTGAGGTAGGGACAGGGTCTTGCTATGTTGCCCAGGGTGGTCTCAAACTCCTGGATTCAAGCAATCTTCCTGCCTCGGCCTCCCAAAGTACTGGATTTACAGGCATGAGTCACTGTGTATGGTCTCTATTTTTTAAGAACAAAAATACCCTGGGCTTTAAAATACTTTTTTGCAATTAAACTAAAACTAAACAAACAACCACCCGTACCCCCCGACCAAAATCCAGGATTACATCCTATGGCTAGAAGCAACTCAGAATGGGCCAAGTGTGGTTTCAAGTATCTTTCTTTACATGGAAAAAAAATAAGAAAGTTGATTAAAAGATATTATAGAAGTGCAATATCTTTCTTGTGAAGAAAATGCTTATTATACAGGAATAGTCATACTAACAACAGTGCCTTAACTCGTTTTGTCAATTTGAAGCTTTTTTCAGGATCATCGATTAATATCTTAGTAGCTAGTATTACAGCAGAAATGTATGGGAAACAGGGTCTTTTGGACAGTGCTTTTTCACATTTTGCTCCTTGAAGTTCTGGTGAGGCAAGGATGAAACAGGCAAGAAAGGAAAGCACTTACTCAATATTTAACGAAGAGTAAGGGGACAGAATAATTCTGCTAAAACAAAGTTCAGCAGTAGAGAGCTTGTCTCACTCCAATGAAGCATGGGGGCTTTGAGGTGCCACATAAAAATTCAGGACAGTTTCACAACCATGAATGCCCACTGCTTGCACATAGCAGACGGTTCATAAGCATGTATTGAATAAATTAACTAATGTACCACAATTGCCACTTTATTCAACTTTTGGGAGAAAATTTTATCAGCTAACTTATAAACTAAAATGCAAAACAGAAGAGAAAGAAAACAGAAGAGAAAGAAAATCCCAAATGAAGCCTAATGAAGGCTGTGCATCCACCACCAATTACAGACCATGAGTGTACTTTTTACTACTATGTGGTACAAGCTTTCAGAATACTTTTCAAGGCTATGCAAATTCCTAAGACCACTAAGCATGCTAACAGAGCCTGCAGCGGTAAAAAAAAGAGGCACAAAGCTTTTCTAGAACTAGCTGCTGCGGGCTAACTTCTGCACTCCAAGACAATCTTCTCCCATAGTAATCTTATAGGAATAGAAAAAAGCACTGTAAGTTTTCCTGCCAAAAACAAGTACTCTGGGGTAAGCAGAGTTCTTTCTTTACGTTTTAGGTTTAAAATTGTAAGACATACCTGTTTGAAAAAATAAATAAATAAATAAAAAATAAAGAGACAGGGTCTCACTGTTGCCCAGACTGGAGTGCACTGGCACAATCATAGGTCACTGTAGCCTCCAACTCCTGGGCTTAAGTGATATTCCTGCCTCAGGCTCCCAAGTAGCTGGGACTGACTACAGCATGCTAACATGCTCTCTTTTTGAACTTATATTTCTGCTGGCCCCGGAGGCCAGCTTCCCTAGTAAAAGAGTCTCCTGCACACCTCCTCCTCCCCTTCTGGTCTTCCCTGGCCAGCACCCAAGCACCCAGAGAGCCTCACCCTCTCATACTCATCCTTGGCCCTGCTCAGCATCTCCAGGATGTCGATGGGTCTGTGGTCGCTGCAGCCATTGGCCTGGCTGGGACTCTGTTTATCCCGAGCAGCTTGCTGTGATCGCCGTGTCTCCTCTTCTACCACACTAGAGGAGAAGAGCTAGGTTTTAGAAAGGCCTCTTGAAACAAAATCTGACCCAAGATTTCTTTTGGTGTTCATCTTCCAAGGATACATACACTAAAAGTGTCACATGATGACATTGTTCTTGCAATATATAACACAGAACCTCAGTTATCTCATTCCAGGAATACATGACTTACCATTTCACTGTCTCATTAACATCAGTGCCAATATTTACTCTTCAGAAGGACAAAAATACAGAATTCCTTCCTAGAGTTGGTGGAGGTACATTAAAAACTTCACTAAGTATCTCCCTTTTTCCCTAGAAGTATTTCAAAATCAGTCAAACTAATTGGTAAAGTAAATTTGAAAATGGACAATGCCACCAAGATACAGGAAGGCTGCAGAGTTGAGCAAATCCTCTGTGGAAAGTCTGGATTGACACTGGGCTAGTAAGAACAAAGTCATTTCTTAAAAGTAGAGGTCTTGGTGAAACCTTAAAACTTAATAACACTACAAGCAAATAAAACGTTTCCCTTATTCTCCCTTTTACAAACCACTAACTGAGCCTGGGCAACTTGACAAAACCCTGCCTCTACAAAAAACACAAAAATTAGCTGGGTTTAGTGTTATGTGCCTGTAGTTCCAGCTATTTGGGAGGCTAAGGTGGGAGGATCATTTGAGTCTAGGAGGTAGAGGCTGCAATGAGCTGAGATCATGCCACTGCGCTCCAGCCTGCACAACAGAGTGAGACCTTGACTCAAAAAAAAGAAAAAAAACAACAAAAAAAAACTAAGTGGGCTTCTGGTTTTTAAGAACACCCCCTTTTCTCTTGTATAGAAGGATCTCAAGCAATTACAGTAAAATGGCAAAATGTTAGGAACTGAGAGCTAGGTGTTAAGCACATGCATATTTGATCATTTCCTATATTTTTCTTCAAGCCTTCAAGCTTGAACAATAAATTTTAATAAGGCAACTATTTATTTATTTATTTTTAAAGATTATTTCAGGCCAGGCACAGTGCTTATGCCTATGATCCTAGCACTCTACAAGGCTGAGGCAGAAGATCACTTGAATCCAGGAGTCTGAGACCATCCTGGGCAATATAGTGAAATTCTGTTTTAAAAAACAAAAAACCCAGCCTGCACAGGAGCTCTCATTAGAGTGTAGTGAAGAGGTGAAGAGAGATTGCTTTTTTATTTAAAAATACTGGGTTAAACAATATTAAACAGACCTAAGAAAAAAGAAAAAACAGAATCCTTGAGTTCTACTATTGTTTTTGTAGAGATGGGATTTGATATATTGCCCAGGCTGGTCTCAAAACTCCTAGCCTCAAGTGATCTTCCTGCCTTAGCCTCCCAAAATACTGGGGTTAGAGATATGAACCACTGCAATCCATCCATTGAACTTTGTTTGTTTCACTTATTTTTTTTTTATTGTACAGACAAGGTCCACCATGTTGCTCAGGTTAATCTCAAACTCCTGGCCTCAAGCAATCATCCCACCTCATCCTCCAAAAGTTCCAGGATTATAGACATGAGCTACCACACCTGGCCAGTTGAGTTTTTAAGAATGCTAAAATTTACTGTGATTCTCCAAGAAGGGCAGGACTACAGATTTTCTCAAATTTTATTTGACTACAGAATTTTACTCTGAGGCAGAATTCCTGTTTGGGAAATGTGGCTTTAAGTTTATATGTAGTTTCTCTATCTAGATTCTTATAGCACTTAATAAGACTATTAGTTCTAAAACAAATGTAGAATCATGAGCTTCATGGTAGACTGAAAGACTGGTATGGGATATGAGAATCAAACCAAATATAAATTCTTTATTTAATGTTCAGATATAGGCCACATCAGCCTGAATCCATCTTCATAAAGGATTCTGTCACACAGCCTGTTTTCTACCTACCTCCTGACATGTTGCCTGACTCGGCCATGCTGGTATTTAACTCTTCCCTGACCCAGACTAGTGATTCTGTGATTATTTTGGTTTAAGAGAATAATATTTCTTTTCTTTTCTTTCTTTTTTTTGAGACAGAGCCTCATTCTGTTACCCAGGCTAGAGTGCAGTGGTGCTATCTTGGCTCACTGCAACCTCCACCTCCTGGGTTTGGGATTCTTGTGCCTCAGCCTCCCTAGTAGCTGAGATTCCAGGTGTGCATCACCATGCCTGGCTAATTTTTGTATTTTTGGTAGAGACAGGGTTTCCCCATGTTGACCAGGCTGATCTTGAGCTCCTGATCTCAAGTGATCAAACTACCTTGGCCTCCCTAAGTGCTGGGGTTGCAGGCATGAACCACTGTGCCGAGCCACAACAGGTAATTTTATAAAGCTCACCACTGCTGAAAGCAGAAGCTGTCAGGGCTGGTATGGAAGGGACTATCACATGAATGAGCTTAGACTCCAAGTCTCTTCAAATCCAAACTTATGAATAGCACCCATGCCATTCTCCTTTCCTTTCAAAAACCAAAACATGCCCCTAAGATGTCTGTAAGATCAGGAATAAAGCTTACTTCCGTGAGTTCTCCAAAATTTACACAGTCTATGTGGCCAAACATTCAAACAACTTTTTATTGTCAAATAGAGTTTCCAGTGGCTAGATTTCCTCTTTAGGAGAGTCAACATCTTCCAAGTTTAGTGGGTTTTCAACTCTGCCACCACTGACCAGAGAATATTCAAATTTAGATAATATAGGTCTAGACGCTCACTTATTTTCCTATATAGCTTCTAGTTTTTATAAACATTGTTTGGAGTAAATCAGTTTTTTACTTGGAGAATCTTTATTATATTGTGGCTGTCAAATAGTGATGGGAAGAATTGTATTTAAAAGAATGGGCACTGATAGACACATTTATTTGAATGCACAATATGCTAACAAGAATTGTATTAATATTTTTGGTTAGTAGAGGTGGTATTCTCAAACATGTAGCAAATAAACAAACAAACAAACAAAAAATATGTAGCAAACAGGTATATGCAGGCAGATTTAGAACAAAGACAGAGTCTTTTTTAGTTCTGGTGACCTGAAAGGCATTTATCACAAAGTTAATGGTAACATACAGTATTCTCTTCAGCCATAAATAGGCCAGACACTTAAAACTCACTATCTCCAGGACTTCTAATACTATGTTGATAGAAAAAACAAAACTTACTATCAACAGTTTCACCAGGGTATTCTCCAATCTTTTTTTTTTTTTTTTTTTGAGATGGGATCTCACTATGTTGCCCAGGTTGATCTTGAACTCCTCCGGGGCCCATGTGATCTGCCCACCTGAGCCTCACAAATATTATAGCTGGGATTACAGGTACACACCACTGTGCCTGGCCTCTCTAATCACTTTCTTTTCTTCTTCTTCTTCTTTTTTTTTTTCCTTAAACAGAGGTGGTTCTTGCTATGTCAGGCCAAGCTGGTCTTGGAACTCCTGGCCTCAAGCAATCCTCCCAGCCTTAGCTTCCCAAAGTGCTGAGATTACAGGCATCAGCCACTGTGCCCAGGCTCTAATCAGTTTTAATACCATACCTGCTTCTAGTCAAACAAGCTGAAAATTTAAGCAACTGTCCCTCTTTTGGGCATTTCTGGTGAAAGAAGACCCAGTGCTCTTCTTTTCCCTTTCAGCTTCCCATTTCTATTCCTCATCCTTTTTGGTTCAATAAAATATTTTTAGATAGGCCTTCGGTCTTCAGCTTTAGTTACCATTTGAAGTCTTGCATTAGGGGTAACACTTGCCCTGACAGATAAATGGTTTTCTTTCAATAGTAGTTAGAGCTAAGAGAGCCAGATCGTGTTTCACTCAGGATCCGAATGCCCTCATCTGCAGGAGAAAGTGTTTATATGTTAATACATTCCAAAGTTTAGAAAAAATTCTGGATTTCTGGATAACCATGAATCAGCAACCCTGTGTCTTCTAAGTAACCAGAAGTAAGCTGCCTTTGCTGTCACTTTCAAAGCTAAAACAAGTGATCATCAAATAAATGGCTTTGTTGAAAAATAGTTTTAGCTGGGTAATGGTGCTTGTGCCTATAGTCCCAATTACTTGGGAGGCTGAAGCAGAAGGATCCCTTAAGCCCAGGAGTTTGAGACTAGCCTTGGCAATATGGCGACATCCCATCTCAATAAATAAATAAATTTTAAAAAGAAAAGTAGTTTTATCTTTTTCAAGAGAAAAGGAGTTCTATAAACAAAGTGTGGTTCTAGGGAGTCAATATTTTTTCAAGTACGGTAACTACAAGTTCATAGAGAACCATGTCCTCAGGGTGCACACAAGTAATAAAGATGAGCATGCCCTGTAAGCTCACAGCCAGAACAGACAACAAAGCAGGGGCTGATAATTTCCCATCAGGACATGTTAGTAGTCCTGGATGGTAACTTGCCTTAGCCACATCTGCCTTCTTTTACAATGTAAATATACCCTGAACTGAGATTTGGGTTAATTACTTATTTATACTTTCATGAGTTTAAAATCAGGCTGTTGGCGTGGCACAGTGGCTCACACCTATAATCCCAGCACTTTGGGAGGCCAAGGTGGAAGACTCGCTTGAGCCTAGGACTTCAAGACCAGTTTAGGCAACATAGTGAGACCCTGTCTCTACCCAACTCCCTAAAAAATTAGCTGATGGTGGTGCATGCCTGTAGTCCCAGCTACTTGGGAGTCTGAGATGGGACAATCACTTGAGCCCAATAATTTGAGGCTGCACTGAGCTGTGACTGTCCCACTGAACTCCAGCCTGGGTGACAGAGCGAGACTCTGTCTTAAAAAAAAAAAAAAAAAAAAAAAAAGTAAAAGAAAATAAGATTAGACTGTTAAAAAATTTAAGATTATTTTCTTTTAAACATGTAGATTAAAAACTGCGAGAGGAATGGGAATTCCGATTTGACAGATGGGGATGACGGAGTGGGGAGAGGGGTCCACATTTCTAACAAGAGTCAGGCAAAAACTGAAAAAAAGCAGAAGTGCACCAGAACACACCATCTACCTATTATAGCATTTGGCCAAGAGTTCTGTAGTCCCTCAGGCCCCCTGCAGCCCCATGTCATGGGCTTCCAGAATCCAGAGTGGCAGTCCAGAAATATAGATAGGTCACATAAGGGTTGGCTTCTACAGACTAGCCTGAGAGAAGACAATGAACTGCCCTTTAGAACATTAATTCAAAGAAGATAATTTTCCAAATTTCAAGGTTCTGAGTCACAAAAAATTCTTCTGGAACACAAACCATGAGTGGATTGGGGCCTGCTAAGCTTAGAGTCTGTGTCAAAAATAAGTTCACTTAAAAGAATTAAATACAGATGTGTGTGTGAGTTCTCTATCAGGCTATCACATATAGTACCACTTGTTACAATGGAAATTTGGACAGAACCTAAATCAGAGCCACTGTATGTGGTCAGGCTGTACACCTGATATAGATATCCTCTGGAGCCGGGCAGTCTGGCAGCCCTAACCTACAGGTCCAACAGCAAGGTTCTGGTTAAATCATGATCTGTCTATAGAGCTGGATACAAGGCAGCTGTCATAAATATTACAGAGAAAAATTTAATGCCCTGGAAAAATGTTGTTGACATGAAAAGCAGTATATACAGTATGATCCTATTTTTGTAAAAAACAATCACACATATCTACTTAATATACACATAAAGAAAAAGAGAAGAAGGAAACTGAAATGTACACTGGGAGTAGTAAGATAATAATTAGATATATTTTAAAGCTTTTCTGCCTTTTCCAAGTTTTTGGCGTAAAAAGAAATTGGAGAAATACATGAGTTAGTAGACTTTAGTAATAAAAAGACCTGGGAGGGATTATTTTTCATTTCTTACATACCATCAGTTAAATTTATGGAGTAATATACTTACTTAGCCATGAGTTTTGCTATGCGGTGACAGTCATTCTTGTCATAAAACCAGATACTGTATATTGACACTTGAAAAACAAAAGGAAAAAAAGATAAGAGGTTTCAACATTTGGGTGTATGTTACTAATATATCATCACCATAGAATGTCACTAAATATACCATCAGACCCTCAAATTGTTAATAGTCTAGCTAAAAGTAACAAATATCTCCTCCCCAAATTCTGTTTAATAAAATCAGAACAGGTAAAACATTCAGATAAAAGCTGCACAAAGTAGTTTTAGACGTTATCACCAGATCTCAGTGAACCTAAGATGTTACTAAGTGTAAGATGCAATCATTATTTATGTGCCATCAAGCTTTCAAGAAAAAGCCTGCCAATTAAACTAAGACTCAATTATATTGATTGTAAGATGCATTCTAAATTGGTATTAAAATTGTTGCTAGGTGTGGTGGCTCACACCTGTAATCCCAGCACTTTGGAAGGTGAGGCGGGAGGATCACTTGAGGTCAAGAGTTCAAGACCAGCCTGGCCAACATGGTAAAACCCCGTCTCCACTAAAAATGCAAAAATTAGCCAGGTGTGTTAGTGTGTCTGTAATCCCAGCTACTCAGGAGGCTGAGGCAGAAGAACTGCTTGAGCCTGGGAGGCAGAGATTGTAGTGAGCTGAGATCACGCCACTGAACTCCAGCCTGAGCAACAGAGTGAAACTCTATCTTTAAAAAATATATACATACAAATATATATATTATATATAATTTATATATAAATTTTTTACAATACAAAGCTTTCAATGCCAGCTCTATATCCATTCTATGACTGACATGTTTACATGTGAAACAGACTGAGATCAGTCTATTGCACTTCTTATCCCATTCTTTTTATTCCCAATATGGTGATCAGTTCAAAGAAAGCCCTAAAAAAATTTGCTGCAAGATAAATAAACTTTATTCAAGATGGCAATATATAAAAGCTACTATAAATGCTTTTTGGATAAGGTAGAATAGAAAGAAATACTAAACACACAAGCTGAAACAGACACATGGATAGATAAGACCAATTGCTACCATATGTACCCATATGATGACACTCACAGCTTGGCATAGCTTGTACCTCCTTAAATGCTTACAATGAGTCTGGGCGTGGTGGCTCATGCCTGTAATCCCAGCACTTTGGGAAGTGGGCGGATCACCTGATGTCAGGAGTTCGAGACCAGCCTGGCCAATACGGTGAAACCTTGTATCTACTAAAAATACAAAAATAAGCCAGGTGCAGTGGTGGGCACCTGTAATCCCAGCTACTCAGGAGGCTGAGGCAGGAGAATTGCTTGAATCCAGGAGGCGGAGGTTGCAGTGAGCCAAGAGCATACCACTGCACTCCAGCCCAGGCAACAGAGTGAGACTGTCTCCAAACAAACAAACAAAAAAACCTACAATGATCCCCTGGCACCGAAATGGCAGGTACCATTACCATTATGCTGTTTTAAAAGAAACCATTAAAAGCTTTTATTTTGAAATAATTGTACCTTCACATGCAATTGTAAAGAACAGAAAGATCTTGGTGCCCTATAAATTGTTTCCGCCAATGGTAAGATTTTACAAAATTATGGTATACTATCACAGCCAGGATACTGACATCAGTCAAGATACAGAAATTTCCATGGCCACTAGGATCCCTGGTGCCCATTTACAGTCCACATTCGTACTGCTCTGGCCCCTCCCCTGTCCTTTACTCTTGGCAAATAAGAACCTGTTCCCTATTTCTACAATGTTTTAATTTCAAGAATATTAGATTATAGAAGTGAAACCACAGAAGTCATAGAAGACTGCTATCCATTCCAAGCTGGCTGTAATGAGATCTTCTTTGCTATTTCTGTTCCACTGCCTTCATGAAAGGGAGACACAGAAGTCCCCTGGTGGTCAATTATTATTAGCAGGGCTTCCAATCCTTGCCAGTTTTGCTGGGCCGGCCTAGTATTGCTGGCAGGACTCTCGTTCAGCTTAGGAGAGGAATGAGCCTACCCGGGCCACCTTCTGTTGCTGCTAGGTTGAAGGTCAAGAAACTCCAGGCCCAGGCCCCCTTCTTATGCAGAGTGGGGGTTTATAAGACACTTTGCTGCTGCTGTTCTGACAGTTCTGGGTTCCTGACCAGATCTTCCTCTTTTTACCTTTTAGAGTTCTCCAGATTGTCTCTTATGTCATTTCCAGTTTTTATAGTTGTAAGTAGCAGGGAGAGACAAGTCTATGCTACTTGGTTTAATTGGGAGTCTCATTTTGCATTTTTATGGATGGGAATAGGGGTTAACAGAGAGACTAAGTAACTTACTAACAAATGAGAGAAAAAAAATCAGTCTTAGAATTATAAGTAAAATTTGGGTCAGGCCGGGCATGGTGGCTCACGCCTGAAATCCTAGCATTTTAAGAGGCCGAGGTAGCTACACTACCTGAAGGAAGTCCAGGCTCACCAGTCTCTGAGGTCAGGAGTTTGAGACCAGCCTGGCCAACATGGTGAAACCCCATCTCTACTAAAAATAGAAAATTAGCTGGGCATGGTGGTGCATGCCTTTAGTCCCAGCTGCTCAAGAAGCTGAGACAGAAGAATTGCTTGAATCTGGGAGGCAGAGGTTGCAGTGAGCTGAGATCACACCACTGCACTCCAGCCTGGACAACGAGCAAAATTCCATCTCAAAATAAACAAGCAAACAAAAAACAAACAAACCAAAAAAAAAAAAAAAAAAAAAAAAACCACAGAAAACAAACTTGGGTCTTCTCACTCCTAGACCAGTTATCTTGTTACTATATTTTCATTGCTGAAATCTCATTGCATTGAGGCCGGGTGTGGTGGCTCACACCTGTAATCTCAGCACTTTGGGAAGCCAAGGTGGGCAGATCACAAGGTCGAGAGTTCCAGACCAGCCTGGCCAACATGGTGAAACCCCATCTCTATTAAAAAAAAAAAAACCCTCAAATCTCATTGCATTGAAATAACATTGCAGTCTTTTATAGAAACAAAAAGTTAGTGAGCTTCAGTTATGCTCAATGATTAAAGTGACACATAAAAGAAAGTCTATACATAATTAAGTTCAAATGCACACTAAGAGGGTGCCATAGAATATAGGAAATAGAAGTGCTAGCACAAGAGACTTTAAATAAATCAAAAAATCATTTTAAAAACTATTATTTGAATTCTATAAAGATATTATCAGTATATACCAATTTAGAAAACCACTGCTATTAAAAATTATTTTAATGGTAAATTATTTGTTTCACCCTGAATTAAGGCCAGTATTCCACAAAAGACTTCATGCCAAATCATAATTTTAAAAGTTCCTTTCTCAACAGAAATATAATTTTGAGTCTATTACTATTGTATAGTTAATTAAAACATTATTGATACACAGAGCAAGTGAGTGTCTTCATTTTAATGAAGATCAATGGACAAGATTTTTTTTTCCTACCCTGTATACAATGGGCTTCTCTGGCAGGGAGAAACCTCTGATTATACTAAAATTGCCCCAAATCTTTGGAACCAGTGTCTGGCCACGTGTCCAGCAGGTGGCTGCACTACCTGAAGAAGTTCAGGCTCGCCAGTCTCTGAGCCTTCAACCAGCTAGGAAGAGTTTTCCACGTTTGGAATCCATTTTCACAGTGCCTCTTTTGTTCACAGAATTTCAAAGCACTCTGAGTGCTCCAAACAGAATCAAACTCCAATAAATATCAAGTAATTTTGGAATGTTTTACATGACGGTAAGACAAATTCACTCAGCTTTAATATCTCAATGGAAGGAGCACAGAAGCAGCCTTGTTACAGAGATAATTATTAAGCATTATCTACTGCAGGGTCTTGGTTATGCTCTTCGCAGCTAAGGCTTGCTCTAACTACAGTAAATCAGACCAGGGCTTTAAAAAGACTCCATATATGGCAATTACACATGACCACCTTTCTTGAAATATGCATCTTCCAAGCTTGGCTAATGAACACCCCAAACACCAAAGTCTAAATACAAAAATTTGTTTTCCTCTAATAAGCTATATAAATCTGGACACATCAAAACAATTCACAGTGATAAGAAAGTTTATGATATGTGGCTGGGCACGGTGGCTCATGCCTATAATCCCAGCACTTTGGGAGGCTGAGGCAAGTGGATCACCTGAGGTCAGGAGTTCGAGACCAGCTTGGCCAACATGGTGAAACCCTGGCTCTACCAAAAATATAGAAATTAGCTGGGTGTGGTGATGCACATCTGTAATCCTAGCTACTCGGGAGGCTGAGGCAAGAGAATAGCTTGAATCTAGAAGGTAGAGGTTGCAGTGAGCCAAGATTGCACCACTGCACTCTAGCCTGGGTGACAGAATGAGACTCAATTTCAAAAGAAAAGAAAAGTTTATGATATACAATACATCAGGCTCAGGGAGGCACACACTATTTTTTCTGTGCTAAACAGAGGTAATTAAGTGTGTTTTCACAGGGGCTTCTAAATCGAACTCTTAGAAAAGAACTCCTTATCAATAATCAAATTAAGTCCATCAAAGCTGTCAACTTATTTTGAAAAACCTTCATTTAAGATGCCCCCTGTCCTTTGAAGAAGTACAATATAATTTAGAAATAAGACACATGCCTCTGCTTTTGTGTATTATCAAATAAACTGCCTAAAAAGAGCCAAACACTTTCAAAGGCATGTTTGCAAAAGAAATAAAGATAAGGAAGCCATATTGATAGCTTAATGGGTAAGGGATAAGAGTCACACTCGATTCTGCCAAAAGCAGACCTGTAGAGGTTCAGACACGCATCCAAGAATCAGCTCTGTCTGCCAACATATCAAACGGTAAGTGCGTGCAACTGGCAAGAAAGCCCAGGGAGCTGCCACGGAGCCTGTCACTGTCACTCATGAGGAAAGACAGACAAGTTCACCAGATAGCTAAAACTGCGGAGGACCTCCTCTGTAAACCGAAGCTAAGCATTCTTCCCTGAAAAGAATCTATACTCTAAGGCCCAATACATTCTGCCAACAATTCACTTGCTGAAATAAATTTCCCTAACTATGCCACAGATAATTTAGGCTTTTGGCAAAACAGTATTGCTTTGCTATGGCAAATGATGGCACACTGTTTTACAAATCGCCCTTCTCAAGACGAAAGAAACTATTTAGTTAACAGATACTTTCTACACTTTGTGACCGCTAACAACTATCTATCCTAAGTCAGTCATGTTGTATAGGTTGGCTGGGTATGCCGGCTCTTATCTCTAATTCTAACATTTTGGGAGGCTGAGGCGGGAGGTTAACTTGAGCCCAGGAGTTCAAGACCAGCCTGGGCAACACAGTGGGACCTCGTTTATTTAAAAAAAAAAAAATTCTTTTTTTAGATGGAGTTTTTCACTCTTGTTGTCTAGGCTGGAGTGCAATGATGCAATCTTGGCTCACTGCAACCTCCGTCTGTCTCCTGGGTTTAAGTGATTCTCCTGCCTCAGTCTCCCAAATAGCCTGGATTACAGGCATATGCCACCAGATTGGGCAATTTTTTGTATTTAGTAGAGACGGGGTTTCACCATGTTGGTCAGGCTGGTCTTCAACTCCTGACTTCAGGTGATCCACCCGCCTTGGCCTCCCAAAGTGCTGGGATTACAGGTGTGAGCCAACACACCCAGCCAAAAAAATTTTTTTAATTAAAAAAAAAGAAAAAAGGAGGTATGATAGGACATTTCATTGCCTTTAGGTTGTAGTTTCACAAAGAGTATTGAGATGCAAGTAAGAATATCAAAAATTAAATGTTTCACTTGCTTTTCAAATAAAGGCCCCTTTCTTTTGAAAATGTGAAAAAATAAAATTAATTACCAAAATAAAAGGTATCAAGCCGGGTGTGGTGGCTCACGCCTATAATCCCAGCACTTTGGGAGGCTGAGGCGGGTGGATCATGAGGTCAAGAGATCGAGACCATCCTGGTCAACAAGGTGAAACCCCGTCTCTACTAAAAATACAAAAATTAGCTGGGCATGGTGGTGCGTGCCTGTAGTCCCAGCTACTCGGGAGGCTGAGGCAGGAGAATTGCTTGAACTCAGGAGGCAGAGGTTGCGGTGAGCTGAGATCGTGCCATTGCACTCCAGCCTGGGTAACAACAGTGAAACTCTGCCTCAAAAAAAAAAAAAAAGGTATTTGAACTATTTTGTATGGAGAAATTTTGAAAAGAAGAGTTTTGAGTAAGAGTTTTCTATTTCCTTAGACACGTTTAAAAATCCGGCAACCTTATGATTTAATGTAATACTTCGCAGTTCTTGTCTAGAGAGAGGTACATGGCTCACACAAGATCAAGAAAAGCCAAATTAATTTGGCGTCTTCGTAAAATCCCTTGAGTCTTCTAGAGATGCTGTGAAATGTCACAAAAACAGAGCTCGGAATCACTCTCCTACATATGTTGTCTTTGTGATTCTTTTATTATTTAGGTCTGACCTACTTTCTAACAGTATCTGAGGAAGCTAGAGATTTTCTCAGTATGGTGCCAAGGAGAAAAGGGGGTTTGATAAAAATCTTTTTGGTGATGATGTTACAAGTTATAAAATTTCTTTTTCCTGAAACTTTGTGCTTGAGAAAATAGAGAAAAAAAAGTTATACAATTTCTAAAGATGATTCTGACAAAGATCTCCTATACCAGGAAACAAAAACAAGAAAATGGGCTTTGGGTATAGACAAATGCATTTTTTATATATAAAAATGGAATAGGTATATAAACATAAGTCAGCCCTGGCAAGTAAAAAAGCTAATACCTCTTGCCTTGGCAGTTCATTTCTTTTAAGACAAGAATAAGCCTGGAGGTGCTCCAGGAACATCAAAAGGTTAGGAGTGAGAAGAGGAGAAAGGCTCTAGGGTAGAGGGGCAGAAAACACACACACAGGGAAAAGAATATGGAGTCTAAGACTGACTGACGTGGGATCATAACAGAATCTGACATGCTACAAACACTTAGGTGGGTGAGGTGCTGTGTATCTGCAAGTAATGCTGGAAAATGTGATTTAATTATCTTTGCAGCTTAACCCTTTTGGCCAAAAAAGCCACTCATTTCAGACCACCACAGAACATTAATATGGTAGAGAAGGAGTCCAATTTCTAAAATTTAAACTGTAATAATATCTACTTATTGAATATTGAATACTGATTAAAATACTTAGGCCAGGTAATTTAAAAATGCTACTCTTCAAGGTGTTCAGTTTATCATTTAAAACTTTGGTGCCTCTGTCTAAATTAAATCAAATCTGAATATATTAACCAGAAATACTTCTTCCACAATCCCATTAACAGTATAATCTCAGTACAGAATTCGGACACATGAAATGACCAGTGAACTTCTTTAGGGATTAGGGAAATAAATCCAACAATATCACAACTGATTAAGTTTTACTCTTAAACAATAGGCAACCCCAAATAAAATAGTGAATCGCATTAGGGTTTTGCCTTTGCTGTCAGGATTTATATCTGCTATTGCCACACAGTACACACGACTCCTTAAAGTACAGCTTCCAAAGTGGGTGGTATAAATCAGAGGCCCCCAGCCTCAGGACCATGGATTGGTACTGGTCCGTGGCCTGTTAGGAACCAGGCCTGAACCAGGCATAGCACGAAGTAGGTGGCAGACAGTAGAGCATTACCGACTGAGCTCTGCCTCCTGTCAGATCAGCTTAGGCATTAGATTCTCATAGGAGCTCCAGCCCTACTGTGAATAGAGCACTGAGCATGTGATCTAGGTTGTGGCTCCTTATGAGAATCTAATGCTTGATGATCTGTCATTGTCTTCCATCACCCCCAGATGAGACCATTTAGTTGCAGGAAAACAAGCTCAGGGCTCCCACTGATTCTACATGATGGTGAGCTACATAACTATTTCATCATATATTATAATGTAATACTAATATAATGTAATAGAAATAAAGTACACAATAAATGTCATGTGCCTGAATCATCCTGAAACGATCCCCCAATCCCTGTCCATTGAAAACCAGTCTTCCACAAAACCGGTCCCTGGTGCCAAAAAGGTTGGGGAATGCTAGTGTAAATAATTATGGTTCTGCCAAATGTTAGACATGTCTGATGCCCCCCCCCCCCCCGCCCACTGGTAGTCTAGTCACTTTAGCACCCCACACAAATATTTTTATCTATCATAAGGGAGAGACAAAGGCAGGAGGAAGCATGGCCCTTGACCTCCATGGAGTTGAATTCCTATTTCCTAGGTGTTCAAAAATCTAGTTAGGGATCTGGGAAATAGGTCAGATGGGGTGTTAAGTAAGGAAAAAAGAGGGAGGAACTTCTTTTCTCTCCTTTCCCTAACTTCTGCTGTCCTACACATTTTTCTACCAATTTGCTAATCGATCATCCACAGCAGGGTTGTAAGCACAAATGCTCATGGAGTATAAGAGATCTCAGGGTGTGGCAGGATCAGTGATGAATGTGTCTTACCACAATTCTGGCTGACTGTAGTACTCGCAGAAATCCAAGTGCTGTGTGGCCACGTAAGTCATTTTGTCACAAGAAAAATCAGAAATCCAGATATAGATGTATAAAATATGCTAATAGATTTTAAATGTTGGTAGCAAATGCTTAGCCTGTGCTTTCCTTTTGTTAAAAAGAAAAAGCTGCTGGGTGCCATGGCTCACGCTTGTAATCCCAGCACTTTGGGAGGCTGAGGCAGGTGGATCACTTGAGGCCAGGAGTTCAAGACCAGCCAGGCCAACGTAGTGAAACCCCATCCCTATTAAAAATACAAAAATTAGTCAGGCATGGTGGCGTGTGCCCGTAATCCCAGCTACTGGGGAGGCTGAGGCAAAAGAATCACTTGAACCTGGGAGGCAGAGGTTACAGTGAGTCGAGACAGTACCAGTGCACTCCAGCCTGGGCAATAGAGCAAGACTCCACCTCAAAAAGAGGAGGGGAAGGGCAGGGAGAGAAAAAACTGAGCATGCCTGGAAGCAGTGATTTTGTAAGTAACTCAGACCTGCTTGAATACTGCAGGGCACTGAATCCAAAGGGCCCAGTCTGGAGGTTTATTCTGCACACTCCAGAGGAGCTTCGATCTTCTTAGACTAGTGGCTACTCTGTGTTTCAATTTTGACATACACAGATAACTTCACCGTGTAACACAAGGTGAAAACCTACATATTACACATTAACATCATTTTGTCACTTAGGTATAAATAATGATTTCCCTTATGAGTTCTCAAAAGAAAAAAAACATGAAAAGTATTGAATCTTAACATGGTAATTATCTAAAAGGGATAAATGGTTAACTTTACGAATCTTTACTATTAAGAACACAATAAAAAAGAGATAGAAAGTGCTTTTATCTGACAACACTACCTGAGGGGGGAAAAGCCAGTAATTAGTGAATCATAATGAACATAATATGCTTTGGAAATTCTGAAATGTACATGGATTTGCAAAGTTAAGAAGGCACTTGGTAGAGGCTCTACCAGAATACTAAGCAGCGCCTACAATGAGACAGAAAGCAATATATGTATTTTTAAAATTTGAACTGAGTCAGACTCAGTCAGTGTCTTAGGTACCCCTGTTTTTGCGGTGTTTTTACCTCTTCAATCTACAAATGTGGCAACAGCAAGGCTCCTTCCTTATCTTGGTCCAGAAGGCCAGACTAATGCAGTTGCCACAGACTCTTTCTCCTTCACTGATTACAGAATCATACCAACTACAGCAGTGCGCAGCTGATGGTGGAAGACTGCCTGTGTTTCTTCAGGCTAAGAAAGAAGTACTGCACTGAATTCAAAGATCTCAAAGAATGAACCACGGAAATTTTCCTGTTGTTTACGAATTCCTCTTTCAGTTTGGAGGTAAAACTTACATCTTTTGACCAGACAAATTATAAACTTATCTTCTAAGGAAGTTTCTTGTGCTGTGCTTTAAAAGTCTGAAGATTTGCTCTACATGCCAACAGCCACCTACCATCTCTACTGTTCTGAGTCTTGCCCTTGAACTGAGAAAGGACGAGCAGAGAGACAAAAAAAGCACACACTACAGCATTTCTTCTACTAAAACTTTCCATTTGGCAGCGGCATTTTCAACACTATGGAAATGAATCTCCCTACTTTTTCTAGTGATCTAATTTTAATTAAAAACACTCTGTATCAAGAGATTGATGGCCGATATAAAGGAAAAGTGATAAGTGAAACAGAAACGAAGGGGTACTTCTCTCTGGCTTTTGAAGGTAAGTTCTTAAAAATATTAAAGAGCAGTAACATTTAACATTTTAAATTATACTTACTAGGTAATTGTCTTTTTTGGTTAAGCAGGCTAAAGAGCAACATACTAGACTAGTAGCTATACGACATTAACGCTTTTTTAGGGAAATTTCAGATTAGCTTTTACTCACATAGGATCACTTTGAAAGTGTTTCATACAAACCACAAACTTGTAATTGTTTAAACCTGTCAAGGTAAAATAAAATGCAGGATATATCTGTGTTCTTTTGAAAAACTGAAAAGAGCTTTGTTCATTTTCCCAAAACTGCTTTCGGATTTACAGAAAACATTAAAAAATACAAAAAGTGGCATTAAGAGGGAGATACATGCCTTAGGGTGTTGTGTGAAGAAAACATGAAAACTTGTTCCTAAATGATTACCTTCCAGTTAAAAAATGCCATATTTAACATGCACATAAAGTGAAATGATAACTATTTTTGGTTAAAACTACCATTATACACTGGTCTATGGAGAGAATGAGGTTAGGTCTGGGAAGAGAAAATCAGGACTATATACTCTTTCCAAACAATGGATGAGTATTGCTGCTGAAAATGACTAACAAAAAAAATGTACATACCCTTGCTGTCTCTCTGGTAGATCTCAGATTCTCACTATTACTAGCCCAGTCATTCAAATTTACAACCAATAACTCTCAAATCACAGACCTTAAATGGTTAATTTTTATCATTAATCCACAGGGGGTTGTTTTCAGAATAAATGTGCATAGCTGTGGGCTTAATGTAGTAGCATATTTCATTAAGAATCCTGATCCGGCTGGGTGCAGTAGATAATGTAATCCTAGCACTTTGGGAGGCTGAGGCAGAAGATCACTTGAGGCCAGGAGTTGGAGACCAGGTTGGTCAATATAGCAAGACCCTATCACCACAAAAAATTTGTAGAGACGCTATCTCTATTTAAAAGAAAAAAATTTACCTGGCGTGGTACTTTACACCTACAGTCCTAGCTACTCAGGGCAGGGGCTGAGAAGGGAGGATCATTTGAGCACTATATATAGCCTAGGCAACAGAGTGAGGCCATGTCTCAGGAAAAAAAAAAGGATCTTGACCCTTACCAAGTAGGCAGAGATCTGACTCAGGAAGCTCTAATGCACTTTAGTAACTTCAACTTATCATTTTCTAAGAAAATACAATAGAACATAAGGACTAAAAAAATAAACAAAATTCTTTAGAAGTGCACAATAGTTTTAATCTATCTGGTATAGCAGCTGGTAAACTGCCTGACAAATGACAAATTCAATAAATGTCACTGAATTAAGGTAGGTATTTGAGTTAAATAATCACCTTGGTTAAAAACAAGTAAAATGAAATATTGAAATAGTTTTTGCTAAAGAAAATCATTAAATGCCAGAATTAATTTTATAGAGCTTGATGGTACCACAAACCTATATTATTAATACTTTCAATTAACCAGGTTATACTGTAGACTGTCTAGCTGTAAGAAAGAAAAATCAGTTCTGTTTTCTTTTACAAGTCATGCGCCACAAATGATGCTTCAGTCAGTGACAGACTGCATACATAACAGTGGTCCCTTAAGATTCTAATACCACATTTTCACTGTACATTTTCTCTTAAGATATATTTAGATGTACAAATTTTTATCAACGTGTTACAACTGCCTATCATATTCAGTACAGTAACATGCCATATAGGTTTGTAGCCTTAAAGCAATACCATATATTCTAGGTGTGTAAGTTATGTCATTTAGGTTGAAATCACAGTGAAATTTATGTCATTGAGGTTGAAATCACAGTAAAAATCAAAAGACCTTTGACACTGGTCTTGGGGAAAAATATTTCTAGTAGAAGTATTACTCAGTGAGGTGTACTGCTTGGAGCAGGTATGTATTGAGTTGGTGCAAAATATTTGTGGTTCTTGACATTCACTGCAAAAACCACAATTACTTTTGCACCAACCTAACAGTGAGGTTGTCAATAGTTATGCCAAATAGTTATTACACTGTGTAAGTACACTCTGATATTCACACAAGAAAATCGCCTAATGACGTATCTCTCAGGACATATCCCCGTTGTTAAGTAACTCATGACTGTACTTCATTATTGATTCACATGCCAGGTTTAGATTCTTAAAAAATTGCTCAGAACACATTTACAGAATATTCTTGGGGCATTTTGCAATCAATTGATCAATAAGCATGTAGATATTTTCAAAAGGTTCCCATTACTACTTTTACTTTTAAGAGGTGCCCACAGTGAAAATCAAAAGACCTTTGATACTGGTCTTGGGGAAGAATGTCTTCTAAGAGAAGTATTACTCAGTGAGGTATGCTGCTTGGAGCAGGTATATATTGGGTTGGTGCAAAATATTTGTGGTTCTTGCCATTACTTTAACTGCAAAAACCACAATTACTTTTGCACCAACCTAATAGTGAGGTATGTTGCTTGTAGCAGGTATGTATAATAGGGAGGTATGTTGCTCACCGCCATGCTGAGGGAGTAGTGAATCACAGAAGCATGATTTCTTCATCACAGAAGAGTGGAGACAAGTTTCCCTTGAAGATTAGACCAGAAGGGTATGAACCGTATAGCTGCCTTTTCAGAGGCTGGTCTCCATATGGAGAACTAACTGTTCTAGTACCATTTACTGAATCATTTACTGAATAGAATACTCCTCTCAGCATTTTCTTTAGATGTGATGGGAGAGATTTTTAGTTTGTTGGCCCAATTATTTTATTTATGAGTCCATTTGAATCTATGTATTCCTAAGTAATTTTTATTAAACTGTGTTTTTCTAGGAAACTGTCTTTATCATCCAAGTTTTAAATTTATAGGCAAGAATTCTTCACAGTGGCTTTTTTTTAAAAACGCTCCATTCTCTGGCTTTAGTTGCAACACATTTGTATTTTTATTCCTAATACTGCATATTGTGCCTCCCCTTGTTCTTCTTATGGTTGTTCCTGGATCACGTTATAGAGAAGTTTTTGTTTTGTTGATCTGCTCTACTCTATTGAAATTTCTACTTTCCGAAATTAATTTCTACTCTTCTATTTTCCTTCAACTTTACTCAGATTTCCCTATTTTCCTCCCTAACTTCTTTGGCTGAATAGCCTATATGTGGTAATTTTTATAAACTTCTAATATATACTTGAAAAAATGCAAATTCTCTAATCACTAGAAGTAGTTTTTTTCTTTTTTCTCCTAAGACATACTTTATCATCGCTTAATGTCAGTAGCAGAACTGGACAAAATTTTCATCACTGAGAGTAGCAGATTTTTTTTTGAGATGGAATCTCGCTCTGTCGCCCAGGCTGGAGTGCAGTGGTGAGATCTTGGCTCACTGCAACCTCCACCTCCAGGGTTCAAGCAATTCTCTGCTGGGATTACAGGTGCCCATCACCATGTCAGGCTAATTTTTGTTGTTGTTGTATTTTTAGTAGAGATGGGGTTTCACCATGTTGACCAGACTGGTCTCAAACTCCTGACCTCAGTTGATCCACCTGCCTCAGTCTTCCAAAGTGTTGGAATTAGTGAGTCACCATGCTCAGACTTTATTCTTTTCTTACATTTACTGTTCTTTCTTTTTATTTTATTTTGTAATCTGTATCTGGTAGTTACATCCATTAGAGTCTCTAGCTTCCATTAACTAAAGTCTTTGGGAAGGGCTACATAATCCTGCTGTTTGTTGTATGCTACCTTTCATTCACTGCAAAGTATTTCCTTGTATATTTATTAATTTTAGACCAAGAGACATAGCTGATATTATTAGGCAACCTGGGCTAAGGAGGTATCTTGCCAGAAGGGTTCTGCATTTGCTTCTCCCAGATGTCCTAGACTAATAACCAGCTGATAATTTCTTGACCTGGGTAAGAAATGATACCAAATGAATGGTACAGCTTGAACCTTAAATTTTTATGAGGGAAGGTCCATGGTTATTTTTCAGAAAGACATCTTCCTTCTAACCCAAAGCCCAATTTTATTTTATTTATTTTTAAAATTGAGATGGAATCTCACTCTGTCTCCCAGGCTGGAGTGCACTGGCACGATCTCGGCTCACTGCAACCTCAGCTGCCCAGGTTCAAGCAATTCTCCTACCTCAGCCCATGTAGCTGGAACTACTGGCACGTACCACCATGCCTGGTTAATTTTTTTGTATTTTTAGCAGAGACAGGGTTTCACCACATTGGACAGGTTGGTCTTGAACTCCTGACCTCAGGTGATCCACCTGCTTCAGCCTCCCAAAGCACTGGGATGATAGGCGTGAGCCACCACACCTGGCCAAGACTTCCCATTTTTAATATATATATTTTTTCCAATGTATACCTCAGGCTTTCTAGTAATGGCCTTACAACATTTGAAAATAATACTTGTTAAGAGAAACAAAGAGTCTGCAGCTTGTGCATGGTGCTATCAGAAGGGATAGGAAGAAGCATACCACAGGCCTGCATTATAAGAGAACCTGGATAACACTGCCGTCCCTAGGACTTGTTCACTAATGAGATCATTTGTTGAGTGTAGGATGAAGACACAGTCTACGATATTTTGTCTTTGTAAATGCCTAACGAAATACCTTACTTTCATGATGGCCTTTTAAGATAAATAGGTCAAATCAGTGGTTTAAATGATTTAGCCAAGGTTGTAGTCAGTAAAATGGCAAAGCCCAGAATAGAATTCTTATCTGCAAACTAAATTCCATGCCAAAAGAGTGTTACCATGGCAAAGCCACCCTCAGGGATATGTTCTGCAGCTTTTGTATCTGGAAATCATTTGTAAGTTTCAAAACGGCATGACTAAATAGGAGGCATAAAAATCTAATCCAAAGCTTCCCAAGTAGTTGTTTGATTCAGGTATGGCACAACAAAGAGTATGTGAGCACATGAAGTCACGCTTTAGACTTCCACTGTTCAGAATACAGCTGCCAGCACAGATAGCCATGTAAATTCAAACTGATAAAATTAAATAAACTAAAAAGAAGTGTTCCGCATTTGCACTAGCCTCATTTCAGGCTACTATATTGGACAGTGCTTACACAGAACTGTCATTTTACCTGATTGCAAAGTTCTAGTGGATAGCACTGCTCTAGAATATGGACTGATGAAGTAATTTTATTGTTACAGTAGAGTGGAAAGAACATTGGCCTTGAAGCCCAGAAGACCTACTTTTGAATTCTGCATCTGTCACTTACTACCTTTGCGAATCTTGAGCAGGTGCCTAAACTGAGCCTCTTGTTTTCTCAATCTGTAAGCTGAGGATCAGAAATAAAGTGCTAGATATATCACTACCACTCAATAACTCCAGAATTTATAAACTCCCCATTCCTCACTGCAGTCCCACTGAGGTCTTGTGGCTGCCAAAAGGCCCTTGCACAGAATAAAAATACAGTTTCTAAAAGATTCGAGAGGTTGGACATGGTGGCTCATGCCAGCACTTTGGGAGGCCAAGGAGGCAGGATTGCTTGAGCCTAGAAATTCAAGAACAGCCTGGGCATAGTGAGACCTTGTCTTCCACCACCACCACTCCCCCAATCCCGCAAAAAGATTTAAGAGAATCACCAAACCTAAGCCCTTAGTCAGTGTATGCATTTTCTTCGTTAAGATTTTATCTTTAGAAATAAAAAAAATAAAAAAAAGATTTTATCTTTTTCTTGAGGGGTAGGGTGGGTGTAGGTAGACGTGTTGTATAAAGAAAAACTTTTAAAAACAAATAACATAGAACTGAAAATAAGTTATAGTTCACTGTTCTAGCACATTAACTCCAAAAATTAATTTGAATGAAAGAAGTTGGATATGAAGGTGTAACTTGAATTAAATGGGTCAGGTGTCTTGGTGGTATTTCCCATAAGAGAATGGCAGAAGAGCAGCTACAGGATCAGGTATAATTACCTGTATGCATAATCAGATACTAACTAACTTTTTATTTAAAGAACAAATCCCTACACAACTTAATAGCTTGCTGACCTGACTAGACTATTTTCTACTTTTAAGACTAGGTAGACAAAACACACACTCAACAGAGGCCTTAACACTCACAAGATTATTTTCTGCTGTCTTATCACTCACTTCTCAATACAGCTATTTCTTTACATACTTTCCCTAATGAAATGACCTTAAGTGAGTTCAACTAAGAAAACTTTTGTTTCAATCAGTTGAAAATTTTCTAACGTAAAATGCATTAGTTCACTTTCTCCTCAAGAACATTCTAATTAACATAATAAATACTCTTGATGATTTTAGGTCTCATTATAACAATTTCACCTATGATACTACAGTAGGGTTAAAGTTATAAAATATTGACATGTTAATGGTGACCCCAGGTTACTCTCTGGATATCTGCTTGACTTTTAGAAAATAAAACCTAGTATTAGCTTGTTTTCTTATAATTTGCCCACATTTCTTCTACACATGAACTATAAAAATATTTTCAGACAACTGAAGTTCTGATTAGTTAGCTTCTGGTTACTCATAGTTCAATTATATTTGTGTTATGTCACACTTTCAATTTCACAGGACTTTTGCCTTGTGAAAGAAATAAAATACAATTTACCTCAGGTTTATGCTAAGTGGTAAGTGAGTTCAGGTAATTTTCTCTACTAATAATCAAACCACTTAGGAGTGATGGCTAGATTAAGTTTCCAGGTAGTAAAGAACAGAATTAAGCCTATTTTACTTAAAAAAACAAAAACAAAAACAAAAACTGGATCTGTATTCCTTTGCAGAATTTCTCCCACCCTCTTTTCATTTTTTGAGACAGAGTCTTGCTATCTTGCCTAGGCTGGAGTGTAGTGGCACAATCATGGCTCACTGCAGCCTCGACCTCCTGGGTTCAAGTGATCCTTCCACCTCAGCCTCCTGGGTAGCTGGGACTACAAGTGTGTGCCATCACGCTCAGCTAATTTTTCTATTTTTGTGGAGACGGGGTTTCCACATGTTGCCCAGGCTGGTCTTGAACTCCTGGGCTCAAGCAATCCACTTGCCTTGGCCTCCCAAAGTGCTGGGATTACAGGGGTGAGCCACCATGCCCAGCCGAGTTTTCCCTTTAATGGAATATTCAGTACAAAGAAAAGAGCAATCCGAAATAATTACATTATTAATATTAGTTTAAATAAATCCATCTGAACTTACAGCTATTACAAAGCATGTCTACGTCCACAGAATTTAAAATCTGAGAGGTAATTACCTGGAAAAATAGTTTACTGAAAAGTCTAAAGATAGATCCTGTTTCACTTATACTTAAAAATGAGCTATGGAAAAGAACTTGGGGATTTCTAGCTTTAAAATAGACCTTGTTACTTCTCATTCAGGGAATTAAGAGGTGTACAATTTCTAGTAAAGTTTTCTATTTTATACTGAAGACATCCCCCACCAAGACCAATTACCTCCTGGCTGAGTGAAATTCAAACACATTAACTTTTACTTTTTAAGTTAGAAGCAACATTTCTCCAACAATATCCTTAAGATGATAATTAGAGCACAATCATTGTTACCACAACTAATTTTGATCTCTATAGTCAATGACAAACAATTTGTCCTCAAACACCCATACTTTCAATATCCATACTAAAATACTGGAAACAAATATATTTTTTAGTACTGTACTTTCTTGGGAAGGCCAGTCTAGCTTTGCTGAATGCATCCAATCATTACTAGAGACTGTAAAAATGCCTGAAAGAACCCTGGACTAGAAAGCAGAAGAGTTGTAATCCTAACTCTTCAACAGAATATCTGTTATGCATCTCTGAATCTCTTTATTTTTTAATTTTTTTTTTTGAGACGGAGTCTTGCTCCGTCACCTAGGCTGGAGTGTAAAGGCAAGATCTCAGCTCACTGCAACCTCTGCCTCGAGGGTTCAAGCCATTGTCTTGCCTCAGCCTCCCAAGTAGCTAGGACTACAGGCGTGCACCACCAGACCCAGCTAATTTTTGTATTTTTTAGTAAAGATGGGGTTTTACTACATTGACCAGGCTGGTCTTGAACTTCTGACCTCAGGTGATCTGCCCTCCTCAGCCTCCCAAAGTGCTAGGATTACAGGTGTGAGCCACTACACCTGGCCTCAGAGCCCAGTTTAAAAGATTTGATCTTCCTAACAGACTCATTTATAAAGTACAGACCATATTTTGTTTTGTAATTTGAAACTTCCTAAATAATGGATTGATAGAAACTAAGGTCACTCAATTTTAAATGTAATAATCATATTGAAACAGATATACTTACAGCTTGCATTTCTATACAGAAGAAATGGTTCATGGAGCTGAAATTCCAAATCTTTATTCACTGGTTCAACTAGATTGTGCATATTTAGTCGATTCACAATGGTAAAACCATGATAAGGGGAAGCTGACCTTAGATTTAACAGAAGAAAAAAAAATACTTAGTTACCATTTAATCTGTAGAAATGTTATCTACTATGTACTTTATTTTCATTTCAAAAAAGAATAAATAAGTTAGAACACTATACAATATTATCCGCACTTAAACCTGGAAACAAAACAATTAAGTCAGATCATACTCCTCTTCTGATGAGAAGTCTCTAAAGACAGTTCCTTAGAGTAAAGGCCAAAGTCTTTATTGAGGCCACCAAGGCTTTACTTGAGGTACTCCCCCTTCGACTTGGTTTCCTATTGCTCTTCCCCAGCAACTCTTCTCCAGCCACACTGGGCTCCTTGCCACTCTCTCTACATGTGTGCTTCTACCTAAAGACCTCTGCCTGGATCACTGCCCCAGAATCTGCAATAGGTATCTCATCTGCAAGCTTTTGTTCAGATGTCACTTCTTAATAACTACCCTTTTTAATGTTCCCAAGCTCAATGTCTCTAATCTTCCTCTTTTATCCATACCACTTATTTTTAATATTTATTGTCCTCCCCCCACTAGGATGTAAGCCCCATGCAAATGAAGCTTTTGTCTTAAGTTTTTCACACATATTTCCTAAGATAGACACACCACTGCTGAATGAAATATCAATTCAATTGGATTGGCTATAATGACTGCCCATCATTATAATAATGGCTTTTCTTGCACCAAATTGATCTTTACATAGCGCTCCTGAGTTAGATGAAAAATGCCTTGAATCTACAATAGGAAGCATCCTCGGTTCCCATATTAGAGGGATTCAGTACATGACCCCTTAGATACTCTTCACTTGTACCTAACACTTCATAGATTTTTATTTGTTTATCTAGGATACACATAGAGAGATTAGGAGACAAGTTTTGAATGATTAAGGCCTGTGCCTGAGGTCATACAAATAATGTAACTAGGATTCAGTTTCAGGTTTTTGACTCCAAATCCAGGCTTCTTCTATACGAAGTAATCTCTGCAAAGTGATATTCTGACATCCAGGTATACCTTTATCCAAGGTACGCAAAATAGTCTCACATTTTCCAAACAAAGTTTCTTCGGTTTCCTTTAATTAGAATCAGTACCAGTAAGCCTCCGCGAATTGTATTAAATCCATACACTCACTACACTAAATCTCCCACTTTCTACAATCAGTGCTTCTGTACTATAACAATAAAGCCAGTAAAGTTATTTTTCCAAATGTCATAGAAACCAAGATTCTAATAACAGAGTTTCTAGAGATTTATATTACGAATGAAGAGAGTGAGGGTAAAGATCCCTGCCTATTTAAAAGGAGAAAGATGAATAGCAGGGAACAAAGCGTCTAAGAAAGAAGAGCTTGGTGTACAAATATCAAAGAATTACACTTAAAAGAAGGAAAAAATGAGTGCGTTTAGACAAGATCTCAAAGCTTTGTATCAAAATTTAGAAGACTATTTGACAAATTCTTTTAAATTAGCATCAATGAAGAAAGGCAATCCTTAAAAGGTAACTCCATACAAAAAAAAAAAGAAAGAAAGAAAAGGAAAAGACCAGATGTCAGTAGTAACTCCTACTGACTCACTAAGCTTTAGAAAACAAGGGAAGGAACCTGTTCCTGTCACAGTAAGACCTTAGAGGAATATCCAGGAAAGCCAAGGACCCTGTGACTATAATATAGTGTCAGTTGTCTTTAGGCCCCAAAAGCTACATAACAAAAAAGTTGCAATGTGCAAACCAATCACATTTAAGATGTGATTATCTTAAAGACAATCTTAAAGTTAATCAGTTTTCGAAGAAGTTGAAAATAAAAAATTCATGCTATCGTGAATAATCCAAGCTTTCTAAAGAACTCTCAAACAAGATACTACACATAATCTAGAACTTCTGGGGGTTGGGAAAGAGGACAGAACCAGGCACAGAAGAAAAGAACAGAGGGATCGACCTCTCAATTACATTATTTTATAGAGCTAGTCTATGTATTGCCTTTTCCCCAAATATATGCCTTTTTTTTTTCTTTCTAATATGGGGGCAAGGGGAGAGAGGCAGGCATCTGTTTTAGACTCAATCATTTGAAATTGCTTTGCTAGGCTGCTAATATAAATTCTAGTTCCGTTTTTTCTGAATCACAGAAAGGCTCAGAGAAAAGAACTTGGTTAAGATTTCACAGCTAGAGAAGAATAAAAACTTGAAGGGGAGTAGCAGGAAGGTTCCAAAGACAAATGTACAACAGAATTGAACTGTTTGACACTGTTCACCATTAGACTGTTAAAAACAAATATACATATTTTAAAAACTTACCTTCGATATACAAATAAGGTCCCTTCTATATCAGTCTTCTCCTATGATAGACAATGAGTCAATTAGTTTTTTTTCCCCATAATCCAACCCCAAATAGTCCCAATGGAGAAGTAATGCGTCATGTTTAAGATCTACTTGTTTCATTTCATTTATTATAAAATTAACCACTTTTGAGGTAAAGTCTCCCTCTCATTCCATAAATTGTGGTTACTATGTCTAATGTATCCTTTCAGTGCTACTGATACATACATAAGCATATGGATTGTTTTTAATCCAGCAACATGTCTGTATCTGCAGCATTTTTTTTTTAATTAGTAAAGGAGAAAAATCATAGAATAAACCTTCACTTTTTAAAGCTAAAATGTTTTAGTCAGATTTCTTTAAAGCTAAGTTCCTGTATACTGCAATATCTTCTCCTTTAAAGTTTATACAAGTTAATTTTAAAAAAAGAAAGAAAGGGGCCAGGTGCAGTGGCTCACACCTGTAATCCCACCACTTTGGGAGGCAGAGGCAGGCAGATCATGTGGTCAGGAGATTGAAACCATCCTGGTCAACATGGTGAAACCCCGTCAATACTAAAAACACAAAAATTGGCTGGGCGTGGTGGCGCATGCCTGTAATCCCAGCTACTCGGCAGGCTGGGGCAGGAGCTTGAATCAGGGAGCTGGAGGTTGCAGTCAGCCAAAATGGCGCCATTGCACTCCAGCCTGGCGACAGAGACTCCATCTCAAAAAAACAAAAACAAACAAACAAAAAAACCCCACAAAAAATTAGGCAGGCGTGGTGGCACATGCCTGTAGTCCCAGCTACCTAGGAGGCTGAGGCAGAAGAATCGCTTGAACCTGGAAGGCAGAGGTTGCAGTGAGCTGGGATCATGCCCGTTGCACTCCAGCCTGGCAACAGAGCAAGACTCTGTCACCAAAAAAAAAAAAGAAAGAAAGAAAGAAAGAAAGATTTTCTTATAGGCTTTGTCTCATCACTGGGGAGTTTTGGCACATTTTTGCAACTAATAAATTTTGTGGTTAAGAATTACTACCAAACAGAATCAGCCTGTTATTTTTAGAACTTATTGAAAAATCATGAATATTGAAAGTATACCCTGCCTCAGCATAATTATTGGAGGCCTTTACCATAGTTCATTTGCTGTGACAAGAGTGTATTTAGGTTTTAACCACAGTTCAATGTTTTTTTAAAAAATAAATAGTCTGCAATTTATAGCCTACAATGGACATAAATATTTTACTGTAATCAACATACTACTAAAGTTTTAAATGTTAGTCATATCATATTGAATTTGTTGGGATTAAAAAATTTAGAAAATTGATCATCTTGATTTCTTACAGAAGTACTACCCTAGTGTAAATATCATTATTTTCCTTCCTAAGGATTCAGAGGCTTTTTCTTACCTTTAAAATGTTAGGTTATTACTGTAAGAAACTGGTAATCAACTGCTTACAGTAAAAGAACATTTGCCCACCAAAAAACAAAATGCAAAGTTACAACTCACTGTAAAATAATAAATAGAGAAAAGATTTTGTTGAGCTGTATGTGCCAGGATCCATATAAACAGTAGCAGCTTATTTTTCAATTCAGGTTATCATAGCTTGTATTTCATATTTAAAACAGAATTCCACAACGTAAAATTTTAAAATGTTGAAAGCCTTTGTGAAAAACTAGAAAAACTTTTTTGTAAAAAGTCCTAGTCCCAAGTCTTCACCATTTGTCTGCAGTCCATATTTCACAAATTTATATATAGGCCAAGAAAAGAAAAAGATTCAAAACAATTTCAAACTAAGGCAATGTCTAAAATAGCTACAATTAAAAAAAAATCTACAATTTTATTCCTTGTGGCCTCCTGTACCTCCTTCTCTTCCAGGAGGCAAAGGAAAGATAAACAATGTGATTATAAAAACTCTCTTGATTGGAATTAACTGTTTTATAAATGCCAAATGATTTTCAAAAAATTACTGATAAATATAATCTAGGCATCTGTATTATAGGGTAAACGACATACTACGATTATCTTCCAGAGTTTTGGTAGTTTAAGGATTTCCTATCTTATTGAAATGTGAACTCCAGCCATTGGTGTATTCAACCCAACAAACATCTACGGATTCTTTTCTTTTTTTTTTTTTTGAGATGGGGTTTCGCTCTTGTTACCCAGGCTGGAGTGCAATGGCGCGATCTCGGCTCACCACAACCTCCGCCTCCTGGGTTCAGGCAATTTTCCTGCTTCAGCCTCCCGAGTAGCTGGGACCACAGGCACGCGCCACCGTGCCCAGCTAATTTTTTGTATTTTTAGTAGAGACGGGGTTTTACCATGTTGACCAGGATGGTCTCGATCTCTTGACCTCCTGATCCACCCGCCTCGGCCTCCCAAAGTGCTGGGATTACAGGCTTGAGCCACCGCGCCCGGCCCGGATTATTTTCTAAGTCTAGAGGCTGTAACTGAATGAGTTAATTAGGAAGGATCCATTACAAGAAAGTAGGAAATTATGATATTTAAACAAGTAACAAAGCTTCAAGCAGGGGCTAACAAGAGTCAGTTAATAGACTTAACTTTCGGACCCTCTCGAGTGCACAAAAGCCAAAAAGTACTGAGTCTGAGGGGAGCTTTCAGAGATGACATCACCAGCATCATAGGTGGAACAAAACACATTTACAGGGTCTCTCTTGCCTATAAAAAGGTCTTCGGGGATCCAGTCAACATGGAAACCCTTTTCCTAAGTGCCTTGAAATCTTTTCCGAAACTCTGTGTAGTTCTATTAAAGCGGGACCCACCCCACCCGCCTCTCTTCCAAGAATTGAAACTGATTAAATTTCAAGCTTTAAATCCAAATGACCTCTGCGAAAGGGGCTCTCATTTACGTTTGCTAGGGGGAGGAGGAGTGTTTATTTTATAGATCATGTACATATAATTTATCTAATAATCCGCAAAGCCTCAAACACAAGCTTTCAGGCACCTTTCCGACCCCACCGGTCTCATAATCCCCAATGAGACTTCAAAGAAGGTAGGTCGCCCACGTCCCCAGACCTGACACTAAAGGGACTGATTCTGCTCCAATCCTCCCCTCCATCGGCTTTTCCTTGGGATGTCTCGAGCCACTTCTTTCACTCCTATCCCCCAATCCCAGGAGGACCCGACACCCCAAGCTCTGGCTCCGCTCTTCTCCAGTCCCGGGCCTCGACTCCGCCTCCCTGGCCTCTTGCTTTGCCCCCAACCCCGCAGCAACCCGCGCGGGCCCTTTAAGAGGCGGCAGCGGCCGGGAGAGCGTCCTCAGAGGCCAGGCGGCACTTACCCACTGGTTGGCCTTGGGGCAGAAGGTATACAGAGCGACTTGGCCCGTGAGGTCTGCGATGCTGGTGATGTAGGGGTCGTGTTGCTTCAGGGCCGCCAGGCTCATCTCCTGCCCAGCCCGACTCAGCGACTCCATCTTGAATCCCGGAGCCTAGCCCCTCTGGCGGGGGAGGAGTCGCGGACAGGAAAGTGCCGTCGAGGCAAACTTTCCCCGTCTGCGTCAGTCCCTTCAACTTCCGCCTCTACGCTGGCCTCGCGGCAGGGCGGTACGTTAGCCATTCAGCTCCGCCGCGCGGACGCTCCCGGCGCCGGGTTCCGGCGTTGTCAGGTCCCACAGCCCAACATTGTGGGGCGGTATCCACCGCTGCGCTGTCGAGCTTGCAGGCTGGAGCCCCGGCCCGCTTCCTTTTCCTGAGCTAAAACGTTTGCGGCCTGGGATCTGGGCTGTGTAGCTTGCTTGCCCAGCTCCTTCTAGGCTAAGGCTGGAGACCGCCGAAGTGCCGGCCCAGAGCTTGTCTGACAGGGCCCGGGGCCACAGAGCGAAAACGCCTCTGTGGAATGTGGAAATGCAGGACTCTACCGGGCCCCTTTAGAAAGCACAGAAAAGCCTGGGGGAAAAGGGGAGGCGAGGAACCCCGAAAATTACCTTAGATCTCAGATATGGATATGTCGACCTAAAAGGAAGAAGATGGGGCAAAATTAATGCACGCAGAGAGTTTATTTGGGCCGAGCTTGAGGACTGCAAACCAGGAGCATAGATTCAAGTTGCCCTGAATATACACTGATTAGCAGCAGGTACAAGCGGATTTTTGTTGTTGTTGTTGTTGTTGAGACGTAGTTTTGCTTTTGTCGCCCAGACTGGTGGGCAGTGCTGCTATCTCGGCTCACTGCAACTTCTGCCTTCCGGTGCAAACGATTCTCCTGCCTCAGCCTCCTGAGTAGATGGGATTACAGGGGCGCGCCACCATGCCCGGCTAATTTTTGTGTTTTTAGTAGAGACGAGGTTTCTCCATGTTGGCCAGGCTGGTTTCCAACTCCTGAACTCAGGTGATCCACCCGCCTCGGCCTCCCAAAGTGCTGGGATTACAGGCGTGCGTCACCGTGCCTGGCCCTTTTCTTTCCTTTTTTTCTTTTTGAGACGGAGTCTTGCTCTGTCGCCCAGGCAGGAGTGCAGTGGCACGATCCCAGCACACCAAAACCTCCTCCTCCCGGGTTCAAGGGATTCTCCTGCCTCAGCCTCCCGAGTAGCTGGGATTACAGGCGCGTCCCACCACACCTGGCTAATTTTTCCTTTTTTTTTTTTTTTAGTAGACACGGGGTTTCATAATGTTGGCCAGGCAGGTCTTGAACTGTTGACCTCAGGTGATCCTCCCACCTCAGCCTCCCTACGTGCTCTTTTCTTTTTTGAAATGGAGTTTCGCTCTTGTCACCCAGGCTGGAGTGCAATGTCGTGATCTCGGCTCACTGCAACCTCCACCTTTCCAGTTCAAGCGATTCTCCTGCCTCAGCTTCCTGAGTAGATGAGATTACAGGGTCCTGCCACCACGCCCAGCTAATTTTTGTATTATTATTATTATTTTTTAGTAGAAATGGGGATTCACCACGTTGGCCAGACAGGTCTCAAACTTTTGACCTCAGGTGATCACCCTTCCAAAGTGCTGGGATTACAGGTGCCCTTGGCCCACATAAATGTTTTTGTAGTGTCCTGGAAAGAGCCCATAAAGGGTTGAATTTGTTTTGCTTCATTTAAAGCATTAAGCAGATCACTCATTCCTTTGGCAAATGTCTTTTGAGCATTTTAAGGCGTTTTAAAGAGCCGGGTACTAGCTAACAAGTAAAACAAATCACAGAGACTATAGGGAGTTCTATACCTGCCAGACAACTTAAAAAGCAACATTTCTGGCCGGGCATGGTGGCTCACACCTGTAATCTCAGCACTTTGTGGGGGGCGAGGGGGCAGGGGGCTGGGGATTGTCTGAGGTCAGGAGTTCAAGACCAGCTTGGCCAATGTGGCAAACTTCTGTCTCTACTAAAAATACCACAGTTAGCCAGGAGTGGTGGCAGACTCCTGTAGTCTCAGCTACTTGGGAGGCTGAAGCTGGAGAATCTTTTGAACCTGGGAGATGGAGGTTTCAGCAAGCCAAGATGGTGCCACTGCACTCCAGCCTTGGTGACAGAGCAAGACTTGGTCTCAAAAAAAAAAAAAAAAAAGGAGGGGGGCATGGTAGCTGGGCATGTTGGCTCATGCCTGTGATCCCAGCACTTTGGGAGGCCAAGGAAAGTGGATCACTTGAGGTCAGGGGTTGGAGACCAGCCTGGCCAACATGGTGAAACCCTGTTTATACTAAAAATACAAAAATTAGCCAGGCATAGTGACACACACCTGTAATCCCAGCTACTCAGGAGGCTGAGGCAAGAGAATAGCTTGAACCTGGGAGGTGGATGTTGCAGTGAAGTGAGATTGCACTACACTCCAACCTGGGCAACAGAGGGAGAGACTCCATTTCAAAAAAAAAAAAAAGGAAGAAGAAAGAAGTGCCTGTAGTCCTGGCTATTTGGTAGGCTGAGGTAGGAATCACTGGGATCACTTGAGGTCGGGAGTTCAAGACCAGCCTGAGCAACATAGCAAGACCACATCTGGAAAGAAAGAAAAAATTGACATCCCCAGTAGAATTGAAAAATTTTCTAAGATAAAAACCATATTTTCAAGAAAATAACGCTAAATATCTGTATTGTCTATGATTTTACATCCAGGACAACTTGTTTTTTTGTCATTGTGTCAATGAAAAGAGTCAAACTCTGTAAAATAGTTGAAGAGTTTTATTCTGAGACAACTATGAGTAACCACAGCCATTGACACAGCTCTCAGGAGACCCTGAGGACATGTGTCCAAGATGGTCAGGGCACAGCTTGGTTTTATACCATTTTTGGGAGACATGATATATCAAATATGGTTGAGGTGTACATTGGCTCTGTCCAGAAAGGTGGAACAACTCGAAGTGTGTGCCAGCACACCTGACTAATTTACATTTTTTTGTTTTTTGTAGAGATGGGGTCTGGCTCTGTTGCTCAGGCTGGTCGTAAACTTCTGGCCTCAGCAGATCCTCCGGCCTGGGTCTCCCAAAGTGTCACTGGTAAAATGAGTTTTTTCTCCACTGTGTATCAGCCACAAACAAAGAATATCCCATTGAAAAAGGCAATCAGGTTTTATTCATTTGCCAAGGAATGGAGAAGGTGAGCTTTTGCTCTAAAAGCATCTTCTCCTGAACAATAAAAGGCAAGGGGATTTTAAGGATTCGGTGTGGGGCAGGAAAGGAATGTTAGTATGTGCAGGCTGGGACTCCAGGCACGCAGGCTCAATTCATAAACATGCATCTTCATACATCATATATACACAAAATGGCAGAGCTTTTCTTTTAGGGAAGGGAATTTTAGCATTATAATGATATGTTTATGATCTGAAGGCACCTAGGATTTGCCTATTCCCATTTTTGCTGGTTTTGTGGTGTCTTATCTTCCTCTGGCATCTAGTCAGGGGTCAAGAAGCTTTGGCGCCATCTGGTTTCTTTAAGCAGCAGTGCCTGTAGATAAAGGCACTAAAGAAAAGCAGTAAGAGAAAGGAATCTTCCCAGTTATTTCATCAGGGCTGTCCTTGTTAACAAAAATGCTGAGATTACAGACATGAGCCACCATGCCCAGCCCCCCTGTTTGTTAATGTAAAGAGAAATTTAGATTCTCTGCGGAATCATGTAAGCAGGTATAAATGTGGACAAAGACACATATATCATTCATTCACTCTTAAGTAAGTATTTATTGAACTTCTAATTGTGAACTGGTGGCCCTTTGGGAGCATTTCAATCTGTTTAAGACATTCCTGGCTCTGGGAGAAAATAAAAGAAGTAGGACAATGCAAGGAAACAGGGATGATGCTAGAGACATTTCTCTTTGAAACCCAGAGGACAGAGCCACTAACTTAACTGGCTGGGAAAGTCTAGAAGGGCTTCCTGAAGGAGGTGATGTTCAAATTGGTGTTCCAGGGATGACTGGGAGTTCAGGGAAAAAAGTTAAGGCCTCTGGTTCATTTCACAGCTCAGGGGTGAAGTAGAGAAGATGAGGTCATCCTCATTTGACAGATGATTTAATTGAGACCTGTGGGGAGAAATTGCTGACTCAAAATTCCACACTGGTCATAGAGGATCCAGTATTAGAATCTGGGGACTCCTGTCTTCTATCCTGGGATCTTTTCCTCCACACCCCAGATGACTTTATTCCTTCCAGTGGCTGGAGGTAAGAGCCCTATTTTTCTCTGCCTACCTTCAATCTGTTTCAAAAATCCACACCCTAATTTTTAAAAATCTGCACTTTAATTTTTAAAAAACATACATTCATCTGGTACAAAATTCAAAGGCACACCTGAAACAGAATTTAGTTTTTTTTCTTAAATAGATTTCCTAAAATAATAGAAGACATTTCATTTTAATTTACTATTTTTGATTGAGCAGGACTAGGCTAGTACAAAACACCAAGTTATTTTTGGGAGTTTTCATATTTGAAATTGAAAATCACTCCAAAACACATGTTTGCATGCCCCTAAACATGCTGTGATGCCCCATATAGCTCCTAGGACATATTAAAGATAATGTGAATATTTTGGACTTGAAATTTATCCTCATTTATCATGAGGCCTAATTTTGCCTTATATTTGTGAGTCAAACTTTAAGACCTTTCTTGTATCTTTAGACAATAGACTCTGAGAGGGCAGAGACGGCATCTTAGTCTTATTAGGTCCCCAGTACCTAGCCCAGCTCCTGGCATAGAGTAGACTCTCAATAAATATTGGTGATGGAATGTCCTTTTGAAACTCAATTACTTCAAGGCCACACAAAAGACTACTAGCAAGGAGAAGAGGAAGCTGAGTGGCAGAGGTGGAAAGGAGGCTCTATTCTACACACAATAACCTACAGTCACTTTGTAATTGCCTGATGGGTTGGTCTTGCCTTCTGCACAGACAAAACCAATTTACTGAGACCATGGTATTACAGTAGAGAAAGAGTTTTATTAATGCAGAGCTAGCCAAGTGGAAGGATTGGTGTTATTATTCAAACTAGTCTTCCTGAGAACTCAGAGGTTAGGGTTTTTATGGGTAATTTGTTGGGTAGCATGCTAGGGAATGGGTGCTATGGATTGGTTGGTGATGAAGTCATAGGGGTGTAGAAAACTGCCCTCATGCACTGAGTCTGCCTCTGGGGGCCACAGGACCAGTTGAGTCATGGGTCCAAGTGGGGTCAGTCAGTGACAGAATGCAAAAGTCTGAAAAAAAATCTTAAAAGACCCATCTTAAAAGAAAAAAACATAAAACAACACACACACACACACACACACACACCCCCATCTTAGGGTCTGCAATAGTCATGTTAACTATAGGAGCAATTGTGGAAGTCACAAATCTTGTGACCTCTGGCCATATGACTCCTGAGCAGTAAGGGATGATTATAGAAACTAGCCTACATTGCCAGGTGTGGTGGGTCATGCCTGTAATCCCAGCTACTTGGGAGGCTGAGTCAGGAGAATGACTTGAACCTGGGAGGCAGCGGTTGCAGTGAGCCGAGATCGTGCCACTGAACTGCAGCCTGGGCAACAGAGTGAGACTCCGTCTGAAAAACAAAAAAACAAAAAAAGAAACTATGCCTGCTTTTTAGCCGAATTCAGGTCCCTCCCTGATCCTAATCTCACGGCCTTTCATTACTTTTACAAAGGTGACTTCAGTCCCTGAGCAAGGAGGGGGTTGGTTTTAGGGAGAGACTATTATTAACTTGGAAAGAGTTCCAAGTTAAACTATGAACTAAATTTCTCTCATGGTTAGCTTGGTCTGTGCCCAGAAATGAGCAAGAACAGCCAGCATGTGAGGCTAGAAGGAAGATGGAGTCAGCCATGCTAGATTTTTCTCAGTGTCAGAAACTTTGCAAAGGTGGTTTCAACTTTCGAGGTGTGTTCCCTGTATGTCGACTTGTGTGTGTGTGTGTGTGAAATTGGGTCTTGCTATAGTTCCCAGGCTGACCTCAAACTCCTGGGCTCAAGTATTCCTTCCACCTCAGCCTCCCGAGTAGCTGGTGCTACAGGTGCATACCACCACGCCTGGGCTATTTTTTTTTTTTAAACTAAAAATAATAAAAAAAAAAGAAAACCTAAAATGCAATCAATCCCATCCCTCCTCTCTCCCACTCTGAGTGGCTTTGTGGTAAAAAATCAAATTTGGCACTTTACATCATGGGAGCTAAGGAAAAGGGCACGGAATTCAAGTCAGTAAATCAATCCTTTAGTGCCTAACCTACCAGCTGTGTCATTTTTCCAATTAGTCACAGGCTTTCCATTTCTCCAGTGTAAAATCTAAAGCCTTTAATGGGCCCAGGAGACACTGCTTGGTCTGCCCTCCTGCTGTCTTTCCATTTCCGTTTTCTATGAATTGTCCTGTTAATTATTTCACATTAGCCCACTAGCCACCTTGCTGTTCCTGTATGTTACAAAAGAAAAAATTACAACAAATTTAGTTTTAAGATCCAATTGGCTTTCATTTGTCATTCCTGAACTGGGTATATAAAATAGAATGGGTATTCCAATGAGCTGATCAGAAGAGGTTGGCTTAATAGGCAGAGACAGGAAACAAAAAGCAGATCGGTCACTTCAAAGTTACTTTCCTTATGGGGTTAGAACAGAGAAACTTCTTATCATGCCAGCTCCGGTATACTAGGACCCTTCTGATTGGTTACTGTGAATCTCCTCTTCTTGGAAAATGGGGCTTTTTCAGAGTTCAGCTGGATTATGTCACTTAGCACAAGAGACTACATTAGGTTTTGTCTGGTCTGCTGGGGCCTTGTGCAGGAGGCTAGTCCAAAACAGTGGCCTCCTATAAGCTTTAACAATGCCAAATCAATCTGTCTCGGGTCCTTTGCGCATGTTCTGCTTTTCTGAAACATTCTTCTTTCTGATATTGCTTAGGTAGCCTTCTGACTCATTTCCTTCACTTTCTTCATAGCACTTATCTGCAAGTTGTAGTTATTTATGTGTGGTCTGTCTCATCTGTTTGATGAAGGTAGGAATCGTCTGTGTCTTTGACCATCACATTCCCATGCCTGGCAGAGGCAAGGCCTCACCTGTGTATCTTTTGTATTAATTGGAATGTTAAGGTGCTCTCTCTTCATCTATTGCATAACTCTTGCAGAAGGGTTGGTAGTTTCAACTCCACCTCTAACAAAGCATTTGTTTGTCATGAGTGCTAATTAAATAATAGTGCTTGATTTACTTGTATTCATATATTCTCATTCTGAGGCTTTATGCTTCCTGAAGCAAACATTGTTTTTAGTGTAGCCCAGAACAATCTTTAGCACTTTTTCCAATCTTACAAGTTTCTCCATTTCCATTCTCTGCTTCTCTCCCCACATTTCCCCTCTTCCTAACCCTCCTTTACCTCCCCCCATCCCCATCCTTTCCCTCCCCCTCTCCCCTCTCCCCTCTCCCCTCTCCCTCTGCCTCTCTCATTCTCTCTCTCTCTGATTTTTAAGATTTATTCTGGAAGTGTCCGCTTATTCCTGTTCTCCTTTTTGGGCCAGAAAACCAAAGCTAACTAATTTTCTCAAGGTAATATAATGATTCATTTGCTGAGTTAGGATTAGCATCTTCTAGCCTTGGCTTCCAGGTAGATCACATATCTTGCTACCATGCTGCCTGGCACACTCTTAAATTACACTGGCTACACGTGAGTGAAACTTGTTATCCTTGTGCTGCTGTTTCACCACTGATATTTATTTTTCATGAATGATACAAAAGATTGTGGACTTACTATAAAATTCATTACCTGGTCCTTATCAGATATTTGGGACAGTGATGCTTTCTTTCGGTTTCTCAGAAAGGTCTCAGAACTTTGTATTTTCAAATGATACTCTATAAAAGTATTTTTAAAGGTGCTTGATGTTCTCTAGAATTACCCTTATGAAATGTGAACTAGTTTAGTCTGTCAGTTCTGGAGCAGAAACACTTTCAACCAGAAAGGAAGAAATAGCTGTTCCATTTGGAGTAATGCACCTGGAATATAAGAAGGTGGGACTAGACAGCCTTTAGTTCATCCCTTTATTACCAGGCAAGACTCTATGTAACCTAGTGTTCTTGATGATATTCTTAGGTAGAAAGTATTATGGATTTTTACTGTTACTTAACCCAATGTAATGTTTCAAATAGCAATAACACAGCAGTGTCATAAACAATAGCAATATAGTCAATGGACACACTGCTTATCCACGGGGCTCAAAGTATTTCCTAGGTATACATATTCACAAGCTCTCAAAATAGATATTGGATGTACATAAATTGTTGCCTATGTGCAAATGAAGGTGTTCAGAGGTAGGAGGAAATTAGCTGACTTGCGTGTGGCAGAGATCCTTTGGGTTCACCAACATTCCTTTGATCCTTTCCCACTGCATTGAGCACACAACTAGGCTTTCCCACTAGGCATTTCCCAAGCTCCCCACTAGGCATGGCTCTATGACCCATTTCTGGTCAGTGGAATGTTAGCATAAAAGCTGTGTGCCATCTCCAGGCCCAGACTTGAAGGAGCATGCTGCCCCTCCACACTTTCTTATCCCCTTTTTGTTGACTGGGTGCAGGCAATGGTGAGACCATAAGGAATGGCAGAGCCAGGGTTGCAAAGAGCTTGGACCCTGAATCACCACCCTGAGGAGTGTTGCTTGCTGACCAGACTATCCTCAGACTGTTATGTGAATGAGAAGCAGAGCCTGTTGACTTTAAGAGATGATAAAGTTTGGGGTCTCTTTGTTACCTCAGTGAAGCCTATTTCGGTTAATTGCACCACTCCAGATTGTTTAGAAAGTCAGCAGTAAAACTTCAGCCTTCGGAAATAGAATTAAAATTAAGCATATGATTTACCAGAACACACTGCTTAGTGCTTTGACAATAAGTCAAGATTTTAAAAGAACTCTAGGCATAGCTCTGCATTTACAATCAGTCAGAAGCACAAATTTGCAGAGTCACAAAGTGGCTAAAGACCAAAAATGTTTTCGTCTATACCATTAAGCAATTGATTTCACAATTGCATTGGAAGTAATCTGCTAAGCCCAAATGAGAGATTGTCATTTAAAATGCACTTTTCCATGAGAGTTCCACAGATATGCTCAGAGTTGCTTTAATCCTGCCTTTCTTTTCCCCTCAGGCTTACTAAAATACAAGTATTTCTTTCTTTTTTTTTTTTTTTTCTGGTGATATTTTATTTAGAAGAAGATAAATCACTGATTTTAAGATTTTAATTTTTCTTTTAAATGCCACACTAATTAGACATAAGTAGTACTGGATAATAAAAGTATTTACACATTGAATACAAAATAAATATAAAATAACTGAAAACAAATCAGGTTTTCATTGACTTATTTTGTTTTCCTTCTGTCCATCCTCTGTTTCATTTTTCTTTGCCTTTTGTAAATCCGTTTTTTTCGTGCTTTCAAATCAACTTTTGGCTCTGGCTTTACCCACTGTATTTCTATTGGTTTCTCCTCGGCTGGCATAACAAAAACACCTGCAGTGGGATCGTGTGGAAGAAGAGTCTTCAGTTCTTTCTTTCTCAGTTTCTGCACATCTTTCACTTGCTGTTTCTCTTTGTATTTTGCAGCTGTGATGGATCTTATGACATGCCGATGCATGTTTGGTGACTGGTAGTGAGGGTTTTCATATAAAGTTGGTCCTCCAAAACTTCCCTGGAAAATCTTTATGAGACTTAAGACAAAACGAGGTCCTATTTCTACAAGAGCAGCATCTTCTTCTGTAATCTGAAAGTTCCGAAACCATATCCTATTATCCAAAATCGTGAAAGGAAACACATGGTCCACGAATGGTTGGCTTTTGGGATGATACCGTGGTGTACTAAAGATCTGAATTAAGAGTTCTTTTAACAAAGCATAATGTGGTAATTCATCAAAAGCTGGGTCAAAAGACAAAAGGGGCCGAGAACCTTTCAAACAGTTTCCAGTCATCTTTAGTTCAGCAAGGGTATGAATATTTTGAACAAGGAATTTAGCAGATGGTCCATGAGGTGAGTTTGAAAGCCACATATAGAGATCCTGTTTTTTCTTAGCTTCAAAATAGATGCATTTATTACAGTTTTTCATTTCACAAACCTCGTTAATCACAAATAGCTTATCCTTACGATCCATTTTAGTATCCGCTTTAGAATGAGGCATCAACCTTCTCAAGTCCTGCATTAAATGTCTTGTTCTGGAATTCCTCTGGAAGAAAAGATGAGAATCCGTTCCTTATTTTTCCACTTGCCCTTGCAAACGGGGCCTGGGATCCGGTTTCTCTCTTCTTCCTCCACCTCCTCTGCAGTGGCTCGAGGCTTAGCTGGCGGTTCGGCATCTTTCTCGTTTCTTTTTGGCTTCTTTGCCTGAACTGCCAAGCCTCCACGCCGTTTCCTCTTGGTTGCCGCCATCTTGTCTCCTAAAATACAAGTATTTCTTAAACCAACAAAATAAGAAGTCGATTAAAGGCATCTTTCCACTGTTTCAATTCTGAAAACTGCAAGCTTCTTTGTTGTTTCTGCAGAAGTACCAACAGAACCTATAGACTCTTTTTATATAGATGCTTTCTGTATCTTCCCAGTTTCAGTTCTAGGGTGCTTCTAATCTTATATTACCATTATTCATTCACAAATATTTATTTATCTGCCAAAATTAACATAGGAATAATAATACTTTTTTTTTTTTTTAGAGTTCAAGGTCTTGCTATGTTGCCCAGGCTGGAGTGCAGTGGCGATTCACAGGTGTGATCATAGTGCTCTGCAGCCTCCAACTCCTGGGCTCAAGTGATCCTCCTGCCTCAGACTCCCAAGTAGCTAGAAATACAGGTGTGTGCTACCATGCCTGACTCATAATGATTTTTACATATGCATTTAGTTCATTTAATAAGTTTTAGTTCCCTTGGATCTGAAATTTGGTTGTTTGGTGACTGGGGCATACTGATAAGCTGTTGAACTCCTATGGATCGAATTTGCACAGAGACACCCATAGGAATGAATTATTTATCTTCATTGTATCCTCCCACTTCGAGGTAAAACCACAGTGCTACATAGTTAAAAGGTTCAGTTGCTTCCTATTTTTTCAGTTGCTTGCTGCCTTAATTTAGGTCTGCAACATGTGATCTACTTGGGGCAAAACCAATACAGGATTCACTGGGAATCTTTCTTGTGTAAACCACTCATTTTATGATCTGTGGAATAATGAACACAGTCCGGATATTGGACTGTGTTGTTTTATGTTATTTTTGGTAAACTTTAGTTCATTTATCCCGAGGGCTCAAGTGTTGAAAACATTATAACTTTTCCCACTCAATTGCACTTATGGAAATTAATGTTAAATAAGATATATTGAAAATCACTCTGAATCACTGAAATGCTGTAATTTAATGGTGATTTACTGTCATAATATGACAAATCATTCACTCACTTGTACGTTGCCTGCAGCCTTAAATTTAAGGAATATTACCTGTAGTGGGCCTTAAGGGAGGTCTCAATGTTCGTTATCTAAAGAGAAGGGCATAAATTATGCTTTGCTATTAAATAAGCATCAAGATAACAGAATAACCAATTTTTCTTGCATAATAAAATTGTTGCCACTACTGTGATAAAAGAGTTGAATTGGGTCAGGAGTGGTCCTTTTTACATTGCTCAAGAACACTAGAAGAATTAAAAATTTATGAATTACCTCCTAGAAACAATGATCTGGGACAGAAATGTAATAAAACACTCACTCTCCTGTGTCCTCCTAAGCCGCTCTATGCTGCTTCATTTTGTGATTGTATTAGTGTGACAACTTTCTGAACCTCTAGAAACTGTGTTCTGGCAAAGATGAAGATTTACAAACCAAAAGATGTCTTATTGAAAATCCAGAGGCAGACGGTGTAAAAAGGTAATGTTAAAATGTCAACCAAATAGAAATCTCATTACGTATGTTCTGTATATTTGAAATTTTATTTTATTTGGATCACTGATAAATAGAAGCAAAAAAAAAAAAAAGTGAAAGAAGATATGGTATCAAAATCTCATACAATTAAATGTCTTTCTGGGTAAAATTGCATAAGAAATACCATACAGTTATTTTTGTATGAAATCTTCTAGTAGCATAAGTTGCAAAATTACTTCTTAAAAGAGCTATCTCTAGTTCTGAAAAGTCATTTGTTAATATTCCTTTGACTTTCAGATACTTTTAAGTCTTTGTTTTTGTTCTCTTAGGAGTATGTTAAGACACATGTATTTGTGTAATATTTAATGCTGGAAAATAATTTATTTGAGACTGGTGATAGATGTAACTTAGTTTTAAGGGATGTTGGGAGGAAATTGGGGCTTTTAAACTGTAAATAGCTACAAATTGTGTGTTTCCTAAGTATTGGCGACTTAAATGGATGTTTTCATATAGAAAGGTTTTTGTTTTCTTATCTAGTAACCCTTTTCCTATTATTGTTTTCCACCGATGGCCTTTCATTCTTCAATAAAGAAACACAGGAGAACAAACACAATTTCAGACTTTCCATTTATCTGTTTTTGAGCTAGATTGACTTCTAGTTGAGTAAACGTAATGGAAGTATGATTGCTCAGGTGAAACATTACCATATTGGCATTTTCTGCTTTCTACAATTTCCTGCATTTAAAGTAATTTACTGAAAACTAAGCTTGGGAGGAAAAAATGCCCAACCACAGTTTATACTAATAGAATATAAGTGACTAGAATTTCTAAACTCTTTAGTCAGTGAATCCCTGAATATTGACATACATCATCTATAGAAAGCAGCCAAGAGATCTGTTGAAAGGCTCATGAAGGAAACAGTGCCTTGTAGCTTGTAATTGTTAGAAATACGTCAGCCGCATCAACTGACAGGTAATCTTAATGTCATATTTTTCTGTGCCTTCTCAGAATGCGCAAGGAGTCTTTTCTTCCCCTCAAATAAGTCAACTAATTTTTAATTAATTAATTAATTTATTTATTTTTATATAATCCTCCTCTGGGTAAGCAACTGATTTTGAAAGTTAGAATAGCATACATCTTTTCTGATGCAGGACAAATGATCTTTTTAAAAGGTATCCATAAAGGGTATCACTGACCATAAAAAAAGAGCAGTCTTTGGATTTTTGTCCTTTCAAACCAGAGACTGGTCATGCAAAATGGGTTTCAGAGGCAAAGCCAATGAGTTTACGTTATCCTTAAGTCTGGTGGAGGGTCAACATGTTAACACTGTGAAACAGAAGAGGACTGACCTTTTCTAAAGATATGAGTTAGGCCCTGCTAAGTCCATTTGGGGTTTCTATAACAAAATTTCTTAGACTATTATGGACAACATAAATGAATAGTTCACAATTCTGAAGGCTGGCACCAAGATCATGGTGCCAGTAGAGTCAGTGTCTGGTGAGGGCTCTCTGCTTCTTGCTCCCCCAAGTCTCTCTTATTTTACTTACTTATTTATTTTTTGTGATGGAGTTTCTCTCTTGTTGCCCAGGCTGGAGTGCAATGGCACGATCTGGGCTCATGGCAACCTCCGCCTCCCAGGTTCATGCAATTCTTCTGCCTCAGCCTCCTGAGTAGATGGATTACAAGCACCAGCCACAACACCCAACTAACTTTTGTATTTTTAGTAGAGATGGGGTTTCACTGTATTGGCTAGGCTGATCTTGAATTCCTGACCTCACATGATCCACTCACCTTGGCCTCCCAAAGTGCTGGGATTACAGGTGTGAGTCACCGTGCCCAGCCCATGTCTCTTTTAGAAGGGCATTAATCCCATTCACCAGGGTGGAACACTCATAACCTAATCACCTTCCAGATGTCCACCCTCCCAATGCCACTGCACTGGGGATTAAATTTCAACATATGAATTTGGTGGGGACACGAACCTTCAGGCCATAGCAAGACTGCATTCATTAGACTTACCTACTTTGTAGGACTGAGCGAGCAAAGCAAACTGCCGACTGTGTGGTCTCAAGATGTGGCCATGGTGACTGCCTCTTTGTCACTTCTGCTTTGCAGTCACCTGTCCTCCAAGACACAGATGAGGAGAAAATGAAATGTTAAAAGCTAAGGGGGAAAACACAGACTTGGCTTTCCTATCAATTTCTATTCAATTTTAAAATCTGGTTTTATTTATTTATTTATTTGTTTGTTTGTTTTTAGAGGCAGGTCTCACTCTGTCACTCAGGCTGGAGTGCAGTGGTGTGATCATGGCTCACTGCAGCCTCAACCTCCTGGGTTCCAGTGATCCTCTCACCCCAGCCTCCCAGGTAGCAGGACCACAGGCACACACTACCATGCCTGGCTTATTTTTTATTTTTATTTTTGTAGAGTCGGGGTCTCACTCTGTTGCCCAGGCTGGTCTCGAACTCCTGGCCTCAAGTGATCCTCCCGCCTTGACCTCCCAAAGTGATTATAGGCATGAGACACCACTGCCCTGCCTAAATCAGTTTTATTTAAAGCCATCACCATCAGATGTATGTATGGTGCACCAAAATACTGTAGGTTTTTTTTTTTTTTTTTTTTTGAGTCAGGGTCTCGCTTCGTTTCCCAGGCTGGAGTGTAGTGGCATGATCTTGGCTCACTGCAGCCTCTGCCTTTCGGGTTCAAGCAGTTCTGCCACCTCAGCTGGGATTACAGGGGCATACCACCATGTCCAGCTAATTTTTACATTTTTAGTAGAGACGAGGTTTCACCATGTTGGCCAGGCTGGTCTCAAATTCCTGACCTCAGGTGATCTACCCACCTCGGCCTCCCAAAGTGATGGGAGGTATGAGATGGGATTACAGGTGTGAGTCACCTTACCTGGCCAATACTTTTAACTTTAAACCAAAAACATAATCAATAAACTTTTGAGGACTCAGTAGTATTTCTTTCAATAAACATTTATGCAGTTCAATTTTTTATCACATTCATGGTAGATTTATTAGTTGTTGTGATTCTTTGGTTGAGTATTTACAGAATATGGAAAATAATGAGGCCAGTGTTTACACGATTAACACATTCGGTAGTTCAATTCTGAATAGAGAAAACAATCTTGGGCCCACAGTTCCAGGATAAGAACACAGATAAACTGTATCAGAGCTCTGCCTGATGAACAAAGCACTATGCTTTTGTACTTTGATCTTCAATAAAATTCCCTGCCATATTAATCCATTATGTAGAATGTCCATATATATTATCTCCTTTAACTCAATCTAGACAGGGCAAGGATGATTCCCTTTGTTTTATTTAGGGGAAAATGGGCACTTTGATTTATGAAATGACAAAGCCTGTCTGCATAGAGGTGGAGCCAGCACTTCCTACCACAGCATTCATCCCACGAGCTTGTTCTTCCTCACTATCCATGGACTCATCTCGGATCTCAACCCTTTAGCTTCCCAGAAATCACTTAGTAAAACCCATAAACAAATGTTAATGGACTCATGGTGGTCTAGAGGGCCATTCTCAGGTATTATGTATTTTACCTCATCTACCCTACTAGCAGCTTTTGTAGTGGATGTTTCACCAAAGCATGAAAGATAGTTTTGTGCTAGCAAGATAATAAAACTGGGTTGTGAAGCAAGAAAGGAGAAAGCCATAAAAATTCTAGTGTCTATAAAATTTTATTAGATAGCATAAGAACTGTGGGAACTATTTTTGAAAGATCCTTATGATTAACCTAACTCTTAATTTTGTGACTGGACCTGGCCTTGCCTTGGAGCTAGCTATAGGCTTCCTTGTCTCCTGCCTCCTCAATGCTGAGTAACTCAGAGCATTCACTCCCAGAGAACTGGACTTTGGCAGATCTGTTTCCAAAGATCTCTGAAGGTGGGGTGCATCCAAGTCAAGATGCTTCCTCTGGAATGGAGTTAATTCTGGATATCTTAGGGACATATCTGGATTCCAATCTGTGGAATGTCCACGATTTTTACTTTTTTTTTTCTTCCTCTTACCATTTCTCTTTTCATTAAAACATCCGTGGTGGCTCATGCCTGTAATCCCAGCAGCTGGGGAGGCTAATGTGGGAGGATTGTTTGGGACTAGGAGTTCAAGGCTGCAGTGAGCCATGATTGTGCCACTGCACTCCAGCCCAGGCAACAGAGCGAGACCCTGTCTCAAAAAACAAACAAATTTCATCAGGTAATTAGGAGCTGGAAAGAGGAGTTAGAAGAGGGGAAACTAGCAATATTAAGCAGTATATGGTCCTGATATCTAGGGCTGGGTATCCCGATGAAGAACGCTCAGAGAAGCTATTATGGAAGAGGCAGTAATGCAACTGAGTCTTAGTGATTGGGTAGGGTTAGGATAGGCTGAGAGGAGAGGAGAAGATGCCATGTCCAATTGTCTTCCCTCCCTCCCTCCCGCCCTCCCTCCCTTCCTTCCTTTTTCTTTGAAAGGATCTCACTTTGTCACCCAAGCTTGTATGCTCAGTGGTGTGATCACAGCTCACTGTAACCTCCAACTGCTGGGCTCAAGTGATCTTCCTGTCTCAGCCTCCCAAGTAGCTGGGACTACAGGTGCACATCACCACACCTGGCTGGTTTTTATTTTTGTTTTTTTTCTAGAGATGGAGGTCTTGTCATGTTGCCTAGGCTGGTCTTGAACTCCTGGGCTCAAGTGATCCTCTCACCTCAGCCTTCTGAGTAGCTGGGAATACAGATGTGAGCCACTGCACTTGGCCAATCCTTTTTATTGTTTATGTTTCAGAGAAAATCATATGAATTTTCCATGTGGTTACATGCTTTTGGAATATGTCTCAGACAGAACTTTTTCTTTTTCCTATTTGCTGTGATATGTTAAAGCAGTGTCTCACTGAAAGCTTTAAGACACCCAATATCTGAGCATTCTAAATCAGAAAGCCAAATAATCTTGGCTTTCCCATATGATGACTGGCCCCTTAGAAGAAGTCATTTAACTTGTCTGGATCTGTTTTCTCATCTGAAAAAATAGGGTTAGTATTACCTTCTTCCTAGACTTACGGAAATTGAGAAATTTGCCCACGTTGAGAAAAACATGGGCTTTTCACTTAGTAAAGAGCTCAGTCAAGAACAAGATTCTCTTTCCTTTTCACAGGCCATAAATGATAGATTAGTTTTCTAAGTAGGGGACAGCCAGCACGACTCCTGGCAGCATGCATTAAGAATGTGGGAACTCCGCTGAAACGCTTGGCTCTGGAATTTGGGTCAGCCTTCCTGGAAACTCAAGCCTGACCTTTCCCTGGTGGCCGCCAGGAGACCCCTCATTTTTGTCTGAGAAATGGATAGTGGCACCACAGTTCACATTTCCCAGTACATTGCCATCCACAACCCTCCAGATCCCTTAAACACATGCTAGCTGTCAAGAGAAGTAAAGGACAACAGAATTTAGGATTGAAAAGTGCTGAGTCCAGGCATATATGTTGACAAGCGAGGACATTTGTTAGCCAAGGAGACGTGCATATTGCTAGGTAATCAGAAGTTTTCCACTGAGCTGGTCCAGCACAGAGCCATAGCAATTTTTCTTATGTATATTTTCCTGAATGACTTTCAAACAGCCTGCAGCAGAGCAATCAGGTGAGGGAGACTTGCTAGTTAAACCCACTGTCTACTAGATGACAGAGGGAGAGATGCCTTTCTATAATTAAGGTCACTACGAGAAGGAGAATCTGAATCTGATTTTGGCACTTGTTCTAAGCCTAAAAAGCAAAGAAAGACCCTCTAGCAAGCAAAATAACATCCCTTTAAAAGCTAAATGTGATTTCAGAGTGCATCAGGTATACACCTGTAAGTCCTGTGTCCCTATGCTCCAGGGTTTCTGTGGAATGAATAACAAAAACAAGTGACAAGTATTTCCAGTCAGAGAAACAGAACCAAGGCAACAAACAAACAAACAAAACCTTCCAAATAAACAAACAAACCCTCCCCTTGACCAGGCTCGGTGGCTCATGTCAGTAATTCCAGCACTTTGGGAGGCTCAGGCAGGTGGATCATGAGGTCAAGAGATTGAGACCATACTGGCCAACATGGTGAAACCCTGTCTCTACTAAAAATACAAAAATTAGCCGGGTGTGGTGGTGGGTGCCTGTAGTCCCAGCTACATGGGAGGCTGAGGCAGGAGAATCACTTTAACCCAGGAGGCGGAGGTTGCAGTGAGCTGAAATTGTGCCACTGCACTCCAGTCTGGGTGACAGAATAAGACTCCCTCTCAGAAAAGACAAAACAAACAAACAAAATCCCCCACAAAACCCTCCCCAACCATTACCTAAACTTCCTAACACCTACTCCTAACAACACTGAAAACTGGAAACTTCTGTGAATTTGCTTCAGCTGTATAACCAGGCTCTTAATGCACAGCAGGGTCCCCACCTTGCAAGTCTGCAATGCTTTCTATTCACTACTTCTTACTCTAACATTCAGTGATTCAGCAGAGAGGGGAGCTCATGCTGAAGAAGGTGTTTATTCTCTGTGTGATGAAGTTAGCATTGGTGTTTGGGACAGGGAAGAGAAGCTCTTAGAGGTGAGAAAATGACGTTATGGTTACTATCCTGTTTCTGTCTTTTCTTTGCCTTGTCATTAAGTGGTGCAGAAAAAGGGTCAGCTTTTGAAGTGTTTTAAAATAGACTTTTAATGTTTTAGACAGCTGGCTAAACTCTTTTTCAGAGTGGACTTTGGACTAGAAAATGGAATCATCACCTGGGGAAAAGGGAAATTAAAAGTTGTTTTAATTATGTGAAGAAAAACACTGATACAGTACTGTTACTTAATGATGGTGCTAATTGCAGACTCCCTTTTGATGGGGCAAATCAGCCTTCTTACAAAGGAAGAAGCTTTTTTTTTTTGGACACAGTCTCACTCTGAAGCCCAGGCTGTAGTACAGTGGTACAATCTCAGCTCACTGCAACCTCCACCTCCCGAGTTCAAGAGATCTCCCCACCTCAACCTCCCATGTAGTTGGGATTACAGGCACCTGCCACCACTCCTGGCTAATTTTTGTATTTTTAGTAGAGATGGGATTTTGCCATGTTGGCCACATGGATCTTGAATTTCTGGCCTCAAGTGATCTGCCTGCATTGGCCTCTCAAAGTGCCGAAACTATAGGCATAAGCCACTGTACCTGGCCAGAAGATGCTTCTTAAGGCACCTCAGAAAGGATACCCTAATTAGAATGGAGGATTTGAAAGATGGTAGAATAAAAGATTTTCTTTAGGGAGTGTTTTTTTCTCACCTCAAAGCCACAGGTAAATTTTGTCTTTTCCTAAGGTTGATTATATTTCTGAAAGAAGTGATTAGTTGATTAGGTGAATCCTGTGTTCCCCCATCCCTCTCCACCATATCCAAGTCTGGACTTCCATTTTGTTTGGTTTTGTTTTCAGTGTAAGTAAGATGAGTGTCAAGTATCATTGTATAATCTAAGTCAAATCTTAATTCAAATGTCTTTTTGCTGATGGGCCATTTCTTTTAAAATATATATATGTATATTATTGTACTTTAGGTTCTGGGGTACATATGCAGATCATGCAGAATTCTTGCATAGGTACATACATGGCAATGTGGTTTGCTGCCTCTGTTCCCCGTTACCTATATCTGGCATTACTCCCCATGTTATCCCTCCCCAACCTCCCTACGCCCCACTGTCTCTCCCCTAGTCCCCCGCAACAGATTCTAGTTTGTGATGTTTCCCTCCCTGTGTCCATGAGTTCTTGTTGTTCAACACTCGCCTGTGAGTGAGAACATGCGGTATTTGATTTTCTGTTTTTGTGTCAGTTTGCTGAGAATGATGGTTTCCAGATTCATCCATGTCCCTACAAAGACACGAACTCAATGTTTTTTATGGCTGTGGAGTATTCCATGGTGTATATGTGCCAGATTTTCCTTGTCCAGTCTATCATTGATGGGCATTTGGGTTGGTTTCAGGTCCTTGCCATTGTAAACAGTGCTACAATAAACATATGTGTGCATGTGTCTTTATAAAAGAATGATTTATAATCCTTTGGATATACCCAGTAATGGGATTGCTGGGTCAAATGCAATTTCTATTTCTATGTCCTTGAGGAAATGCCACACTGTCTTCCACAATGGTTGAACTAATTTACACTCCCACCAACAGTGTAAAAGTGTTCCCATTTCTCCACATCCTCTCCAGCATCTGTTGTCTCCAGATTTTTTAATGATTGCCATTCTAACTGGTGTGAGATGGTATCTCAATGTGGTTTTGATTTGCATTTCTCTAATGACCAGTGATGGTGAGCATTTTATCATATGTTTGTTGGCCTCATGTATGTCTTCTTTTGTAAAGTGTCTGTTCATATTCTTTGACCATTTTTGAATGGGCTTGTTTGTTTTTTTCTTGTAAATCTATTTGAGTTCTTTGTAAATTCTGGATATCAGCCCTTTGTCACATGGGTAGATTGCAAAATTTTTTTCCCATTCTGTTGGTTGCCGATTCACTCTAATGACTGTTTCTTTTGCTGTGCAGAAGCTGTGGAGTTTGATTAGGTCCCATTTGCCTATTTTGGCTTTTGTTGCCAATGCTTTTGGTGTTTTGGTCATGAAGTCCTTGCCTACTCCTATGTCCTGAATGGTTTTGCCTAGATTTTCTTCTAGGGTTTTTATGGTGCCAGGGCTTCTGTCTAACTCTTTAATCCATCTGGAGTTAATTTTAGTGTAAGGTGTCAGGAAGGGGTACGGTTTCTGCTTTCTGCACATGGCTAGCCAGTTTTCCCAACACCATTTATTAAACAGGGAGTCCTTTCTCCATTGCTTGTTTTTGTCAGGTTTATCCAAGATTGTATGGTTGTAGATATGCTGTGTTGCCTCCGATGCCTCCATTCTGTTCCATTGGTCTATATCTCTGTTTTGGTATCAGTACCATGCTGTTTTGATCACTGTAGCCTTGTAGTATAGTTTGAAGTCCGGTAGTGTGATGCCTCCTGCTGTGTTCTTTTTGCTTAGAATTGACATGGCTATGCAGGCTCTCTTTTGGTTCCATATGAAGTTTAAGGTAGTTTTTTCCAGTTCTGTGAAGAAGGTCATTGGTAGCTTGATGGGGATAGCATTGAGTCTGCAAATTACTTTGGGCAGTATGGCCATTTTCACGACATTGATTCTTCCTAACCATGAACATGGAATGTTTCTCCATTTGTTTGTGTCCTCTCTTATTTCGTTGAGCGGTGGTTTGTAGTTCTCCTTGAAGAGGTCCTTTATGTTCCTTGTTAGTTGTATTCCTAGGTATTTTATTCTCTTTGTAGCACTTGTGAATGGCAGTTCGTTCTTTATTTGGCTCTCTTTAAGTCTGTTATTGGTGTATAGGAATGCTTGTGATTTTTGCACATTGATTTTGTATCCTGAGACTTTGCTGAAGTTGCTTACCAGTTTCAGGAGTTTTTGCACTGAGACGATAGGGTCTTCTAGATATACTATCATGTTGTCTGCAAATAGAGACAATTTGGCTTCCTCCTTTCCTATTTGAATACCCTTTATTTCTTTTTCTTGCCTGATTGCTCTGGCTAGAACTTCCAGTACTATATTGAATAGGAGTGGTGAGAGAGGGCATCCTTGTCTAGTGCAGGATTTCAAAGGGAATGTTTCCAGTTTTTGCCCATTCAGTATGATATTGACTGTGGGCTTGTTGTAAATAGCTTTTATTATTTTGTTATACGTTCCATCAATACCGAGTTTATTGAGGGTTTTTAGCATAAAGGGCTGTTGAATTTTGTCAAAGGCCTTTTCTGCGTCAATTGAGATAATTGTGGTTTTCGTTTTTGGTTCTGTTTATGTGGTGAATTATGTTTATAGACTTGCGTATGTTGAACCAGCCTTGCATCCCCGGGATAAATTCTACTGGATCATGGTGGATAAGCTTTTTTTTTTTTTAAATTTTTTATTGGATTTTAGGTTTTGGTGTACATGAGCAGAGCATGCAAGAGAGTTGCGTAGGAACACACATGGCAGTGTGCTTTTCTTTCCTTCTCCCCTTCACCCACATTTGGCATTTCTCCCCAGGCTATCCCTCCCCACCTCCCCCTCCCACTGGCCCTCCCCTTTTCCCCCTAATAGACCCCAGTGTTTAGTACTCCCCTTTCTGTGTCCATGTGTTCTCATTTTTCATCACCCGCCTATGAGTGAGAATATGCAGTGTTTCATTTTCTGTTCTTGTGTCAGTTTGCTGAGGATGACGTTCTCCAGATTCATCCATGTCCCTACAAACGACACAAACTCATCATTTCTGATTGCTGCATAATATTCCATGGTGTATATGTGCCACATTTTTCCAATCCAGTCTATTATAAATGGGCATTTTGGTTGATTCCAGGTCTTTGCTATTGTAAACAGTGCTGCAATGAACATTCGTGTACATGTGTCCTTATAGTAGAACGATTTATAGTCTTTTGGATATATACCCAGTAATGGGATTGCTGGGTCAAATGGAATTTCTATTTCTAAGGCCTTGAGGAATCGCCACACTGTCTTCCACAATGGTTGAACTAATTTACACTCCCACCAACAGTGTAAAAGTGTTCCTTTTTCTCCACATCCTCTCCAGCATCTGTTGTCTCCAGATTTTTTAATGATCGCCATTCTAACTGGCATGAGATGGTATCTCAATGGTGGATAAGCTTTTTGATGTGCTGTTGCAATCGGCTTGCCAGTATTTTATTGAAGATTTTTGCGTTTATGTTCATCATGGATATTGGCCTGAAGTTTCTTTTCTTGTTGAGTCTCTGCCGGGTTTTGGTATCAGGATGATGTTGGTTTCATAAAATGATTTGGGAAGGATTCTCTCTTTTTGGATTATTTGGAATAGTTTCAGAAGGAATGGTAACAGTTCATCTTTGTGTGTCTGGTAGAATTCGGCTGTGAACCCATCTGGACCTGGGCTTTTTTTGTGAGGTAGGTTCTTAATTGCTGCCTCAACTTCAGACCTTGTTATTGGTCTATTCATAGTTTCGGCTTCCTCCTGGTTTAGGCTTGGGAGGACACAAGTGTCCAGGAATTTATCAATTTCTTCCAGGTTTCCTAGTTTATGTGCACAGAGTTGTTTATAATATTCTCTGATGATGGTTTGAATTTCTGTGAAATCTGTGGTGATTTCCCCTTTATTGCTTTTTATTGCATCTATTTGGTTATTCTCTTTTTTCTTTTTTATCAGTCTGGCTATTGGTTTGTCTATTTTGTTGAACTTTTTCAAAAAACCAGCTCTTGGATTTATTGATTTTTTGAAGGGTTTTTCGTGTCTCTATCTCCTTCAGTTCTGCTCTGATCTTAGTTATTTCTTGTCTTCTGCTAGGTTTTGAGTTTTTTTTGATCTTGCTACTCTAGCTCTTTCAATTTTGATGATAGGGTGTCAATTTTGGATCTCTCCACTCTTCTCATGTGGGCACTTATTGCTATGTATTTTCCTCTAGAGACTGCTTTAAATGTGTCCCAGAGATTCTGGTATGTTGTGTCTTCATTCTTGTTGGTTTCGAAGAACTTCTTTATTTCTGCCTTCATTTTATTATTTATCCAGTCAACATTCAAGAGCCAGTTGTTCAGTTTCCATGAAGCTCTGTGGTTCTGAGTTAGTTTCTGAATTCTGAGTTCTAACTTGATTGCACTGTGGTCTGAGAGACTGTTATGATTTCAGTTGTTTTGCATTTGCTGAGGAGTGCTTTACTTCCAATTATGTGGTCAATTTTAGAGTAGGTGTGATGTGGTGCTGAGAAGAACGTATATTCTGTGGATTTGGGGTGGAGAGTTCTGTAAATGTGTATCAGGTTTGCTTGTTCCAGGTCTGAGTTCAAGTCCTGGATATCCTTGTTAATTTTCTGTCTGGTTGATCTGTCTAATATTGACAGTGGAGTGTTAAAGTCTCTTACTGTTATTGTGTGGGAGTCTCTTTGTAAGCCATTAAGAACTTGCCTTATATATCTGGGTGCTCCTGTATTGGGTCCATATATATTTAGGATCATTAGCTCTTCTTGTTGTATCAATCCTTTTACCATTATGTAATGGCCTTCTTTGTCTCTTTTGATCTTTGTTGCTTTAAAGTCTATTTTATCAGAGATGAGAATTGCAACTCCTCCTTTTTTTTTTTTTTTGCTCTCCATTTGCTTGGTACATCTTCCTCCATCCCTTTATTTTGAGCCTTTGTGTATCCTTGCATGTGGGATGGGTTTTCTGGATATAGCAGAATTTGGCTTTTTATCCAATTTGCCAGTCTGTGTCTTTTGATTGGTGCATTTAGTCCATTTCCATTTAGGGTTAATATCGTTATGTGTGAATTTGATATTGCCATTTTGATGCTAGCTGCCTGTTTTGCCCATTAGTTGATGCAGATTCTTTATTTTGTTGGTGCTCTTTAGCATTTGGTATGTTTTTGGAGTGGCTGATACTGGTTGTTCCTTTCTATGTGTAGTGCCTCTTTCAGGAGCTCTTGTAAAGCAGACCTGGTGGTGACAAAATCTCTGAGTACTTGCTTTTTTGCAAAGGATTTTATTTTTCCTTCACTTCTGAAGCTCAGTTTGGCTGGATATGAAATTTTGGGTTGAAAGTTCTTGTCTTTAAGGATGTTGAATATTAGCCCCCACTCTCTTCTTGCTTGTCGGGTTTCAGCCGAGAGATCTGCTGTGAGTCTTTTGGGCTTCCCTTTGTGGGTGACCCGCCTTTTCTCTCTGGCTGCCCTTAACATTTTCTCCTTCATTTCAACACTGGTGAATCTGACGATTATGTGACTTGGGGTTGCTCTTCTTGTGGAATATCTTTGTGGCGTTCTCTGTATTTCCTGGACTTGACTATTGGCCTGCCTTGCTAGGTTGGGGAAATTTTCCTGGATAATATTCTGAAGAGTATTTTCCAGCTTGGATTCATTCTCTTTGTCACATTCAGGTACACCTATCAAATGTAGATTAGGTCTTTTCACACAGTCCCACGTTTCTTGGAGACTTCGTTCATTCCTTTTTTCTCTAATCTTGCCTTCTCGTTTTATTTCATTGAGTTGATCTTCGACCTCTGATATCCTTTCTTCTGCTTGGTCAATTCAGCTGTTTAGACTTGTGCATGCTTTGCGAAGTTCTTGTGTTGTGTTTTTCAGTTCCATCAATTCACTCATATTCCTCTCTAAGTTGTCCATTCTTGTTATCATTTCCTCAAATCTTTTTTCAAGGTTCTTAGTTTCTTTGCATTGAGTTAGAGTGTGTTCTTTTAGCTCATGGAAGTTTCTCATTACCCACCTTCTGAAGTCTGATTCTGTCATTTTATCACACTCATTCTCCATCCAGCTTTGTTCCCTTGCTGATGAGGGGTTGTGGTCCCTTGTAGGAGGTGAGGTGTTCCAGATTCGGGTGTTTTCCTCCTTTTTACATTGGTTTCTTCCCATCTTTGTGGATTTATCCACCTGTCATCTGAGTAGTTGCTGACTTTCCGATTGGCTCTCTGAGTGGACGTCCAGGTTGTTGATGATGAAGTATTTCTGTTTCTTAGTTTTCCTTCTAATAGTCTAGCCCCTCTGCTGTAGGACTGCTGAGGTCCACTCCAGGCCCTGCTTGCCTGGGGAACACCTGTAGCAGCTGCGGAACAGTGAGGGTTGCTACCAGTTTCTTCTTCTGCTATCTTTGTCCCTGAATGATGCCTGCCAAATGTCAGTCTGATCAGTCCTTTGTGAGATGACTCTTTGGATATATGGGGGTCAGGGAGCTCCTTGAGGAGACAGTCTGTACTTTATAGGAGCTCAAGTGCAGAACTGTGAGCTCTGTTGTTCATTCAGGGCTGCTAGGCAGGTACCTTTAAGTCTGCTGCAGCAGAACTCATAAAGCCCCTTTTTTTCCTCAGGTACTCTGTCCTGGGGAGTTAGGGCTTTATTTATGAGTATCTGTTGTACTGTCCTGCCCAGCAAGGAGGCAGTCTAGTCACTGCCTGCTTGCAGATGTTATGCTTAGCTGCTCTGGGCTCCGCCCTGCTGCTGTGGGCTCTGTCCTGTTGCCATCGGCTCCACCCTGCTGTCATGGGCTCCACCTGCTGCTGTGTGTAATTCCCTATAGTCCTGTTTATATGGGTGTGGTTAGAACTGCCGTGGAGATGGTAGCCCGCCTCTGTAATGGCGGACTCTCTCTGTTATGGTGGGTTGCCTCGGCAACAGCAAAGTACCTCCATAGGGGTGGAGTGCCTCGGTAATGGCGGATGCCCCTCCCCCACCGAGCTGCACCATCCTGGGTTCAGCTGTGCTTGCCATGAAACTCTCAAACCCGAGTGTTTCCAATTGCTGTTTTGTTTGTTTTTGTGGGGGTGGGATCTGGCGAGTCTGATCCCCTGGCTCCCTGGCTCAGAGCCCTTTTTTTTTTTTTTTAAAGTTGAAGGGTTGACTCTCTCCCTGGTGTTTCAGTCGCCTGCTGAAAGGGCGCCGGGATCTGTGTGATTTCCTGTGCGGCGACCCACTGCACCCGGCTGCAACAACGTCGCTGCCCGGGACTCTCCTGGCCTGGCTTACTATTTAAGTCCTCTTTAATCAGATGAATGTGCTAATCTGCCTTCCCAAATCTCAAATTGCCAGTTTAACAGGGCAACCAGACCAGTGTATTTTGTACGGAGTGCCGCTGCGCTGTGTCACCGGCTGAAACAGCCGCGCCAGCCCAAATAGCTGTGCTGGTGGCCCGTGGGGCTCCTACACCTGGGAATCTCCTGGTCTGTGGGTAATAAAGATCCATCTGGAAATGTGGCATCCACTCACCCTCTGCGCTTTCACTGGGAGCTGCAGTCCTGAGTTGCTCCTGTAGTACTATCTTCTGATACCTAGTTTATTGAGCGTTTTTAGTATAGAGGGCTGTTGAATTTTGTTGCAGGCCTTTTCTGCATCTATTGAGATAATTATGCTGTTTTTGTCTTTGGTTCTGTTTATGTGGTGAATTACATTTATCGACTTGTGTATGTTGAACCAGCCTTGCATCCCCAGGATGAAGCCTACTTGATATTGATGGATAAGCTTTTTGATGTGCTGTTGTAATTGGTTTGCCAGTATTTTATTGAAGATTTTTGCGTGTGTTCATCACGGATATTGGCCTGAAGTTTTCTTTTTATGTTGAGTCTCTGCTGGGTTTTGGTATCAGGATGATGTTGGTTTCATAAAATGATTTGGGAAGGATTCCCTTCTTTTGGATTGTTTGGAATAGTTTCAGAAGGAGTGGTAGCAGCTCCTCTCGGTATGTCTGGTAGAATTCGGCTGTGAACCCATCTGGACCTGGGCTTTTTTTTGGTTGGTAAGCTATTAATTGCTGCCTCAACTTCAGCCCTTGTTCTTGGTCTATTCAGGGTTTCAACCACCAGGAAGAAGTTGATCAGTTGTTTCAATGGAAAATTTAATTCTTTTAAAAAAATATGAAAGAAAATATTTCAGAGTTTTTAGATTGTCTGTGCTAATTGAACTTATGTACTGAGATATCCACAAATAGCCAACTTAGCTGAGAAGATTTGGCATATATGTTAAAAATAAGAATGAATTAAAAGCATGTTGTGACACTGCTGGTAATGTTGTAGAGATACTTGGTGTAGCAAATTAGTGAACTAACTCATTATTGCAACACTTTTTAACCTGGGGACTGTGGATGGCCCTTAGAAAATGTAATGAATGCCTTAGTACTGAAGGTAAGATTTTGGGTGTCTGTGCTTTTGTCACAGGAGAGGATTGGTAGTTTTCATTAGATTCTGAACAAAAGTGTCTGGGTCTCACCAAAAAGTTAAGAACCACAGACATTTGAACATGCTCTGTGCATTGGACTAAATTAAAAAAATGATCAAAAGTAACTTATCCTGGCATCCATATCTTCTTTTTCCATACTGAAAGGCTTAGAATGTTAGATATTATAAGGCATACAAGTTAACTTCCTATTCAGAATTTTAAACCCCAGTGCAATGGCTATAAAAATTATTTCACAAATACAGAAAGTCTATAAAAAAGAGACACTGGGGCCAGTCACAGTGGCTCACGCCTGTAATCCCAGCACTTTAGGAGGCTAATACATGTGGATCACTTGAGGTCAGGAGTTTGAGACCAGCCTGGCTAACATAGTGAAACCTTATCTCTACTAAAAATACAAAAATTAGCCAGCAGTGGTGGCACCTGCCTGTAATCCCAGCTACTTGGGAGGCTGAGGCAGAATTGCTTGAACCCGGGAGGAGAAGTTTGTGGTGAGCCAGTATTGCACCACTGCATTCCATCTTGGGTGACAGAGTTAGACTTCGTCTCAAAAAGAAAATAAAGAGATACATTGCCTTTGAGTATGGGATCGTCTTAATAGTTTAGATGAAAATTTTCCTCAGACCTGGTGGACTATGTGGAGGAAGAGGGTGTGTTGGATGGCCCGAGTGTTGGTGTGGGTGGAAAATGTCACCTGGACGCCACTGGGAGGCGCTGTGGTACAGGGAGTGACAGGAACCCAGTGTCTACCATTACCTCAGCTTCCAACTCCCAGGAGACCTTGGACAGGTCACTTAATCTTACTCTGGGTCAATTTTGTTATCTGCAAACTAAAGATATTCTTTTCTCAATGTGTTTCAATGAGACTAAGACATGATAAATGGCAAAGTGCTTTTTTTTTTTTTTGAAATGAAGTCTTACTCTGTTGCCCAGGCTGGAGTGCAGTGGCACAATCTTGGCTCACTGCAACCTCTGTCTTCCGGGTTCAAGCAATTCTCCTGCCTCAGTCTCTTGAGTAGCTGGGATTAAAGGTGCGCACCACTATGTCTGGGTAAGTTTTGTATTGTTGCTAGAGATGGGGTTTTACAATGTTGGTCAGGCTGGTCTTGAACTCCTGACCTTGTGATCTGCCCACCCCAGCCTCTTAAAGTGCTGGGCAACAGAGTGAGACCCTATCACAAACACACAAAAAATTTAAAAAAAGAGAAAAATATATAAATATATACTATATAAAAATATAAATATAAAAGTATTCTTATGTAACATGTATCTTATATAATATCCATTGAAATATATTATACCTTAATATTACATATTGATGTATATATTAATACATATCTGTACAGCAGGATTATGGGCTGTTTTCTCGTTATTTCCTCTTGAAAATCTAAAAATAATTTAAAAAATGGAAAGACCCTTGGGAAAGGGTGCTGTGTCATTGTTAGATGGGACTGTTATTAATAAAGAATAATCATAGCCATTTAAGGCCTGATCATAGGAAAGTGTTTACAGGAAGATGCTGCCCAAGGATGAGGAAGCATACTAGATTCATTCTCTGGGTACCTTAAACAGAACAAACCCAGTGACAGTTTTCCTCTCCTAAGAAATCTGTGTCCCTGGCATGATGTCCCGTGCGACCATGCTGCTGGGTTTATTTGAAGCTAACTGCCTGTTGCCGGCACCACTGGACAGCATCACTCCAGCACCCATCCCCTCTCCCAGTTTTCTCCCCTTTCCATTGGATCATTCTCTCCTCACATGCAGGCCTTCTCTGATTCCTGCCTTGATCATATTTTCATTTTCAGAAAACACTCTGTTGACCTCACCTTCTTTGTCTGTTTGCTTTTTAAAATTCATTGGATTTTCTAAAGAGGATTCTGTACTGTACTGTCTCTCTCCAAGTCCTCTCCTCCTATTCTCTCTTTCAGCTTTTTTTTTTTTTTTTTTTAAATGGAATCTTGCTCTGCTACTGAGGCTGGAGTGCAGTGGCACGATCTTGGCTCATTGCAAGCTCCACCTCCTGGGTTCAAGTGATTCTCCTGCCTCAGCCTCCCAAATAGCTGGGATTGCAGTTGCTTGTCACCACACCTAATTTATTTTGATTTTTAGTAGAGACAGGGTATTGCCATGTTGGACAGGCTGGTCTTGAACCCCTGACCTCAAGTGATTCACCCGCCTCAGCCTCCCAAAGTGTTGGGATTACAGGTGTGAGTCACTGTGTCCGGCCCTTCCTGCTGTCTTAATGCCCCAGGGCTGGGGGATCTCTGCTCTTCTTCACACTCACTGTCCAGGGGCCGTCTTCCTGTCTCAGGGGCTTAAACCCCATATACATACATGCCATCAACTCCTAAATTTGGACCTTTCCTCTGAATTCCAGAGCTATCTATTCATCTCTTCGATGTCTAATATGCATTACAAAATCGACATGGCCAAAACTTGACTCCAGAGTTGCCACATCTTCCTGCCTTCCCAAGTCACTCATCCCATAGGCTTCCCTCTAGTTGCTCAGACCAAACGTTCTGTAGAAGAAAAGCCTTATTAATGCTTTTTTCTCTGTTTTTCTTACCCCCTTTGTTTCATATATCAGCAAATCCTGTTGGCCCTTCCTTCAAAATATATTCAGAATCTGGCCCCTTCTCATTACTGTCACATCTACCCCCTTGTCTAAGCTCCTTGAGCTCTTGTTGGGGTAATTGCAATAAACTCCTCATTGGTGTCCCTGCTACATCCCATAACAGAGTTTTCGGAGAAGCTCAAGAGATCACTTTGTTTATTTTTATTTTTTGATTTGTAGTCACTCCATTTAACTTTAATTTTTAATTTTTTTTAGATATGAAGTCTCACTTGTTTCCCAGGTGGGGCTGGAACTCCTGGTCTCAAGTGATCCTCCCACTTTGGCCTCCCAAAGTGCTGGGATTACAGGTGTGAGCCACTGCATAATTTTTATTTTAGATTTGAGGGTACACATGCAGGTTTCTTACAAGTGTATATTGTGTGGTGCTGAGGTTTGGGCTTCTACTGATCCTGTCACCTACACAGTGAATATAGTACCCAAAAGCAAGTTTTTCAGCCCTTGCTCCCATCTCTCCCTCCCTCCCTCCTTTTGGAGTCCCCAGTGTCTACTGTTTTTGTCTTTATGTCTGCTGTATCCAGGACTTAACTCCCACTTATATGTAAGAACATGTAATATTTATTGGGTTTGTGTTTCTGGGTTGGTTTGCATAGAAAAATGGTTTCCAGCTGCATCCATGTTGCTGCAAAGGACATGATTTTGTTATTTTAGGTGGCTGCATAGTATTCTATGGTGTATATGCACCACATTTTCTTTATCCAATCCACTGTTGATGGGCACATGGGTTGATTCCATGTTTTTGCTATTGTGAATATACAAGTGGATGTCTTTTAAAAAATATTCCCAGAACTAAGCAGAACATGTGTCTTTTTGGTAGAACAATATATTTTCCTTATATATACCCAGCAACAGGATTGCAAGGTCGAATGGTAGTTCTATTTTTAGTTCTTTGAGAAATCTCCAAACTGCTTTCCACAGGGGCTGAATTAATTTACATTCCCACTAACAGTATACAAGAACTTCCTTCTAAGAGATCGTTTTGAACATAAGTCAGATTGTGTCTCTCTTCTGCTTGAAATCCTTCAATACAAGCCCATGTTGCTGAGAATAAAAGCCCAAATCCTAAAGCCCTACATACACAATGTACCCTCCTCTTGCTCCGTCACACTCACCTGCTGCTGCTCTCTGCCTTGATGTCTCGGATTCAGCCACACTGGCCTCCTTGCTATTCCTTGTAGACAACACACGTGTTCTCAGCCCAAGGCCTTTGCACTTACTGTTCTTTCCACCTAGAATGCTCTCCCTCCAGATCTCACCTCCCTGTCTTCCAGTTTTGCATTTATTATGCCACCTAATCCATGAAGCCTGCTCTGACCACCCCATTTACAATAGCAAGGCATACCAAACTCCTCCCCCTGCATTCGCTATGCCATTTTCTCTGTTTTACCTTTTCCTAACGTGCTTTCTATCTGACACATACATACATAAGTAGATGCATGCACGTATGCATACACATATGTACACAGGTATGCACACATGTATGTACAGGTACTTGCTTGTCTGTTGTCTGTCTTCCCCATGAGAGTGTCAGCTTCACGAATATGGGAGCTTTATTTTGTTCCCTGCTGTATTCCGGTGTCTAGAATAGTGGCACATTATAGGCTGTCAATATATATTCGCTGAATGAGTGAATGAACTATCTGAATACTTCTTCCCTCCCCCACAAGGCAAGTGGCAGGAGCAGAAATGTTAAAGCATTATTTTGGTTACCTTCTGCTTGATGTGAACTGACCAGCTGGTTACCCTGTGAAGTGGGAGGAGCCTTCTGATTTCTTTCCAAAACTTAGGCTGGTCAGAGACCACACAGTTCCTCCAAGTTATGGGCTCACAGGGATTCTCATGGGACATGTAGTTGGCACATCTTCCCCTTTGATCTCCCACAGCATTCTCGGGGAGTCAACGTTTATGCCTATCTGTGAGCCTTGCCCATAGCCTGCCTTCCCTTCAGATGTATCAATGTTTGGCTGTAGGTTAGAGATGCCAAACAAGGGAAAGAAGATTATTATTTGGGCTAGGAATTACTTCCAAAAGCCAAATGCGAGAGAAGTGCTACCACAAAGGTTAGCACACACAAATAGCCTGAAAACTGGCTGGAACAATTCTGCCTGCTACAAATAGAGATGAAAAGACATTTCTAAATGTAGTTCCTAACAATCAGACTGCCAGAATTGGAAGGGCCTTCCTTTCCCTCCCTCCCTTCTTCCCTCCCTTCCTTCCTTTCTTCCTTCCTCAAAGAGGACACCAAGGGCCAATGAAATGAGACAAATCTCCAGGGTCACACAGTTAGTGGCAGAGTCAGAGCCAAAACTCAGGTTTCCTAATTCTTACTCGTTACAATATACTATTGTGTGGTGCCTTCCCAATAAGCAAGGGAGTAGTAAGAAAAAATTTCAATTAAATATCTTGGAGAATTTAACTGCTTAGTTCTCAAAAAGCTCAGTGCTAGTAAACAAGTAGCCAGAGTTTCACCCAAGAGATGGAAAAATGGACATTTCCAGCTGGGTATGGTTGCTCATGCCTATAATCCCAGCACTATGGGAGGCTGAGGTGGGCAGATTGCTTGAGATCAGGAGCTTGAGACCAGCTTGGGCAACATGGCAAAACCCTGTCTCTATAAAAAAATACAAAAAATATCTACAAAAATTACAAAAACTAGTCGGGCATGGTGGCGTATGCCTGTAGCCCCAGCTACTTGGGAGGCTGAGTTGGGAGGATGGCTTGAGCCTGGGAGGTGGAGGCTGCAATAAGCCAAGATCTCACCACTGCAACAATCCAGCCTGGGTGAGAGAGCTGGACCCTGCCTCAAAAAAATTTTTTTAAATGGTATAACAATATATCTATATTTATGTATATCTTTGTAATAGATAAATATGCACATAAAATTTGGAATACTCATTCTCAGGATACACAGTTCTACAAAGAAGCTAGTCAGACGTTAGCTGGGTGTGGTGGCATGTGCCTGTAATCCCAGCTACATGGCAGGTTGAGGCAGGAGAATTGCTTGAACCTGGAAGGTGGAGGTTGCAGTAAGCCGAGATCACGCCATTGCATTCCAGCTACTTCGACATGGTGCTTGGAAGTAATTCATATCCATGATTTGACTCCAATGGCTACATTCTACACTATCATGCTATAGAGATAAGACTAAAATATGTTTTGTATTTTCTTTATGTTTTTGTGACCTTTGTAACGAGGGAGATTTGGCATGATAGTCATCTTACATAAAACAGGATTTAATAAAAATGCCATTTTTATAAAACTAAAACTCTTAGCAGAAAACGTAGGTGTAAATCTTCATGGTGTCGGAGTAGGCAATAGTTCCTTAAACATAACACCAAAGGCATAAACAACAAAAGGAAAAATAGGTCAATTAAACTTTATCAAAATTAAAAACTTCTGTGCCTAAAAGGACTCTATCAAGAAAGCGAGAAGCCGGGGCATGGTGGCTCATCCCTGTAATCCCAGCACTTTGGGATGGAATGCTGAAGTGGGAGGATCATGTGAGGCCAGGAGTTTGAAACCAATATGGATAACTTAGTGAGAGCCCAACTCTGCAATATTGTTTTTAACTTAAAAATTAGCTGGGCGTGGTGGTGTGCCTGTAGTCGCAGCTACTCAGGAGGCTGAGTTGGGAGGATCACTGAGCCCAGAAGGTGGAGGATGCAGTGAGTCATGATCATACTGCACTGTGGCCTGGGTAGACTAGACAAGAGTGAGACCCTGTCTCAAAAAAAAAAAAAAAAAAAAAAAAAAAAAAAAAAAAAAAACAGAGAGAGAGAGAAAACTCACAGAATGGGAGAAAATATTTGTAGATAAAATATTTGTAAGTCTTATATCTGATCAGGATCTACTATCCATAATATATATTTAAAAACTCATAAAATAATAAAAAGACAACTGAATTTAAAAATGGGCAAATAATCTGAAGAGATATTTCTCCAAAGCAGATGTACAAATGGCTAATAACATGAAAATATGCTCAACATCATTAGTCATTAGGGAAATAAATCCAAACCACTGTGAGATACCACTTCATACCCACTGGGAGGGCTATAATTTTTTAAAAAAGAAACACCAGAAAATAAGTGCTAACAAGGATATTGAGAAATTAGAACACTCATAACATTGCTGGTGGGAAGGTAAAATGCTGCAGCCACTTTAGAAAACTGTCTGGCAGTTCCTCAAAACATTAAATTACTTTATAACCCAGAAATTCCATTCCCAAGTATATATTCAAGACAACCGAAAACATTCATTGACACAAGAGCTTGTGCATGGATGCTCGTAACAGCATTACTCACAATAGTCAAAAGAAGGAAACAACTCAAATGCCCACCAGCTGATGGATGGATAAACAAAATGTGGCAGGAATATTATTCAGCCATGAAAACAAAGGAAGTACTGATACATGCTAAAACATGAATGAACCTTGAAAATATGCTAAGCTAGAGAAGCCAGAGAGAAAGGGCCACATACTGTATGATTACATTTATAGGAAATATCCAGAATAAGCAAATCCATAGAGACAAAGTAGATTGATGATTGCTGGGGGATGGGTGGAAGGAGGAATTGAAAGCAGCTGCTAACAGTTATAGGGTTTCTTCTTGGTGTGATGGAAATGTTCTGCATAGACAGTGGTGATGGTTGCATAACTCCATGAATTTACCATTGAATGATACCTTTCAAAATGGTTAAAATGCTGAAAATTTCATCTCAATAAAAAATGGTATTTTACAAGCTTTAAGTGATACATATATTTGAATTATCCAATTTAAATTAGGTTTCTGTGTTCTGTTTTTTTTCTGTAAGAGATGGAGTCTTGCTCTGTTGCCCAAGCTGCAGTGCAGTGGCACAATCATAGCTTACTGCAGCCTCAAACTCCTGGACTTAAGTGATCCTCCTGCCTCAGCCTCCCAAGTAGCTGAGACTACAGGAATGTGCCACCACACCTGACTAATTCTGAAATTTTTTTTGTGGTGATGGGATTTCACTATGTTCCCTAGGCTTGTCTCAAAATCCTGGGCTCAAGCCATCCTCCTGCCTCAGCCTCCCAAAGCATTGGGATTACAGGTGCAAACCACCACACACAGCCTTCTGTGTTCTTTATTGCAAGCAAGCTTTGTTTCTTTTTTATATTCTGTCAGGGTTTGATTTTGAGGCAACTGAAGGTTGGGGTTGGTTTTTTTTTTGAGACAGAGTCTTGTTCTGTTGCCAGGCTGGAGTGCAGTTGTGCGATCTTGGCTTACTGCAACCTCTGCCTCCCAGGTTCAAGTGATTCTCCTGCCTCAGCCTCCTGAGTAGCTGGGACCTCAGGCACGTGTCACCACGCCTGGCTAATTTTTTGTATTTTTAGTAGAGATGGGTTTCACCACGTTAGCTAGGATGGTCTCAATCTCCTGGCCTCACAATCTGCCCACCTCGACCTCCCAAAGTGTTGGGATTACAGGCATGAGCCACCACGCTTGGCCATGCTTATTGAATTTGATGTGGTTATTATACCTCACCTCCTGCCCAGCTGGCTTATGGTCTCACTTTCAGAGATAGTAGGGAAATTTGGCTATCACTAAAATCATGTCTACCTAATGGCAAAACATTTGGTGAATTTCATTAAAAAAATCAAGCTTCAAAAACTAGACTCTTAGAAGTCTCAAGATTGTGGTTGCCCTTAGTGGAGGGATGCAGATGATAATAATTTGTAAGGAAACATGAGGGAGGTTTCTGCAGTGCTAGGGCTATTCTATTTTTGGAACTGGATGCTGGTTACAGAGGTGTGTTTTATCTGTGAAAATTCACCTAGTGGTACACTTACACAGTGTGCATTGTTCTGCATGTTTGTTATACTTCAATACCAAGTTCGTAATACAGTTCAGCTTTCAGAGAGGTATGTATGATATAAACAAATTGGTGTAATTAACTGGGTACCAGTGTTCACTGACTTGGCCTGCTGCCTAGGAGATGACACCCAGCCATGGCCATGGATTCCAAAAGGTTTTGTTTCCATGGACGGCTGCATAGGTGTCCTCAGAGCTCTGCATCAGGGCCCTGTCATCCTCACTATCTCCTAACAATGGATTTCAACAGTAAGGCTGTGGCTTGGCTGTGCCTCCTGTGAATTGGGGCTGCTGGAATGTAAACCTCCTGAGGGAGATGATGCTTTGAATCAGGATTAGCACTACCAGGCAGGTGTGCCCCACTGCCTGCCCCACTGGTGCCAGACTCCCAGAAGCTCCATGGTGCTTGTCCTTTCCACCTGGACCCAGAGATGCCATGGTGGGTATCTCTGACCCACCTGACATTCTAGTGGGCTCAGTCCCACAATACTAGATCTAAAATATTCCACGCTAAATGTATTTCAGCATTAAGATATTTTTGAATTGTAGAAAGGTGATACATTGAATTTAGTATACATTATACAATACTGCCAACATGGTCTAGGGTAGCTCTCTGTAATCAGACAGTGATGAATTTTTTCTCTAAATGGGATGAAGACTACAAATAGTCTCATGTCAGTTCAGTCCAAGGTGTGCTACCAAATGAGTTTGTGTCAAATTTCAAAAAGTTTTCTAGGCTGGGTGCAGTGGATCATGCCTGTAATCCCAGCAACTTGGGAGGCAGAGGTGGGAGGATTGCTTGAGTCCAGGAGGTCAAGACCAGCCTGGGCAACGTGGTGAAACTCTATCTCTACAAAAAATACACACACATACAAAATAGCTGGGTGTGATGGCATGTGGAAGGATGAGGTGGAAGGATCACCTGGGCCCAGGAGGTCAACTCTGCAGTAAGCTGTGATTGTACCCCTGCACTCCAGGCTGGGTGACAGAGTGAGACCTTGTCTCAAAAAAACCCGCATGGTTTTTGGTTTTCAGAGTTTGGGAATTTTGGAACTGCTCATGAGAGAGAACACAAGTCTGTCTCAGTCAATTTCACCGCTAAATAAATGAATTTCAGTTCTTTCTCAACAGAGGTTCATGGCAGAGGTGCTAAGTGGCAAGGATAGAAGGAAAAGGTTTACTATGGGGAGGAATTTCACAATTAGCTCAGGCTCTGGCTGTGCCTTTAGGTCGGTTAATTTAGGTGGATGAGTGCAAGATGATAACCTTGAAGGGATAGAGATGCCTGGATGGCACAATCCTGTTTTGGATTCTTCTCTCCTTTGTGGCACCTGCTAAGCTGTCAATGCTTGTTAACATTTCATTGATTTCTGTAGCACATTAGGGCCTTCCTGGAGTGTTCAACCATAGCCAAGTTATAATGTAAAATTTCTGGAGACTAATATTTATCTAAATTAAGTTAATTATAGGGATGATAAAGCTCACTTAAACATGTGTTTTGAAGAGATTAGAGTTGAATTTCCTAAACAAGAAGCAAGGGAAACCTTTCCTGGAAAATTGATTTGCCATCCTTCATGCTGATCATTTATGGGACGTAAGTTCATCGTGTGAACGGCTTCTAAATGCCTCACTCAATCTTTTGGGATAAGAGAAGAATAAACAGACAAATCTCCCCTTACACTGGGAAAGTGTTCCCCTGCAGCCCCAAATGGAAATTTTGGTGTCAACTGTTTAAAGGGAACAGTAAAGAAAGTGATGGTGAGAGCTCGTATATGTGTGTCTGGGGGTGAAAGATGGTATCCAAAGGGTGGGAGTAGTTTGTAAGCTGATTCCAATTGTAGTTGATGATTACCTTTTACTGAGTTGTCTTTGTTTTTGGATAGGGAGTCTCACTCTGTCACCCAAGATGGAGTGCCATGCTGTGGTCTCCGGTCACCGCAACCTCTGCCTCCTAGGTTCAACCTCCCAAGTAGCTGGGACTACAGGCTTGTGCCACCACACCTGGCTAATTTTTGTATTTTTAGTAGAGATGAGGTTTCACTATGTTGGCCAGGCTGGTCTCAAACTCCTGACCTCGTGATCTGCCTGCCTTGGCCTCCCAAAGTGCTGGGATTTCAGGTGTGAGCCACCACACCTGGCCTGTGTTGTCATTTTTTTTTTTTTTTTTTTTTGAGATGGAGTTTTGCTCTTGTTACCCAGGCTGGAGTGCAATGGCGCGATCTCGGCTCACCGCAACCTCCGCCTCCTGGGTTCAGGCAATTCTCCTGCCTCAGCCTCCTGAGTAGCTGGGATTACAGGCACGTGCCACCATGCCCAGCTAATTTTTTGTATTTTTAGTAGAGACAGGGTTTCACCATGGTGACCAGGATGGTCTCGATCTCTTGACCTCATGATCCACCCGCCTCGGCCTCCCAAAGTGCTGAGATTACAGGCATGAGCCACCGCGCCCGGCCCCTGTGTTGGCATTTTTATGGGTTGTGTCAACCTCAGAAATCCTCCTGTGTTCCCCTTGTCACCACCATCATCTTCTTCCCATCATTAAATTTCATTTTGATTCATTAAATAGATGTTTACTGGATGCTTTTCATGGTACTGAAGATGCCACAAAGATGTGGTAGGTGTTAGAGAAATGTAACTATTAAGACCTGGTCTTTGCTCTCTGTATCAGTCCATTTTTGCACTACTGTAGGGAAATACCTGAGACTGGGTAATTTACAAAGAGGTTTCATTGATTCGCAGTTTTGCAGACTATACAGGAAGCATGATGTTGGCATCTGTTTGGCTTTTGGGGACATCTCAGGAAACTTAACAATCATGGCGAAAGGCAAAAGGAAAGTCATTACTTCACATGGCTGGAGCAGGAGGAAGAGAAGCAGGAAGTGGAGGTGCTGCACACTTTTAAATGACCAGATCTCCTGAGAACAGCACCGAGAGGAAAGTCCACCTGATCCAGTCACCTCCCATCAGACCCCCCCTCCAACATTGGGAATTACAGTTGACATGAGATTTGGATAGTGACAACAGCCCAAACCTTATCCTCTCTAAAGTTTATAGTCTCGTCGGGTAGACAAGTAAATTCAATAGTTATGCATGTACAGTGAGGTAAGTTTCTAAATCTTGGGATAGAAGTATTCATAAAGTGTTATGGGCTCACAGAGAGGATATCTGAATCAGCCTGAGTCAGAAGTAGGGAGAGCTGCTAATGGAAAATAATAATGCCTTTTATAATACCTTTTTTTTTTTGAGATGGAGTCTCACTCTATTGCCTAGACTGGAGTGCAGTGGTACAATCTTGGCTCACTGCAACCTCTGCCTCCTGGGTTCAAGCAATTCTCCTGCCTCAGCCTCCCTAGTGGCTGAGATTACAGGCACCTGCCACCATGCCCCTCTAATTTTTGTATTTTTTTTTTGCTTGGGAACATCTAATTTATTAAATTCATAAGTTTCAAGAACTCAGCAGCTTAATTATTAGACTGTTAAATTTTTTTTTCACTGTATGATTCCCTTTATTTATTTATTTTTAAAAATTTTTATTGCATTTTAGGTTTTGGGGTACATGTGCAGAACATGTCCTTTGGATATATACCCAGTAATGGGATTGCTGGGTCAAATGCAATTTCTATTTTTAAGGCCTTGAGGAATCGCCGCACTGTCTTTCACAATGGTTGAACTAATTTACACTCCCACCAACAGTGTAAAAGTGTTCCTTTTTCTCCACATCCTCTCCAGCATCTGTTGTCTCCAGATTTTTTAACGATCACCATTCTAACTGGCGTGAGATGGTATCTCAATGTGGTTTTGATTTGCATCTCTCTAATGACCAGTGATGATGAGCATTTTTTCATATGATTGTTGGCCTCATATATGTCTCCTTTTGTAAAGTGTCTGTTCATATCCTTTGCCCATTTTTGAATGGGCTTGTTTGTTTTTTTTCTGTAAATCTGTTTGAGCACATAAACTAGTAAACCTGGAAGAAATGGATAAATTCCTGGACTCCTGTGTCCTCCCAAGCCTAAACCAGGAGGAAGCCAAAACTATGAATAGACCAATAACAAGGTCTGAAGCCAAGACAGGAATTAAGAGCCTACCACACAAAAAAAGCCCAGGTCCAGATGGGTTGACAGTCGAATTCTACCAGACACACAAAGAGGAGCTGGTACCATTTCTTCTGAAACTATTCCAAATAATCCAAAAAGAGGGAATCCTTCCCAAATCATTTTATGAGACCAACATCATCCTGATACCAAAACCTGGCAGAGACCCAACAAGAAAAGAAAACTTCAGGCCAATATCCATGATGAACATAGATGCAAAAATCTTCAATAAAATATTGGCGAGCTGATTGCAACAGCAAATCAAAAAACTTATCCATCATGATCAAGTAGGATTCATCCCGGGGATGCAAGGCTGGTTCAACATACGCAAGTCTATAAACATAATTCACCACATAAACAGAACCAAAAACAAAAGCCACATGATCATCTCGATTGACGCAGAGAAGGCATTCGACAAAATTCAACAGCCCTTTATGCTAAAAACCCTCAATAAACTCAGTATCGATGGAACGTATTTCAAAGTAATAAAAGCTATTTACGACAAACCAACAGCCAATATCATACTGAATGGGCAAAAACTGGAAGCATTCCCTTTGAAATCCAGCACTAGACAAGGATGCCCTCTCTCACCACTCCTATTCAATATAGTACTGGAAGTTCTAGCCAGAGCAATCAGGCAAGAAAAAGAAATAAGGGGTATTCAAATAGGAAAGGTGGAAGCCAAATTGTCTCTATTTGCAGACGACATGATAGTATACCTAGAAGACCCCATCGCCTCAGCCCAAAAACTCCTGAAACTGATAAGCAACTTCAGCAAAGTCTCAGGATATAAAATCAATGTGAAAAAATCACAAGCATTCCTCTACACCAATAACAGACTTAAAGAAAGCCAAATCAAGAACGAACTGCCATTCGCAATTGCTACAAAAAGAATAAAATACCTAGGAATACAACTAACAAGGAATGTAAGCGACCTCTTCAAGGAGAACTACAAACCACTGCTCAACGAAATAAGAGAGGACACAAACAAATGGAGAAACATTCCATGTTCATGGTTAGGAAGAATTAATATCGTGAAAATGGCTATACTGCCCAAAGTAATTTACAGAATCAACGCTATCCCCATCAAGCTACCATTGACTTTCTTCACAGAACTGGAAAAAACCACCATGAACTTCATATGGAACCAAAAGAGAGCCCGCATAGCCAAGTCAATTCTAAGCAAAAAGAACACAGTGGGGGGCATCACACTACCAGACTTCAAACTATACTACAAGGCTACAGTAATCAAAACAGCATGGTACTGGTACCAAAACAGAGATATAGACCAATGGAACAAAACAGAGGCATAGGAGGCAACACAACATATCTACAACCATACAATCTTTGATAAACCTGACAAAAACAAGCAATGGGGAAAGGATTCCAGTCTAATAAATGGTGTTGGGAAAACTGGCTAGCCATGTGCAGAAAGCAGAAACTGGACCCCTTCCTGACACCTTACACTAAAATTAACTTCAGATGGATTAAAGACTTAAACATAAGACCTGGCACCATAAAAAACCTAGAAGGAAATCTAGGTAAAACCATTCAGGACATAGAAGTAGGCAAGGACTTCATGACCAAAACACCAAAAGCATTGGCAACAAAAGCCAAAATAGACAAATGGGACCTAATCAAACTCCACAGCTTCTGCACGGCAAAAGAAACAGTCACTAGAGTGAATCGGCAACCAACAGAATGGGAAAAAATTTTCGCAGTTTACCCATCTGACAAAGGGCTGATATCCAGAATTTAATTTTTGTATTTTTATCAGACATGGGGTTTTGCCATGTTGGCCAGGTTGGTCTCAAACTCCTGACCTAAAGTGATCTGCCTGCCTCAGCCTCCCAAATTGCTGAGATTACAGGCATTAGTCACCATGCCCAGTTAAAATGATGCTTTTGAATTGACTTTTATTTTGTTGCTTAACATTTAATAAAATTTAAGTAAAATGCACAGAATGTGATTTAGCTCAATGAATTCTGACAAATGTATACATCCATATTGACATCACCTCAATGGAGATATAAATCATAATTATTTTCTTTTTTTGTTGATTTGCAAATATTTTTTATTCTGTGGGTTGCATTTTCATCTTTTTAAAAAATATATATTTTATTGCATTTTAGGTTTTGGGGTACATGTGAAGAACATGCAAGATTGTTGCATAGGTACATACATGGCAATGTGGTTTGCTGCCTTCCTCTCCATCACCTATATCTGGCATTTCTCCCCATGTTATCCCTGCTGTCCCTCCCCTAGTTCCCCACCAAAAGACCCCAGCATGTGATGCTGCCCTCCCTGCGTCCACATGTTCTCATTATTCAATACCCACCTATGAGTGAGAACATTCGGTGTTTGATTTTCTGTTCTTGTGTGTTTGCTGAGAATGATGGTTTCCAGGTTCATCCATGTCCCTACAAAGGATACAAACTCATCGTTTTTTATGGCTGCATAGTATTTCATGGTGTATATGTACCACATTTTCCCTGTCCAGTCTATCATTGATGGGCATTTGAGTTGATTCCAAGTCTTTGCTATTGTAAACAGTGCTGCGATGAACATTCGTGTGCATGTGTCCTTATAATAGAATGCTTTATAATCCTTTGCATATACCCAGTAATGGGATTGCTGGATCAAATGGAATTTCTATTTTTAGGTCCTTGAGGAATCACCACACTTGAGGAATTCCACAATGGGTGAACTAATTTACACTCCCACCAACAGTGTAAAAGTGTTCCTATTTCTCCACATCCTCTCCAGCATCTGTTGTCTCCAGATTTTTTAATGATTGCCATTGTAACTGGTGTGAGATGGTATCTCAGTGTAGTTTTGATTTGCATTTCTCTAATGACCAGTGATGATGAACATTTTTTTCATATGTTTGTTGGCCTCATATGTGTCTTCTTTTGTAAAGTGTCTGTTCATATCCTTTGCCCAATTTTGAATGGGTATGTTTGTTTTTCTCTTGCAAATCTGTTTTAAATCTTTGTAGATTCTGGATATTTGCCCTTTGTGAGACGGGTAGATTGCAAAAATTTTTTCCCATTCTGTTGGTTGCCAATTCACTCTAATGATTGTTTCTTTTGCTGTGCAGAATCTCTGGAGTTTAATTAGGTCCCATTCGTCTATTTTGACTTTTGTTGCCAATGCTTTTGGTGTTTTAGTCATGAAGTCCTTGCCTATGCCTGTGTCCTGAATGGTTTTGCCTAGGTATTCTTCTAGGGTTTTTATGGTGTTAGGTCTTATGTTTAAGTCTTTAATCCATCTGGAGTTAATTTTAGTGTAAGGTGTCAGGAAGGGGTCCAGTTTCTGTTTTCTGCACATTGCTAGTCAGTTTTCCCAACACCATTTATTAAACAGGGAATTCCCCATTGCTTGTTTTTGTCAGGCTTGTTAAAGATCAGATGGTTGTAGGTGTGCAGCATTACCTCCGAGGCCTCTGTTCTGTTCCATTGTTCTATATATCTGTTTTGGTACCAGTACCATGCTGTTTAGATTACTGTAGCCTCATAGTGTAGTTTGAAGTCAGGTAGGGTGATGCCTCCAGCTTTGTTCTTGTTGCTTATGATTGTCTTGGCTATGCAGGCTCTCTTTTGGTTCCATATGAAGTTTAACGTGGTTTTTTCCAGTTCTGTGAAGAAGGTCATAGGTAGCTTGATGGGGATAGCATTGAATCTATAAATTACTTTGGGCAGTATGGCCATTTTCACGATATTGATTCTTCCTAACCATGAGCATGGATGTTTCTCCATCTGTATGTGTACTCTCTTATTTCATTGAGCAGTGATTTGTAGTTCTCCTTGAAGGGGTCTTTTACATTGTTTGTTAGTTGTATTCCTAGGTATTTTATTCTCTTTGTAGCAATTGTGAATGACAGTTCATTCTTGATTTGACTCTCTTTAAGTCTGTTATTGGTGTATAGGAATGCTTGTGAGTTTTGCACACTGATTTTGTATCCTGAGACTTTGCTGAAGTTGCTTATCAGTTTCAGGAGATTTTGGGCTGAGACGATAGGGTCTTCTAAATATGCAATCATGTCGTCTGCAAATAGTGACGATTTGACTTCCTCCTTTCCTAATTGAATACCATTTTTTTCTTTTTCTTGCCTGATTGCTCTGGCTAGAACTTCCAATACTATATTGAATAGGAGTGGTGATAGAGGGCATCCTTGTCTAGTGCCGGATTTCAACGGGAATGCTTCCAGTTTTTGCCCATTCAGAATGATACTGGCTGTGGGTTTGTAGTAAATAGCTTTTATTATTTTGAGATACGTTCCATTGATATCTAGTTATTGAGAGTTTTTAGCATAAAGGGCTGTTGAATTTTGTCAAAGGCCTTCTCTACATCTATTGAGATAATCATGTTGTTTTTATCTTTGGTTCTGTTTAAAATTGTAATTATTTTCATCAATACAGACAGTTCCTTTGTGCTTCTTTCCAGCCAGTATCCCACCCTGAGCCATCTCCTCAGAGGCAACCAGATGAACTGCCTTTGGCCTGGTCATTAACAATTGGAAGGAGTGGTGGAAAGGCAGGTCCATGGAGGGAACAGTGTGCAAAGGCATGGATGTGTGAGAGATTGTGGCATGTGCGAGGGAACTTCAGCCCTCTGATTTCATCTAGCTGGGCTGAGGGCAAGTCATCTTTGCTGAATGAATGTTTGACAGAGATGAGGCTAAGTGCCAGTTCACCAAGGGTTGGGACAGCAAGCAACTTGACTTTTATCCTATAAGAAAAAGGGAGTTATGAAAGAGTTTCAGGCACGGTAGTGGTCATGGTATACTAAGACTTTGATTTTATTTTTTGATTAATTAATTTTTTTAGAGACAGGGTCTTGCTCTGCCACCCAGTCTGGAGTGCAGTGGCACAATCATAGCTCACTGTAGCCTTGAACTCCTAGGCTCAAGTGATTCTCCCAACTTAGCCTCCCAAGTAGCTTGGACTATTGGTGTGCCCCGTCATGCTAGGCTTAAAATGACATTTAAAGCAGAGAAAACTTAAATGTCTCTCTTGTTCTATGAACTATATAAAAATATCATCGAGGTGCTTAAATTGTGATGAATTTTTTTCTGGTTAAGCTGTGACTACAGACAGGAACCTATGGAGGAGTTTTACGATCTCTTCTCTGGGTTTTATGGAGAATTACTTTAGCCTTCTGTGTTTGTCTCTCAAAGAACTGTGAACTTGCATTTTAAAGTTCAAATGGTTAAAACATTTTGAGGGCAAAGTTCTATTTTATTGGTAGAAAATTGTTAAATGTATTCTTCTGTAAAATATAGTAGTCAGTCCTTTTATGTGAAGAGGGACAAATAGCTAAAAATACTGCTTGACATGAAACAATTGATCAAATATTTCAATGAAGACAAAGTATTATGCTCAGTGACTGTGTTGGTTGGTGTCTGCATTTAAAATGCTCTTTCATATTAATTCAATATGTCATTGATCTCTGTCTTTGATTTACACAAAGGAGTCAGAGATGATTCTTTTGTGTAGGGGGAATCTCAAAAGCAGAAGCTGAACTGACACTACAGAAGAAATGAAATAAGACTCATTAGGATTTTTTGAGAGAGTGTTGTTTGATGCAGTGTCTTCTGACTAAATTGATAGTTTTTTTGCTTTTGAGATATAAAAGGGAAAAACAGTTACCTGAAAGAAACTTCCAGTCTGTGGAGCAAAGTGGCCTACCTTTGGAAGTTTGTAGTCTAATGTTGACTAGTTGGTTTTGGGAATCACTTCTGCCACTTTTCTCCAAAGAAAACATTAGAATGCAAATTTGTTTTAAAAATTACATTGTTTTTCATACTTTAAAAAGTGAACTTGGATGAGTAACATTGGGTCTCAGTATTGTTATGCAAAACTTAAGGGAGTATAGACAATGAGAGCAACCCAGAAAGACATGTTGAAAAAGAAGAGTTAAATACAGTGACATACTATCTGAAAGCAACTAAAGACATTAAGAAAATGGTAAAAGGCATGAAGGAGCGTTATTCATCAGAATTAGAAAAACTTAAAATTGGGTGACAGAATTCAAGAAAGAACTAGAAATGAAAAGAAAAAAATCATTTTTAAAATGACAACCAAAACAGAAGAAACTGTAGCGCAAATAGACACAAGAGAAGGCAAAAAGAAATATAAATTCAGGCCAGGCATGGTGGCTAATGCCTGGAATCTAAGCACTTTGGGAGGTGAGGTGGGTGGATCATGAGGTGAGGATGTCGAGACTATCCTAGTCGACATGGTGAAACCCCGTCTCTACTAAAAATACAAAAATTAGCTGAATGTAATGGCATGTGCCTGTAATCCCAGCTACTTGGGAGGCTGAGGCATGACAATTGCTTGAATCCGGGAGGTGGAGGTTGCAGTGAGCCGAGATGGTGCCACTGCACTCCAGACTGGTGATAGAGGGAGACTCAAAAAAAAAAAAAGGAAGAAATACAAGTTCAAAGAAATGGAGAAACAAAAAGCATTGAAGAAAAGTGACAAATAGAGATCAGAAAGATCTGAAATAGTTACTAGGCACTTCCATACCAAGAATCCTGGTTCTTAAGGTCTCAGAGGCTGATAGGATTGGAATATCCCGTTATTTGTGCTAACCTATAAGGAATATATGACAGTTTCAGAATGACAATACTACCACCATGGATTTTGACTAAACACTTTAAAAATATTTTACTCAGGCTAACTTCATTCTCTCGCCGTTTTTAATGGATAGAGTACATGAAGCAAAAGAAGACCACAGAAAGGGAACAGAATAAGTACTATAGCTGAAAGTTAAGAAATTACCTGGCTGGGGCAATGACTCACACCTGTAATCTCATCACTCTGGGAGGTTGAGGTGGGAGGCAGGAGCATCACTTGAGCCCAGAAGTTTGAGACCAGCTTGGGCAATATAGTGAGACTCTTATTCTACAAAAAATTAAAAAAAAAAATTACCCAGGAGTAGTGGTGCATGCCTGTAGTTCCAGCTACGTGAGAGGCTGAGGTGGATGGATGGCTTGAGCTGAACTTGGGTGGTTGAGGCTGCCATGGGCTAAGACTGTACCACTGCATTTCAGCCCCAGCCTGAGCAACAGAACCAGACTCTGTCTCAAAAAAAAAAAAAAAAAAAAAAAAGGAAAAAGAAGAAAAAGAAAAAAAACTTTTCTGACATATTTCATGGAGTTTTTTGCAACACAGATCGAAAGAGCACACCATATACCTAAACATGCTGACTCAGGGCTACCAACACCAGGACATATTCTAGAAAATTGTTGGACTTTAAAAGGAAAATAAACATTTCTATTTTTTAAAGCAATATGTTTGGTTTTCAAAAAATTTCCATAAGCATTTAGACACAAATAGCATGTGGCTTATTAAGAAAAGAAAATTAGATTATTATCAGACTTTTTGACAGATTAGCTTTATGCCAAAACAAAATGAAATAACATACTTAAGATACCCAAGGAAACCAAGTGTGAGGGAAAAATCTTCTATCCAGTAAGATTGACATAAACTGTGATCAACCTGCAAGAACTCAGGACATCTTGTTCTCATGGGCTTTTATTAAAGTGTCTACTCGAAATCAAGGCCGCCAAAACAATTAGAGAAACATTGACACGAAAACTGGTGGTGAGCATGAAATAAATACATGGTTCCTTATAGAAGTAAAACAAAATGAGTGTTAAAAGAGGAACTTAATATATATGTGAAGGTTTTACAGCCTGTCCAGATAGATCTAGCATGACCATTAAAAAGGGGGAGAGACAAGGACCTAGAAATACAAATTCCATTTGACCCAGCAATTCCATTACTGGGTATATATCCAAAGGATTATAAATCATTCTATTCTAAGAACATATCACATGCACACGAATGTTCATTGCAGCACTGTTTACAATAGCAAAGACCTGGAACCAACCCAAATGCCCATCGATGATAGACTAGACAGGGAAAATGTGGGACATATACACCATGGAATATTATGCAGCCATCAAAAACGATGAGTTTTGTCCTTTGTAGGGACATGGATGAACCTGGAAACCATCATTCTCAGCAAACTGACACAAGAACAGAAAATCAAACACCACATGTTCTCACTCATAGGCGGATGTTGAACAATGAGAACACATAGACACAGGGAGGGGAGCATCACACACTGGGGTCTGTTGGTGGGGAACTAGGGGAGGGCCAGAAGGGGATGGGGAGTTGGGAGAGATAGCATGGGAAGAAATGCCAGATATAGGTGATGGGGAGGAAGGCAGCAAATCACACTGCTATGTGTGTACCTATGCAACAATCTTGCATGTTCTTCACATGTACCCCAAAACCTAAAATGCAATAAAAAAGGGGGAGAGAATGAAGTTAGCCTGAGAAAAATATTTTTAAACTGTTTAGTCAAAATATGTGGTGGTAGTATTGTTATTGTTATTCTGAAACTGCTGTATGATCCTTATAGGTTAGCACAAATTTTGGGATATTTCATTTCTATCATCCTCTGGCTCCTTGAGAACCAGGATACTTGGCATGGAAGTGCCTAGTAACAATGGGGAAGTAGCAGTAGCGCCTAAATTGTGGTCTTGAAATACCATGTTTCATTAAGGCAAACCTGGGCTGCTTGGAGAAATGGCTGATTCCAGATCTGGAATAGGAAATGTACAAGATGAACTGGAATGTCTTGACCTACCACACAGTAGAGAAGTTATCAAAGACTACTAGAGTTGTGGGCAGAAGGTTCTTAAAATTTTTTTGAAGAGAAAGCATCTCACTGTGTTGCCCCGGCTGGTCTCAAGTGATGTTCCCACCTTGGCCTCCCAAAGTGCTGGGACTACAGGTGTAAGCTCTGCACCTGGCCTTTCAGAAGCCATTTTTGAAGAGCCTCCCACAGGTTAAAAATAAAACAGTTTCTGTGTTATTGAGGATAAATGTTTAAATATTTTTAAATCCATGAGTTCATAATAATCTTTATTTTATTTTTATTATTTTTTATTTTTCTATTGCCCAGGCTGAAGTGCCTTGGAACCATCTTGGCTCACTGCAACCTCTGCCTCCTGGGTTCAAGTGATTCTCCTGCCTCAGCCTCCCAAGTAGCTGGGATTACAGGTGCACGCCACCACGCCTGGCTAATTTTTGTATTATTAGTGGAGATGGGGTTTCACCATGTTGGCCAGGCTGCTCTTGAACTCCTGGCCTCAAGTGAGCCACCTGCCTTGTCCTCCCAAAGTGCTGGGATTACAGGCATGAGCCACCTTGCCAGACCTATAAAAATGAATTGGTTGCATTCTGAAGATGACAGATAAACAATTCATTATTGTGGAAATGGTGTAAATAAAAACAAATAACCAACTATTTACCTTGCCTTTTCTTTATGAACTGAACAACTGGATAATCAAATGGTAGGTGAGGGGAAGCATCTCTTTGTAAAATTATTCCAGCTAAATAATAAAAACAATTAGAATAAGAATTAGAATGTCTAACAAGAATTAGAATGTCACCATTCTAACTATCCCAAATCAATCAGTGAACCTAGGCATTGAGCTGACATAAAAAAGAAAGTAAGTGAAAAGCAGGCATGATATACCTCCTGATGAACATGCCACCACTTAATTTTGCCAAAGGTGTGGAATCTAAGATTCGTCAATCCTCTGGATTTAGCTGTCTATTTTCAGGAAATACAGAGGATAGAGGAACATGCTGAACTGCACCATGTGTATGCAGTCATTGAAACCCAGCCTCTGTTGTTCAACAGATACATTGTAAGGGAAAGAAAGAGACTGATGGGGATATATTGAGTTAAAAGAAGGGAGCAAATGAAATGCACATTTGGGTGATAGAACAGTAAAGTAACTTAAGAGAAGTGATTGACGTGCTGTTGGAGGAATGGCAGAGGCTGCAGTTAGTGTGTGGTACATGGTGGAGTTTCTCAGGTGGATGGCTAAACTCTATTGCTTGACCTGGGTAGTGATCACAAAAATATTTCCAAGAATTTTACATTAGCATATTACTAGATTTGCTTTATCCTAATCCCATATGTAGCCCTCTACCCATCCCTCCACCCATCTATTAATCCATCTTGTTTTTGGATGGATTTAAAAGCAAATGACAGATATTTGTATAGCTCCCCCTCAGTATTTCTGTACTCCACTACTCTTAACTAGAGTTCAGTATTTAGTATTTCTTTTCTTGAGGCAGAGTTTTGCTCCCATCCAGGCTGAAGTGCAGTAGAGCTATTATTGCTCACTGCAGCATCTACCTGCTAGGCTCAAGCGATCTGCCTACCTCAGCCTCCCAAGTAGCGGGGACCACAGGCATGCATCACCACACCTGTCTAATTTTTGTATATTTTGTAGAGATGGAGTTTTGCTATGTTGCACATGCTAGTCTCGAACTCCCAGGCTCAAGCAGTCCTCCTGCCTTAGCCTCCCACAGTGTTAGGGTTACAGGTGTGAACCGCCGTGTCTGGCCTGTTGTTTTCTTTTGATGTAAAATTTACATAAAATGAAATGCACATATTTAAAATGTATGCTCACTGAGTTTTGACAATGCATATACCCACATAACTCGAAGTCCTGTCAAGATGTACATTACCATTGCCCCCCAAAATTTCCTCTTTTTTTAAAGTCTCTAAATTTGAATGTATTTTATCTAAAATTCAAACATGAAATCGATTTTCTTCTGAGTAAAATTTAAAAAATTGCATGTTATACTTCTCTTGCTCCCCTGACGTTCTCTCTTTCTGTTTATATATATATATATATATATATATATATATATTTTTTTTTTTTTTTTTTTTTTAAGAGAGAGGGTCTAGCTCTGTTGCTCAGGGTGGAGTGCAATATGGCTTGATCACAGCTCACCGAAACTTCAAACTGCTGGGCTGTAGCAGTCCTCCCACTTCAGCCTCCCAAGCAGCTAGGACTACAGGCATGTGCCACAACACCAGCTAATCTTTTATATTTTTTTGTAGAGATGGGGTCTTTCTCTGTTGCCCAGGCTGGTCTCAAACTCCTGGCCTCAAGTGATCCTCCTCCTTCTGCCTTCCAAAGTGCTGGGATTACAGGTGTAAGCCACCACACCTGAGCCCTAATAGTCTCCATTTTGTAGATACACTCCAGGAATCTCACTTTGGATTATTATTAGTAATAGTACTGAAAGGCAGTGTAGAATGGTGGTTAAGATTCTGGAGGCAGACTGGCCAGGTTTGAATCTCAGCTCCTTCTCTTATCAATGGTGTGACCTTGGTAATTAACTTCTTTGCCTCAATTTGTCCTTTGAAAGATGGAGTTAATAATAATACCGTCATTAAAGGGTAGTTGTGAGGATTAAGTGAGGAAATATATGTAAAACACTTAGCGTAGTGCCTGGCATTTAGTAAACAATATATAAGTCCTCAATTTAAAAAAATCATTATTAAATTGCCATTTTACATTGCATATTCTTTCTTTCAAAACCATTTTGACATTTGCCTTCAGATATAAAATTGCATTAGCAAAAATTATATTATCAGTAATTATTTAGACTTAATTAGATTTGCATGTAGACTGGAAGCATCCAGTGACTTAATCATGGGTCATCCATGTGATCTGGAACCATGGTTCTAGCATCTTCCAGAGCCCATCCATTTGGTATAGGTCCCATGTGGCCACCAGGAACCCATGTCCCTTCTCTCTTCAGTTTCCTCTTCTATGAGATGAAGGGATACAACAACAGACTCATATAGGAGATTCCTCAGACTCATCATAGGAACTACTTGGGTATAAATGAGATTACTTATGCAAGAACATGTGGAAGTCTCAAGGAAATCAATACTCCGTGAATGCTTGTGATTGTTGCTATTTATCATTCTCCAGGTGAGTCAGTCCTTTTCATCACCCAGGCATACTAACTTTAGCAGATGGGTCAGCCTGCAGAAGATCAATTACTGGTCTCCTAATTTCTTCTTCCTTGTCGTCTTCCCCAAGGATCTCCCCATCTCCAGCACCACCTCCCAGGCATATCTTTTGTATAACATGGTCAGCAGTCATTATGACAGCTCCAGCCCTTCTAGGACTTCATGGGGGTTGGATATACACTTTCTCTGTGAGAGAACAGGAAGACTTCTACCATTTCTTTGAAATAGCCTTGCAGCTTTGGAATTTAGGGCAGTCATTTGGAATTCTGTTTGATTTTTACCTTAAGTATCTTTACTCTTATGTGATCAGAACTCTGGGGTTTACTGACAGAAGGTACAGCAGATACTCTATTTCATCAAGACAACTTTTGTTAATGTTAAATTAACTTGTGTCTATTTTCTGTCCTTTGAGGTTCTCCATAATGTTTCCTTTAATGTCTTTACCTTTAAAGTAAAAAAACACATAAAATCTGTCAATATCTATTATCTTATTAATGAATAAGTCAAATTGAATTTTAAATTTTATTTTACATTTTATATATTCTCTCTATATATGATAAAACCCTGTCAAAATCTTGTGGAAATTTCAAAGATTTAGTAGACTCTTATATATAAGGTTACATTAAAATTTTAAGCTGGGCATGTTGCCCAGGCTGGTCTTGAACTCCGGGCTCAAATGATCTTCCTGTTTTGGCCAGGAAGTGCTTCGATTACAGGTGTGAACCACCACACTTGGCCCTATAATTTCTTTACATAATTGAGTGGTTATATCTTGATAATACTAATTTATTAAAATCGATTTGGGCTGCAGGTTCTGAAACAAGATGGAATAGACTTACTTTTCACTGCTCTTCCCCTCTAAATACAACAAAAACATCCTTAGAAATATTGAACAGACAATGATAAAAGGACTCTGAAAGCTAGAAAGATGACAGAGTGGTAGGAAACCCCAGGATATGAGGAATGACAACGTGCTGAGTTCTCTGGGTTTTCTTTTTGTCTTGCATATGCCCTTGGCCTGGATGCCAGAGAGGCCTGTAGTCTGGAACTGTCCACAGGGATAGATAGATATAAGAACCTAAGAAAAGCCTGCTCTCTCTGGCCAAAGAACCAGGAGAGGGGAAGCTCAACAGAGACCTACTGAGGAACTAAAGCCCTTGTTTCACACCACAGCAGTAAACAGTACAAGCTGTTGGCAACAGTGGTGGCAGCAAAGTCCCAGTCCACCCAAGACACTGCTCCACAACCAGGGCATTGGCAGGTCGTCCGATCTGTCCACAGAGGCAGGGACGGTGAAACCTTGTGTCCCCCTGCTCTTTACCCACTGCCATAAGGAGATCCAAGCCTAGCGGCTTTTGTTAGAACCCCTACTTCCAGAAAACCACAAAGTACTAGCAGGTGGCTAAAAGAAGCACCTTCTTCCCTTGCAGATGGCATCAGCATTCCTGAGCAGGAACCCTATCAGGATCAGAAGAACCAAATAGACCAGAATAACATTGCAAGGGCTCTCAAAACTCAACTGTCATTGGAACAGAAAAGCTCACAAAGTAGGCCAGAACTTATAGGCTAAATCTAAGCAGAGTGATATCCTGCTATATTAGAATGCTTAAATATAATCAAGAATCTTCTGGCATAATAACCAAAATGTCCGGTGATAAAAACAAGTCATTAATTCTACCAGGAACCAGGAAAACCACAGTGTGAATGAGGAAAGACACTTGATTGATGCCGATACTGAGCTGAATCAGATGTTGGAATTATTTGACAAGGATTTTAAAGTATCCATCATAAAAATGCTTCAACAGTCAATCACAAATTCTCTTGAAACAAGTGCAAAAAAGAAAATATTAGTAAAGAAATAAAGTTATAAAAAAAGAGACAAAAGGAAATTATGAAATTGAAAATCCAATAAGAAATAAGTAAAAAACTTACTAGATAGACTCAGTCATGGAGTGGAGATAACTGAGGACAGAATAAGTAAATTTGAAGATGGATCAATAGAATTTACTCTGTCTGAGCAACAGAAAGAAAATAGACTGAAAAAAAAAAGGGCCATGTGCAGTGGCTCACACCTGTAATTCCAGCATTTTGGGAGGCCGAGGCAGGAAGATCACCTGAAGATCAGGCATTTGAGACCAGCCTGGCCAACGTGGTGAAAACCCATCTCTACTAAATTCCAAAAATTAGCTGGGCCTGGTGGCAGGTGCCTGTAATCCTAGCTACTCTGAAGGCTGAGGCAGGAGGATCGCTTGAACCTGGGAGGCAGAGGTTGTAGTGAGTTGAGATGACACCATTGCACTCCAGCCTGGGCAACAGAGTAAGACTCTGCCTCTGAAAGAACAGAGCCTTAGAGATCTGTAGGACAATAATAAAAGAGCAAACATGTGGATCACCAGAGTTTCATAAGGAGAGAAAAAGAGAATAGTGCTGACAGAGTATTTGGGAGGAATAAAGGCTGAAAACATCCCAAAATTGGTGAGTAAGCCCCAAATAAGATAAGCACAAAGAAACCTACACCAAGACACATAATTAAACTTATGAAAACGAAAAAATAAAACCATATTAAAAACAGCCAAAAAGAAAGGACACATTTCCAATGGAGAACATGGATTTATTTAATTTTTAAAAATTTTACATGTCCAGAATGTGCAGGTTTGTTAATAGGTATGCATGTGCCACGGTGGTTTGGGATGATGAAAGATTTTGGAAATAGTGGTGATAATTACATGACATTGCGACTGCAGTTGATGCCACTAAGTGATGTACTTAAACATGATTAAAATGGTAAATCTTATATATATTTTACCACAATAAAAAGAATGTATTTGAAATGTGCAGCCCCTCTAACCCACTGGCAGGGACTGGTAAGGGGAAAGGGACAGATAATGGACTAGACTCCTCTACTGGTCTGTAGTAGAAGATGTGTTCACCAGGCAGGTCTCTTGAGCAGCCTGTGTTAGTGGTACCTTAGCCATTAAGACATGGCATATAAAGGAGAGCTACTTTCTCAACTGTCAGCCTCGAGGATCTTTAAGTAGAACTTCATTTCTCAGCCATGAAATCTGAACTTTATGTAACAGTTAAGTGGGGAGTGCTTTGCATCACTTATTTTCCCTCCTGTGTTTTTCAGATACAGATTGTATTGTCAGCTTTGGAGGGACAAAATAGATGTGCTGATCTAGAGAAGAGAGAAAGAGCTCAGTGCTTCCCCAGAGCTCCTGCCTCAGCCTCCCAAGTAGTTGGGATTACAGGTGTGCATCACCATGCTTGGCTAATTTTTGTGTTTTTAGTAGAGATGGGGTTTCACCATGTTGGCCAGGCTGGTCTCAAACTCTTGACCTCAAGTGATCTACTTGCCTCAGCCTCCCAAAGTGCTGGGATCATAGGCGTGAACTGCTGCACCCGGTCCAAGATACTTTATATAAACATTTGCTGTACATTTTGCATATGTTTACACTGAGCTATTAAATATGTTAATCAAGTTCTTAGATATTACTTACGATTTTAATATATCTGGGTGTGTTGCACTCCCATGCAATTTGTATTAAAGGATAAACCAAACACTGTATTGCTGGCTGGAGATCATTCATTCATTTGTTAAGCATTTAATCAGTCAGTACGTGCAAGGTACTCTGCTATACCTTGAATCCCCATCTAAAAGGACTCTCCCTGTCATCCCTACTGCCCTCAATATGCCAGGGGCAGGGACTAACCTGGGAGCCTAGGCAGGATGCCCCACACTGCACAAAAGCTGCTGTGCTCTAGCAAAGCCTAGGGTTGCTTTGCTGATTCCCAGAAATTTAGGGAACAAGGTGGGAAGGTGTTGGTGTTTGGTGTGTTTCTTTTAAAAATCATATCCATAAAGGGTTTTATTAATTTTCCATGTCACCAATTATTTTTCTGCCAAACATCGCTTGAAAGCAGATGGACTTTATCTATCTCTACAGAGTGGAACCTGAAGTATAGATATGATTTGGTCTGCTCAGGATCATCCAGCAAGTCACTGACAGATTTGGGATGCCAAGTGCCAGGAAAGAAAGGAATTTCCTCCCCTTTTCTGACACCTTCCTTCACCTTCCCAGTCAGTCCTGATCTCTCACACCAGCTCTTTCTTTTTTTTTTTTTTAATTTTTATTTTTAAAAAAATTTTTATTGCATTTTAGGTTTTGGGGTACATGTGCAGAACGTGCAAGACAGTTGCATAGGTACACACATGGCAGTGTGTTTTGCTTCCTTTCTCCCCTTCACCCACATTTGTCATTTTTCCCTAGGCTATCCCTCCCCAGCTCCCCCCCCCGCTGGCCCTCCCCTTTTCCCCCCAATAGACCCCAGTGTTTAGTACTCCCCTCCCTGTGTCCATGTGTTCTCATTTTTCATCACCCTCCTATGAGTGAGAATATGCGGTATTTCATTTTCTGTTCTTGTGTCAGTTTGCTGAGAATGATGTTCTCCAGATTCATCCATGTCCCTACAAACAACACGAACTCATCATTTCTGATTGCTGCATAATATTCCATGGTGTGTACGTGCCACATTTTCCCTTACAGAACTCACTCTCCAGGCTCTTGTGGTACATAGTTTTGTACTGTTTCTTTTCTTTTTTTTTTTTGCTGTGACTAACAGTGCTGCTAGAAGATTCTTTCTATGACTCCTAGTCCAGACATGTGAAGGTTTCTCTAAGGTATTTGGCAGTTCTTGATTTGGTTTACTCTCAGATCAGTTCTCGCCCTTCTCCTTCTCTGCTTTGTATTACAGGAGGCGGACCCCCAAAGGCTGTGTGTTTCAGGGTTTTGTGTCAGCTGGGTTAGTGTGGGAGACACCAGAGAGGGAGATTGGAGGGCACAAAGAAGAAAGAAGCCAGGTATTTGTCCCCTTCTCTCTGTGTTGAACAGCCTTTCTGGAAGTTGCAGTGGCTGAGTGTCTTCCTGGCTCTAGGTTGTGGACAGATCCACTGTGGTTCCAGCTTCTGCCAGGTGATTATTGTCCGTGCATTTCTGTAACATTGCTTCCTCCCTTTGTCTTGGTAGCCTAGGGGTCATCAAACTTTTCCTGTAAAGGAGCAGAGAGTAAAATATTTTAGTCTTTATAGGTCATACAGTCTCTGTCACACTCCACTCTGTGAGTGGGTGTGTCTGTGATCCAATAAAACTTTATTTCCAAAAACTAGCAGTGAGATGCATTTGGGTAGCACAGGCTACTGTGGGCTGCCTCCCGCCTAGCCTAAGGGTTGTAGTAGCTGCCTGCTGTTGCTAATGTTTCCATTGCTTCATTAACCTGTTTGGTTTCTCAGATGTTTCATCACATCGTAATTTACTTCATTCATTACCATATGGCACAAATACTTAGGTGTTTCCAGATTTTCTGGTAGGACTCTGGCTGATTTAAGGTTACACTAAGGGTTAGAATTGCTGTGTTGTAAGGTATGTACATTTTCAGCCCTAACAAAATAATGTCAAATTATTTTCTAAAATTCATTGTACCAATTTCCAGTTCTTCCAGATATATGAAAGAGTTCTCTTTGATTCATATCTTTGCTAACACTTGGTGTTATCAGACATCTTAATTTTGGCTAACCTGGTGTGTTCTCACTCACAAGTGGGAGTTAAACAATGAGAACACATGGACACAGGGAGGGGAACATTGCACACTGGGGCCTGTTAGGGGTGGGGGGGCTAGGGGAGAAATAGCATTAGGAGAAATACCTAATGTAGATGACGGGTTTATGGGTGCAGCAGACCACCATGGCACGTTTATACCTATGTAACAAACCTGCATGTTCTGCACGTGTACCCCAGAACTTAAAGTATAATAACTAAAAATAATAAAAATAGCATATTAAACCATTGACATATTATGATGGCATTAAATTTCATTTACTGGCCAGGCGTGGTGGCTCATCCCTGTAATCTCAGCACTTCGGGAGACCAAGGCAAGAGGATTTCTTGAGACCAGCCTAGGGAACATTATAGCGGGACCCCATCTCTACAGAAAATTAAAAAATTAGCTGGGCATGGTGGCATGTACTTGTGGTCCCAGCTACTCCTAGGGGGCTGGGGTGGGAGGATCGCTTGATCCTTGATCTCCTAGGGAGATCGAGGCTGCACTGAGCCATGTTCTCATTACTGCACCACAGCCTGGGCAACAGAATCAGACCCTGTCTTAAAAAAATTATTTACCCACTTACTGTATTTATTCAGTGTTCATGTTTCCTTTTCTGTGAAATCTCTGTTCCCAGGGATAAAACTCAAAATATTTTAAAAACATGTTAAACAATATGGCAGGTTTTTCACACTCAGTATTTCAAAGTTGTGCTCCTGGATGAGTATCAAGCCCATCTATTCCATTCTTTGTTCATTTGGTTGTCTTATTTCTCCCTTCAGTTGTAATTCTTTCTGTTATTTATTTTAGTGGTTGTTCCCAGGACTCATACTATACATTCTTAGCCTATCAAATTATTTATAGTGAATATTGCATCACTTCACACTTCAGGTGTCCCAGCTGATGCTTTCCACATCTGATAACCTTAAAATGGCACAATTCCATTAACCTGCCACCCCATTCTTTGTGCTATTATTGTCATATGTTTTATTTCTACATATATTATAAATGCCACCTTACAATATATATTTTTTCTTTAAGCAGTCAGTTGTCATTGAAAGGAATTGGAAGATTAAACATTTTAAAATTTACCCTCTTATTTACCAATTCTGGTACTCTTCATTTTTTTTTTCTGTAGTTCCAGATTTCCGTCTGGTATTACTTTCCTCTATCCTGAAGAATATCCTTTAGCATTTCTTGTAAAGCAGGTCTGCTGGTGCCAAATTCTCTGGGTTTTTGTTTATCCGAAAATGTCTTCATTCAGCCCTGATTTGGAAGGATACTTTTGTTCAATACAGAATTATGGGATGTCAGCTTGTTTTTTTCTTTCAGCACTTTAAATGTATCATTCCAATTTTTAATAGCCTTCATTGTTTGTAATGAGAAGTTAGCTGTTATTCATATGATTGATGTATGTAATGTGTATGTGTGTGTGTTTTTTTTCCATTGTGGACTTTAAAGATTTTTCTCTTTATCTTTAGGTAAAGATGTACCAATGGTGTGTGTGTGTGTTTTATTTAGGCTATTTTTATTTATTTGTAAGTCAAGTTTACATTTAAATTTGGAAACCTTTGGGCCATTCCTTCCTCGTATAACTATCTGTTCCACTTTCATCCTCCCTCTGGGACTCCTTTTAATGTAGGTGAGACTGGTAATTTTTATAAATTCCTGAGGCCCAGTTCACTTTCTTTTTCCTTCCTTCTTTCTTTTTTCTTTCCTTCTTTTTCCTTCCCTCCCTCCCTTCCTCCCTCCCCCTCCCTTCCTCCCTCCCCCTCCCTCCCTCCCTCCCTCCCTTCCCTCCCTCCCTCCCTCCCTTCCCTCCCTCCCTCCTTCCCTCCCTCCCTCCCCTCCCTCCCTCCCTCCCTCCCTCCCTCCCTCCCTCCCTCCCTCTCTCCCTCCTTCCTTCCTTCCTTCCTTCCTTCCTTCCTTCCTTCCTTCCTTCCTTCCTGAGGAAGTCTCATTCTGCTGCCCAGGAGGTTTCAAACTCCTGTACTACAGTGGTACTCCCGCCTCAGCTTCCTAAGTAGCTGAGATTACAGGCAGGCGCCATCACACCTGGCTCTCAGTTTACTTTTCTTGAATTTCATTCTTTTTCTTTTAAAGATTGGATACTTTTTATTGCCCTGTCTTCAAGTTTGCTAACCCTTTCTTTTGTCAAGTCCATACAGTAAATTTTTCATTTCAGTTATTGTTCTTTTCAATTCTACAATTTTCACTTGGATGTTTAAAAATTTTTTTTCTGGGGCTGGGCATGGTGGCTTATGCTTGTAATCCCAGCACTTTGGAAGGCTGAGGCAGGAGGATCACTTGAGGCTAGGAGTTTGGGACCAGCCTGGGAAACACAGTTAGACACCTATCTACAAAAAATAAGAAGAATTAGCTAGGCATGATGACACAAGCGTGTAGTCCCAGCTACTAGGAGGCTGAGGTAGGAGGATCGCGTGAGCCTGGGAGTTTGAGGTTGCAGTGAGCTGTGATCATACCATTACTTTCAGCCCAGTGACAGAGTGAGACCCTGTCTCAAAAAACAAAAATAAAAAAATAAAATAAAATTTCTGTTTCACAGCTGGTATTACCTATCTTTTTGCTTATTAATGCCATATGCTTCTTTAAGTCCTGAACATACTTACAGCTGCTTAAAGTTGTCTGCTAAATCATACATACCTGTGCCATCTCAAGGTCACATTCTCCTGTTTTTTTATTTTCATGTATGATAGTCTTAGATTGTATGCTGGAAATTGGTGCTGATATTTAATACATTGTAGAGACCTTGAGTTTTGTTTTCTTCCTCCGAAGACTGATAATTTTTGTTCTAGGAGGCAGTTCAATTACTGGCTGATCACTTTGAATTTGTGTAGAATTATTTTTAGGCTTTGTTAGGCTAGGTCTGGGGAAAGCTCATATTTGTGGCAAGCCCCTCCTGACAACCTCTGTAAATTGGCAGGACTCAAAACTCCAAAACTCTCTCTCCCCTGCAGGTCTTGTCAAGGCTGTTGAGCGGTCTTTTTCTTATTATTGTTTATATATCCTGGATACAAATGCTTTGTTACTTAAATGTGTTGAAAATACTTTCAGTTGATGGCTTGCCTTTTCACTTCCTTTATGATATCTTAATAAATAGAGATTATTAATTTTAACATAGTAAAAATTTTCAAAGATTTTTTTTTTTATTCTTTTGAGACAGGATCTTGCTTTGTAACCCAGGCTGGAGTGCAGTGGTGCAATCATGGCTCACTGCAGCCTTGACCTTCTAGGCTCAAGTGATCCTCCCACCTCACCCTTCCAAGTAACTGGGACTATAGGTATGCCCCACTGTGCCTAGCTAACTTAATTTTCTTTTCTTGTAGAGCTGGGTGTCTCACTATGTTGCCCGGGCTGATCTTGAACTCCTGGGCTCAAAGAATTCTCCTGCCTTGGCCTCCCAAAGCTTTGGAACTACTGGCACGCACGCCACTGCGTTTCAGCCTTTTTTTCTTTTTCTTTCCTTTTTTTTTTTGAAACTGTCTCACTCTGTTGTCCAGCCTGGAGTGCGGTGGTGTGAGCTTGGCTCACTGCAACCTCCACCTCCCGGGTTCAGGTGATTCTCTTGCCTCAGCCTCACAAGTAGCTGGGACTACAGATGTGCGCCACTACACCCGGCTAATTTTTTGTGTTTTAGTGGAGACAGGGTTTCACAGTGTTGCCCAGGCTGGTCTCAAACTCCTGAGCTCAGACAATCCGCCTGCTTCAGCCTTCCAAAGTGCTGGGATTTTTTTTCCTTAATGTTGGTGTTTTCCATCTTTTTCAGGAAACTTTTCTGTACTCTTAAGTCACAAAAGTAATCTCTTCTAACCATTTAAGTGTGCCTTTCCCAGTTAAATTTGTAGTCCATCTGGAATTGATTTTCATGCATGGTTTTGGGTAGAAATCCAGTTCAATTTTTTCCATACAGGTGAACAGTTGTTGCAGCATACTTTTTTTTTCTTTGATCATACTTTAAGTTCTGAGGTACATGTGCAGAATGTGCAGATTTGTTACATAGGTATACATATGCCATGGTGTTTTGCTGCATTCATCCATATTAGGTATTTCTCCTAATGTTAGCCCTCCCCAATCCTGCTATCCCTCCCCAGCCTCCCCCACCCCTTGACAAGCCCCAGTATGTGATGTTCCCCTCCCCGTGTCCATGTGTTCAACACCCACTTATGAGTGAGAACATGCAGTGTTTGGTTTCTGTTCTTGTGTCAGTTTGCTGAGAATGATGGTTTCCAGCTTCATCCATGTCCCTGCAAAGGGCATAAACTCATCCTCTTTTATGGCTGCATAGTACTCCATGGCGTATATGTGCCACATTTTCTTTATTCAGTCTATCATTGATGGGTATTTGAGATGGTTCCAAGTCTTTGCTATTGTAAACACTGCCGTAATAAACATATTTATAACTGAATATTTTATAATCCTTTGGATATATATCCAGTAATGGGATTGCTTGGTCAAATGGTATTTCTCTTTCTAGGTCCTTGAGGAATCACCATACTGACTTCCATGATGGTTGAACTAATTTACACTCCCACCAACAGTGTAAAAGTGTTCCTATTTCTCCATATCCTCTCTAGCATCTGTTGTCTCCTCATTTTTTAATGATCGCCATTCTAACTGGGGTGAGATGGTATCTCAATGTGGTTTTGATTTGCATCTCTCTGATGACCAGTGATGATGAGGTTTTTTTTCATTTGTTTGTTTGTCACAGCACCATTTCTAGTCCATCTTTCCCATGTGGTATGTAATGTTATTTTTGAGATACCGCCCCTCCTCTCCCCTCCCCTCCCCTCCTCTTCTCTTCTCTTTTCTTTCCTTTTCTTTCTTTTTTGAGGCAGGGTCTGGCTTGTTACCCAGGCTGAAGTGCAGTGGCATGATTATTGCTCACTGCAGCCTTGACTTCCTGGACTCAAGCAATCCTCCCACCTCAGCCTTCTGAATATTTAGGCTTACAGGCACCCACCATCACACCTGGCTAATTTTTGTGTTTTTTTTTGTAGAGATAGGGTTTCACCATGTTGCCCAGGCTGGTCTCGAACCCCTGGACTCAAGTGATCTGCCTGTCTTGACCTCCCAAAGTGCTGGGATTACAGGCATGTGACACCACTCCAGGCAGAGATAACTTACATTTCTATATATGCATGCTACCGCTTCTGCTTCAGATGATCCTTTTTCTCTTCCACTAGCCGCTTTGTCCATCTGTGTGCCAGTAAACGTTACCTTAATTACTACAACTTTCTAAGTATTGGTATCTGGTGAGCAAATCTCCTCACCTTATTATTCTTTTTCAGAATTATCTTGGCTATCCTTTGGCCTTTGCTCTTCCACATATATTTTATTTCGTTAATTTATTTTTTGAGACAGAATCTTGCTCTGTCATCCAGGCTGGAGTGCAATGGTGCAGTCTCGGTTCACTGCAACCTCCGCCTCCTGGGTTCCAGTGATTCTCCTGCCTCAGCCTCCCAAGTAGCTGGGATTACAGGCACATACCACCACACCCGGCTAATTTTTATTTTTAGTAGAGATGAGTTTTCATCATGTTGGTCAGGCTGGTCTTGAACTCCTGGCCTTAAGTGATCTGCCTGCCTTGGCCTCCCAAAGTGCTGGGATTACAGGCATGCTGTGCCCAGCCTCTTCCATATATATATTTTTAAATCAGCTTGTCAAGTTCTTATATATTGGGAACCTTTCATGTATTCAGCAAAAGAACAGAAGTTTTAGAATATAACATGGTCTTTGTGATGTGCCTGTATTCAAATTGCAGAGAGGATTAATATATATGAAACAGTGAATAGAATAAGATGTTTTGTAAAGTGAAGATTGTGTAGAATATATTAGATGTGTAGGAGAAACCCACAGGGAAGCTGGAGAAAGAGGACTTTAAGGGATAAGGGGATTAGAGAAATCTCAGAGGGTGGTTGGTCTTGAACTGTGAGATGAAGAGGGGAAGGAGAAGTAGTTCAGAGGTGATTAAAATAAAACTTACCTGAGAATTAATGCATTCCAGTTTACAAAGTACTTTCACATACATTATCTCCCTTGGCCCTCAAAGAACATGACTGGGTGAGACAGGTAGTAGTCCCACTTTAGGGGAAGTAGAGGTAAAGTGGTTTACCTGAGAATCCAGTTTGTGAATGTTAGGCTGAGACTTCAAAGTAGATCTACTTCTGGTTCAGAATTCTTTACATTGCATCCCCTTATCTCTCCATATATGGGAATAGGTGCTGAAGAAAGCTAGAAGTCCTGGAACTGAGGTGTGTGTGATGCATGTGCCTTCTTCCTTATGCAGAGCATGCCAGGAATCAGGAGAGGCCCCCTGGCCAGAGATGCTGAGTAATGCTTTTAGCATCCGGGCCCACTCAGCTAGGGGCCCTGAAGAGGAGAACACTGGGAGCAAATAAAATCAGAGTGGCAGATAGCAATCACAGGGCCTCAAAAAGATCTTGCACATTTCTTAGGAAATTAAATTTAATATGGAATCAGTTATGTTAATATGGTGGCTCTGTTATAACGGGCTTGTTTTTTCCTTAAAAATAATATCACAAATTGTGTATTTCTATCAGGCAAAATTTGGGGTTACTATCATTTTCTGGCAACTTTTATTCGGCACATCGTTTTTGGCATAGAGCTAGTCTTCAATGCAAAATAGTGGAAGCTGGTAACATTTAAATGCATTTCCAGGAAGTTCCCTTTTCTTTTTTTTTCAGTGTATGTGCTGTCAAAGCAGCATGCAAGTTCCCTTTTCTTAATCTATTCCCAGTCCATTAAGTGCTGAGTTCAAGCTGGTATCTGTGTCCCATTGATGATTCTCACTCATTTCTAAGTAACACCACCGTCCAAAACTGACTGAATGTGAACTGATCATGCCACAGGAAACTGATGTAAGTTATTCTGATATTTTTCAGGAGTATCTTCATTTAATTGAAATCAAGCTTCAAGATGAAGGGATAAAGGTGTGCAGTGGCAGACTTTCAGGCAATCACCACTGATGCTGGGGCAGGGGCGGGGGCAGTGAATGGAACAGTAGAGAAAGAGAAAATATTGTTTTAATCCACCATCTTATATCTGAAATCACAACAAATCAGCAAAATGTCCTCAAAATACAAATTAGCAAACTTTTGCTGATGCCTACAATATGTCTTACTCTGGGAAATGTGGTTTAATCTCAAGAAGTTTAAGGTCCATTGGAGGTTATGTAAATTGGGAATTTTTAATTCAAGGTCTTAAGATATTCTATGAACTACCTGAAATTCATGCAGTATTTAATGCATATGCGTGTAGGTACACACACACACACACACACACACACACACACACACACACACATGCATATTTTTGGGGAAAGAATCCAGAAGAGTCCAGACCATCCAAGGGGCCTGTATCTCCTAAAAAATGTTTAAAAGCTACCAGTAAGCACTATTTAATTCTGTTTGCATAGACTCAGGACAGTGGGAGGAAGAGGCTAATTTCCTTCTCAAACAGTGATATCAGGGCCAGGGTTTGGAATCCTAACTCGGTCTCTCTTGGCTTTGTCCCTCTTGCAAGTCAGGTTGGGAAGCAGATTCTGTGACCAAAGGTTGGCATTTGGGAGGTTTATTAGGGAGTACTTTTGGGGGAATAATGCTTATAAAAGGGAAGGGAAGAAAGCAGGATTGGGCAGAGGGAGAAGTTGAGCTTTGATGCCATCCCAGAGGATGTCGCAGCTGATCACACTGGGAGTTCTGAAGCTGACATCCTGAGCTGCGGCGAAGGGGTTGGCCTTCACACCTCCACAGCGATCAGTCATTGGATACGGACTGGCCCAGTAAGAAAGTGTGGCCTTGGATGAGGTAGCTATTGTCATCTTGGGCAGTCTCAGGGTGGGGGCCCACAGTGGAGAGCTTTCTGCTGGCAGCCCTCACAGTAGAGTAATTCCTTCCTTCCCATGTTCAGAGGAGTCCAGCCCTTGTACTGCTCATATCTACTTTTTTTTTTTTTTTGGTAAATCCTGGGAGAAGCTTCTTTAGGATTGAGACTGGCCCATCTTCCTGGGATAAACTTAGAAGAGGAAGATTAGGACCCAGTGCAGTGGCTCATGCCTGTAGTCCCAGCACTTTGGGAGGCCAAGGTGGGAGGATCACTTGGTCCGAGGAGTTCAAGACCAGCCTGGGCAAGAGACTGAGACCTCATCTCTACAAATAACTTAAAAAATTAGCCTGGAATGGTGGCATGTACCTATGGTCCCAGCTACTCGGGAAGCTGAGGCTGGATGCTTGCTTGAGCCCAGGCAGTCAAAGCTGCAGTGAGCTGTAATTGCGCCACTGCTCTCCATCCTGGATGACAGTGTAAGACCTGTCTGAAAGTAACAACAAACAACAAAAAAGAGGATGGACCTTTGTGCTGCATCTAGTTCTGAGGTTTCAAGTGACACTCATCGCCTTCCCCTACTCTTCCCCATCCAGACTCCCCTCACCTTCAGCCAGCATCTTTGCCAGGGGTATGACCCAGCCGTGCCCACAATCTTTGAGGAGTTTAAACTTCTGTCAACCATGCCTTTCTCAGGTTATGGCTGCTGCACCTCTGCATTCACTACCAAAAATAGAACAAGACAATACCAAGAGGTGCCCAAATGAATCTCCTGGGTGTCTGAAGTTCCTCCCAGCACCCCACAACTGTAGCTTATAGTTCAGTGGGACTCTCACTGCATCCCCTAGAGTGAGCATCCCCCTTTGGGAACCAGGACCTCTAACCTACAGAGCACAGAATTGTGGGGATGGGAAATACAAATTCTCCTAGTGGGTCAGTGGAAGTGATGATAAGTGGGGCCATTTTTGTCTAAATGAATTGTTATCTATCTTAGGTGGAAGGTAGCCAATGTAACTTGCCACCAAGTACTGCCACCACACTTGCCACTAACTGGCCTGTAGGTCTATTTAAGGGATAAAGCTATATTCTGCACTCAAAGTTGGTCTTTGTCGCTGGCAGTGGCAGTAGCTACATCAGCCTCAGTAAATGGGACCCCCTGTTGTTGGACACAGGTGTAACCAACATTGTTGTCATAGTGGTACTCAGTTCATGTGTACCCATGTGTCAGCACTGGGGTGACTGATGTCAACTGGCTGTCAACTGAACAATACCCTGAGACTTAGTTCCTCTTCCTGGCGGATGCTCTATGGTGGGCATTAACATGCAACACAACTGCCTATATACTTTGTGTCCATTCCCATAAGTTATAGACTCAGATTTCTTGTTCTCGACATTCCATTCTTTCTCCTTGTTCCATGACCATCTGGCCAAGCCATTTTCCACTGCCATAAGTTGGTGTATATTCTAACCTCATGTCATTTCTCCTTCCCTATCACTGTTTCAAATCCACCTCTGAGTCAGATGCAGATATAGTCCTTTTCTGATTTGCGTTCATTTCTTAAATTGACCCATCCAAAAACCAGGCTTGGCCCTCATCAGTTCACATAAGAAACTTCCCCTGTCCCCCAGGTACTGGTGCAAAGGTGTTGTAAGACATGGGGGTCTGTGATACCTGCTCATGCAGCTTGCTTGTAACCTCTGATCCCTCTGATCCTGCTTGTGCTCATTCTTGGATATACCACTTCCATCTTTTAGTGGATTGTGGCTGGGCCTGCCAACCTTCTACTTTGGTGGGTCTTACGGGACCTAGTTCATAATGGGTTGTTCTGGATGCATGGTCATTTAATGTCCCATCATTGGGCACTCCATTTCTACCACAGCAGGTGCTGATTTCTGAAAGGTGTGTGCTTCTCTGCTGCAGATCACATGGCCTTGATTCAGAACTCCAGGGTTTTTGTTGTTGTTGGTTTTTGAGACAAGGTCTTGCTCTCTTACCCAGGCTGGAGTGCTGTGGCTGAATTATGGCTCACTGCAGCCTCAGCCTCACACTTCAGCCTCCCAAGTAGCTGGGACTACAGGCATGTACCACTTTGCCTGGTTAATCTTTGCATTTTTTGTAGACGCAGGTTTTTGCCATGTTGCCCAAGCTGGTCTGGAACTTCTGGGCTTGAGTGATCTGCCCGCCTCAACCTCCCAAAGTGTTGGGATTACAGGTGTGAACCACTGTGCCAGTGAATTTTGGGGTTTTCTAGTGTGATTTTCTCACTGGGGCTTTTCAGAAAATCCTCATGTCTTTTCTCACCATTGATACCGCTAACACCCTGGACACTAAATGGGAGGGCCACTTCCATTGCCTCCTGGACTCTCTGCAGAGTCCTTTCCTGCTCTGAATCCCACTCAAAGCAGGCAGCTTTTCATGTAACACAGTACATGGGTTAGAGTAGTATTCCCTGATGTGAAACATGATGCCTTTAGAGTCTGAAGAGGCCTACCAGGCACTGCTTCCTTCTTTTTATTGGTATGCAATAATGTGTCCTTAACTTTGGAGAGGATTTCTTGGCATGCACCAGATCACTGATTTTATTGATGTGGAAGACCCCAACTGTTTGCAGGGTTTATGTCTCACTCTCTGGAAAACATACTTGCCTTAAAAAGTCCCTTAATGTGATTACAAATCGTTCTATTATAAAGACACATGCACACGTATGTTTATTACAGCACTGTTTACAATAGCAAAGACCTGGAACCAACCCAAATGCCCATCAATGATAGACTGGATAAAGAAAATGTGGTACATATACACCACAGAATACTATGAAGCCATAAAAAAGAATGAATTCATGTCCTTCGCAGGGACATGGATGAATCTGGAAACCATCATTCTTAGCAAACTGACACAAGAACAGAAAACCAAACACCGTATGTTCTCAGTCATAGGTGGATGTTGAACAATGAGAATACATGGACACAGGGAGGGGAACATCACACACTGGGGTCTGTTGAGGGGTGGGATAGCAGGCAGTGAGGAGATTGGGGAGGGGTAACATTGGGAGAAATACCTAATGTAGGTGATGGGAGGATGGAGGCAGCAAACCATCGTGGCGTATATATACTTACGTAACAATTCTGCAAGATCTGCCCATGTATCCCACAACTTAAGCATAATTAAAAAAGACATGTCCCTTAATGTACTAACTACTTGCTGTCCATCTAGGTGGCATAATCATCATCTATATAGAAAATCAGTATGATGTTCTGTGGGATTTTCAGCCAGACCAGATCTCTTCAAAGGGTAGAATAATTAATATAGCTTCAGGACAAGGTTACAAGTGTGTACTGTTGTTTCTTCTAAGTGAATTTAAACTGTTTCTGATAATCTTTTCTGAAAGAGATAGAATACAATTATCAGATCATACTACATACCTGAGGCAATCTAAGTCTGTTCTACCAAAGATAGCGTATCCGACACAGAAGCTACATCTGTGGTTACTACTTGGTTAAATTTGCAGTAGTCTACTTTCATTGCCCAGGATTTGTCTCATTTTCTCCAGGCGCCAGACTGATGGATTAAATGAAGACATGATGGAAACCACTATCTCTGCATCCTTTCAATCAGGATGCACTAATTTTTCCATTTCCCCTGAATGCAATATTGCTTTGCATTTCCTATCTTGGCTTGCTTGTAAGCCAAGGAGTGGGGGCAGTTTCACAGATTTTCACTCGGCCTTTCCACCATGATAGCTTTTACCCTACAGGCCAATGTACCAGTGTGATGGTTCTACCAAATACTAAGTATGTCCTTCCAGTCACACATTAGAAAATCAGAGAGATGACCACTGTATGGGTTGCAGATGTACTTGACATTTCTGTGACCAGGACTTAAGCCAGGACTCCAGTTTTTACCTAAACTCCATATGATCCACTGAGGGGACTTGGTGCTATTTTAGGACTCTGGAAATTAATGTCAACCCAGATCCTGTGTCTACTAGGATCCTTTTATGTGGTCCCCTTTCTTTAGTGTATGGTTATTCAAGTAAATGACTGTAGGCCCATGTGTGGAGGAAACATGGGGAAACACTACCATGTACATTTGCCACAGTGTTACAGGATCCTTTCATTTCGGAGTCTGGCATCTCCTTTGTGTCTAAAAACTGGCTCAGTTTCAGAAAGTGCTGCATTATCTTCAAGCAAGAGGGCAGTACTAGTCCCCAATTGGCAGGAGTGGGCCACTCCTGCACAATCAGAAGTTCAGGGAAATACAGTCAACATTTTCAAGTGGGTCAACCCAGATGTCTCACAGCTAAGCTAACAAGAGGGCTTAGGCTTAAAACCCCATGTCAATGAGTCATTGGATAAAGGCTGCACTGGAAAGAGGCTGTGACCTTGACATTTTATTAGGGAAAATGGCCCTCAGCCTCCTAAGTATCCATCTTTGATTTATTTTGGTTTTACAATTTGAATAATATTCTCATTGGCATCCCAGTTATTTTGGTTCTAGAGATCCTGTATTCTTTCTTTTCTCCTCCGCCTCCTCCTCCTCCTCCTCCTCCTCCTCCTCCTCCTCCTCCTCCTCCTCCTCCTCCTCCTTTCTTCTTCTTCTTTCTTCTTTCTTCTTCTTTTTTTTTTTTTTCCTGAGGCAGGGTCTCACTCTGTTGCCCAGGCAGGAGTGCAGTGGTACAATCTTAGCTCACTGTAATCTTGAAATCCTGGGCTCAAATGATCCTCCCAAAGTGCTGGGCTGTGTTCTATTAATTGTCTCCATAACTCTGTGTCTCAGCCCCCCTGGCTGCCCCTCCAACCTTGCCTCTCACTGTGATAATGACATCCATCCTTCCTCTAACAGTTAAGCATTACCATAGAGTGCAGGAGGGAGAGTCCTATCATCTTCATCCTAGTTGCTGTTAATGAGTCCAGTCCTATAATGGCATGTCTCCCATCAGCCCTGGTCTGTAGAAGACAACCACCATTAAACCTCTTTGTAAAGCTGGTGTATGTTATTATTTTGGTAAGTGGTGTATCCTTTGATGGGCTTTTCGGCCTTTCGTAGTATCCACCTAGCACCCTACCTCTCATCCTTTAATCCTTTCCTCCATCATTTGCCAGGAACAATTCTTGTATTTCTGCTTCTCTTAGCATGGCCCACTGCCTTTTCTGTGCTTCTAGGAGTCATCCTAGTAACGCGTTCACTCTGTCTTCTGGGATCCATGCCAGATTATATTATGGATCCCAGGAGAACATTCCCAAAGCTATAAACTGTCCGTTATTCAACTGTATGTTTGCCCTCCTTGCTCCAGCACCCTGAGAATCCAGTCCCATGTGTCCTTTCCTCACTCCCGCTGCTGTGGCTAGCCAGACCCTGTGGTGTAGTCTCCTTCCTCCCTGGCAGACTGCAAGTCAGGTCCTGCTTTTCTCACTTCCCTATTGGGTTGCCTGGACTTAAGAAGCATGGAGTCTTTATTATTTCCTATTGCAACGCTTGATTATATTGTGCCTTAAACTTCATTATTGGCCTAGTGACCAGGAGGCACGCCATGTGGGCACATGTTATTTTCCAAGGAGGAAGGTTTTGCATCATCTTTGAGCAAGAGGGGATGCCAGCCCCCCTAATCAGCAGGAGTGGCCTGATTCTTCATGACAGAAGGTTCAGGGAAGTATAGAGATTAAACATTTTCAAGTGGATCAACCCAGATGTCTTCATCCCAGGGGTAATGGTCCCATTCTTTCCCAAGCAGGGCCCTGTCCTTGGCATAGCAACCCTACTGGTTGACAGTTTAATCTTGGAACTCAAGTGCTCTTAAGTCCTCAGCCTACCCTTGGCTTTTTCTGTCCTCTCATTGCAGTGATCAGAGCCTCTTGCAATTCTATGAAAGGGGCCATCTGGCTTTCACATTTAACTTTTAATTGATGATTAATCACGAACAGCTTTCCATTATCTTTTTCCACGGTGTTGTGTATTAGCAATAGCTACCCATTCGTTGTCCTTATTGTTACTATTTTACCTGTATTTCTCCAAATGCATGATATGTCATACCAGCTAATGCCTTCCTTTCCATCATCATACCATCCCAAAGGTACCATCCCAAAGTGTCCCACCACAGGTGAAAGTTTAAACTATTGCTCTGCTACCTTGGGCCACCTACCACCAGTGATGGGATCCTCATTGCCAGCTGGGTGATCCTCTTCCAATATTCAAGCCTAGTGTCTGCTTTTTAGATTACCAGGATTGCCTAAGAGTCAATTGAAGATCAGCATGCGGGAGATTTATTAGGAATTACTCTTGGGATCAAAAACTGTGGAGGAGAAGGGAAGAAGTTGAGCTCTAATGCAATCTCAGTGGAGGCCTCTGCTGACCCTATAGGGAGTTCAGAATCTGGGATGGGATGACCCTTGGTGCTTGTCCCATGTCAGTGAGTCATTGGATGCAGACTGCCCTGGTAAAGGACCATGACCTTGGCAATGTGGTTGTCTTTGCCAGGGTAATTCCTGTAGAGGCTGATAGCTAAGGGCTTTCTGTGTGCAGCAGTGCTAGTAGCTGGGGGTGACTCTTCCATTCCTGAAGGGAGGTAAGGGCGGTCCATCATAGCATCCAATAGAATCACTAGTCACAATTTTAAAAAATCTTGAATGTGACATCTCCCCATCCACCTTGGTTGATGAAATAGATGTTATTGTCTTGGTAGTCAAGAGTAATAGCCAAAAGACCAAATGCTCTTTAAGTTTAGGCAAGCTAGTATGGAAGTGAGAAAAACGAGACTTTAACTATGATCTCGAGAAAATCACTTTACCTTTGAGCCTTTTTTCCCTCTCTGTACAACTGAATGGCAGTTCCTGCCCTGCTTGTCTCCTGTTGTTTTGGACGATCTCATTAGCCATTAGACAACATATTTGAAAGTAATCTCTGATTTTATTTTTCATTTATTTTTATTTTCTATCTTTTTCAACTAGTGACATACCCAGATCTCTCTGATTTTAAATCTTCAGCCAACCTAATACTGTTTCCTGTGCATAGCAGGTGCCTGATAGCAAGTCATAGGTGGTGGGAGGATCCCTGCACTTAAAATTTTTATTTCACTAGAAATCTTCTCAGAGTGCTAAACCCTTGAGAGAGACGCCATGTTAAGTTGCTATCATTTTTCACATGTATGGAGACACCTCTAGATGTGAGCAGAGGGATCCCAGGAAGGAGATACGTGAGAGTGTTAAAAATATGCTGCCCAGCCCTCGCTCTCCCATCAACACTTGCTTCATTGGCTGGTTTAGCAAGGATGAAAGGATGGTGCGCACCAGTTTGCTGTGATAGGAAGCCTGGCATTCTCCTGCAGCAATAAGGGGGTCTGTATATTTTTCTAGTTAGGTCCCAAATCACCAATGTGTCATTCAAGTCTACTGAATTTCACAAAACCAAGAGTTCTGCAGTGCTGTCCAAATCCTAGCACGCCTGACAGTGTGTATAAGGAACTGTGCAGGTTTTGGCACTTCTCACTGTCTATTCAGTAGCAACTGAGTAAATAAAGAGAACACAATTTCAAAGTTTACCTCATTCATTGTTTTTAGTGTTTTAGATGAAAGTGAGTACCCTCCACTCAATCACTCCTCAACTCCTGGCAGGAGGTAGTAATGACACCTGTTTGGGGCAGAGTGGGTAATGATGAAAATTCTCTGCACCTAGAAACCTTGTTCACAGAACTATTCTCCGCTCACAGAGCCCAGCTAAAATGCAGCCTCTGCTATATCAAGTTCACCAAGAAACAGACATCAAGATGGGATAAGACATGAAGGGATTTCTTGAGGGAGGGAGCTGGTGAAGGCAGAGACCATAATACAGGTTTGACATCTGTTCAAGGAGGAAGGGAAGGAAGCAGGATTGGATGAAAAGAGTCTTTGACTGCAGCACAGCTACAAAATAGGTTCAGCCAGGCCAATGGGGAGTCCTCAAGCCAGTTTCACATTGAAGGATTCTGGTGTCTTGCTGGAATGAGCCTACCTTAATACCCCACTGAGCCTAATCATGCCTGGACTGTCAGTCGATTGCATGCCCCACAGGGGGAGATCTGAGCTGTCCATTTTCATGGCCACTTCTGTCCACTGTTCACCACTTGCACTTCTCTATACAGGTTCAGGGAACAGCTTGTCCATAATTCCCATCAGCCTCTCTTCCTGAGGGGGAATTTAAAAGAGGTTAGTGGGATGAACTACAGGACCCATTGTTGCAATTGAGTCAGTGTCACAACTGGTATTCATCCTCTCCCTCCTCCACTATCCATTCTAAATTTCCTTCATCTTCAGCCATCACCTTGGCAGGTTGTGCTGACTTACCAGTAGTTTTACCCAAACCTTCATTTCCAGGGATCCGAGCCCTTGGTAATCATCCTCTCCCCCAGCTGTTGTTGCTATACACATCTGTTTGGTTATAATGACGCAAGGAAGTCCTAGGAGGCACTACCACATATCTCCCTCCAGGCCCCAAGTAGATGGCCCCGCCATTGGCTGCAGCTCAGGAATCCTTAAATAATCACACTTCATGCCACATCTCCATCTGTGCAAAGTGGATAACCAAGTGTGATGCTCATAACTCTACCCATTGGGAAAATGTTCCCTCTCCACTGTCTTTCAAGGCCAATTCTGAACGTGGCTGTAATGCAGCCACTGCTCACTTGTATAATTCAGCTGGTATCCACATACAGTTTGTGTCCAACATTTAAAAAACTGATATGTAATTCATATACCACACCAGTTTGTAGGCCAAACTTGACCCTTTTTCTGTTCCTATAGTTGGTTGTGTAGGTTCCCCTCACCCCCATTTGGCCACAGATGCAAGTTGGGAGAGAGGTACTGCTGCAGCTGTGGTGGGTAACGGGGGCTGGGCTACCTGCACGCTCGCTCAATCGCAAATGTACCATTTTCATCTTATAATGATCTGCTGCCGGGCTTGTCCCACTTTATAACTTGGCAGAGTCAACAGAATCCAGCTCTGAATGAATAGTTGCAGATGTATGGTCACTTGATTACCCAAGGGTCAAGCATTCTGTCTCTATCAGGACCCAGTCACATACCAGGAACTGTTTTTCTAAAGGCAAAAAATTCTCCATTGCAGATGGCATGGCCTTGCTCCAGAATCCCAGGGGCCTGCATTGATATTCTCTCACTGGGGCTTGCCATAGCCTCCACGGTACATCTTTTTTTCCACCACTAACATTCCCTAAGCCATGGGATCTGCTGAATTTTATGGCCCAAGTGGCACAACAGGTCCTCTGGGCCTGCTGGGTAGCCTTTTCCTGCTCTGGGCTCCATTCAAAGTTGCTGGCCTTCCATGTCACCTGGTGTGGGCCGGAGTAGGTGTGCAATGTGTTGCCTCTAGCACCCAAGGATGTCTATCAAGAACTGTGTTTCCTTCTTTGTGGTAAGAATGCAAGATATAGCAATTTGTCTTTTACTTTGGAAGGAATATTCTGGCGTGTGCCTGACCATTGGACCTTTAAGGGCTTCACGGAAGTGGCAGTTCTCTGAAGTTTCACAAGGATTATCTTCCACCCCTGCAGCACATGTATTTTACCATGGCCCCAGCTTATTTTAAAAAAAATTTTTACAGTTTTAAATATCTGGATGGTACTCATGGCCCCAGCTTATTAGCCACCTTTTGCGTAAATGACTATTGTCATTGCTTCCCTGTGAATGCAGAATGGAAAAGAATGCATCAGCCAAATCGTCAACCACATATTCGACACATGAGGCCTTATTAGTTTGCTCTAGTGTTAATTCTGTGTCCAGCATACCAGCTGCAGTTGGGACTGCCACTTGATTAAGCTTGTGGTGGTCTATAGGCATCCTCTGGGATCTATCGAGTTTCTGCAAGAGACAGATTGGTGAAATGAGTGGAATTATGAGAGGTTGCATCGTTTAGGTCTTTAATTATGGCATAATCTCCACCCCTACCTCCCAGTGATATCAGCATTTTGTTATTGGGGTTTTTTTTTTCACCATTGATCAGAAGGCAGTGATATCATTTTTGATTTGCTATCTTGGCTTGCAGGGGCTCAGTTTCAGAGTTCCTACTTGGCTGTTGCTCCACAAGCCAAGAACCCAGTGTGGGGCTTACATAATTTACCAAGAACATCCATTCCAATTATACATGTGCAGTAGGGAAATGGTCACTAGGTGGGTCCATGGAGAGGCCCCCTGCGAACTGGACCATAACCAGGACCCTGTTTATGGCCTCCACATAAAGTAATAATGGGGAACCTGTGATGTTGCTTTGGGTTTCTAGGTATTCGTGTTAGCTTAGATACTGTATCCAGTCATTCTCAAAAGTCTGGAAATGTCTCTATTTTTTTTTCTCTATAATCACAAAGTAAATGGTTCTAGATCCTTTGAAGAAGAACTGGGAGAATCATGATAGTATAATTTCCTGTGCTGTTGTGGGTCCAAGGAACTTGGCCACCTTACCTCCTTTAGGCAGTGGGTTCCAGATCTAAAAGTTGCCTTGGGCTGTGAACAGAGTGAGGGAAAGAAAGCTCTTTTTCTTTTTCCTTTTTTTTAGTGACCACCCTCAACCTCCCTTCTTTCTTTTTGTTTGCTTGTGTGTGTGTGTTGCTTATAGGTGTTAAGTAGCCCCGCTGATTGGTGCCCATCTATTTTGCCCCGGAACATTATATGCTCTATTCACCATCTCTATTCTCTGCGTGTTAAGTCCCTGCCCCTGCCACAAGACTCTATTTCTTTGGGGCCCATAATATACATGAATATTAAAGAGCCCAGCTCTGATTGCCTTTCCAATCATGACCTCTGGTCTGCAGAGAAGAACCATCACTAAACTTCCTGGTGGTGCCAGAAGGATGGAGAGCCCTCAACCGAAAGTTGCCTGTTGGAGGTCTCTGTAAAGTTGCTGGAATAAGCCTGCATTAGTATCCCTGCTGTGGCCAGCCATTGGTTGGGAACAGCCTGTGGAAGCCTGGTGCACACGCGATGGCAAATCCGGAGGAGGAGCATGTGGGGCCCTCAGTCAGTGATTCCCCCAGCAGCAGGAGGCCTGAGCAGTGTGTTTTCATGGCTGCTACACATCCCCTCTCAGGGAAGAGTCCAGGAGTGGAGAAGGCCTCTAACTCATGATGTGGTAACAGGAAGGAACGATTATGCCAAAGACAGGTAGGCATAGTTTCTGGAGTTTCTTTCCCTAAATTATCTTTGCAAACTTCACTTTCACAGATTTTTCTTTGTGCCCAACATTAAAAAAAATTGAGATATAATTCACAAACCATAAAATTTACACATTTTAGATGTACAACTCAGTGGTTTTTAGTATAGTCACAAAGTTGTACAAACATCACCACTATCTAATTTTGGAACATTTTCATACCCCAAAAAGAAATCTTGTACTCATTAGCGGTGTCTCTCTGTTCCTCCTCCCCCATTTCTGGAAACCAATAATCAACTTTCAGTCTCATGGATTTGCCCATTATGGGCATTTTATGTAAACAGAATAATATAATATATGGCCTTTTATGTCTGGCTTTTTTCTTTTTCTTTTTTTTTTTTTTTTTTGTCTTTTGAGATGGAGTATCTCTCTGTCACCTAGGCTGGAGTGCAGTGGCAAGATCTCAGTTCACTGTAAGCTCTACCTCCGAAGTTCAAGCAATTCTCCTGCCTCTGCCTCCTGAGTAGCTGGGATTATAGGGACCCACCACCACACCTGTCTATTTTTTAAAAATATTTTTAGTAGGTTTTATATTTTTAGATGGGGTTTTACCATGTTGGCCAGGCTGGTCTTGAATTCCTGACCTCAAGTGATCCGCCTGCCTCAGCCTTCCAAAGTGCTGGGATTACAGGCGTCAGCCACTGTGCATGGCTGTCTGGCTTCTTTCCTTGAGCATAATGTTATGAAGGTTCATACATGGTAGCATGTATCAATACTTCATTCCTTTTGGCGTTGAATAATATTCCATTGTGTGAATATACCATATTTGGTCTATCCATTCATCAGTTGATGGACATTTGGGTTGTTTTCACGTCTTGGATATTATACATAATGCTTTCCGAACATTTGTGTGTTTTTCATATATTTATGCATGTTTTTAGTTCTCTTGGGTATAAGATTGGACTACTGGGTCATATGGTCACTCTACGTTTAATTATTTGTGGAACTGCCAAACTGTTTGCCAAATCATATACCCAACATTCTTTTTTACCTATTAATTCTTTTAGAGATGGGGTCTTACATATTATCTGGGCTGATTTCAAATTTCTGGGCTCAAGCAATCCTCCTATAGTGGCCCAATGTTTTATTTAGGCATTTTGGGAGACACAAAAATGAAGAAGCATAATATACATATACAATATAATATACCCCAAAGAGCATACTAGTTAGAGTAGATGGGGGATCAAATTAACATGTATACATTTAAAGTATAAGCATAGTACAGATAATAATGAAGGGCTAATTTGTGTATCTCAAAATTAAAAGTAGAAGGGAAGAGAATAGGAGGGAATGACAAATGTGTAATAGTTGGGATATGTCCCTCAAAACCTCCATTTCCACGATCTTCTTCAACAAGAACAGATGGGACTACTCAGGACACGAAAAGGGCAACTGCCTGAGACTCTGGAAAGCAGGCCCGGTGGCAGGGAGGGATGTTCTCTGCCTGCTTTGTTTTACACTATATTTTTAGATAAGGATAAGAATCTGATATGGCAGACTAGCCATCTCTAGAACCTATGTTTTAGATGTTTCTTCCAAAAGTGAACATAAATATGAGTAGAGCTACTTCTATTCTCTGAACTGCTGTCCTTGTGATAGATGGTACAAATTTGCTGACTAATTTGTTGAAGTTACAGTTAAAATATGTGACCAGGCTCAGAGAGAAAGCAATTAGTCTATAGAGGAAATGAACACTGAACTGTGTGTTCTAGGCCATAGGAAGACTATCTTGGAGTATTTTCTATTTTATGCCAAAATGATATTCTTGCATTAGTATTCTGCCTCTCTTCTTCCTTCAGTGGGTTTCTTAATGGATAGAGTCAAATAACTTTCATTTTCTATCCATTTATCTTTCAGAGAACATATAAATGATAGGATGGGCATTATTTCGACTGACTTATTCTGAGATACTTCTTAAATAAAACTAGCATCACCTTTGGTCCATGACACTTTGATGTTTCAGGTGACTTCCTGCTCTGGAAATTCCTTAACTTCTCTCAGCATCCAGACCTCATTGCCCTTCAGTCATCACTGATAACCATGGAAGATTGCTCACTGTACACTCTCACCTGGAAATGTTCTCCCAATCTGTCCTTCACAAGGAGATTTCTTTTCTGAGCTTCTTCACCTTCTTGCAGGGCTGACATTAATTCTGAATTCTAAGCAAGAAAATACGGGGAGTGAGGGAGAAGGCTTTTTTGTTTGTGCACTAAAAAGCATGTTCTGTTTCCCTCTTTAAAGGAGGAGGGACTTGATAATGGACTGGTTTCCTCCACTTGTTAAAATTCTCATCTTTTAGCATAGAAAAAAAAATTGCATGGTGAAGCTGTCTTTATTTTCTCCATGACTAAACACTGCATTTCTCAGCCCTTAATAAGTCATTGTTCTGAAAAATTGGTTTCAGATCAGACCCTGCTTCCTAATGAGGCAGTGACTTATTTGGTAATACATTTTTAATTTCTGGACTCTAAGCAGTAGCAGACAGGAAAAAGGGCACAAAAGATGGATGGTAAATAAAATGGTACCATTGCCTCTTCCCAGTGGGGTCTGTCTGTGAGTAATAAAGCGTTGATGGAAGAGCCAGGTCATTGACTGGAATTCTATTAATCAGCAAGTACTAATTGAACAGCTACTGTATGACCAGCTTTGAGCATTTTTGGTTGAGGACCTAAGGAAAAGGAGGGTTGCTGCAATCTAATCTGGGAGGCAAGACTTTAATCTTGCTATTTCTGGGCTTCCTGTCTCTATCACATTAAGTCTGAATCCTTCCATTTTCTTGGAGGATCTTCCGAAGCTGTGATTCACCTGCTTTTACAACTTTACTTGCCGTTTTATTCCCCAAAAGGAACTCTTCTTAAATCTGTCTGGTCTCATGTGCCACTTTCATTGGCTTCACTCACTGCTTTCTCATCTCCCATATTCCAAACCCAAAACTTCCAACTTTCAGAGTCTGATTCAAGTTCCATTTTTTTGGGAAGTTTCTTAATTGCTGTAGCATTTACTGATCATTTTACTTGATTTCTTCAACTTTGGAGCACAAATCTATGTTAAATAATTTGATTCTTGCTTATAAATTGTTCTGTATTTTTCATTAGCTTCAAGTGTTCCATGAAATTTTCCTTCAGAGTTGAGGAAATGTATTGTTTCTCTCCGAGTACTTTTTAAGCATCCTTCCAATAAATCAACAATATTTATTAAGTGCTTATTTTGCATCAGCAGAGTTCCAAACCACTGGAGAGATACAACAAGATGAAACTAAGTTCCTGCCCATGTGGAATTATACTCTAGAGAGAAAGGCAGACAATAAACAGACCAAACAAATAGGTAATCTAATACCAGAGAGTGGTAAGTGATGAGCACAGTCTTGAATATATGTAAGTTGTTATCTAAAGAAATCACTGTTTGGAGAATAAGTGGAGACTAATTAGAGAATAATATAACTAACAACCTTGTGCAAATTATTTGTGCACTTTACAGCAGAGCTGTAGTATCATCTTGGGTGCTTAACTTTGCGATGCTTCAGTTTCTTTGTCAGCCTGAGTGACAAAGTGAAACCCTAACTCAAAAAAAAAAAAAAGACTAGCAAGTGAGAAAAGACTATGGGGTAGATTGAGAGACTGAGCTGTGTCATACTGAGCCTTGAGTGTCAGGATGGGGAAACTGCATTTAACTTGGTACGTCTTTGAAGATTTGATTCATTCAGACCTCTTAGTGTCATCTAGCCAAATCCCTTACCCAATACGTCAAAAACTCCCTTTTTGAAAGGTTTTTAGCAGAGTTTGTTATGTCCTTCTTGATCTGCCCTCAACTTGTCATTCCGGCCTCATTCCTTATATTTCCACCAACTGAAATGATAAGCTTCTTGCAGTTTACTGAGCACTCCTTGTTCCATTGCCTCTGGATCTTCACCTCCCCTCATAGCCCTGTATTGATGGTGAACTCTAAATCATCTGTATTTGTAAACATTGTCATCCTGCATTTATTCGTTCATTTAGCAAACCATTTGAATGCTTACTATGTGCAGTGTGTGGTGTGCATGACTTAAGGAACTTTAGTAATAAATAAATAAAATCTTCCCAAATAAAAATTTGATTTTAGCTCAAACAAACAGGTACATAGGTGTTACTTCTTCTTCTTTTTTTTTGAGTCAGTGTCTTGCTTTTTGCCCAGGCTGGAGTGCAGTGGCGGGATCTCAGCCCACTGCCACATCTGCCTCTCAGGTTTAAGCATTTCTCCTGCCTCAGCCTCCCTAGTAGCTGGGACCACAGGCACCTGCCACCACACACAGCTAATTTTTGTATTTTTAGTAGGGATGTGGTTTCACCATATTGACCAGGCTGGTCTTGAACTCCTGACCTCAAGTGATCCACCCACTTCAGCTTTCCAAAGTGCTGGGATTATAGGTGTGAGCCACTGTACCCAGCTTCTTTTTAGAATTTTATTTCAATGGCATTTGGGGAACAGGTGGTTTTTGGTTATATAGATAAGTTCTCTAGTGGTGATTTCTGAGATTTCAATGCATCCATTGGTATTACTTCTATTAATATAAGAAATGAATGTAAACTTGGAACGAAGAGGGAATTTTTGGTATTGGGAAAGGGATCTGGTTAGATGACATCAAAGGGGGCTGAATAAGTTGTCATAATTCTATAACACATTTCACAAAGGAAACATTAGACTCTAACTTACTCTTGAGGTTTCACCTATCATTTCTACCAGAAGCCTTTTCTGTCCCCTACCAACTGAGTGGGACACTGGTCCTGCACACCCCTACCCCATGGTGATCCTGTCATACCACCGATCACTCTGAGTTCTGATTGCTTGCTGAATTGTTTGTACCCATCTCTAGATAGTAAGCTCCTTGGGAAGGGACTCTGACATGTTCACTACTCTATTCCCATCGCCTGGCGCACAATGGCCTGAGTATTCGATGCATGAATAAAGGAAATAATGAGCAAATAAACACATGAGTGGAATGAAGGAATTGGTGCTGCACGTTAGGAATATAACTGGCAAGACAAATGGGGAAAGAGAGAGAGAGAGTAGGTGGTGGTTCTGACAGTAATCCGGTTAAAACCAGGTAGCAGAAAGTCAAACCGGGGTCAGACAAAATATGAGGAAATTTAGCGACTGATTGAAATTCACACAGAGTGAAGAATGGTCTAAACATGGAGGCTTTGAGTTTATAAGAATGGTGGCAAGGTGCATGGAAAACGGGGAAGTAAAAATGAGATGGTTTGAGATGGTAGTGGTAGGGGGAGATAAGTTTGGCTTTGGACATGTTTTTTTTTTTTTTTTTTTGAGATGGTGTTTTGCTTTCGTTGCCCAGACTGCTGGAGTGCAATGGCTCGATCTTGGCTCGATGCAACCTCTGCCTTCTGGGTTCAAGCGATTCTCCTGCCTCAGCCTCCTGAGTAACTGGGATTACAGGCATGTGCCACCATGCTCAGCTAATTTTGTATTTTTTAGTAGAGGCGGGGTTTCTCTATGTTGGTCATACTGGTCTCCAAACCCTGATCTCAAGTGATCTGCCTGCCTCGGCCTTCCAAAGTGCTGGGTTTACAGGCTTGAGCCACAGTGCCCAGCTAGACATGCTTTTTTAGGATACTACAGGATACTGGAGTCATGCATGTTTAATATCATCTACTAAACACAATTTTATGGTTGATTTTCCTGATTTATGCAAATGTATCAGAATTAAGCTACTCATGTTTGAATGGCAGATCTGGTCCATTTTTTATCCTCACTGTTAATCCTTGGATTGTTTGAAAGATCCCACCTTTTTTTCTTAGTGTGGATATCTGGCTTGCTTGGGAAAGTTAGCTGGTTCTTTGCACTTTAATCCAGGCATAATCTTGTATGCCCAGGAAATTAATGTTTTGAGCCTGAACTAAGGTAGTTAGAATGGAGCCCTTTTCTGTGAGATTCTTCTTGAATGTCACAGCAAGGGAAAGTAATCTAGGACAGTCCCTATAACTCGTGGTATTACCTTCCCTGCTTGCATCCTAGGTCACACATGCACTGACACTCTGCAAAGGTGGAATGCTTTGGTCATGGCAAAGCCATGGCCAGGTCAGATGGAAAAAGAAATATCCTTTCAATGCAAATCAAAACCACATTGAGATACCATCTCATGCCAGTTAGAATGGTGATCATTAAAAAATCAGGAGACAACAGATGCTGGAGAGGATGTGGAGAAATAGGAATGCTTTTACGCTGTTGGCGGGAGTGTAAATTAGTTCAACCATTGTGGAAGACAGTGTGGAAATTCCTCAAGGATTTAGAAATAGAAATTCCATTTGACCCAGCAATCCCATTACTGAGTATATACCCAAAGGATTATAAAATATTCTATTGTAAATTGCACACATATGTTCACTGCAGCACTGTTTATAATAGCGAAGACTTGGAACCAACCCATATGCCCATCAAGGATAGACTGGATAAGGGAAATATAGCACATATACACCCTGGAATATGATGCAGCCATAAAAAAGGATGAGTTCATGTCGTTTGCAGGGAAATGGATGAAACTGGAAACCATCATTCTCAGCAAACTGACACAAGAACAGAAAACCAAACACCGCATGTTCTTACTCATAAGTGGGTGTTGAACAATGAGATCACATGGACACAGGGAGGGGAACATCACACACTGGGACCTGTTGTTGGGTGGAGGGGTTAGGGGAGGGATAGCAGGGGGTAGAGAAATTGGGGAGGGATAACATTAAGAGAAATACCTAATGTAGATAACAGGGGGATGGATGCAGCAAACTACCAATGCATGTATATATCTGTGTAACAAACCTGTACATTCTGCACATATACCCCAGAACTTCAGGTACAAAAAAAAATAAATAAAATAAGATAAAATAAAACAATAAAAAAAAGAAATATCCTTGTAAAATTACTCTCAGGCTTAACATATAGGAATAGAGTGATGCAGAGGAAGTTTGTCTTGGTATTTTTGTTTGTTGCTACTCTTCTCTCCCTTTTTACTTGATCCTCCCCACTTTGATGCTCTTCCCAGTGTCTGATCTAGGCAGGAATCTTCCCTTGACAGCCTGGGCCATCTGCAAACAAAATAATGCCATTCAAACTTAGGTGTTAGGCTGGGCATGGTGGCTCATCCCTGTAATTCTAGCACTTTGGGGGGCCAGGGTGGGCAGATTGCTTGAGGTCAGGAGGTTGAGACCAGTCTGGTCAACATAGTGAAACCCCATCTGTACTAAAAATACAAAAATTAGCCAGGTGTGGTGGTGCACATCTGTAATCCCAGCAACTTGGGAGGCTGAGACAGGAGAATTGTTTGAACTCAGGAGGTAGAGGTTGCAGTCAGCTGAGATTGTGCCACTGTGCTCCAGCCTGGGTGACAGAGTGAGACTCTGTCTCAAGGAAAATTTAAAAAACAGCTTAGGCATTAATGTTGGACCATAGTTTATTTTACTTAGTTATCTGTGGTAGACCTATATATATTTTTTTTTCTTAGAGACAGGGTCTCACCCTGTCCTCAGGCTGGAGTGTAGTGGCATCATTGTAGCTCACTGGAGCCTTGAACTCCTGGAATCATTCAATCTTCCTGCCTCAGCTTCCCAAGTAGCTGGGACTACAGGCACAAGCCACTTTGGACAGTGGTATTCCCATTTTAATAAGGATCAGTTTCTTTGTAATATCTGAGGATGCTGGAAAATTTGTTGGCCCCATCCATGGTATGGCTTCTGAAGGCAAAGGGAAAGGTCCGGGAGTATGCTCCTTGCACTGTTATTGACAGATTTTGTTCTTGTACAAACTGAATGGACAGAGCCTCAGTTTCTTCATCGATGAAATAAGGCAGTTAAACTTAATCAGTGGTTTTCAACTATATCCAACTCAGGGTCATCTCTTTTATTTGAAACTCCCTTGTTACTATCCTGAAATGAAATTCAGAGATGATATTTTACTTATATACATAATTTAAAAAATCAATATAGTACCTTTCTTGTAGCATAAAAAAGAAATAAAGGAATTTTATATAAAACAGTATATATTTCAGTATGCAAATGCTCAGGCCCACCTACACCAGAAAATATGCTAAAATAGTAAGATGCTTGCAGCTATATGTGGAATCACCATGAATGTGATAGCTACAAATGCTACAACCATGAATGTGTAATATTGGCCTTCATTTAGCATTTTTATTGGCCATCAAATACAACTTTAGTGGCATTGCTGTCAGTGATGTGATCTTCCAAAATGGTGGGCAATTCTTGGTAAAATTCCAAACAAAATAAAGTATAATCTTCCCTTCTTCATTACTCTCCTAAAAAGAACAAAAATCAGTATATATTTAAACTGTGCAAAAAAACAAAACAAAGCAAAAGCACATGCTTATATGTAAAAAGGAGTTTTGTTCTAGGCTCAGGTAATTTCAAATTTTTTTTTATTATACTTTAAGTTCTAGGGTACACATAGAGATCGTGCAGGATTGTTACATAGGTATACATACATACATGCCATGGTGGTTTACTGCATCCATCCTCCAGTCACTTATATTAGGTATTTCTCTTAATGTTATCCCTCCCCAATCCCCCCACCAAATATTCCTCCCCTAGACCCCCCACCCCGCAACAGGCCCCAGTGTGTGATGTTCTCCTCCCTGTGTCCCTGTATTCTCATTGTTCAACATCCACTTATGAGTGAGAACATGCAGTGTTTGGTTTTCTGTTTTTGTGTCAGTTTGCTGAGAGCAATGGTTTCCAGCTTCATTCGTGTCCCTGCAAAGGGCATGAACTCATCCTTTTTTTATGGCCACATAGTGTTCTGTGATGTATATGTGCCACATTTTCTTTATCCAGTCTATCATTGATGGGCATTTGGGTTGGTTCCCCGTCTTTGCTATTTTAAACAGTGCCACAATGAACATACATGCGCATGTGTCTTTATAATAGAATGATTTATAATCCTTCGGGTATATATCCAGTAATGGGATTGCTGAGCCAAATGGAATTTCTATTTCTAAATCCTTGAGGAATTGCCACACTGTCTTCCACAATGGTTGAACTAATTTACACTCTCATCAACAGCGTAAAAACGTTCCTATTTCTCCACATCCTCTCCAGAATCTGTTGTCGCCAGATTTTTTAATGATTGCCATTCTAACTGGCGTGAGATGGTATCTCAATGTGGTCTTGATTTGCATTTCTCTAATGACCAGTGATGATGAGCTTTTTCTCATATGTTTGTTGGCTGCAGAAATGTCTTCTTTTGAAGTGTCTGTTCATATCCTTCACTCACTTTTTGATGGAGTTGTTTGTTTTTACTGCAAATCTTTTTTAATTCTTTGTAGATTCTGGATATTAGCCCTTTGTCAGATGGATAGATTGCAAAATTTTTCTCCCATTCTGTAGGTTGCCTGTTCAGTCTGATGATAGTTTTGTTTGTTGTGCAGAAGCTCTTTAGTTTATTTAGATCCCATTTGTCAATTTTGGCTTTTGTTGCCATTGCTTTTGTGTTTTAGTCATGAAGACTTTGCCCATGCCTATATCCTGAATGGTATCGCCTCGGTTTTCTTCTAGGGCGTTTATGGTTTTAGGTCTTAAGTCTTTAATCCATCTTGAGTTAATTTTTGTTTAAGGTGTAAGGAAGGGGTCCAGCTTCAGTTTTCTGCATATGACTAGCCAGTTTTCCCAACACCTTTTATCTTCATTTAACCTTTTAAGATTATTGCAAGTTTTAAAAATATTTTGAAAACTATTCATATACTGTGATCTCTCAGGTCATTATTTTAGACATTATTTATTACCTCTATTATAACATATGCAAAATTCAGCTTTATTTTTTCTTTTCCGGAGCCATGCCTTCTGGAGCCTGCTACCACTGCCTTCCCGTCTAGACCCGTCATTCTCCAGGACATCTGTGTGGTTGTTTTCCTAGGGCTTCTCTTTGCCGCACCCTGAGATATTGAGAAAATCCTTTCACTTCTCTCCTGTGTAGTATCCCTGATTCCTGCCTCTCATATCTTTCTTTTTTCTTGGTTTACTCCTCCATTTTGATGAAATGTATCTTACAGTGGCTTTCTAAAAGGAATATATAGAACGTAAGTCTTTAGAAACTGTAGATTAAAAAAAAATCTGTATGTTTTTCACTCTTAGGTCAAAAGTAATTTCCCATTACATCAGAATTCTGAAGGTATTGTTCCAGTGTTTTCCATCTTCAGTTTTGTCGTTGATAAGTCAAATGCAATTTGACTTCCACTTCTTTGTAGGTAGCCTGTTTCTTCTCTTTGGATGTTTTTAGGATTTTTTTCTTTGAGACAGAGTCTTGCTCTGTCACCTGGGCTGGACACACAATAGCATGGTCTAGGCTCACTGCAACCTCCACCTCCCCATTCAAACAATTCTCATGCCTCAGCCTCCCGAGCAGCTGGGATTACAGGTGTGTACCACCATGGCCACCTACTTGTTTTAATATTTTTAGTAGAGACAGGGTTTTGCCATGTTGCTCAATCTGGTTTTGAATTCCTGGCCTCAAGTGATCTGCCTGTCTTGGCCTCCCAAAGTGCTGGTATTACAGGCGTGAGCCACTGCACCTGGCCTGTATGTTTTTTAGAATCTTTTATTTAACCCTCGTGTTTGGAAAATTTATAATACTTTGCCTGGTGTGTGTTGTTTTTTAGTCACTGGGTTGAACACTTGGTGGGTAGACTTTTTTAGTCTGGAGGATCATGTCCTCTGGGCTTGGGAAATTTTCGCCCATTTTTTAAAATAAAAAAAAATTTCTCCCTACTGTTTGCTTTGTTCTATCTTTCTGGAACTACTATTTAGAAATTGGATCTACTGGATTGTTTCAAATTTCTGTTTCTTTTTATTATTATTGTCCATTTTTGGTCTTTTTTGTCCTATTTCTACCTTTTAGGAAGTTTTCCTGGATTTAAAAATTTTATATGTTTTTAATTTTGAAAAGCTTTTTTTTGTTCTTAGATTATTACTCTAAAACTTTCATATAGTATCTTGTTATTATTTCAAGGATGAACTATCTTTTATTATTTCTTGGAGTTTTTTTTTTTTTTGAGATGGTGTCTCACTTTCTTGCCCAGGCTGGAGTGCAGTGGCATGAACTTGGCTCTCTGCAACCTTCTGGGTTCAAGCAATTCTCTGGCCTCAGCCTCCAGAGTAGCTGGGAGTGCAGGCATGAGCCACTATGGGTGGCTAATTTTTGTATTTTTAGTAGAGACGGGGTTTCACCATGTTGGCTAGGCTGGTCTTGATCTCCTGGCCTCAGATGATCTGCCCACCTTAGCCTCTCAAAGTGCTGGGATTACAGGCATAAGCCATCCTGCCTGGCAATTTCTCTGAGTTCTTAATGACTATTCTCCTGCTCCTTGGGTTGTATCTATTTTCTCTGAGTTTTTGTTTTGTTTCATTTATTTAATATCACTATATTAGAAATGTTTCTACTATTTTTCAAATATCTGATGGTCTTAGGTTGTCTGTTCATATTTAAGATAAAAGTCTAAAGAGCTGTTTGTGCATCTAAAATATATCTAGAATCCTTCCACTTCTCACCACCTTCAACTGTACTACCTTGGTCCCAACCACCATCATCTCTTGCCTAGTTATTACGATAGTCTCCTAATTGATCTCCCTGCTTCCATACCTATGCCTTACAGACTATTCTCAACAGAAGCTAGAATGACCTTTTAAAAATGTAAGTCATATTACATCACTTTTTTTTTTTTTGAGATAGAGCTCACTCTGTGGCCCAGGCTGGAGTGCAGTGGTGTGATCTTGGCTCACAGCAACCTCCACCTTTGAGGTTCAAGCAATTCTCATGTCTCAGACTCCCAAGCGGCTGGGACTACAGGTGTGGGTCCAGTTAATATTTTTGTATTTTTAGTAGAGATGAGCTTTTGTCATTTTGGCCAATCTGGTCTCGAACTCCTGGCCTCAAGTGATCTGCCTGCGTTGGGCTCTCAAAGTACTGAAATTATAAGCATGAAACACTGAGCCCACATATTATATCACCTCTGTGCCAAATGCTCCAGTATTTTTCCATCTTACTCCAAATGAAAATCAAAGTCCTTGCAATGACATCTTAGTTTTTTATGATAAATAACAAGTTGCCACAAATTAGTGGCTTAAAATAGTACATGTTTATCATCTCACAGTTTCTTTGGTTCAGAAGTCCAGGCACAACTTAGCTGGGTGCTCTGCTTAGGTTCTCACAAGGCTGCAACCAAGGTATTGGCCAGGGTTAAAGGCTCAACTGGAGGTTGACTAGGAAAGCACCTGCTTTCTAACTTGTGTGTTGGCATCTTCAATTCCTTACCATTGCAGGATTCACAGTAGCTTGCTTCCACAAGCCAGCAAGAGGAGAGAGAGAGACCAGGGCAAGTTTCCTACAAGACAAGGTCTTATATAGTGTGGCCACATAACCACAACAGTGACATCCTATCATCTTTGCTATATCCTTGGGTTAGAATTAAGTCCTAACCAAAGGGCAGGTGCCACCTCACACTCAGGATGAAATCACACAGAAGCGTGAACACAGAAACTGGGGCTGATGGAGTCCCATCTCGCATCTGTCTGCCACAAATTGTCTACGAGGCCATACGTGGTCTGGTTCCCCATTACCTCTCTGATCTCATTTCCTATGATTGTCTTTTTCCCTTGGCCACAGCCACAGGAGTCTCCTTGATGTTACTCCACCACACTGGTCAGGCTCATGACTTAGGGCTCTTGTGCTTTCTGTTCTCCCAGCTGGGAACTCTGTTCTCCCGAATATCCATGTGGTTCCTCCTCTCACCTCCTTCAAGTCTGTGTTCAAATGTCACCTTCTCAGAGGGCCTCTCTCTGGCCACTTTATTTAGAATTACTGGGTATTCCCTATCCCCCTTTCCTGCTTTATTTTTCTCCATATGGTATATAGTTTATTTATTTGTTGTGTTTATTGTCTGTTATCCCCTACTAGAATGGAAGCTCTATGGAGATAGGGATTTCTGTTTTGTTTATTGCTGAATCCTTTGTGCTTAAAACATACCAGTCTCTCTCTCTTTCTCTCTACACACACACACACACACACACGTGTGTGTGTGTGTGTGTGTGTATATATATATATATATATATTTTTTTTTTTTTTTAGACAGGGTCTTGCTCTGTTGCCCAGGCTGGAGTGCAGTGGTGGGATCTTGGCTCGCTGCAGCCTCCGCCTCCCAGGTTCAAGTGATTCCGCTGCCTCATCCTCCCAAGTAGCTGGGATTACAGGCACAGGCTACCACACCCAGCTAATTTTTGTATTTTTAGTGGAGACGGGGTTTTACCTCGTTGGCCAAGATGGTCTCAAACTCCTGACCTCAGGTGATTTGCCAGCCTCAGCCTCCCAAAGTGCTGGGATTACAGGCATGAGCCACTGCACCAGGCCCATAAATATATTTTAAATGAATAAATGCATATGTGCAGGACTTGTTCTCTGATAGGCTTAACAACAGGACAATTGGATTGGTGGCTGGTTGGCTTTTTTTTATTGGAGATCCCCAAATATCAGCATCTATAGGTCTTTGCCCCTCTGCCATTCAGTTTCTCCCAGAGAGAAACTTACAGAATATTTTTCCAGTCTATTCATTACATTCACATAATAGTGGATTCATCCAGTCTCCTGCTTGAAGTATCTAAGAAGCCCAGCTGCCATCATCTTAAAGCTATGCAGTGCAAAGGACCCAGGTTCTCATACTCAGTCTGCAGACTTTCACTTTATCTCCCAGTTTTTAGTTCTTTTCCTCAACAACCCTCTAGTCCCTAGGCCTATTGTCCTCTGATTTGGTCTTTTCTGATTCAATTTCTGTCTCCTATGAGAAGGGAATCAGTTGAATATGTAATCCTGACTTCTATCTGGTACTTACATTTCCTGATTTGATTCTTGTAGAATTTATTTATTTATTTTTTTGGGGGAGACAGGGTCTCCTTCTGTTGCCCAGGTTGGAGTGCAGTGGTGCAATCATAGCTCACCACAGCCTCGAACTCCTGGGCTTAATCTATCCTTCTGCCTCAGCCTCCCAAGCATCTGGGATTACAGGCATGTGCCATCATGCCTGGCTGATTCTTCTAGAATTCTTGAGGATGAATTAGCTTTTCTTTCACTGATATCTTCTTTTGTATGTGCTCAGGTTTAACCTTTCTCTGTTCTGTTAAGTCATTTATCCATTCTCTATCCATTTTCTGACTTTATATGGAGTTTCTGTTTCTTTTCATTTTCATCTTGGAGAGAGTTTTGAGAGGAAAAGAATGCCTTGATACTAAAAATCCTAAAAAAAAAAAATTTCATCCAGATGTGTAACCTCTTCTTGGGGATAAGCTTAAAGTCTAAAGATGACAAATGGAAAGTCTTATCAGAGGAAGCTTAATTCTATACCAAAGATGAACATTAGGAAAAGGCAACTCAAGTGTTAAATAGGATTGGAGAAGGAGGAGGTGAGAGGTTCCATCTATATAGTCAATGATTCTGATAGTTCATCCCTTTTGGCCCTGTAATTGCCATCCTATGACTATGTCTTAAAGGAACAACCAGAAACCTGGACTAATAAATGTGCAATCATATTTATCATTATCAGTCATGTGGTCTAAATTAGCGAAGCCATGGCCAGATAAAATATGATATACTTGTTGATATATTAATGTAGACATTAAAAGAGATATTTTAAAAATACCTTTGAAAAGTTAAAGGAGGTACTTTTTGAGTATTTAATGACATGAGAAAGTGTTCACAATCTATTAAACATATTAAATGGTAAAACAAGATGAATACATATTATTGTAAGAAAGCTTTTTCAAGGCACAACTAAATTAGGGTGTCATTTAATTTATTTTAAACCATTTAAAAAGATTCTTAAAAGGTACACAAAATGAGTGTTATGTAAACCAGAAGTACCAAATTATACCAAATTATGGTTTATAAATTAGTTTAAAAGAAAGCACTGGTTTTCTTTCTGAGATACCTTTTTCTCCTATAGATAGGCATGAAAGGAATAAAGCAGTCATACTCCTTTTCAAGGAAGCCAATTACCTTTCTTTCAGACTGTTTGGTAAACTTATAAGCCTTCACTTTCCAGCTTTCCAAAATAATCTTTGAATGTGCTTTAAAAGAACAGCTTTTCCCAGTAGTCTGCCAAGCTTTAAAAAAAGAACTCTTCTTGACCAAGTTTGGAAAAGTACGTAAGTGTTCACTCCACATAAAACCAGTGTGTTCATTTCATAGAAGAATCCTCAGTATGTAAGACATTTTAGACTATGCAGATGGTCTGTGCTCTAATATTAGATATTAATATTGAAAGCATTTTATTTAGGGAAAAATGATTTCCTTAGTGACGATATCAGTTTTCATACCTAAACCCATCACTACATAAAATGGATGTTGGGAAACATCATGGCTCAGGAGATAAGCATCACCATGAACTTTTATGCTTACTGTGTTCGTTTACTCCATTCACAGGGACAGAAACTCTATAGCTTCTAGGAGGGCACTTCCAGGCTTCAGGCAAAGCAAGAGTTAGGATGACAAGCAAAACTTAAATGAGGTTGTGTGTCCTTACCTGTTTTCCTTTCTTACTCTCTGTGCTCTTTCTCTCCTCCCTGTGCCACCCTCAACTTCCATTAGCAATGAAGAGGATAAGCCTTTATATTTGCTGTTCTAAACCCCAAACACTCACAAACTGACACTGACTACACAGTTGTGCATTTCTACCCTTCATTCCTCATATGTGTTTGCTGAGCATTTTATTCTGTAAGGCATTATGTGAGACATGTGGCCTAAGGAATTTATGATCGAGGTAATGATTCAAGGTAGTTCAGTATATACCATGTACGATATAGGTAGACAGGGAAGGAAATCATTGTGGGCAGGTGTCATAGGGAATAGCTTTTGTTCTAGGCATTTAGCTTTCTGGAGTGGGGGCTTTTTCTCTTGTGATAGCTTGAATTTCATTGTTACAGCTAGGCATTTGTATATATTTCCTGAAACAGTATATATTGGACACGGGCTTAGGAAGTGGCCTTCTCTGCCCAAGAAAATTTGGAGTGGACAGCTGCAAATTCAGAGAGGTGAACTTTCCTGAGTTTCTACAGAATAGGAGGATTTGTTTTGGTAGAAATGTTAGACACAGATACCTGAACTGAAAATAAAAAAACTGGGCTAGGTAAAAATAGGCTGATATTCTCAGTTTTTATATATTTCAAAACTTTGTGTTTTTGTTGAGAAAATTTTACTGAGCAGAGTCTAATGTCTGAATTGGTCACTTTATTTTATTTTATATTTATTTAGTTTTTGAGACAGGGTCTTGCTCTGTCACCCAGGTTAGAGTTCAGTGGTATAAACATGGCTCACTGCAGCCTCGACCTCCTAGGCTCAGGTGATCCTCCCACCTCAACCTCTTGAATAGCTGGGGCTACAGGCATGCACCACCATGCCTGGCTAATTTTCTGTAGAGACAGGGTTTTGTCATGTTGCCAGGCTGATCTCAAACTCCTGGACTCAAGTGATCCACAAGTGTTGGGCTCTCAAAGTGCTGGGATTATAGGTGTGAGCCACTGTGCCTAGCCTGATTCAGTCACTTTAGAGAAAGCTTGTCCAACCCATGGCCTGCAGGCTGCATGCAGCATAGAACAGCTTTGAATGTGGCCCAACAGAAATTTCTAAACTTTCTTACAACATTATGAGGTTTTTGGGATGTTTTTTAGCTCATCAGCTGTCATTCATTTTACGTGTGGCTCAAGACAATTCTTCTTCCAGAGTGGCCCCAAGAAGCCAAAAGATTAGACAGCCCTACTTTAGAATTTCCGTATTTTAGACGTTTTAATTATCTGACTTGTCTTGGTGGAGCTAATATCTCCTTAATAGTCTTAGATCCATGTGGCAGAAGTTGTAGTGTTTTCTTTTTACTGAAGAGAGAGATCTGGGAAGACAGTAGCATTTCTGTAGTTCCATTATTAAATCTTGTTTGCTCGTCTTTAAACATAAAACAAATCATCCTGGAACCCTACTGCAACACTCGGAGTTGTGGTGATGAATTCAGTATTGATGAATTAGTCTGTCTGGGACCTTCACAAGGGGATTTAATCATTGAAAGGCACTTAACCCAACTCTAAGCCTACATAAAGTATTTAATATTAATACATAGTGATTCCTCAACTGATGAATTTTTTGGGAGCAATGCTGTTATATATTTTATTTTATTTATTTATTTTTTATATAGAGAGGATCTTGCTCTGTCACTCAGGCTGGAGTGTAGTGGCACAATCATAGCTCACTGCAACCTCAACTTCTGGTCTAAAGTAATCCTCCCACCTCAGCCTCCCCAAGTGCTGGGATTACAGGTGTGAGCCACCACACCCATCCTTGTTATATATTTTAACATTTTTAATATATATCATGTAAAGCAGTGATATTTTTCAACAATGCGTTTGGACAGCTACATAGGGCCAATAAGCTGCCGCTGGAAGTAAAGAGGGCCCACCTACCCCATTCCACAAGGAAAAAGAAAGGATATCTAGACACGTTTCAGAATCCAGCTTAATCTCATGAAGCTTTGTCTGACTACTAGACTGCTCATTGCCTTCCCATGGCTTTCAGATCTTACAGCCTCTGCACACAACTGTTCACTCCATTTATACCAACAACTGCTACAGCTATGTTTTGGTAACTGCTTCATGCCAGGCTCTGTACTATGTACTAGGTGGGCAAAGCAGGTAGTAGTTTCTGCCCTCCTGGATATTACAAAGACGTGGGAGAGGAGATAAACAACTAACAATAGACACTGCATTGAGTATTTTTGATTCATTTGGATGTAAACTTGCAACAGCTTTATTTTTTTCCCAGTGACTGCTTTCAACCTTGTTCCCCCGCTTTCTCATCTCTTAGTGAATGTTTGGCAGATCTATTAATATAACTTTCCAGTCAATTTGAGTGGTTAAAATCAAGTCCAGACAACTTGAAAGTCAACCTGACATCTGATTCAAAGTGAACCTCTTCCCCATTACATAGTAAACTTCTGTTCACCTCATTTGGGGAGAGATCCTCAAGGATTCTGGTCATTCTCTTTTTCCTGGGAAAACCTGTAAGATAAAAGTTCGTGGGATGAGATGCCTCTCAGCTGCAGTTAGGCTCAAGGCTACAAGTGGTACTCCCATCCTTCCTTTATACTCACTCTAAATTTTTTCACTTGGCTGGTACATCTACTGGCTTAGGTGTTAACTTTATGCAGTGGGAACTGAACCCCTGGTTATTCCTTAAATATCCAAGATCCAAGTCCACTGTACGTGTTCTTGTATCATCAAATCAGGCAGGGGAATACCAAGAGAACTGCCCATAGGTCACCTGGTGCCACACACATTCTTCCCTGTCTCTCTCGTGTAGTGGCAGCCCCACCTCCTGCTGATGAACAAGACCATCGACCTCTGCCAGTATGGTAGTGCCTTTCTTTGCCTGCTTGGCTTTTGGAAGAAGCTCCAAGTAACTTACTTAAAGTTTAGTGGGACTCATGTATCCCCAGATAGAACTGTTACTCCTGTGAGAAATAGGATCTCAAGACACACAGAGTCTGAAGTTCCAGGGAAAAGAAGCACAAATTTTCCTGTTGGGTCACTGGGGGTGATAGTAAGTGAAGACGCTCCTGTTTTTTTACCCCTTGGTTCCCAGGCTCATGCATTCTACCTACTTGGTACACAATACAACATAATGGTTGTTGATTTAGGCGTAAACTGTGTGCATATCCTGTGAGTATTACCTCTAAGCTGACACCTAAGCTGCACCCGCAAGGCTGTTCTATCACTCTATCAATGTAGCATCCTCTGGAGAGATGCAGAATATGAAATGACCAGTGATCTCATGGCTGTGTGCCACCCTGCTTCACCTCCTTTGCTGTGAATGGGTCCCTTTCTCTGGTAGAGTGTTATGCAGGATCCTGTGCTGGTGGACTGAATGCTCTGTGGATAACATTTTGGATACTGGTGCCGGCAAAGGCCCTGTAGGCATGAAAGACAAAGGTAAACTGTCAAATCCCAGCAGGTGAATTGTTGCTCCTTTCAGGTGGAAGGGTCCAATGTAATCAACTTACTGTTCAGTCTCCCCAAGAAGGATGCTGTGTTGGGCCCTCAGATTTGGTCTCTGTTGCTAGCAGGTTAGCTCTTTGCAAGTGGCAATAGAAAGCCTCAGTGAATGACAGCCCATAATGCTGTTGGACCCATGCGTATCCTCCAGCCCTGAACCATGGCTACTCCACTCATGAGCCTATTGTCCTAGCACTAGGGTAGCCAGTGGCAGAGGCTGGCTGATGCCAACTGGCCTCATCATGGTGTCTACTTGACTTTTAAATACCTTTTCTGTGGTGAATGCTATCTGGTGAACGTTAATATGTGATAGAAAAGTTTTCACATCTTGTTTTATTTTTGAGACAGAGTCTTGCTCTGTCACCCAGGCTGGAGTGCAGTGGCGCAATCTCAGCTCACTGCAACCTCCGCTCCCCAGGTTCAAGCAATTCTCCTGCCTCAGCCTCCCAGGTAGCTGGGATTGCAGGCTCTGGCCACCATGCCCAGCTAGTTTTTGTATTTTTAGTAGGGACAGAGTTTCACCATGTTGCCCAGGATGGTCTCAATCTCCCGACCTCATGATCCACCTGCCTCAGCCTCCCAAAGTGCTGGGATTACAGGCGTGAGCCACTGTGCCTGGCCCACATCTTGTGTTTCTTCCTATAGATCCATCCATAGGCCTCTTCCCCAAACCTCCATGTCCTTGATCATCCAAACTGTTTCCTTCCATGTCCTTGGTCAACCAGTCAAACCACTCACTTGTGCCCATGAAGTAAGCCTACATGTAGTCTTACTTCAGGCCACTTCTTCCACATAAAGTGGAGGACCCACAGCAAAACACATAGCTACTGTTGTTCAGTGTCCCCCAGAGTGCAGCACTGGTGCATTATTGGCTTGTACCTACATATCAAGTCCCTCTATCCATGAACCATGTTCTGCCTTTTTTCCTCTTCTGTCAGCTGTTCACAGAGGTCTACCCAGGTGTCCAGATGCATGAATCAAGGGAGAACTGTCTGTGACACCGTGGAGGATGTGGAGGTCTGCTTCACGCAGCTTCTCTGTGCCCTCTTTCCCTACTCATGCTCTGTCCCGGATGTACTACTTCAGTCTCCTGATGGATCTGTTGGGCCCATCCTATTTTACGACTTTGTGGGTCTGAGAGGACCCAGTTCCTGATGCACAACTTTGGCCACATGGCCACTTGATGCCTTATGATCAGATATTCCATCTCTCTCACAACCCAGTAGCACACTAGAAGATTAAAAAAAAATGAAATATAATTATCTGCTGCAGATGTCATGGTCTTTTTCTGGAACCCTTGGGATTTATGTTGTCATTCTCTTGTAGGAGTTTACCATAAACTCTGAATAGCATTTCCCCCCAAACAAATACACCTTGAGAATCATATATTCTGCTAGGTCAGATAATACAAATTACAGAGCTGAATACACCATTGCTTGGACTTGGTATAGAGCTCTTTCCTACTCTGGACCCACTTAATACTTGCTTCCTTTCATGCCACTTAATACCTAAGTTTTAACAGTATTCTCAGATGTAGAATATTCTGTATTTAGAGCTCAAAGGTTTCTGCTAGCTCTTATGCTTCGTTCTCCAAATGGGAATATTCAGTAGAGAGTTGACACACATTTTTAGAGTCAGAAGGGAGGTCTGGACTATAGATGTAAATTTGTGAGTTGCTAGCAGATTAATGATGCTTAAAGCAATAGGATAGCATATTAGTTTGCATTATATTTGATTATGTATTTCAGAAAACCCAAAATAGCAGTGGTTTAAACAAGATATATATATTTTTTCTCTCTAAGAGTCTGGGTGGATAGTCCAGTGCTAATATGGTAGCTTCTCAGTCATCAGGAAATCAGGCTTCTTGTACCTTGTTGTCTGAGCATGTAACCAACTTCATGATGCAGTTCCACTTTGTGGTTCAGGAGGGCCACTCCAACTCCAGCTCTGGCCCCTCCATCATATTCAATGCATCTGCATTTTCATGAAGTAGGATGGAGAAAAGAAAAGAAGTCCATGTCTCCACCTTCATTTAAAGGCAATTCCCAGGAGTTTTAGACACCACTTCATTTATTTCTTGCTGTCAGAGCTTAAACACCTGGCCACATCTAACTGAAAAGAAGGCTGGGAGATGCACCTTTTTTCCCCCAGATAACAATGCAATCACCTATACATGGGAAGTTCTCTTATTGTAGGAGGAGATGGAATAGATATTGGGAGTTACCTAGCAGTTTTCAGCTACAGATAGATTGGGAGCACCTAGAAAGTGTAACGGTGGAAGAAAAAAGATCCAAGATGGAGTCTTGGGACAAACCAAGAGATCAGGTAAAAGAGGAGGAAAATAAATGAAGTTTAAATGGAAGAGGCAAAAAGAGAGACGGTAAAGCAGCTGAGAATGTTATCTTGATGTCAAGAAAGAAGAGCATTTTTGTCACCTGCATCAATTGCTGCTTGGATATTGACTAAGATGAGGACAGGAAAGTATTATGGGGCTTACGTCTGTGCAAGCCCTTGAGCAGGCTCAGTGTTGGGAAAAGAATTACCTTGGTGTGGGATGATGGGTAAATGGGAGGAAGTGAAAACAGGATGTGTAGACCAGTTTTAGTAGATGTTAGTCTGTGAAAGGGGGCAGAATAGGATGGTATTGAATTGGAATGTGGTTTCAAGGAAATTTTTTTTTTTTTGCTTGATAGTGTTTGTTTGTTTGGTTTGGTTGGTTTTAGAATGTCAGTACTATAGTTTTTTAAAAATATTGCTGGAATAATCCACTAACAAAAGAGAGCCCAATGATGAAGAATCGGGGGTAATCAATGGAACTTATGTGATGGTTCAAGAAGAAAAATACTTCCTCCACTCTAACTGTAGAAATTAGGAAAACATGAGTTCAGATGTTGAGAAGTTAGTGGATTTGGTTGTGGAGTGAGGAAAGAACTCTACTAAGATGGCCTTTGGTTCCTCAACTTGGAATCCAGGAAGGTTGAGAGTGGGAAAGAGGGACGGGAGATGGTGTGAGGGCGAGAGATGGTATGAAATACTCCTCTTACAGAGTGTAGATCAGTATTAATGCAGAAATGTAATAGGATTTCTACAGTGTTGAGAGCCCATTTAAAGACAGGATCGTGACTTTAAATCGAAACCAGTCTGCATGTTGTGGAGTTTCTTCAGTAACCTTCAGTTAAGCAACTGAAGACCTGGTGAAGGAAGGTGCCTACATATATCTAATCAGGGTTGATGTTTTATCAGGGAAACACAACAATGGGAGGAAGAAAGGGCAAGACTTGTGAGGATTTGTAGAGAAGCAGTTCTAAAGATGGAACAGGGATGCCAAAGAGAATGATGGGGGGAAGGAGAGAGAGAGGTTGATAGACATGAGGAAGTGCATTGCAGTTCCAAAGTGATATTGAAAAATTACTGTGGTTGGGATTCTTGAGCCACAGAGCAAACAAATAGAAGGCTACAGTTGGAGTTTGAAACTGAAAAAAACAGAAGTGGGGTGTGTGTGTGCACGCGTGTGCGCATGTGCACGTGCATATATGTGTGAGATAAGGTCCATGGTGTCATCATGAGGGTTGGTAGGTTGCTGCTATAGAGTGGGGGAAAACAGATATTTGAACTTAGAAGATGGAGAGTTCAGTCCACTCTTCTGTACTGTTTGTGGTTTGTTCCATGAAAGTATGTGTCTTCCCAAGAAGACTCAAAGCTCTTATAGTATTTAGAATCTGACACAGTGCAGAGCTGGTAGTGGAGATTCAATATATAAGTGAGAGGAAGAGCCTTATCATGTTAAATATGGAAAGAAAAACATGAAGTTCCAGACTGAAGAGCTAGAGCCACGTATACCTTTATACCTGTTAGCAGATATAATGTTATAAGGAGGCCAGAGAGTCCGTAGCAGAGAATAGATTTGCTTTTTTTTTTTGAGATGGAGTCTTGCTCTGTGGCCCAAGCTGGAGTGTAGCAGTGTGATCTCAGCTCACTGCAACCTCCTCCTCCTGGATTCAAGCGATTCTCATGCTTTAGCCTTCCAAGTAAGCTGGGACTATGGGTGCATGCCACCACACCTGGCTAATTTTTGTATTTTTAGTAAAGACAGGGTTTCACCTGGCCTCAAACTCCTGACCTGAAGTAATCTGCCCGCCTTTGCCTCCATTTACTTATTTTTGATGTTTGCATTTAGCAGGGTAGCTGGGGAACAGAGGGAATGACCAGAACACGGAATCATTTCTGAGATTTTGCTGTGTATTATTTCCAAACTTATTTCTTTTCTTATATATCATTGCCTGGTTCATTATTTTTAATGACTGGGGAGACTGTATAGTTACTTCTTTTTCCCTTATGTTATGAAGTTGTGTTACTTTTTCTCTGTTCTTCCAAAGAAAAGTGGAGATGGCTTTGATTTTAGGGGCATTGAGAAGCTTTTTTAGCTGGGATATGTTTCTGTTGGGGGAATCAAACTTTCCTTAGAGTGATTGGCTAATGCTAAAAAGTCCTTTCACTAATTTAGTGTATCTCTTCCATTAAAGAAAAGGCTTGGTTCACGCCTGTAATCCCAGCACTTTGGGAGGCTGAGGCAGGAGGATCATGAGGCCAGGAGTTTGAGACCAGCCTGGCCAACACAGTGAAACCCTGTCTCTACTATAAATACAAAAAATTAGCTGGGTGTGGTGGTGAGCACCTGTAATCCCAGCTACTTGGGAAGCTGAGGCAGCAGAATCACTTGAACCCTGGAGGCAGAGGTTGCAGTGAGCTGAGATCATGCCAACCTGGGCGACAGTGCACGACTATGACCAAAAGGGGAAAAAAAGCTTAAAACGCAAACTTCTGGCATGAAGATAACATAAAGCCTTACATATGTGCTAGGTTGCAAATGACTAAGACTGGAGTCTTTTGGAGAGAAAAGTGTACTGAGGAAGGGGGCCAGAAGACAGTGACGGGGTGGGAGTGGAGAGAAATTGTTCTACGGTGATGATAGGAAAAGGAAGCTTTTTGCCCAGTGCTGGCTCCACCACCAGGGAGCCTCTGGGTTGCAGGGCTTAGTGGTGAGTATCATTTGTGAGAGCCAAAGTCATGGCAGTGCTTCTGACTTCAAGTGGAAATACAGGACTGTGCTCACTTTCTTGGTCCTTTAGGAACTCATCTGAGTTATCAAATTTACATTTCCTCAAATGCATGAGAATCCTACGTCCATCTTGTTTTCCTCTTTATGTGTTCCAATTCATTCTTCCAACTGTTTCATATGGCCCATGTATGTAGAAATGAGCTTTCAGTCATCAAATTAAAATAGGACCTGCCCAATGCTTTAAAAAGCTGAATTCTGAGTTTAAAACAAGTAAAATATTTTTAGAAAAATATTTTTTTCAGATGAAAGTCAATCGAGATTCCAAAGACCTGAACTTTGTTTCTAGTTCTGTCACCCCATGGCTGTATGACCTGGCATGAGTTGTTCTACTTTTTGGGGGCATCAGTGTCTTCATCAAACAGGAGAAAGACTATGTGCAATTAAATGCAATGCAATTAATGCATGAGAAAATGCTGGGTAAACTTTAAATAGCCATATGACTGCTTTGGGAATTTGGTTAAGCTTTTTCAGCTTTTGTTTGTTTGGATTTTGCATCTGTTTTGGGCTGTTGAGGGTAATATTAGAATCATTTCTGGTGAGCCTGTCCTTTTGAAAGCTAATCCCCAGGCTTCAAAGTTATTGCTGAGTCAACTCTCCTTGCCTTTTCTCTCCTAGAAGTGGTGCTGATGTTTCTGGCTTTTTATTTCTTCTCTCCCTCGAGGACTGTTAAGTTAAAGAACTTATTTAATTCCTTGTCTCCAGCTGGGAGTGAACGTCAGTTCTGTTTTTCCTCCAGGATCAGAGCAAAAGGAAGCTCTTGCTCATTCCTAGATACTCTATCCCTTATGTTATCAGAGGTGAGCATACTACTTGCTTCCAGTTTCTGCAGTTTTCTTCCCCCCCACACCTGCTAGTGTACTGATTGATTGATTTTTGAGGGTCTCACAGGGTCTCACTCTCTCACCCAGACTGGAAGGCAGTGGCACGATCATGGCTTACTGCAGCCTCACCTTTCTGAGTTGGAGCTATCCTCCCCCTCAGCCTCCTAAGTAGCTGGGAATACAGTTGTGACCTACCACACCCAGCTAATTTTTGTATTTATTGTAGAGATGGGGTTTCTCTATGTTGCCCAGGCTGGTTTCAAACTCCTGGCCTCAAGCAATTCTCCCGCCTTGGCCTCCCAATATGCTGGGATTATAGGCGTGTGCCACTGTGCCTGGCCTGTTAGTCTATTTTCTAACCATTGCTGCTTCCGTCAAGAATGAATAGTGGACACTGCAGTTCTTCCAGAGTGTGCTAGTTATATCCTAACTCCTCTACTTCAGTTCACAAACCACTGATAAAGTAAAAATTTAGGAGTTACCTTCCCCCTTTCTTTCCATCTCTAACCCTATGGCTCTGGCTTGACCACAGGATCTGACAACATACATAGAATTATACCAATTTATGTTTTGGATGGATTGAGCTTTTCTACCAACCCTGGAGACACAAAGTACATATTTGTATCCCAATTTGCCATTTACCTGCCATGGGCTCTTAGGGGATTCCCTTAATCTATCTGAGACTCTTGATTCCTTATCTGTACAATGAGTAAATAATTTCTTGCCTACTACAGTTATGGGGATGAAATGTGATCAGTTATGAGGATGAAATGTGATCTGTAAAGGGCTGTATACAGGTAAGTGATCTTTGTTGTTATTGTGGCTAGTCTTCCAAGAATGTATCATTTATATTGCCAGTGATGGTGCTGTGGGACTGGCTGGCCCACTGGAACAGAGGAAAGGATATGTGAGAATAATGCAGAGTGGGCAGAGTCACGGAGTGGATCTGAGATACCTGAGGTTCCAAAGAATATGACTGTGTTAATAAATAGGATGTGGACACAAAGTCCCATCTTTAGTCCCAAGATAAGCGCCCCCGTCCTCCTCTGCAATGCCTTCTCTAGTCTAGAGCTCTCTATCAGTTTTTCAGTGCCTAGTACACTGGTTGTCCATAGCACTTACCTGATTAAATAAGGGTAATCTTTGCCATTTTTCTTTTGAATTTCTGTATTATTTTTTCCCTACATGATTGCAGGTGTCTCAAGGTCTCAGATCATGTATATGAATGTCTCTTATTTCCTGGTGATAGCACATCACAGTGATTCATACGAGGTAGGCACTAGAAATGTGTGGTGTTTATGAAAAGCTTTCTAGGCCATGTTTTTCTCTGTTGAAGGTTGGGGAAAAAAGTGTTCTGTTATTCTTTAAAAAATACTTACTTTAATAAAATCATAAATGAACATCCATTAAAAAGTTAAGGAGTGGTCAGAGGCTTATAAAAACAGTAGTCCCTGCCAACCACACATTGTAGCCTGTTCTCCAGAAGTAACCATTTTTTTCTCCTTCTTCTCCTCCTTCTCCTTCTCCTCCTCCTCCTCCTCCTCCTCCTCCTCCTCCTCCTCCTTCTTCTTCTTCTTCTTCCTCTTCTTCTTCTTCTCCTTCTCCTTCTTCTCCTTCTTCTCTCCTTCTTCTCCTTCTCCTCCTTCTCCTTCTCCTTCTCCTTCTCCTTCTCCTTCTCCTTCTTCTTCTTCTTCTCCTTCTCCTTCTTCTTCTCCTTCTCCTTCTTCTTCTCCTTCTCCTTCTCCTTCTCCTTCTCCTTCTTCTTCTTCTTCTTAAGAGATGGGTGGGGGGTGTCTCACTATGTTGCCAAGGCTGGTCTTGAACTCCTGGGCACAAGTATTCTCCAGCCTCAGCCTCCCAAAGTGCTGCAATTACAGGACTGAGCCACTGCGCCTGACCAAGTAACCACTTTTAACTCTTACCTGTTCCCCCTCCTCTTTGCACTGTCTTATATATATGTATATATAACTGTCTCCTTGTTCGCTGATTTTATACATTATCTACTAAATTTAAAGACTGGCAAATAAAGAATTTTAACTCTCTTTCACTCCCCACCTCTTCCTATAGTCCCAATATGGTTAGGTTACAATATAGTTATATAGTCCCAAAATAGTTATATAGTTATTATACATATATTTCTACATATATAACTATATATAGTTATATATAGTGATATTTGGATAACTCTCCTGTCAGTGTTCCAGGTATTTACTGCTGCTTAACAAATCGTTACAAAACTGTATTTTTAAACATCTACCATTTTAAAATTCTTTCTCACATTCCCTATCGGCAGGCATTGGGAAAGGCTCAACTGGGTGGTGGTGTCATGTACTTGCAGTCAGACAGTGGATGGAGCTGGCCAGGCCATCTCTCCATCTCTCTTCATGTAATTTCAGGGGTTTTCCATGTGGTCTCTCCTGGTGGGCTAGATTGGGCTTCCTGATATCCTGGAGTCCTCCTAACATGTGAGTGTTCCAGTGAGCAAGGCAGAAGCAGAATTGCCTCTGAAGATATTGCCTCAGAAGTCCCACAGCATCTGTTCTTCCGTACTCCGCTATCTACCAAAGACCTGCTCAGATTTGAGGACAGGGGACATAGATCTTGCCATTTGATGAGAGGGTTGTCAAAGAACTTGGGGTTGTTTCTTTAAACTGCAAAATTTGATGTTTTCATTATGACCAAAGAAATATAGTCTACTCCCGAGCCAAGTAGTGTACAACGGATGCATTACCTTTCTTGTATAACTTTCTGTTTTTCCTGGAAAGATGTGTCTTAGTTTGCCATTTGCTTTGTTGTCTTAAAATATCTGGCTGTTTTTTTCACATCCACCAATTGCTCTGTAGTTTTCCACATGGTTAAACCTCCCAGATAATCTGTCAGTAACATTTACATATATTCCCCTGCAGATGTTCCTGCTGGATTCCACTGCTCTCCTCTGATCTAGAATAGCTGCTTTCTAGGTCAGCTGCATAGCCATTGTCCTAGGATTTCTCTTCACTATCATATGAGAATCTCCTTTATTTCTTCTTGCGTTAAATCCTTGATTCCTGGATCTTATGTCTTCTCTTTTGACTTACTCATGTTTTGGTGAAACATGCCTCCATTAATGTCTTTCTTGAGAAAGGATGCATGGGAGGTAACCTTTTAGAGACTGTGCGTATCCTAAGACATCTTTTTTCTACCATCTTACTTTTGTCTGTGTGCAGAATTCTAGGTTGTAAGCATTCTCTCTGAATTTTAAAGGCATTGCTCTTTAGCATACTGTCTTCCAATATGCTGGTGACAAGTAAATATCATTTGATTCTTGATCATTTCTATGTAAACTGCTTTTTTCCCCCTGGAAGTTTTTAGTATTTTCTCCTTACTCTTGGTGTTCATGCCTTGGATCTGAGTCTTTTCTTTTCTTTTTAAATTTTATTATTATCACTATTAACAAATTTTTTTTAACAAATTTTTTATTTCCATAGGTTATTGGGGAACAGGTGGTGTTTGGTTCCATGAGTATGTTCTTCAGCGGTGATTTGTGAGATTTTGGTGCACCTGAGCAGTATACACTGAACCCAATTTGTAGTCTTTTATCCCTCACCACCTTCCCACCCTTTGATGTTGACTCCCCAGAGTCCATTGTGTCATTCTTATACCTTTGCATCCTCATAGCTTAGCTCCCTCATATGATGTTTGGTTTTCCATTCCTGAGTTACTTCATTTAGAATAATAGTCTCCAATCTCATCCAGGTTGCTACAAATGCCATTAATTAATTCCTTTTTATGGCTGAGTAGTATTATATCATATATGTATACCACAATTTCTTTTTTCTTTTTTTTTTTGAGACAGAGTCTCACACTGTTGGCCAGGCTGGAGAGCAGTGGCATGATCTCGGCTCACTGCAATCTCTGCCTCCTGGGTTCAAGCAATTCTCCTACTTCAGCCTCCCGAGTAGCTGGGACTACGGGCGTCACAGTTTCTTTACCCATTCATTGATTGATGGGCATTTGAGTTGGTTCCACATTTTTCCAATTGCAAATTGTACTGCCATAAACATTTTTCATTTATTGTTCTGGAAATTAATAGTTCACATAAAAAGGCATCTTTAGTGAATTAGAAAATGTCATTCTCTTCTTGGAAAGAAGGAACTTTCTTGGGGAGATCAATCTCTGGGTTGACCAGTTAGAAATACATTCCCCTTCCTCTAGGCTAGTGCGGCAAGGTACAGGGCATGTGGAGTCTGGGCACATTTCAGCCCCCACTGCCCCTCTGTTGGCTAGGGACCTTTGTATCTGGCACATCCTGCATGACTGCACTGCACATTCACCTTGCAGTTAGGCCCTTGGCCAGTGGGCATTCCAGTCTGGAGACTCACTCTCTTACATACCTGGGAATTTTCCTGTATTATTTCTTCAGTAATTCTCTTCTTACTGCTTCCTGTCATCTCTTTTTAGAATCCTATTTCTCAGATGTTGGATCTACTGACTGAGTTTCTTGTCCTTCCTCTCTTGTTTATCTCTTGATTCTTTTATTCTAGTTTCTGGGAAATTTCTCAAGTTTGACTCTCATACCAATTTTTTTCAACCAAAATTTTAATTTCACCTATATGATTTTTTATTTTGATGAGTGACTATTCTATGATGACTCTTTTTAATATACCCTCCCACTTGTGTTTCATTAGAGCCCCATCTCATTACCTTTCTGCGATGCCATTTCTTCTTTCAGCAAGGTTATCTGTTTCACCACTTCTCTCTTGTTCCTCTAGAGTGATTTCTTCAAATATCTGTTTATACTTAGGATGAAGCACTGGGAAACTAATGGGAAACTCAGTTGTTGTGTCTTGCTTGTTAACGATGGGCTTCTCAGTAGAAAAACAGGATGGCCTTTTTCTCTGGAGAACCTGAAATATCAGCATCCATCGGTCTTTACTCTGGGGTAACTCGGCTTCTTCAAAAAGCAATGCTTCAGACTCCAGCCTTAAGGGTACAACTATGTCTGGTTGCTGTTGCTCTGAAATTGTGTAGGGAGTCTCATTTTCAGCACACAGACTTTCCCTTCATTTCTCAGTTTTTACTTTCACGCCTCGTCAATTACATTCTTGAACTAGAGTCCTCTAATTGTGGGATTGCTCCCATTTCTTCAGAGATTACACCATTTGACTCCTCCATGGGTAGCAGTGGGAGCTGTTGATTGTGCTGGGCGGGATGGGAATGGGAAGCTGGGAGGTGCCACTTGTCTTTATATAGACTTTCAAACAAGTCTCAGTCTCAGTCCCATACCCTCATTACAGCTTCCTTTCTTTTATCTTCTTCTGCCTCCTTCTCCTGCTCTTGTTCTTCTTCACCCTTTTAAACATAAAATGTATACATATAAATATGTACAAATATTAAGCATAAAATCCAGTGAGATTTGAGAAATGGATTATACCCAGGTAATTCACACTCCTAGCAAGATATAGAACATTTCCAACACCCCAGAAAGTTTCCCCACATTCCTTCCCATCCCCTCCAGAGGCATCCTCTATTGTGTGTTTTTTTCACCATAGCTTAGTTGTTTGTCAGCATATTCATATAAATGAAATTGTGTGGTATGTACTGTTTTGTGCCTTATGGTTCAACATGGTGTCTGTGAGGTCTATCTATGTCATTGCATGCATCAGGTTTGCTCCTTTTTGACTGCTCCCCCTGCCACCCATGAAGGAGTCAAAGGGTGTAGCCTCTGAAGAAGTGGGAACCATCCCACTATCAGAGGACTATAGTTCAACAAGGCAATGATGAAACATGAAGGTAAAAACTGAGAGATGAAGGGAACGTCTGTGTACTGAAAGTGACACTTTTATTTTTTTGAGACAGAGTCTCCCGCTGTCACCCAGGCTGGAGTGCAATGGCGCGATCTCAGCTCACTGCAACTTCCACCTCCCAGGTTCAAGCAATTCTCTGCCTCAGCCTTCCAAGTAGTGGGGATTACAGGCACCTGCCACCGTGCCCAGTTAATAATAATAATAATAATAATAATTCTTTTTCTTCTCTTCTTCCTCTTCCTCTTTCTTCTTCTTTCTTCTTTCTTTCTTCCTTCTTCCTTCCTCTTACTCCTCCTCCTCCTCCTCCTCTCCTTGTCCTTGTCCTTGTCCTTCTCCTTCTCCTTCTCCTTCTCCTTCTCCTTCTTCATACTTTTAGTAGAGACAGGGTTTCGCCATCTTGACCAGGCTGGTCTTGAACTCCTGACCTTGTGGTCCACCTGCCTCGGCCTCCCAAAGTTCTGGGATGACAGGCATGAGCCACCTTGCCTGGCCTGAAATTGAGACTTTTTATTGATGAGTAATTATTTATTTCATTGTGTGAGTATACCCCAATTTGTTTTTTTTGAGACAGGGTCTTGCTCTGTTGCCCAGGATGAAGTACAGTGGCCCAATCATGGCTTATTACAGCCTTGACCTCCTGGGCTCAAGTGATCCTCCTGCCTCAGCCTCTTGAGTAGCTGGGACTATGGGTGGGCTTGCACCACCATGCCTGGCTAAGTTTTTAATTTTTTTGGTAGAGATGGGGTTTCGCCATGTTTTTCAGGGTAGTCTCCAACTCCTAAGTTCAAGTGATCCATCCACCTTGTCCTCCTAAAGTGCTGGGATTACAGGCATGAGCCACTGCACTTGGCCACAGTTTGTTCATTCTCTTGATGGACGTTTGGGTTGTTTCTCATTTGAGGCCATTATGAATACAGCTTCTATGAATATTCATCTACAGGACATTTTCTGGATATATATTTTCATTTATCTTGAGTAAATATGTAGAAGTAGAATTGCTGGGTTAAAGAGTAGGTATATGGCCGGGCGCGGTGGCTCAAGCCTGTAATCCCAGCACTTTGGGAGGCCAAGGCAGGTGGATCACAAGGTCAAGAGATTGAGACCATCCTGGTCAACATGGTGAAACCCCGTCTCTACTAAAAAAATATACAAAAAATTAGCTGGGCATGGTGGCATGTGCCTATCATCCCAGCTACTTGGGAGACTAAAGAAGGAGGGATCCCTTGAGTGCAGGAGATCAAGGCTGCAGTGAGCTGTGTTTGCACCACTGCACTCCAACCCGGGTGACAGTGGGAGACCCTCACTCTTAAAAAAAAAAAACCAGAATAAGAATTTTTATGGCTGTATTCATGAGGAATATAGATATATAATTTTCTTTTCTTTTCATGCTTTTGTCAGTTTTTAGTATAAGCATTTTGTTGACATAATAATTAGTTGGGAAGTATTTTCTCCTCTTTTTTTTGAAGGGGTTTGTATAAAATTGTCATCAGTTCCTTTTTGGATATTTGATAGAATTCACCAAGGAAGAACAATCTGGTCTTGGGTTTTCTTTTGTGTGTGCAGGTTTTTATAATACATCCATTTAAAAAACATATAGGGTATTAAAATTTTTGATTTGATTTTATGTTGGTTTTAGTAAGCTTGTTCTTTTAGAAATTTGTTTCCTTTAATCTAAGTTGTTAATTTTTTTGCCATAATACACTTCATAGTATTTCATTTTTAGCCTTTTAATATTTGTAGAATCTATCCTTCCTTTCATTTGTAATAGTAACAGCTTATGTTTTCCTTTCTTCTTGATCATCCTAACCAGGAGTTTACTGATTTCATTAAATTTTTCAAAAACCAATGTTTGGATTTATTTTTATATGCTATTTGTCTGTTGCCTATTTTATTGATTTCTGCTTTATATTTATGATTTCCTTCCTTTCACATATTTTGGGTTTAATTTGCTCTTCTTTTTTTAGCTTCTGAAAATAGAAACGTAAATAATTGATTTTAAATCTTTTTTCTTTCCTAATATAAGCAATAGACACTAAAGATTTCCCTCTAGGCACTGCATTGCTGCATCCCATAAAATTTGATATGGCATTTTTTTTTTAAATTTTTTATTGGATTTTAGGTTTTGGGGTACATGAGCAGAGCATGCAAGACAGTTGCGTAGGTACACACATAGCAGTGTGCTTTGCTTTTCTTCTCCCCTTCACCCACATTTGGCATTTCTCCCCAGGCTATCCCTCCCCACCTCCCCCTCCCACTGGCCCTCCCCTTTTCCCCCCAATAGACCCCAGTGTTTAGTACTCCCCTTTCTGTGTCCATGTGTTCTCATTTTTCATCACCCATCTATGAGTGAGAATATGCGGTGTTTCATTTTCTGTTCTTGTGTCAGTTTGCTGAGGATGATGTTCTCCAGATTCATCCACGTCCCTACAAACGACACAAACTCATCATTTCTGATTGCTGCATAATATTCCATGGTGTATATGTGCCACATTTTTCCAATCCAGTCTATTATCAATGGGCATTTTGGTTGATTCCAGGTCTTTGCTATTGTAAACAGTGCTGCAATGAACATTCGTGTACATGTGTCCTTATAGTAGAACGATTTATAGTCTTTTGGATATATACCCAGTAATGGGATTGCTGGGTCAAATGGAATTTCTATTTCTAAGGCCTTGAGGAATCGCCATACTGTCTTCCACAATGGTTGAACTAATTTACACTCCCACCAACAGTGTAGAAGTGTTCCTTTTTCTCCACATCCTCTCCAGCATCTGTTGTCTCCAGATTTTTTAATGATTGCCATTCTAACTGGTGTGAGATGGTATCTCAATGTGGTTTTGATTTGCATCTCTCTGATGACCAGTGACGATGAGCATTTTTTCATATGATTGTTGGCCTCATATATGTCTTCTTTCGTAAAGTATCTGTTCATATCCTTTGCCCACTTTTGAATGGGCTTGTTTGTTTTTTTCCTGTAAATCTGTTTGAGTTCTTTGTAAATTCTGGATATCAGCCCTTTGTCAGATGGGTAGACTGCGAAAATTTTTTCCCATTCTGTTGGTTGCCGATTCACTCTAGTGACTGTTTCTTTTGCCGTGCAGAAGCTGTGGAGTTTGATTAGGTCCCATTTGTCTATTTTGGCTATTGTTGCCAATGCTTTTGGTGTTTTGGTCATGAAGTCCTTGCCTACTTCTATGTCCTGAATGGTTTTACCTAGATTTCCTTCTAGGTTTTTTATGGTGCCAGGTCTTATGTTTAAGTCTTTAATCCATCTGAAGTTAATTTTAGTGTAAGGTGTCAGGAAGGGGTCCAGTTTCTGCTTTCTGCACATGGCTAGCCAGTTTTCCCAACACCATTTATTAGACTGGAATCCTTTCCCCATTGCTTGTTTTTGTCAGGTTTATCAAAGATTGTATGGTTGTAGATATGTTGTGTTGCCTCCTATGCCTCTGTTTTGTTCCATTGGTCTATATCTCTGTTTTGGTACCAGTACCATGCTGTTTTGATTACTGTAGCCTTGTAGTATAGTTTGAAGTCTGGTAGTGTGATGCCCCCCACTGTGTTCTTTTTGCTTAGAATTGACTTGGCTATGCGGGCTCTCTTTTGGTTCCATATGAAGTTCATGGTGGTTTTTTCCAGTTCTGTGAAGAAAGTCAATGGTAGCTTGATGGGGATAGCGTTGATTCTGTAAATTACTTTGGGCAGTATAGCCATTTTCACGATATTAATTCTTCCTAACCATGAACATGGAATGTTTCTCCATCTGTTTGTGTCCTCTCTGATTTCATTGAGCAGTGGTTTGTAGTTCTATTTGAAGAGGTCTCTTATGTTCCTTGTGAGTTGTATTCCAAGGTATTTTATTCTTTTTGTAGCAATTGCGAATGGCAGTTCGTTCTTGATTTGGCTTTCTTTAAGTCTGTTATTGGTGTAGAGGAATGCTTGTGATTTTTGCACATTGATTTTATATCCTGAGACTTTGCTGAAGTTGCTTATCAGTTTCAGGAGTTTTTGGGCTGAGGCAATGGGGTCTTCTAGGTATACTATCATGTCGTCTGCAAATAGAGACAATTTGGCTTCCACCTTTCCTATTTGAATACCCTTTATTTCTTTTTCTTGCCTGATTGCTCTGGCTAGAACTTCCAGTAGTATATTGAATAGGAGTGGTGAAAGAGGGCATCCTTGTCTAGTGCCAGATTTCAAAGGGAATGCTTCCAGTTTTTGCCCATTCAGTATGATATTGGCTGTTGGTTTGTCATAAATAGCTTTTATTACTTTGAGATACGTTCCATCGATACCGAGTTTATTGAGGGTTTTTAGCATAAAGGGCTGTTGAATTTTGTCAAATGCCTTCTCTGCATCAATTGAGATAATCATGTGGTTTTTGTTTTTGGTTCTGTTTATGTGGTGAATTACGTTGATAGACTTGCGTATGTTGAACCAGCCTTGCATCCCTGGGATGAATCCTACTTGATCATGATGAATAAGTTTTTCGATTTGCTGTTGCAATCGGCTTGCCAGTATTTTATTGAAGATTTTTGCATCTATGTTCATCATGGATATTGGCCTGAAGTTTTCTTTTCTCGTTAGGTCTCTGCCGGGTTTTGGTATCAGAATGATGTTGGTCTCATAAAATGATTTGGGAAGGATTCCCTCTTTTTGGATTGTTTGAAATAGTTTTAGAAGGAATGGTACCAGCTCCTCCTTGTGTGTCTGGTAGAATTCGGCTGTGAACCCGTCTGGACCTGGGCTTTTTTTGTGTGGTAGGCTCTTAATTGCAGCCTCAACTTCAGACCTTGTTATTGGTCTATTCATAGTTTCAGCTTCCTCCTGGTTTAGGCTAGGGAGGACACAGGAGTCCAGGAATTTATCCATTTCTTCCAGGTTGACTAGTTTATGCGCATAGAGTTGTTTGTAATATTCTCTGATGATGGTCTGAATTTCTGTGGAATCTGTGGTGATTTCCCCTTTATCATTTTTTATTGCATCTATTTGGTTGTTCTCTCTTTTATTTTTAATCAATCTGGCTAGTGGTCTGTCTATTTTGTTGATCTTTTCAAAAAACCAGCTCTTGGATTTATTGATTTTTTGAAGGGTTTTTCGTGTCTCAATCTCCTTCAGCTCAGCTCTGATCTTAGTTATTTCTTGTCTTCTGTTGGGTTTTGAGTTTTTTTGATCTTGCTCCTCTAGCTCTTTCAATTTTGACGATAGGGTGTCAATTTTGGATCTCTCCATTCTCCTCATATGGGCACTTATTGCTATATACTTTCCTCTAGAGACTGCTTTAAATGTGTCCCAGAGGTTCTGGCACATTGTGTCTTCGTTCTCTCGAAGAACTTCTTTATTTCTGCCTTCATTTCATTGTTTACCCAGTCAACATTCAAGAGCCAGTTGTTCAGTTCCCATGAAGCTGTGCGGTTCTGGGTCGGTTTCTGAATTCTGAGTTCTAACTTGATTGCACTATGGTCTGAGAGGCTGTTTGTTATGATTTCAGTTGTTTTGCATTTGTTGAGCAGTGCTTTACTTCCAATTATGTGGTCAATTGTAGAGTAGGTGTGATGTGGTGCTGAGAATAATGTGTATTCTGTGGATTTGGGGTGGAGAGTTCTGTAAATGTCTATCAGGTTTGCTTGCTCCAGGTCTGAGTTCAAGCCCTGGATATCCTTGTTGATTTTCTGTCTGGTTGATCTGTCTAGTATTGACAGTGGAGTGTTAAAGTCTCCCACTATTATTGTGTGGGAGCCTAAGTCCTTTTGTAAGTCGTTAAGAACTTGCCTTATGTATCTGGGTGCTCCTGCATTGGGTCCATATATGTTTAGGATCGTTAGCTCTTCTTGTTGTATCAATCCTTTTACTATTATGTAATGGCCTTCTTTGTCTCTTTTGATCTTTGTTGCTTTAACGTCTATTTTATCAGAGATGAGAATTGCAACTCCTGCTTTTTTTTGCTTTCCGTTTGCTTGGTAACTCTTCCTCCATCCCTTTATTTTGAGCCTTTGTGTATCCTTGCATGTGAGATGGGTTTCCTGTATACAGCACACTGATGGGTTTTGGATTTTTATCCAATTTGCCAGTCTGTGTCTTTTGATTGGTGCATTTAGTCCATTTACATTTAGGGTTAATATTGTTATGTGTGAATTTGATACTGCCATTTTGATGCTAAGTGGCTGTTTTGCCTGTTAGTTGTTGTAGATTCTTCATTATGTTGATGCTCTTTAGCATTCAGTGTGATTTTGGAATGGCTGGTACTGGTTGATCCTTTCTATGTGTAGTGCCTCTTTTAGGAGCTCTTGTAAAGCAGGCCTGGTGGTGACAAAATCTCTGAGTACTTGCTTGTTCACAAAGGATTTTATTTTTCCTTCACTTCTGAAGCTCAGTTTGGCTGGATATGAAATTCTGGGTTGAAAGTTCTTTTCTTTAAGAATGTTGAATATTGGCCCCCACTCTCTTCTGGCTTGTAGTGTTTCTGCCGAGAGATCTGCTGTGAGTCTGATGGGCTTCCCTTTGTGGGTGACCCGACCTTTCTCTCTGGCTGCCCTTAGTATTCTCTCCTTTATTTCAACCCTGTTGAATCTGACGATTATGTGCCTTGGGGTTGCTCTTCTTGCGGAATATCTTTGTGGTGTTCTCTGTATTTCCTGCAATTGAGTGTTGGCCTGTCTTGCTAGGTGGGGGAAGTTTTCCTGGATGATGTCCTGAAGAGTATTTTCCAGCTTGGATTCATTCTCTTCGTCCCCTTCTGGTACACCTATCAAACGTAGGTTAGGTCTTTTCACATAGTCCCACATTTCTTGGAGACTTTGTTCATTCCTTTTTGCGCTTTTTTCTCTAATCTTGGTTTCTCGTTTTATTTCATTGAGTTGGTCTTTGACTTCAAATATTCTTTCTTCTGCTTGGTCGATTCGGCTATTGAAACTTGTGCATGCTTCACGAAGTTCTCGTATTGTGTTTTTCAGCTCCTTTAATTCATTCATATTCCTCTCTAAGTTATCCATTCTTGTTATCATTTCCTCGATTCTTTTTTCAAGGTTCTTAGTTTCTTTGCATTGATTTAATACATGATCTTTTAGCTCACAAAAGTTTCTCATTATCCATCTTCTGAAGTCTAATTCCGTCATTTCGTCACAGTCATTCTCCATCCAGCTTTGTTCCCTTGTTGGGGAGGAGTTTTGGTCCTTTCTAGGAGGCGAGGTGTTCTGGTTTCGGCTGTTTTCCTCCTTTTTGCGCTGGTTTCTTCCCATCTTTGTGGATTTGTCCGCTGGTCGTCTGCGTAGTTGCTGACTTTTCTATTGGGTCTCTGAGTGGACACCCAGAATGTTGATGATGAAGTATTTCTGTTGCTTGGTTTTCCTTCTACCAGTCTAGCCCCTTCGCTGTATGACTGCTGAGGTTCGCTCCAGACCCTGCTTGTCTGGGGTGCACCTCTAGCTGCTGTGGCACAGCGAGGGATGCTACCAGTTTCTTTTTCTTCTATCTTTGTCCCAGGATGATGCCTGCCTAATGTCAGTCTTTTGGATATAGAGGGGTCAGGGAGCTGCTTGAGGAGACAGTTTGTACTTTATAGGGGTTTAATTGCTGAGCTGTGAGCTCTGTTGTTCATTCAGGGCTGTTAGGCTGCTATGTTTGATTCTGCTGCAACAGAGCTCATTAAAAAAACCCTTTTTTTTCTCAAATGCTCTGTGTTGAGGGGTTTGGGCTTTATTTTTGGATGTCCGTTGAGGTCCTGCCCAGCTAGGACGCAGACTAGCCACTGTTTGCCTGCCGAGGCTCCGCCCTGCTGTCCTGAGGCTCGCCCTGGCTCCGCTGTTCTGCTGTGTTCTCCGCCATGCCCTGCGGCGGAGTCTCTCTGTTGTAGCGGGTTGCCTCGGCAACGGCAGGCTGCGTCAGCAGTGGGCGTGTATCTCAGTAGGGACGGGTTGCCTCGGCAATGGCTGGCTGCGTCAGCAATGGGCATGTATCTCAGTTGGGGCGGGTTGCCTCGGTAATGGTGGACGCCCCTCCCCCACAGAGCGTCTCGGGCCATCTGCATGGGGCTTGTTTAAAATCGCGGTTTTGTTCGTCCCACTAGGCCACCCCTAACGCTCTGTCCCTACAATCCCCTGGGCTGGCCTACTGTCCAAGTCTAGCTCAGTCTCAAGTCCAGCCCTCTCACGTCTCCGGTTGCCGGTTCAACAGGGCACCCGGACAAGCGCGCCCTGTGGGGAGCGCTGGGCAGGGCCGGCCGCCGCCATCCCGGCTGCCGGCTTCACCAGGTGGAGGTTCTGCCTGGCGTCCCGCGTCTCCTCTTCACTTGGGAATTTCCCCGTTCCGTGGGCAACAAAGATCAGTCTGGAAATGCAGCTCAGACTCACCTCTCCGCGGACACAACGAGAGCTCCAATCCTGGGTTGTTCTCACAGCGCCATCTTGAGTCCGATATGGCATGTTTTTATTTTATTCAGTTCAAAAATATTTTCTAATTTCCTTGTGATTTCTTTTTTTTTATTTAATAAAGTTTTGTTTTTCCAAACGTACAGTCAGTTGGACCTGTTCATGCATCTTCACTAGTGGCTGTGGCAACTCCACTCTTGGTATTTCTGTTGTAAATTACTTGAGCTCTGTGTTTTGAAACCAGTTGGATAAGTCCTTTACCAAGGAGCTCCTGAAGGGCTGCCCTGGCCGAGAAGCCTTGAATCTCCAGTCTCAGAGACCACAGCTGGAGTTATAAACCGATAGCTAGAAACTAACTTCCTTACAGAGTTTGTCATACAAAGCTTCCTTAGAGTAGCTTTGTCAAACAAGACTTGGTTATTGAGCTTGTCCCAAACTCTGCCTTTGGACCACTTCTTTTTGGCTTTGCCGTCAGACTTATTCACTGGGTTTTTGTCTTTTTTGGCTAACTTCCCGGGGTCTTTCTTCTTGTCATCTTTGGATGGCATTGTGAAGCTTGCAGAGCAGTGGGAATCCCTGCAGCCTTGCTGAGATGTCTTTGATGCATAGTTTATTTGAAAATGTGTTGTTTAATTTTCAAATATTTGGGGGGCTATAATATCTTTTTGTTATTAATTTCTAATTTAATTTCAATGTGGTTAGAAAATAATGTATATTCTGTGGTTGTTGAGTTTAGTGTTCTATTTTATTTATTTATTCGTTCTAGTTTTTTAGAGACAGAGTCTTTCTCTGTCACTCAGGCTAGAGTGCAGTGGTGTGTTCAGACTCCTAAATAGATGGGACTAAGGCATGTGCCACCATGCCCAGCTAATTTTTAATAGATCTTGCTATGTTGCTCATGCTGGTCTTCAACTCCTGGCCTCAAGTGATCCTCCTACCCTGGCTTCTCAAAACTCTGGGATTCTAGGCATGAACCACCACATCTGGCCTAGCATTCTATAGACATTAATTAGGTGAGGTGGTTGATAGCCATATTGAGATATTCTACATCATTTTGATTTTTAATAATCTAGTTGTTTTGTCAGTTACTAAAAGAGGGGTGTTAAAATCTCTAACTATAATTGTGGATTTGTTTCTTTCTCCCTTTAGCTCTTTCAGTTTTTGCTTTATGCATTTTGAAGCTCTGTCATTAACCACACATTTATAATTGCTATGCCTTTTGATGAAATGACCCTTTTGTCATTACAAAATATTGTTCTTTATTTTTGGTAATCTTCCTTATCTTGAAGTCTATCTTGACTTATATTAATCTAGCCATTCCATATTTCTTATGATTAGTGCTTGCATGACATTTCTTTTAGAATTTTTAAATTTTTAACCCATATGTGTCTTTGTATTTAATATCTCTTGTAAATAACATATAGTTGGATCATAACTTTTATCTAGTTTAAACAATATATTTCTTTTTATTATAGTATTTAGTCAGTCCACACTTAAGATAACTGATGATACAGTTGGATTTAGGCTCTCATTTTTATTTGTTTTCTATTTTTCTGGTAAGACTTATTTGTTGGTTCTACTCTTCTTGCCTTTTTTGGAAATTAATATGGTTTAATATTTCATTTTAGTTCTTTGTAGCTTTTGCTCTTTGCATATTTTTAGTGGTTATTCTTGGTGTTTGAAGAAGTTAAGAAAATTAAAATAATTTTTTTCTTGTTTTTTTGACACAGGGTCTCGCTCTGTCATCCAGGTTGGAGTGCAGTGGCACAATCTCAGTTCACTGCAGCCTTGACTTCCTGGGCTCCTTCCATCTCAGACTCCTGGGTAGCACCACAGGCACACACCACCACCATGTCTTGCTAATTTTTGTGTTTTTGGTAGAGATGGGATTTCACCAGGTTGCCAAGGCTGATTAAAATACATGTCTTTAACTTAGCCTAGTCAGCTTAGAATTAATACTGCATTACTTCACACAGAATACGGGAACCATGAAAATTGGCTTAAATTAGCTCCTCGTTCCTTTTGCAATTCTTTTCCATATATTATATATGAATATTCATTAGAAACTCTCTAATATTATAATATTAGCTTTAAATAGTCACATATCTTTTAAAGAAAATAAGAGGAGAAAAGGAAAAAGTACAATATTGTACATTTGTGTACATATTTACTATTTCTAGTGCTCTTCATTCCCATAGACAACTTTCCGTCTAGTATCTGGAGAACTCCTCTTTACACTGAGGAACTTCTTCCATTTCTTGTGGTGTGGTTGCAGTTCTCTAACTTTTCATTTATTTGAAAATGACTTCACTTTACCTTCCTTTTTGAGGGATATAGAAAGCTGAATTGAATGGCTTTCTTTCAGCACTTTAAAGACATGGCTACATTGTTTTCTAGCCTTAATTTTCTCAGTCAGAAGTAGTCACCTGTCATTAATTTTTGTTGCTCTTCAGTTGATACATAATGTGTCATTTTTCTTTGGCAACTTTTGAGAGTTTGCTTTGGCTCTCAGTAGTTTGATCATAATGTGCCTAGATGTGGTTTTCCATTGCACTGATGCTGCTTGCATTTTTCTGAGCTTCTTGGATATTTTTTGTCAAACTTGGGAAAATTACAACCATTATTTCTTCAAACACTATTTTTACCCCATTCTTTCTCCTCTCTGGGACTTACATTATGACTGTTCAATATCAAACCATAATTTCTTGAATTTCTGTCCCTTTTATTTAGTTCTTTTTCTTTCTATACTTTGGATTGGATAATTAGTACCAATTAATCTTCAAGTTCATGAAATCTTCTGTCATCTTCAATTTGTTTCTTATGCTCATCTAGTATAAGAAACAATTTTTTCTTATGATAATATAAGTTCTTTTTTTTTTACTTCTGATAATATACTTTTTAGTTCTAGACTTTTTATTTTTTATAGTTTTTTTTTTTTTTGCCGAGAGTCTGCATCATTTCATTATGCCTATATTTTTGTTTAAGTCATTGAATATATTTAGAATGAAAACTCTTGTCCACTAATTCCAACATCAGGGTCATCTTGTGACTAGCTTCTATTAATTTCTTCCCTCCCCCTTGACTTATCCCCAAAATCCCTTAACTTAGCTGACTCAGACTCCAAACTGTCTCCCCTGAAGCAGGCAACAGCAACATCTCCAGTAAGTTCTTCCAGCCAGTAGCTGTTGTTTTTGTTGGATCTCCTGGAGTTTCCCTCCTGAAATGATAATGCAGCAGCAGTTAAGGATTTGGGTAGAGCTCATACTCAGGTTTTTGGGATAATACCACCCATGGATCTCTCCTTTCTGGGATTTCCCTTGTAACTTTCCACCCTTTTTGCTAGCCTGAACTCTGTCCTCTAACACCTCAAAACTGTAAGCCAAGCTTTTTGCTAACCCATGCTGCACAGATAGGGCAGTGCCCTCTGGCAGAAAGTCACCAATATCAGATCTCATCTACTGCAGTTCCCACCTTTCAATGTTTAACTTCCCTCCAGTTTTTGCCTCATTTTGGTCACTATCCAGTGCTCTTATACAGTTTTATTTTTAAAAATTTGTCTTGATTTTATAACTTTTATCTGAAGGAGGGATACTTTTATCAAACTACTTCACTGTCATCAGACTGGAACCTCAACCATAGCTTTTTACAGTACCTGGTACCCCAGTTCACCTGACATTGTGTTCTTTGGGGAAGGGGATTAAACTGGTTTGCCTCCTTTTGGAATCCTGGGAGGTACTGCATTTTTACCTTCCTCTGTTCTGCTAAGTAATTTACCTTTCTTCATATGCTTTCTCTCTTCATATAGTAAGGTTCAGGGTTTCATCAAAGATGGATTTTGTGTTTTCATTTTCTTTCCTTGTTGTTTTAAAAATAATTTCTAAGAGGAGAAAGGAAGTGGAAATATCTTCATTGTTCTCTTGAAACATAAAGTCTCTTGGGTTATTCTCAAGTGTAGTTAGGTTGTAAATTCTTCTTGGACAGGATAGTGTCTCTTTTGTATTCTCTCATCATCATGAATTTATAGGAGCTACATTAAGAAATGCATTTTGAGATCCAGGTACTTTGGGTACACAAAGCTGTCTGAGAAGGGATGATGTTTCTGGCTGGCTAGGGTTAGGAGCTATCTAAGAACCTAACTTCAATATTCCTGACTTCTTCTTGGCCTCTACTTAGCCAGTTTTCTTATAGAGCTATAGCTGCCCTCTATATTTTCTTAGTGATGTGTAGATTCTATTGAAAGAAAAATGAAAACATTTTCACAGGCAATGTTGAAAGGATAACTTTCAACTTTTTAAAGGGTTGAAAATGTAAACTAATCTCTGTAGTTTCAGGAAAACACCCTCAAGCCTTTACAAATGAGGGTGAGGGCTGGGGCAGCCTTAAAGTTCAACAGAAGGAAAATATGTTCATATTCAAGGTTTTCTCCTATCTCAGATATTTCCTAGGAAAATAATGTGAGGCCAGGTGTGATGGCTCATACCTGTAATCCCAACACTTTGGGAGGCCAAGGCAGGTGGATCATTTGAAGCCAGAAGTCCAAGACCAGCCTGGGCAACATAGGGAGACCCCATCTCTGCAAAAAATAAAAGAAAAAATAAAGCTGGGAGTGGTAGTGTGTGCCTGGAGTCCTAGCTACATGGGAGGCTGAGAGGGGAGGAGAATCACTTGAGCATTGGAGTTTGAGGTTGCAGTGAGCTATGATTGCACCGCTGCACTCCAGCCTGGGCAACAGAGTGAGGCCCCATCTCAAAAACAAAAACAAAAACACCAAAAAAGCAAGAAAAGAAAAGAAAAAAGAAAAATAATGTGAAAGAATTACTTCACATACCTAGTGGGAGATCTGACCTGCCAGAGCCCTATTCATCTTGACAATGAATGAGGTGATCTGGGTTCATGGCCACTCCACATGCCGTCTGCTCAGAGCAGCACCTATGGGTTGTCCTTCTTAACCAGCAGCTTTCTCATGGGCGTAGGAACTCCTCTGTGTCTAGAGGCAGTGGAGCACACAGACAGCCTTGTGTGCTCTGGAAATGTCTGTGTTTCTGTGTCATCTCTGCCAGTCCAATCCCAGGATGGAGAGTGGATGTGGGAAGCTCCGTTTTTAATTAGCCTTTAGGGCATAGTCTGCTCTCCACACACTTGTCATAACAAAGGGAACTTTTTTCTTCAGGGAATAGCATTAAGAAGCAGGAATTGGAGTCATATACTTGTCCTGTTTGAAATAGCTTTTATCTACTGTTTCATCAGTGATCTTTGACAGCTGATCTGCAGTTCTGGCTTAACCATTTACTAGTTGTATAACCTTGGCAAACTCACCTCCCAGCATAATGAATCCAGTTTACTCCTTTATAAACTGGAAGTGTTAATATTTTCCGTGAGTTACCTCAGAGGCTTAAAGGGTAACGTGGAGATGAAAATGTGCTATAAAAATATAAAAATAAGTTATTACTATGAAGGCTTAGAGAAGTTTATCTTAGGAAGAATAATTTAAAAAGAGAAGTTAGGGTGGGCGTGGTGTTTCACACCTGTAATCCCAGTACTTTGGGAGGCTGAGGTGGGCGGATCACGAGGTCAGGAGATCGAGACAATCCTGACTAACATGATGAAACCCCGTCTCTACTACAAATACAACAACAATAACAACAAAAGTTAGCTGGGCGTGGTGGCACGTGTCTGTTGTCCCAGCTACTCAGGAGGCTGAGGCAGGAGAATAGCTTGAACCCTGGAGGCAGAGGTTGCAGTGAGCTGAGATTGCACCACCATACTCCAGCCTGGGCAACAGAGCAAGACTCTGCCTCAAAAAAAAAAAAAAAAAAAAAAAAAAAAAAGAGAGAGAGAGAGAAGTCTTTGCTGCCTCCTGAGAGAGCACAGTTCTTGAGGTAGAAATGGGATATAGGACAAGCTAGCATTGAGTCTGCTGAAGGCTGTGCTGCCACTGCCACACCCTCCCCTCCTCACGTAAGCTCACTGCCCCAGGGGTAGAGACAGTCATGACACTGGGCAGGCCAGCCTCCTCCGTGCTACTGGCCACCTATGCCACACGGTCTTGTCAGCGAGCTGACAATCAACTCCCTGCTGCTTTCTCATCTTTTAAAGTCCAATTAAACATCTCTGGCCACAGCATGACAATTGTCTGGGCTCCACACAGTGGAACGTCTCCTGAGGTGGCATTAGGAAACCAGAAAAGAAAGAAAAGCACTTTTATCTTGGAAAGATTGTGTTCCCAGTTCCTTAAAGTGTAGAACCATTGTTCACACTGAGCGATTGTCCAGCTCAATTCCAGACCTCAAGATATCAAAGGGCATGCAGCAGATTTAACCGTGTCCACATGGACTCACATGCTCAGGGAACAATCTCATGGCTGTGGCATGAGGTATGTGTGAGAAACAGTGAGTCTGAGTGGAAAGTTCCAGCAGGGAGGGATGCTGGAAGGGTAGGTTAGGGCCCCTTGCAGAGGACCTTGATGCCAGGGGTAAAAAGGTGAACTCTGTTTCAGCAGGATAATCAGGAGTCTTACATGGGATTGTAGGGTCCGGACTCTGGTGGAAGGCGAGAAGATTCTGCTATGGACAGAGTGTCCTACCTTGTAGATTGCCCTTTTGTAACATCTTGCCATTAAATGTTTCCTGAGGTTTATCCAGCCCAACTAATCACAGTGCATGAGCACATTATCTACTTAATGCAGTGGTGGTTCCCCTTAAACATTTAGGAAGATGCTACATCTGGAAGGATCAAAAACTCAGAAATATGACCAGGCACGGTGGCTCGTGCCTGTAAGCCCAGAGCTTTGGGAGGTCAAGGTGGTGGATCCCTTGAGGCCAGGAGTTCAAGACCAGCCTGGGCAACATGGCAAAATCCTGTCTCTACTAAAAATACAAAAATTAGCTGGGCCTGTGGTGCGCCCCTCTAATCCCAGCTACTTGGGAGGCTGAGGCGTGAGAATTGTTTGAACCCAGGAGGCGGAGGTTGCAGTGAGCTGAGATCATGGTGCTGTGCTCCAGCCTGGGTGACAGAGTGAGACTCTGCCTCAACAAAACAAAACAAAACTCAGAAATGTGGACATTGGTCCTGAACCTGCTGTTGACCTATTGGGTAACTAAGGAAGCTCTTTATCTTGTCAGGGCTTCAGCTTCTACTGGTAAAATCTGAGGAGAGAGGGATGGTGAGATCAAGTGATCTTTCAAGTTTCTCTTCACTTGAATGTTCTTAGGAATAGCTTCAGCTGCTGACATGACTGCAATTTGATTATTTCAATTGGCCTCCCATGTCCCTAGGACTGTTCTGCTGAACGAAGTTTCTGAGGAGCATTTTTTTTTAGAAAGGGAAAATGACTTGCCAGCAGTTGCAAGATGTGCCCAGTTTCCATATCTCTCTCAGTCCAGTTTTCTTTCTGCTGTCAGCTGCAGAGCTTAGTACATGATGGGAGGATCACTGCACTTTCTATAGTGCTCGGAGATTAGAGGAAAGAGGGATTAATAAACCATGGATTAGTCGGGGAATACTAAATGGTAGATAAAGGCCTGGGCCCTTTGGGTCCTGACAGAGGGGTAAGGACCCACAGGGTCCTCACCAGGCAGAGAGAAGGGTGTCAGGCATTCCAAGTAAACCAGGATGGTGAGGGAGGGTCCATGTCTGGAGGTGTCAGGAGCTGGCCTGGTGAGAGCAGGAAGCAGCAGAGAATGAGGCCAGGGCCTTAAAACCAGGCAGAATGGGAGGTTGGTCTTGATGCTCTAGGACCTTGATACCCAAAGTGTGGCCTGAGAACTAGAAGCATCAACATCACCTGGGAGCATGTTAGAAATTCAGAATCTCAGCTGGGCACAGTGGCTCATGCCTATAATCCCAGCACTTTGGGAGGCTGAGGCAGGCAGATCACTTGAGGTCAGGAGTTCAAGACCAGCCTGGCCAACATGATGAAACCCCATCTCTACTAAAAATAAAAAAATTAGGCAGGTGTGGTTGGTAGGCACCTGTAATCCTAGCTACTTGGGAGGATGAGAGAGGAGAATCGCTTGAACCCAGGAGATGGAGGTTGCAGTGAGCCAAGATCATGCCACTGCACTCCAGCCTGGGAGACAGAGCAAGACTCTGCCTCAGAAAGAAAAAAGAAAACAAAACAAAAAACAAATGCAGAATCTCAGGCCCACCCTAGCTCTGCTGGATCCACATCTACATTTTAACAAGATCCAAAGACGACTTCATGTCCTTCAAGTCTGAAAAGTGCTGTAGTTCAGGACATTACTGACCACTGGGCCCCACCCCAGACCCCCGAATCAGAATTTTCTAGTGATTGGGCTTAGGCACTGGAAGTTTTAAGAAGCTCTAACCTGTAGACAGGGCTGAGAACTGCTGTTCTTATGGTTATAAAGCAAGAATGACACTGTTGGTTCACAGAAGAACATTTAATAAAGATCAGATAGGCAGCAGTGTGAAGAGTGTACTCGGGAAAGAGAAATTAATAGCAGTGAAGCAAATGTGCAAAGAAGACAGCTCTGTCATGCTGAGTCCCGAGAGCTGAAAACATGGCTGTGCTGGAAGTTGCTATGGGGAGCTGGTTTACAGAGGATAATGAGAGGTGAATTTGGGTTTAGACATTTCCACTGAAATTTGATGGTGGTAACATCTGCCAGACATTAGATGATGTGGCATTGAGCTTAGGATAAAGGGCAGGGCTGGAAGTTTGAATCTGTAATTTATTATTACCGAGGTGGAAGCTGGAGTCACATAAATGGTACAAGACAACCAGATAACAGAATCAAGGCATTCGTTGTGTATAAATTACAATTGTAGGCTTGGAAAGAATTTGAGATAACTGTAGGCTAAATGTCTATGCGTGAACCAAGTGTATTGGGCTTAGCAATAGAGCAAAGGATGTCTTTTCAGCTTGGCCACAGCAACCCTCCATTCAAGGTCAGTGAAGGACCATAGCCTGGGCCACCTTCACAGCCCTGTGGGGATCATTACCAGAAGGGCCTGGCCTATGTGAAGTTCCCCTGCCAAGTCTATGACTCATCCACACACTTCCACAGTGATATTTTCAAAGTATAATTATGTGTAGCAGAATGTCTTTTCCATGGCTGACAATGTTGCCCATCTGTGAAATCATTAAGCTCTTGTACTCTAAAAGCAGGGAGGAGGTAAACAGTGGGAGCAAACTGGGAACCTGGTTGAATGATGGAAGCCTGGGATTCATACTCTATGCCAGGGCTCTGGATCCCTGATAACCTTTTCTTAAAGCGAGTATGGGAGTTGAGCATCAACGCATGGTTCATCCCTGCAGTTGGGTGCAAACCAGATTGAAAATACACACTGGGGACAGGTGCAGTGGCTCATGCCTATAATCCCAGCACTTTGAGAGACCAAGGCAGGAAGATTGCTTGAGACCAGGAGTTCAAGACCAACTTGGGAAACATAGTAAGACCCTGTCTCTACAAAAATAAAAATTAAAAAATAACTGGCCGGGCATGGTGGCTCACACCTGTAATCCCCTCAGCACTTTGGGAAGCTGAGGCGGGTGGATCATGAGGTCAAGAGATCAAGACCATCCTGGCCAACATGGTGAAACCCTGTCTCTACTAAAAATACAAAAATTAGCTGGGCATGGTGGCAGGTGCCTGTAATCCCAGCTACTCAGGAGGCTGAGGCAGGAGAATTGCTTGAACCCGGGAAGCAGAGGTTGCAGTGAGCTGAGATCGTGCCATTGCATACCAGCCTGGCCACAGAGCAAGACTCCGTCTCAAAAAAAAAAAAAAAAAAGTTAGCTAAGCGTGGGGCCAAGCGTGGGGCCATGCTCCTGTTGTCCCAGCTTCTCAGGAGGCTGAGGCAGGAGGATTGCTTGAGCCCAGAAGACTGAGGCTGCAGTGAGCTGTGACCATGCCATTGCACTCCAGCCTGGGTGACAGAGTGAGACCTTGTCTCTAAAAATTATAATAAAATTAAAGATGAAAATGCACATAGATGAAAGAAGTAGGCTTGGAGTTGGAAAACAAGAATTAAAATCTAAGCTCTGCCATGTATTGGCAGTTGCCAAGCCCAGGTTTTCTCCTTAGTAAATGAAGAATTTTATCTTTGTCATAGGGCTGTAGTGAGCAAATGAACATTATATGTGAGAGTGCTTTGCAAACTATAAGGTACAATATAAATATAATACTTTTTTTAAAAAAAGGAATGTATAGACAGGTGAGGAAGAAGAGAACCAAATAGAATTGGAAGATGCATTTCCATGCTAATTTGGTGGTGGGGGTAGGGTTAGGAGGGTGGGGCTTGGGGGGTGGAGGTTTTTATCTTTCCTAGTGTACCAAAAGGCAGGAATCTGCCCATTTACTTCTATCTCTGTTAAGGTCTACTCATTCTTTCTCCTTCAGCCTCCCCAGTCAATCCTTAAGGTTTTTATGCACTTAAAATGTACACCTGGTTTTGTTTGCACACCTGGCCCTTGGCAAAATTATGGAGAAAGCAAAGGTGCCCACAGTGATCCTACATATCCCCTTTGGAGTAGTCTTCTCAAAGCAGGTATAGACATTCCACTTCCTGAGAACAAGATGCTCAGACCCTCTCCCTTCCATCTCTTACTTGAGAAGTAAAGGGCTTGTTATGACGTTCCAGGGATCTTTGCGTTTCAGACGGAGGACCTGAGCTTTAAGCTATGATGTTGGAATTTCTGGTATCAGGGAACTGGGTGGAAAAGTGAATCTGATCTTTCTGGTATCCTTGAAACTATAATACACAGTCTTCCATCAGGTCATTGGGCTAGCTTTGTGGTGGAATATTTTCCAGCCCTCAAAGCTGTCATAAACTGTATGATTTACATGATAAGTCCTGTGAGATTCTGTGAAACAGATCCAGTTGCATTACTTTTTAGGGATTTTATGAGAATCAAGAAGAGAAGAGAAGAGAGTACGCTATTGTGCTTTTCACATAAGTACTATTGAAACACAAGAGCATTTACATTCCTTATGCTGCCAGAATCTATTCAGAATCACAGAGAGTTACAACCAGAAGAAATCTTATGAAAAGCAATTCATCTGTACAGTGCAATGTCTTCAAACTTGAGAATGAATCAGAAACACTTGGAGGGTTTGTTGAGACACAGATTGCTGGGACCTGCCCCTAGAGTTTCTGAATTAGTAAGTCTGAGGTGAGTTGGAGAATCTGGATTTCTATTAAGTTCTCAGATGATGCAGCTTCTGCTGTTGGGGCAACTACACTTTGAAAACCACAGGTTTTGTGGCTTACTATTATTTATTTGGAGATAGAGGCTTGCTCTGTTTCTCAGGCTGGAGTGCAGTGGCATGATCATAGCTCACTGCAGCCTTGACCTCCTTGGCTTACGCAATCCTCTCGCCTCATCCTCCTGAGTAGCTGGGACTAGAGGCATGTACCACCATGCCTCCGCACCTGGCTTTTTTTGTTGTTTGTTTTTGTAGAGACAGAGTCATATTATGTTGCCCAGGCTGGTCATGAACTCCTGGCCTCAAGTGATTCTCCTGCCCAAATACTAGGATTGCACGAGTAAGCCACCACACCTGGCTATTATTCTAGTTCTAAATTGTACCACTGCAGAGTTCTGGGATGTCAACTAGGTGTGGCCAGGAAGAGAACATTGATCTTCTGGTCCTTAGGATGATCACCTTGCCTTTGGCTGTCTCTAGTGAGCTATAATAATCGGGACACTTTGGAGATTCATGAATAAGTATTTGGAGGAGGAAGTAAAGGAACTAGAGGGAAGAAACGTCCAAGAAGAAAGGTCTATGGGTGATGAAAGAAACCCAGTTAGGCCCAAGGAGATGAGAAAGGGAGAAAAGCAAGGCCTGCTGAAGGGAAGGGAGGCAAGCTGTGGGTGGAAGTTTCAGAATCCTGAAAGATCTTTTTATACCACTTCGACATTTAGCTTCCTGGGACAAGATGTCCAATCTTCTACCTTTTGGTTACTCTGTAACATCATTAAAGGTCTAGTCTGTTTGTGATATAGTATGTTTACAAAAAGTCTCCCATACACCCTGGCATTCTTTGTTAATTGCCATTAAAGTCATGTCAGGTTTTGAAAAATTATGGCACTCTTGACACTGTTCCCTTTCAGCCCCACGAGTTCCTTGTATTTATCACAACGGAGCACTAACAAATGTTTATTCAGTTTTATAGACATGTTGACAATAAAGACTACCATGTGTGTCTCCCTGCCATGGTGATTATTTTGCTCAATATGTGATTGACTGAGATGTCTTCAGTGTATTATAAACACACATTAAAAATAGCAATGTAAAAAAAGATAAAACGGAAAAACAGAAAGTTCCATGTTTCTGGATGTAGTATTGTGCCAACCTGGTTATTAGGACACGAAACAGATAATCCATAGTGAGTTATCTAAGTTTGTATAATGATTCTTCTTCAAATAAGTAGTTTTGGATCCTTCCTCTTCAAAAGTTTCTTGATTTAGAACTTTTTAAAAAGTATTTTTCCCCCCCCTGTGTGTTTGTACCAGTAACCTAGGAAATAGAAAGTCTGGCTATTTTATCAAATTTTCAAACCCACAGTCAAGTTCTAATTTTTGGCATCCTTTTTTAACCATTAGCATGAAGCTGTGAGAGGTCACTGCATTTTCATATTGCATTTTTGTCAAACAGAAAGAAAACGTTACTTACGTGGGTAAATCTTCTCTTACTGTATTAATCAAAGGGAATAGAGGGTGGTGTTTATTTTAAAGGGTCTTATTAGTAAAACTGAGATTACAAAAAGTCAATATTTTTGATGATTTCCTATTTAATGCTCACCCAAAATACTGGTTTAAAAGTTTAAAAGGCTTATGTCAGTATTAAGGGTTTGTGACTTGGTTTTTATTATTTTTTATTTTTTTAAGTAGCAAGAAAAGTAAACAGGTCCACACATGTGGTAGGTGCCAAGTCTGAGAGATACTGGTGCCATTTAAACTTAATTTTGTTCTGTGAATTAAATATTTAAACAACTGCTCTGAAGAAACAAAAAAGTAAGTCTAATGTTTGAACTATAAAATTTCTGACGTTTATTGACTTTCTGGATCTCCCTAACAACTTCCTGTCCTCATAAATTTGCTCCTGTGGTTGACTGGATGCAGATCTGTGTGATGTTTCATTGCAGTGTGTGACTATACCAGTTTTATTTCCAGCAGCTAGCTTATGCTTTTAACCTGGAGATGGCTGCGTAGTTGTGTTGACTGAAACCAGTGTTGTGTGGGGTATGTGTGTGCCTATAATTACATTCAGCATGAGCCATGGGGCTGCACTTGTGCGCATGTTTGTAAATACCTATTTCACTATGATCTCTGTCCCGATTTGGGACTGCTAGCATTGACTATTGAATCTTAAATACTAAATAACAAATTAAAATTAAGCAAAATTCAAAGACTATTAAAAAACCCACTGTGTTCAGTTGCTTTGGGACTATATCTGAATGATAGAATGCATGTAATGAAAAGGAGAGCCATTATGGTGGATTGTATCAGGTTGGTGCAAAAGTAATTGCACCAACCTAGTATTTTAATTGGGGTGGGGAGTTAAGTTCTAAAGTCAGAACATAAAGGTAAAAACTAAGACCAATGAAAGGAAGGATAGACTCCTGCCAGCACCACTTAAGTGGTTCCCACCATCCCTCTGTAACTGGGTATATTTAGTTAAATTCACAGAAGTTACATGATTTAACTTGATAGTCAGAATCTCTGCAACATTATTTTAAATGTTTGCAATGCTTAAACAAGATGGGTGATATTATCCCTGTTTTAAAGGTGAGGAAACCGAGGCCCTAAGAGGCCAAGTGACATCCTCCAAACAACATAGCTAGAAGCTGGCGGAGCCAGGATTTGAGCCAGTTCTATGTGGCTCCAAAGTCTAGGCTCTCCAATATGCCATACTAGAATGTGAAGAACTCTTAGAGATCATGGTTTATAACCAGTTTATTTCACAGATGGGAAACCTAAGACTTATTCCCTCCTTTCAGTCAGCATGGATAATGGGGTGTTGACTGCATACACTAGACTCTGCCAGGATTTCCCAACTGTGGAAGTGGAGAGTACATGGTGCATCAAAGAGTGGTGGATAAGATTAAGAATTGGGTCAAAGGGGATGGGAATAAACCAGTTAAAGGAATTGGAATTACTTTGTCTGATGTGAAATATAAATCCTGTTCTTCAAGTGAACAGTCACTTGATGAAGGATAAAGACCAGCTGGACTCTACTTGCAATGAGACTGAAGCAAGAAGAAAGAACTTTAAATTTTGCTGGGTGAGGCATAAGTCAGTTGTAACGGAGAAGATCTGATCGTGGTGGGGGATGGCGGAGGATGGGGAAGAGTAGCGAGTTAGCACCATGGGTTAGGGGACCTCACTAGATAGGGAGCTGCCCTCTGCTGGCTTCTGGTTTTCCCTGCCCAATCTCAGAGTAGTGGTGCCCCTCATAGTAACTAAAGAAATTCATCGCTGGGCACAGTGGCTCACGCCTGTAATCCCAGCACTTTGGGAGGCTGAGGCAGGTGGATCACGAGGTCAAGAGATCAAGACCATCCTGGCCAACATGGTGAAACCCTGTCTGTACTAAAAATACAAAAATTAGCTGGGCATGGTGGCGTGTGCTTGTAGTCCCAGTGACTCAGGAGGCTGAGGCAGGAGAATTGCTTCAACCTAGGAGGCGGAGGTTGCAGTGAGCTGAGATGATGCCACTGCACTCCAGCCTGGCACCTGGCCACAAAGCAAGACTCTGTCTCAAAAAAAAAAAAAAAAAAAGAAATTCATCAACAAATCTTGTATTGATTAAGACAAAAAGTGACACCTTCTTAATGAACCCATCAGACCTTTCTGTGCTCTACAAATCTTTCCACCCCCGATCTACCCCGCCCACTAAGGTTAGAGCTATCTTCGTGAAGTACAACTGATATAACTTCTCTGCTCAAAAACAACCAGAGGCAGCTTGAGCAGTTGTTTTCAAAATGTGGTCTATGGACCCCCGAGGTGAGGTTGCCAATTGTGGCAAACAGAAATACAGAAAGCCCAATGAAATTTGAATTTCAAATAAACAGCATTTTTTTTAAGTATAAGTGTGCCCCATGCAATATTTGGGCATCCTGTATTTTATCTGGTAATCCTACCTGGGGGACCAAAAGGCCCTTTCTTTGAGGTCAAGACTATTTTCATGGTGACACTGAGACTTATTTATCTTCCCTAATGTGTTGACATTGCACTGATGATACAAAATCAACAGTGTTAAAACTGCTGGTGACTTAGCATGAATCAGGGCAGCGACACCAACGTGTACTGGTGGACGATAACTTATTCTTGGTCGTGCATTCACAGTAAAATAAAATAAAATAAAATAAAAGAAAAGGCAGTTTTACTCAACAATCTCCATGAGGAAGCAGTCAAAATAATTAACTCTATTAAATCTTAAACCTTGGGTAGATGTCTTTTTAATATCCAGAGTAACAAATTGGGACAAATGCATGAAACATTTCTGCTGTATATGATTGCCTTGCTTGTGTGATGGTTTGAGGTAGGAAGCTGATGGCTTATTTTTTCATGGAACGTCATTTTTACTGACAAACTATGTTTATTTAGATCTAAGTATGTGGCAGTTATATTCTTGAAAATGAATGATGTAAGCCTGTTACTTCAAAGAAAATCTTGACAGTATTTGTGCCAATTACAAAATTTCAGCTTTCAGGGGAAAATTAGAATTTTGAAAAACTTCCATCTACCACAGGAAGCTTGACGGTTTTTCAATACTTAAAGACTTTCTGATGATATTGGTGGTGATAACAATGAATTTGGCTTTTTGATATCATATAATGAAATTTGTCAACATTTGGAAAACCTGTGTAACTCAGTGATTCAGTATTTTCCAAATGACCAACGCATAATGTTACCAAATTACGCATGGGTAAAAGATCCTTCAAACTGTGAAATAGACTGATAGAATTTAATGTAACATTGTAAAAAGTTTCACTGACATGGTTTGAAATTACACATTTCAACTAACTTTTTTTTCCTGAGATGGAGTGTTGTTCTGTGGCCAAGGCTGTAGTACAGTGGCACGATCTTGGATCACTGCAACCTCTACACCTGGGGTTCAAGCGATTCTTCTGCCTCAGCCTCCTGAGTAGTTGAGATTACAGGGGTACATCACTACACCCAGCTATTTTTTGTGTATTTTTAGCAAAGATGGGCTTTTACCATGTTGGTCAGGCTGGTCTTAAACTCCTGACCTTGTGATCTGACTGCCTTGGCCTCCTGAAGTGCTGGGATTATAGGCATGAGCCACCATGCTCGGCCCTCAATGAACTTTTAAAAGTCAAGTTTTGGCATCATGGCAAAGAATAACATCCATGGTTATCTGAAAAGGTGATTAAAACAGTCCTCCATTTTCCAACCACATACCTGTATGAGGCTAGATGCTCTCCACATACTTCAGTCCTGATTAAAACAGTCCTCCGTTTTCCAGCCACATACCTGTATGAGGCTAGATGCTCTCCACATACTTCAGTCCTGATTAAAACAGTCCTCTATTTTCCAACCACATACCTGTATGAGGCTAGATGCTCTCCACATACTTCAGTCCTGATTAAAACAGTCCTCCATTTTCCAACCACATACCTGTATGAGGCTAGATGCTCTCCACATACTTCAGTCCAAACATTCTATCACTACTGATTGAATGCAGGAGCACAGAGGAGAATCTAACTGTCTTCAGCCAGACAGCAAAGAGATTTGCAAACAATAAGAACACCACTCTTCTCACCATTTTGTTCTGGAAAACAGTTACTTTTCATTTTAAAACGAAAACTGATGTTAACACGTAATGGCCTTGTGACTATTTTCAAGTGAATTATAAATGATTTGAAATATGTTCTCAGCCAGGTGCAGTGGCTCATCCCTGTAACCCCAGCACTTTGGGAGGCTGAGGCAGGAGAATCATTTGACAGAGTGAGACTGACTCCATTACTATAAAAACATTTTTTTAAAGGTTGCAGCAAGCTCTGGTTGCACCACTACATTCCAGCCTGTGAGATAGCGTGAGACCCTGTCTCTGAAAAACAAAAACAAAAAGCTCTTTATAACTGTTAGGAGTTTAAAGAGGTCCTGAGATTAAAAAAAAACATCAGAACTGCTGGTGCGGGGTAACATCTTCTGTTGAGCCAGACACTAGAGACGTGACACTGCCCACTCTGTGCTGCCTTTGCAAGCTTCCTTATCACCACCATCTCCTAAGTCCCCCTAGGTCCCAGCCGAAACATCTACTCCGTAATTTCTGCACATACTCTGGACTTCTCAACCTGACTTTGCACATGCCACCCTCTATGTGGAACACATGTCCCCACCCCCCTAATCTGCCTGTTCTGGTGGTTAGTGGTCAGGGCTTCCCTCTTAGCATCAGGGTCTGTGGATGGAGGAACTCATTCAGACCCAATATCACAGTTTGTTTAAGGATATGTTTTGCATATACCCTTCAGGATCTGTTTATCTTCCTTAATTAGAATTCTTGGTGTGCAAAGGACCCAATTTTCCCTGTTTTGTATTTTTACTAAGGGCCAAGTGTGCTACCATAAACTTTATGGGACTTTTGTAAATATCAGCTGACAATTTCTAGTGATCTATGTGGGCTTTTATGATTCTGTGCAGATTAATCAGAGTATTTAGTGCCTGCTGTGAGCATAACACTTGGCAGCAGGGGGAGGGGGCTGAGGAGGTGATCCTTGGTTAAGGACCCACATTGTGGTTGGAGGGACAGGATTTATAGCCAATAAGCAATCATACAAGACACAAGAATGTATGTCATTAAAGAGAAAGCCAGGTGCTGCAGGCCTTTAGGGAAGGAGAGGTGGGGGTGGGGGCACACATGTGTCCACAGCAACAGGAGCAATCAGAGGAGGCTTCTGGAGGAGGCAGAAACTTGACCGAGGCTTGTTCAATGGAGAGGGATTAGTGAGAGGTCAGCAAGTCAGCAGGGTAGGGATTCCAGGTCAGCGAATAAACAAGAGCCAAGGCAGAGAGTCAGAAATGAGCACAGCATGTTCACAGTCTAATGAGGAAACTGCAGACCACAGTGAAGGTGAATGGTGGGAGATGATAAGGTTGAATGTTAGTCAGAGGAGTTTAGGTTGGATGTGGAATGAAGGAAGAAAAAGCATTTTTGGATAGGGGAGTGACATGGTGTGTTTTGAACAAGATGGATTATTTGTGGGAGGAAAACTAGAGAAGGGGTATTTCATGCATGACCTGGGGTATGAGATCGTGAGGTTCTGGACTGGGCCAGCAGCAAGGTTTTTTGAAACGCAGTGCACACAGGTAAACATGTCTGGCATGCCAGCTTGGTGCCTTCACATGGGAGTGTTTTATAAATAAGGTCATGGAGATTAAGCCCCCACAACAGTGTGTTAGCAACATAATTGGGTTGTAGCACATGTAGCTGATTTAGAGCTGAAATCTTTTATTTTAGCCTTTCTTCATGTCTTGTTGGCTCAGCCACTAAGTAATTGTGTGTGGTTTTGGGCAAGCTACTTAAATCCTCAGTGTCTTGGTTTTGTTGTCTGTAAAATGAGTTTTTGTTTTTTTTTTTTAGTTTGACAGAGTCTTGCTCTGTTGCCCAAGCTGGAGTGCAGTGGCATGCTCTCCATTCACTGCAACCTCTACCTCCCAGGTTCAAGCAATTCTACTGTCTCAGCCAGCCAAGTAGCTGGGACTACAGGCGCATGCCACCACCCCTAGCTAATTTTTGTATTTTTAGTAGAGATGAGGTTTCACCATATTGGCCAGGCTGTTCTCAAACTCCTGGAGTCAAGAGATCTGCCTGCCTTGGCCTCTCAAAGTGCTGGGATTACAGGCGTGAGCCACAGTGCCTGGCCAAAATGAGGGTTTTATAGTACCTCATAGGCTTGTTATGAGAGCTAAGTGAGCTAGTATATAAAGTGCCGACCCTAGAACCTGGCACACAGGAAGCCTTTAAAAAAACTTATTATTTATTTACTCAGTAGTTCGCATTATCATGGGAATATAAATATTTAAATTACCCAATGGGCCAACACATCTACAGCTGTGCTGAATCAAGGCCCTAAAAAAAAAAAAAAAAAGCTTGCTGGAGACATCGCCAAGATGGGACTCATTCAGAAACTGGGATGGAATGTCAAAAACTCCAATTCATGGCTGATCAGTGGCTCATGCCGGTAATCCCAGCATGCTGGGAGGCTGAGGCGGGAGAACTATTTGAAGCCAGGATTTGCAGGTTTCAGTGAACTATGATCATACCACTGCACTCCAATGTGGGCCACATCGTAAGACCCTGTTTCTAAAAGTAAATTAAAAAAACAACAACAAAACCCTCCTGTAATTCCATAAACCTGGTAAGTTTTCTTCCATCATTAGATTGTCCTTGAGGAAGGAACTGTGCCACAGATTTGTCCTGACATCTAACAGAGACCCTTGTTCTTTTTTTTTTTTTTTTTTTTTGAGACGGAGTTTTGCTCTTGTTACCCAGGCTGGAGTGCAATGGTGCGATCTCAGCTCACCGCAACCTCCGCCTCCTGGGTTCAGGCAATTCTCCTGCTTCAGCCTCCCGAGTAGCTGGGATTACAGGCACGCACCACCGTACCCAGCTAATTTTTGTATTTTTAGTAGAGACGGGGTTTCACCATGTTGACCAGGATGGTCTTGATCTCTTGACCTCGTGATCTACCTGCCTCGGCCTCCCAAAGTGCTGGGATTACAGGCGTGAGCCACCGCGCCCGGCCTGAACCTTGTTCTTAACTGGTGCTTTATGCATGCTGGCTGCACTGTAGCGAACCATAAGCAAATATGGTTCCGCTCACTCATCCACTAGATACAGTATTTTTCTCTCTAGACAGGAGCTGCTGTTTGCAAACCTCCCCCACCCTAAATCTGAGCCAGGGAAGATATCATAAAACAAACTTGCTCATGGGATTTTGTAGAAAAGGCCTCAAGAGGCAAGGCTTTAGACCAGGAGTTCTGAAAGTGACACATGTGCTTGTGAATTTCATACATGCCCCATGGATGGGCCGTTTCTTTGGCGGGAACCGTCTTCTGTCCCTTCTGATTTTGGATCAGAAGCAGCCATAGGAGCGGTAGCTCAGGCCAGCTTTATATTGTTACTAGACCGCAGGCGATTCCTCACCTCTCCAGTCTCCGAAAACAGCACACAAAAAAGGACAAGAGACTGGTTGTTTTCATCCTCACGGACCAGACACCCCCTGAGGAACGCCCCTAGAGAGTCTTTTGTCTGGTCCCCAGTCTCTCTGCCCGGGTGTCCCCCAACAATTGAGGATGACTAGTGTGTCATCTTTGGGTAAGGAGCACCTTCCCATAAACACTTATTTTTCTTAATTCACGCTGAGCTTTTACTTTATTTTTGCTTTAAAGCCACTGTTCTGAAACGTTCTAAAACACCGTAGGAACATGCAGATCGGAACAAAAGCAAATAAATCGAATCCCGTGAAGTAATAAAGCAGACGCCCTTCCCCTAACCGCCAGCACAAAGCTAAATAAAAAATACCAGGCATCCACTGGATAAAGTATTTTCCCCCCTAGACAGGAGCTGCCGTTTGCAAACCTCCCCACCCTAAATCCGAGCCAGCGAAGGTATCAAAAAACAAACTACTCCCTTCAGCTCCCAGACTGGAGGCAACAGTTTCAGCAGCACTGTCTATTTCCTTGAGCAACACGAGCGATTTGAAAGACCTTGGCTTTGACTTCCCTGTACCTGCCTCCAAATACACATAGGGGCGGGGTGGGATAGGGTAGGGGTGATATTGCCTCCCCGCAACCCCGTGGCCCTCCGCGACGCCAGGCCCGGCACAGGGGTGGGGAGAAGAAGGGGGGTGCCCTGGATTGGCTGTTCCAGCTGCAGGCAGTTACCTGGGGGCAGTGAGCGCTCTCTAGAGAGCAGAGCCCGGCTGCCCTATACCCGCGCGTCCAGAAATGACCCGAGGAAAGGAGGGAGCGCCCGCCCGGCTCCGGAACTGCGGGGAGCCCGGGCGAGCCTTGAAGAGGGTGCGCAGGGAGACCGCAGCCGCTACCGCCCGCTAGCACCTGTGCTCCCAGGGGGCGGGGTCTCCTCCAGGTGTGCGCAGAGGGAGGGCGGCGCGGAGCCCGGGCCGGCGCGGGAGCTCGAGCGGTCCCCCAGCCCAGAAATGGGCCGGGAGGAGCGCTTCATCCGCACCCCAGTGCCGCGGGAGCCACTGGCACCGCCCGCCTCCTCCGGGGTCCGGGGTTTGAGCGCACCGTGCGGCGCCGAGGGGGTTAACCGGGCAGCCCGCTGCTGGAGCGCGCTTAACCCTTTGGCGCCCGCAGGTCAGCCGTGCCAGGCCGGGGTGGCGGCACCCCGAGTCCCACGCGGCGGCGGCCATCCCGAGCGCGCGGGCGGTTTCGGGCAGATCGCCGCGCCGGGCAGCCGACCCTCCGGGGCGCGGCGCGGGCCGTGGGAGGCTCGGGGCGGGCGGGGGGCGGGGGACGGCGGCGGGCGCGCAGCGTCGCCAGGGCGAAGTCGGCGTGCGGCGCGGCGCGGCGGGCGCGGAGCGAGCGGGCGGGCGGGCGCCTCCGTCCCCGGATGTGAGCTCCGGCTGCCCGCGGTCCCGAGCCAGCGGCGGCGCGGGCGGCGGCGTCGGGCACCGGGCACCGCGGCGGGCTGGCGGGCGGACGGACGGGCATGGGGGGCGCGCCGAGCAGCCCCGGCAGCCGGGCCGGCATCACCGCGGCTTATCTCCGCTAGAGTAGGGGACAAGCCAGTTCTCCTTTGCAGCAAAAAATTACATGTATATATTATTAAGATAATATATACATCGGATTTTATTTTTTTTTAAAAAGTTTATTTTGCTCCATTTTTGGAAAAGAGCTTGGGCGGCGAGCGGTTTTTTTTTTTTTTTTTTTTATATCAATTATCCTTATTTTCTGTTATTTGTCCTCGTCCCTCCCCACCCCCTGCTGAAGCGAGAATACGGGAAGGGACCGCAGCTCCTACCTATTGGTGATCCCCTTCCCCATTCCGCCCCCGCCCAACGCCCAGCACAGTGCCCTGCACACAGTAGTCGCTCAATAAATGTTCGTGGATGATGATGATGATGATGATGAAAAAAATGCAGCATCAACGGCAGCAGCAAGCGGACCACGCGAACGGTGAGCAGCCAGAGCCCGGGCACCCGCTGCCAAATCGGATCCTGTCACGGTCTTCCAGCCCCCTCCCCCTTCCCCGCGGGGCCGGGTGGGTTGAGGGCGTTGGGTAGGGTGCTGCCAGCTCGGTGTCGTCTACACAGAGAGGGACATGCGTGACTGCCACTCCGCGCTCCCCTCCAGGCCCTGAATGTCAGAGTTAATTCTGCATTTGTGGGGTGGGGGTGGCCGTGGAGTGTGTGGAGCACTGTGCAGCCGGAGGGGCGGCGAGTCGGGGTGATTCGGGTTCAGTGTCCTCGGGCTCAACTTTCCTTCTGCGCCCCCGAGCTATGGCAGGGGGCCGTGAGTCTTCAGCCGGAGCCCCCTTGCCAGCCTCTCCTCGCCTTCCACTCCTCCCCCGCCCCCTCATTGACTAGGAAGAAGGTCCCTGGTGGCATCCGGAAAATTCTAGGATTGCCCAGTTTCGCCCTCCACGCCGGTGGGTGAAGTACACCCCTCCCCTCGCGGGGGAGGCCTGGCCTTGGTGTCATCGGGGGAAGGGGCTCGGGTGGAGCGTGCATTCCCGCTCCTTCGCAGGCTGTGCACACGTCGGTAACCTAGCAATGCCCGGGGAGCGGCTGCCGCTGTGGGGCTCCCCTCCCCAGCCCTGGCCCTGGCACCACGTGCAGCTTCCAGCCGGCCGGGGCTGGGTCGAGGGAGGATGGAGCAGCTTCTGGCCAGCCCTCCCCTTTGGAGACCGCCAGAGTCCCCCAACCCTGGTCGGCTGGAAGCCTTTCCGGGTGAGCGGTCCCCTAGGGAGAAGATTGGCACGACTTGTCCCCGGTTCCGATTGCGGGCTCCTCGCCCGCTTTGCCTCCTTCTCAGGCTTTCAGACCGATGCTTGCTTTGACTCTTTACTTAGCAATAATTGGTTTTGCAAACGCCCATTCTCTACCTTTCTGCCACCTCTCTCACTTTGACTTCTGCTTCAGTGAGGAGACTGTGGCGGAAGGCGGCAGGTGCCTGGGAGATCTGCCTGGGAGGTGGCCTGACCCAAAGCTGGTGGGGGCTTTGCATAGGGAGCCTCGTTGGGTTTCTGCCTTGTGTGCACCTGGATGCTAGCCTACAGAGAGATAATTCCCTCTTAGGCCTGGAGGCCCTTGGCATAATCCAGCCAGTCTATCCTAGGTGCAGGGGTGCAGGCTGACTGCCTTGCCTCTCTAGATGCTGGCTTGGCGGATGCTGCTGCAATTTAAAATGCAAAAAAGCCCTAAAGATGTTTTCTGTTTTCGGAAGCCTGTGGAGGAAATGAGTCCCAAGCATCATGAATTTTCATTTGCAGGAAGTGTCAGCGCATAATCTAGATATTTGTTATGGGGTTTTTGGTATTGCCTGGGTGCCTGTGGAAGATCCCCCCCCTCCACCCCGTACTGAAAAAAAATGCATTTGTGGCTGTGGAAAGATGTTGGAGTAACACCCTGAAAATGATTAAGACTATTGAATTATTGGTGCTGCCTTTTTTTTTTCTTGGTGATAGTGGTAGTTATGTTAGAGAAAAGCTGTTGTACCTATCTGTTAACTCATTAGAGATAGATGGGTTTTAAAAATCAGAGATGTGGATTAAACATGGGAATAGCCTCAGTTTTGTCAGAATAAATGCACTAAAAGACCCTTTGTGAAGACTTGATGTGAAGGAGGACTAACTCTGCTGGGTGTGATGCAGCAGTGATCCTGTTTGATTGACACTGAGACCAGAGCTCGTGGACTTTCTTGCCTCTCTAGCTGACTAAACCCCAGCTTGTGAAAAATAGGACATGAGATTCAAAATGGAAACATAGGAATGAATGATTACCCCGGTTATTGATGGGAGACAACCTTTGATTTTTTTCTCCTACACATTGGATCCTCATTAAAAAAAAATCTTTGTTTTTCTCCTTCTCCCCAGAGGCAAACTATGCAAGAGGCACCAGACTCCCTCTTTCTGGTGAAGGACCAACTTCTCAGCCGAATAGCTCCAAGCAAACTGTCCTGTCTTGGCAAGCTGCAATCGATGCTGCTAGACAGGCCAAGGCTGCCCAAACTATGAGCACCTCCGCACCCCCACCTGTAGGATCTCTCTCCCAAAGAAAACGTCAGCAATACGCCAAGAGCAAAAAACAGGGTAACTCGTCCAACAGCCGACCTGCCCGCGCCCTTTTCTGTTTATCACTCAATAACCCCATCCGAAGAGCCTGCATTAGTATAGTGGAATGGAAGTATCCTTTTTTTGGGGATAGTCTTTCTCGTTTTCTGTTTTACCGTCTGTTTTTTTTTAAAAGGACTTGCTTTCTGAAATGACACAAAGCTGTAGCAGTCTGGAATTCGAGCAACAGAAGTTGTATGTAAGGGGTTTCATTGTATATACCTTCCTGTCTCCTCGGGTTGCAGAGGGGTGGCTGTACGGGTATATTTAGCCCACTGTCTGGGTGTGTGTGTAGTAGTAGTGGGGGGAGGGAACGAAAGCCTGAAACTTCACAGTGGTAGATAATTAAAATGGGAAACCAACTTTTGGTCATTGGATATTAGACAGTTAGTTTTAAATTCTGTGTTGTTTTTGGGCAATACCATGCACTGAACCTATTGCAAATAAGGCATACAGATTAGAAAAAAAAAAAAGGACTGTATGAGACTCTACTGGAATACATTTTTGACCTTTAGTAGAATCTTCTCATTCTCATGTTTGAATTTGCTTCTGCAACTACAATTAATGCTAAGGTTGCTTCTAGTCTGACATTTGGTGATTCTAATTATTCAGGTAGCTACAGATATGAACACGTGCTTCCTAGGGAGAAATTACTTTTGATTTTTTTTTTTCTGATCAATGCTATAACTTCTTGGAATTTCCTTTTGACAAGTTCTAAGAAAGCATTTGAAATGTGAGCGTGAGGGAGCCAAAGAAGGGAGAGGTTGGTGTGTGCCTCTTCTTCCTGAGCCCTTATGAGTTATAGAATAGCCCTCTCAGTGGAGGAATTTGCAGTTGCTGCCTTTATAAAAAATTCTGTCTATGTCCTTGGACTGGAGTTACATATCTGGGTGTCTCCTTTGTATTTTTAAAATTGAACTCCAAGTGCCCCAGAATGGTTGTCATGTCCAAGATCTTGGGAAACGATTGTGCTTCAGCCTGCTTAACCTCTTCCCAAATCTGGAGGCCAACCTCTTCAGAGAAGATTGACTGAGGCCTTCTTTCTGAGCAAATGGCTTTTTAATTAGGCAGATGATTCATTGGTCTGGGTAACATGAAGCATTTCCTTTCCCCAGAAGTGCGTTTGGAACTGACAGGGGCCTTAGAGCAATTCCTAACTATAGGAAGGGGTGTGAATATAGGAATTTCCCCCCACCAGGCCCAGAAGGATGGAGGGGCCATACCAAAAGGGGAAGATGTTGGCAACCAGCTAGAAAGTGGAGCTGAAATCTCCTTATAATTTGAGAATCAAGCTCGGCAGCTATTTGCATGCGCTCTGTCTCAACTGGCTGTTTTCTCTGCTCGTGGACAGGAGTTAAGATGAGGTAACTGTGTAGAAAGGTTTTGGAGAGAGGAGTCAAATGCTAGCATAGGGTTCGAGGGGTTCTCGTGGGTTTTCATTTTGCAACAGATGTCCCTTCTCTAGAGTGAGTTATAGTGTCTCTCACATAGGTGGGGTTGTGTGCGTGCATTTTCTCTTGAAGTTCTCTAGTCTGAGAACCAGGAGGGAGCTCAGTAAGCCAGCATGTGGCCCAGTGGCATTGCTGGAGTCATGGCAGTGGTTGTACCTTGCCAGAAGATCTTCTCCTCCTTGGATTGGCTTGACATGACTCTGAGTAAGCAGAGATCTCCTTGTGGGGTCACTGATTTTGTGTGGAATAGGTGGGAGGCCTGATGCTGTTTCTCTTTGTGCACAGTAATGTGTACATAGCAGTTTTTGCGTGTAGAGTGAATTCCTGGATCACGCTGCTGTCTCCCTTCCTTCAGTTGCCAGACACATGTGTACAGGAGTTAGGGGATGTGGCTGCCAATTCAGGGAGAAGTCTGTTTACAAATGGGATAGTTTGTAAAATAGATAGATCCTTAAGGAATATATAATTTTTTTTTTAAAAAATGACAATTTCCTTCTAATTTAGGGAGCAGGCTATAGAAATCCTTTCCACCCCAGCCAGCTCTGTCAGGCCCAGTCCGCAGTGGGAGAGCAAGGGTCCTTTGTTTTAACAGACAAGCATGACAGAGTGTCCTGCCCCTGAGGGAGTGAGGGATATTCTCCTCATCAGAAGGAATTGTTAAGATCAGACCCATCTATTTTTCTATTGCTCTATTCTGCTTCACTTGTGAAAATTTTATGGCAGTGAGATGGTATCCACTTGTACCTGGAGACTGAAACTGGACCAACATAAAGTAAAAATACAACTTAGGTTTAGTCCTACTGAACAGTGTTAGTGTTTCTCAGAGGTGCTGGTTTATCGTTTAGGGATTAGAAAATTGAAAAGGAAGAATGGTAGTGTGAGGGAGGGAAGAGACTATTGTGTTTCTATAGAGAACAACATTGGGGCCCTTGACTTTTTAGATTTCAGTGGGGACCTGTGAAAAGGAAAAATGGAAAGGGAATTCTCAAGTCTTCCTAAGGTGGGCTTGTCTGAAAGTTGGATCCCTGGGTGAAAAAGATTTTTTTTTTTTTGAGACGGAGTTTCGCTCTTGTTACCCAGGCTGGAGTGCAATGGCGTGATCTTGGCTCACCGCAACCTCCGCCTCCTGGGTTCAAGCAATTCTCCTGCCTCAGCCTCCCGAGTCGCTGGAACTACAGGCGCACGCCACCATGCCCAGCTAATTTTTGTATTTTTAGTAGAGATGGGGTTTTACCTTGTTGACCAAGATGGTCTAGATCTCTTGACCTTGTGATCCACCCGCCTCTGCCTCCCAAAGTGCTGGGATTATAGGCGTGAGCCACCTCGCCCAGCCAAAAAAGATTTTGTAATATTAGATGAGTTAAGAGAACTTAAGTCATCTAATATTTTGTAATATTAGATGACTTAAGAGTTAAGCTGATTGGCTTAAAAGAAAACCATCAAAATTAATAAGGGAATAATGTTATTCATTGCCTTTTTTTCGATGTGTTATCAAAGCTCTTTGAGAATGGAGGTTTTATGAAACTCAAGATCTCTGCAGAGGCTGGGCACGGTGGCTCATGCCTGTAATTCCAGCATTTTGGGATGTGAAGGTGAGCAGATTGCTTGAGACCAGGAGTTCAAGACCAGCCTGGGCAACATGACAAAACCCCTATCTCTACTAAAAAAAAAAAAAATTAGCTAGCCTGGTGGCACATGCCTGTAGTCCCAGCTACTTGGGAGGCTGAGGTGGGAGGATGGCTTGAGCCTGGGAGGCGGAGTTTGCAGCAGGCTGAGATTGCATCAGTGGACTCCAGCCTCAGTGACAGTGAGACCCCATTTCAAAAAAAAAAAAAAAGGTATCTTTAGGGAGGTAAAGGGTATTTGTTTTCTGCAGCATTTTTGGATTTTCCAAAAGAATGTCAGGACAGATGGAGGATAGTTCTGTTTGTATCCTCCAGTTTCATGTATGTTGAGGTATTAGTCAAACCATGGCCTTGCCTCTTGTGGGTAAGAGTGTATAGGCGAAGCACTGTTGTAAAATCAAGCCCAGGAATTGCAGATGAGGCTGGTGCTCGGGAAACCTTGCATTTGGAAAGGCTGAAAACCCAACGAAGAAAAACAGTCATTTTGGCAGATGTCAAATTTTGTATTGCCAGTTTTGACAATGTCTCTTAATAACACCAGAATGTTTAGGCAAGTATTTCTTGAAGGCTGATCTCACAGTGATTCTTCCAGATAGACCACCGAGATTGAAAATTATTAAACCCTACTTTTAATTGTCTGGTGCTGATTTCTTATGGCTTTTTAATTTGTTTACAAATTGAGCATGGTAACAGAATATTATAAACTGAGCTTCAGTCCAGTTCTAATCTGAAACAGTTATAGCCATTGATTCCTCTAGCAGAGAAAGCAGAGGCAGGAGCTGAAGCCTGGCTCGCTGCTGATCACGTCTGAGGTATTGGAACATGCCATGAGAAAGTCACAGGTAGAACGGAGAAGGTCCTGGTGACTTGGCCTGGCCCGATCCAGACAGGCGATTTAGGCTGACCCTGCCAAGAATAGACCCTGAGAAAATGGCTCTAACACATGGAGGCAAGGATCTGCGGAAGAGATTTACCCCATGATGACTTCCCTGTGTCTACCACAGCTGGGAACTTAGTAAGGCCCTTGTCACTTTTAAACCTATAAGAAGCAGAAAACTGGTTCATACTGTGCCCTAATTGGATGTACTTTTCGGTTTCAGTAGACAGTATGCAGCAGAAGAATGAGTGTAACATGATCCTTGCAACAGAAGGAAAGGACGTTTGATAGGAGAGGTCATTTGATAGGAGGCTCCACTGTGAGATGACCACTGACGATTACTTCTGCTGAAAACCTACCAGTTTCCGCAGTCAGCCGAAATATGATTTGTATATGCCATTTTCATTTTAAAGGTGCTTCCCAAGTGGTGTGATCGGGAGTGTGATGAGGGACATGGTTTGTGTTTCCATAACACATATATACCTTAACAAGATTTTTCAGACCATTTGACATATTTATATTATTGGCTATTTTTGCCAATTGTGTGGCCTTAGCTATTTACATCCCATTCCCTGAAGATGATTCTAATTCAACAAATCATAACTTGGTAAGTGTCCTGAGAGTTCCTGCTGGTCCTGGTATATGGCTATCATTTGCTTCTATGCTTACGCTGGCAGCTTGCCTTCTGGGTGGTTGAAGTTTACAGCCATGCATGTGGTGTTTCTTGGAGCTTTGCAACAGTGGCTTTTTGTTTGTTTGTTTTAACCTGTACTCTCAAATTTATACTGAATGAAAGTATTTAAAGTCATCAATCTTTTATAAATAGACATAGGATTGTTATGGAAGAGATTTGTAGCAGATTTTCTCTCCACATAAGATTTTGCTACCATTGTTTTCCTGATAATGTTAGATTTTTTTCTTTTGTTTTTTAAGTGTTCTTGGGAGTGGTGGGTACTTTGGTCATTTGTTCTGGTAAGTAGAGAATTATCATAGGCTTTGTACATGAACTATTTTTAGAGAAGTAGAATACAACAAAACTAATAAATCTACATCGAGCATAATTTGGAGAATAATATATATTATTGAATGCATGATATGGTATTAAAGTTTCTACTCTATGTCCTGTGAAATGCCCCCACATCCTATGAAGTGTCCCGAGATAAAATAATTGTATGGTTAAATAAGTCAGGATGCTTTCATATACTTTGCTGCCTTCTTAAAGATTTATAGTGCACGCTAGCTTAGTAAAAGCTTTGGGAAGTTCTGCAGTTAAAAAACAGGTTTCCTTCTGTTTAACTCAGCTAGTCCCTAAAAGTAATCAGTCATAAATTCTTTAAACATTTTTTTTTTCTTTTGGCAAATGACTTTAACATCATGGAACCGGTGGTCCATGGAACTTCCTTTGGGAAAGGTTGATATAGTTTAAAAAAAAAAAAGCACTGAAGAGCACTAGACTGCCACTAGGATGTTGTCCCAGTCACCTGTCAACTAGTTGTATTTGGGGTCATTTTTCATACCTTTCTGCATTGCCATGCAGCTACCAGCAATTGGGAGGATTGGATAAGAAGATTGCTAGGATCGTTTTTACCTCTGACATTCTGCAATCTTTCTTTGATGATTCAGAAGCCATTTCAGGATTTTTCTGGTGCTGCAGCATCCTTCTTGCAAGGATTGGTTCTTTGCAGTCAGAAGCCATGCAGGATGGTAGATGAAGGGGAGCCCATGCTGGATAACAGGAAACTCTATTGTTTTTCTTCTTTTCTCTTAGCTGGTTCCGTTTGTTTTTGGCTTCTCATGTTGAAGCTCTATTTTAGCAGGGCTGGATGTTCCTAACTGAGCGAGCGTTGTAAAGGCAAACACACTAGGCTCTCCCTTGTGTGGGAGAGCTCTGCTGGCTTCTGAAGATAGTGAAATTATGCTCTTGTGAATAAGCCTTAACGATTTATGTACAGGATTTCATGTTACATTTAAAATGTTGTGGCACATTTCAGATGTAATGTGATGTATATTTGTATTTGGGATTTGGTACTTTGATATCTAGAGAATTTTCTAAAAATTTTGGGTATTGTTCCTGAAAATATAACTATAAATGGGAGTTGGATAACCACATAAACACTGGTAGTATGTATTTTTACTATACCAGAGATCATTGGTGTAACTTTGAACATTTTACATAGCTTTTGATTTGTTTGTAGCCATGTGACATTAGATGATTGTTTTAAAGAAAAAGCAGACGTGGTGTGAAGCCTCCCATCAATGGAGATAGATCATGGTAGTCGAGGCCAGAGATGGTGTTAGCCTTCTTACCAAATTTAACGACGTGGATGGTGACCCAGATTTTTGCTTTTTGTAGCTCAAGAGAACATGATTAAACAAACTTAGAAAATAAATACCTTTCAGAAAGCAGATTAATTCAGATCAATGGAATAATTAATTTAGCTGCATGTGTAAGCCAATTAATATTCTGAAATTTTCGAAGGGAAATTCAGGGCACTGATATAAGTGCTGTCAGACCATTTGGATTTCTCATCTAAGAAGCGAGGAAATGAAATACAAGAAATAGATAAATCTCTCTTCTTCCTTTTGTACTCCCTCTCTAGTGAATCCTTTCTTGACAATTCTTAAGCATTGGACTTTTTTTTTAAAGGGGGATTTGGCAGTGTGTTAATTTCACAGGCCTTTCTAAAAGCCAACGTGTATTCCTTTGACCTCTTCACATAGTATTCTGAAACTCATGGCGTTCAACTTGGTGTCTTTGACTTGGATGGTCACATGGCCAGATGAGTTTATACTCTGCTTTACTCTTTAAATACTTCCTTTCCCTCTGTGGGAAGGGAAGATCTTGTGGATTTCCTTCTGACTTTTAGCAAGGTCCCATGCCATGTTGGTCCTCCCATGAGGGAGCTGGATTTTTTTTTTTTTTTTTTAATACATTTGACCCAATTTGTACCAGAGTGATTGCTCTATTTTTGGGATTGGTTTAGAGGCAGCTAAATGAAGCTTATTTTTCATCTGTAGTAAATACCTTTCATTTAATGTGAATGGTAAAAATCAAAGGGCAGAGTCTGAAATGAGTTGGAAAGCTGCATGTATCCAGAAGCTGCTGGTTTTCTTTGCCTGATAGCTCCATGGGAAAGGTGTGTGTTGAGCAGTTAGAGTGAGATTCAGGGCCAGCTTTATAGGTGATGTTTCTGCCTGTTACCAGTTACCTAGTAAAATTACTACTTTTGTTGGGTAAGTGGCCATCCCCATTAACCCAATGTGTCTTTGTTCTGGATAGGATGTAACTCAGCTAGTTTTGGGATTTGGAAACTACCTTGGGGGGTGGGGGCAGAAGCTTTCCCAAGGATAGTTTTTGTTCTTTATTTATTTTTTAAAAATATAAACACTCTCAAGTTTTTATGCAGCTTTCATTTATGGACTTGCAGGGACTGGTGGAGGCTGAATTCATGGAAACGGCACAACTCAGTTCCCACAGTAATATCCCTCCTAGTTCAGTTGGTAGCAGTGTTTCCTCAGTTTCACTTACGGAAAGCAAATGTCATTTATTTTATTTTCTTAGCACAGAGGAGGGGAATGCCTCTGTATCAAGTATCAGAGTGGGGATGATTACAATATCATACTTCACTGTGATGAAAAATGCTTTTTTTTAAAAAAAAATCATTCAGTTTCTTACAGGCAAACGGACATGGTTGAACAGTTGTGAGTCTGTGTAATCTGTCCCCGGTACTCTTCCTCCCGATGCTACCTCCTAGTTCTCTGGAGTGTGGAGCTGCTTAAAATTAAAAATGTCCAGAATGAGGATCTTCATCTGCCAAATCACACCTTCCTTGATCTCTACTGATGGGTGCACTCACCTCTAAGCCATCTCTAAACCAGCACTAAGTACCTGGAGGGCAAGGCCCAGGCCCATGCCCCTCTATCCCCCTATCTAGCAAAAGGCCTGATATACTAGGTGTTTTATAAACCAAGAGTCACTGTCTGTGACCTTTTTCTTGCCCCTCTTCTCATCTTGTTGTTGAGCTTGTTGGGTTTTGAGCCTGTTGACATTTTGCCTTTAAAGGCGCACAAGTCCCCTTCCTGTCCCTTCATTCCACTGTCAAGTGACTTTTGCTGGAGAAGTGATCCTGAGGCCTCAGTGTCTACCCATTGTCTACTGGGGTAAGGCCAGAGTGTGGCCGGGTTCAGCTTGGTCTGGTCCAGCTTTATTGGGTTTTGTCTCCACTCCTCTCCTTTATAGCTCTACTCATTTGTCCACAAAGGTTCCTAAACACCCCTCCTCCCCCAACTTGTCCACCTCCTGGCTTCTTTATTTGAAATGTCTCTTCCTTCGTACTGCCCCTTCTTTTTATTTTTTGAGACAGGGGTCGCCCAGGCTGGCATGCAGTGGTGTGATCTTGGCTCACTGGTGTGCAGTGGTGCAATCTTGGCTCACTGCAACCTCTGACTCTGGGGGTCAAACAATCCTCTTACCTCAGCTGCCTGAGTTGCTGGGACTACGGGCACATGCCACTGCACCTGACTAATTTTTGTATTTTTTGTAGAGATGAGGTTTCACCATCTTGCCCAGGCTGGCCTTAAACTCCTGGACTCCAGCGCTCCACCCACCTTGGCCTCCCAAAGTGCTAGGATTACAGGTGTGAGCCATGGCACCCGGCCTCTACTGCCTCTTCTTTACTGTCCCCCTTCCTTGCAGCTACTCAGGAATAATCTCAGATTATGTTTCTTCCATGAGGCCTTTCCTGAAACTGATCCAAACAATCTAAACCTCTTTTTGTGGCATTTTGCACATAAAATACCCTATATTTTTTATTTATATGCACATCTTTATCCTCTCAGGCATCTTCAGAATGCAGTTCATAGTGAAGCTTTCTGAATCCCCAGCCATGTGGGACCAGATGCTTTACAGTGGCCAGGAATGCTGTGGGACAGCTTAATTTGATTGCTTTCTTTCCTCCATGGCTAAGATCTGAGTGTAGTGTTAACTGGACTTAAAAAGCAAGTCCATTGTATCTGCATGGTCATGTAGTTCAGCAACACATGGCTTTTGCGTCTGGTGGTGTGAATAGTAATACCTGAAACACAATTTTATAACGTGGCTCCTTGGGCTTAGCCTGTATGGTGGGGGTTAGGTCTGTATGCCATTAAGACTGCATCGCTGGGCGTGGTGGCTCACGCCTGTAATCCCAGCATTTTGGGAGGCCGAGGCGGGCGGATCATGAGGTCAAGAGATCGAGACCATCCTGGTCAACATGGTGAAACCCCATCTCTACTAAAAATACAAAAAATTAGCTGGGCACAGTGGTGCGTGCCTGTAATCCCAGCTACTCAGGAGGCTGAGGCAAGAGAATTGCCTGAACCCAGGAGGCGGAGGTCGCAGTGAGCTGAGTTAGCGGCATTGCACTCCAGCCTGGGTAACAAGAGCGAAACTCTGTCTCAAAAAAAAAAAAAAAAAAAAAAAGACTGCGTCTTTGCTTGGTCTTCGTTCTCTTGGAATTAAGGTTTCTTATTTCTGTATGCCTAGGTTCTGTCTATTCTTGGACAGCTCCTATGCTGCTTCTTCCCTTCAGCCTTCTCTGATCCACTCCCTGCCTGCCTTCATCTGAGTACTTGCTTTTCCTCTGAACTCCCCTTTGCTTAGTCCACTCTCCTGTACAGACACCAGCCCCTTACCCCGGTTTGTAACTGTTATGGGAAGTGGCATGGAGTGTGATGGTCTGCCCATGGGCTGTGGGGTCTGACAGCCTGGCTCTTTGGCTGATTAGTGGAGTGACTTTGGATGAAATTAGAATATGCGATCCTAGAGGCTGAGACTGCAGTCTGATTTGGTGTATAGCCTTGTGAACTTAATCCTGGGCCTGGCACACAGGAACCACATCCGGAAATACACGTCAAATGAGTGAGTAAATAAATGAATGACCATACAAGGGCTCCATGGTATATTCTTGTAGATCATTAGTTAATTATCAACAATGGCTAATGATTAATGTTTGCTTGAGAGGCTGACTTTTTGTCCAATAGTAATGACATCCCGGGAAACACCAGGCAGAGTGCGTCTTTAATTCAGGATTGTATCTTTCTTGCTTGGCAAATTTAACTCTTTATTAAAGAGAGAAGAAAGACAAGTACTTGCTGCTTTTTGAATCTATAAGTTATAACCTGGCTTCTGTGTTAAATGTTGCACATGGGCCACATTGCAGATGATTCTATTTGGATGGATGTGTGGCTGTCACCTTTCACATAAAAATTGATTGAGCCAGTTGTAGTGGTGTGTGCCTGTAGTCCCAGCTATGTGGGAGGCTGGGGCAGGAGGCTTGCTTGAGCCCAAGAGTTTGAGACTGTAGGGGACTGTGCTCGAACCACTGTACTCTAGCCAGGGTGACAGAGCAAGACTCCATATTAAAAAAAAAAAAAAAAAAAAAAAAGGAGAGAGAGCCTCAAACTGACCAGAGTAGATGGACTAGATGGACTTGTGTAGAAAAACTCTACCCAAAGCTGGTTTCCTAATGATACAGTGTGAAACAATCCATGTGTTATACAGATAATATCTCTTTTGTTAAGCCTTATGTCATTTTGACAAAGACATTACCTTGATTGAGTATTGACAGTTTTTCCAAAATAAAATCCAACTCTTAATTGAGATTTGTGGCTGGGCACGGTAACTCACACCTGTAATCCCAGCACTTTGGGAGGCTGAGGAGGGAGGATTACTGGAGGCCAGGAGTTCAAGACCCAGACTGGGCAACTTAGTGAGATTCTGTCTCTCAAAAAAAAAATTAGCCAGGCATGGTGGTGTGCACCTGTGGTCCCAGCTACTCAGGAGACTGAGGTGGGAGGATGGCTTGTGCCTGGGAGGTCAAGGCTGCAGTGAGCTGTGATTGTGCTACCGCGCTCTGGCCTGAGTAACAGAATGAGACCCTGTCTGAAAAATAAAGAAAAAAAATGAATTTAGATTTTTTACTATTAAAATTCCTTAGGAAGAATTCCAGTGGGGGTCCTTGCTCATGTGGTTTGTTTTTTAAAATGTGAATATTATTATTTTATAGTCATACCTATGCAATGAACCTCCCCATCTAGACCCTTTCACTAGTGAGACTACCTTAGAGTGGGGATATTTGCTTAGGTTAGAGTATTAGCCAGAACTCTTTGGATTACAGATTGTGGGAATACAATTCACTCAAATTGGCTTAGCTGAAAAAAATGTCCATATGTATGTGCAATTTATAAACTCAGTTAACTGAAGAGTCCAGTGGGTAGAAATGGCATTAGACACAGCTGGAAAGGGGGCTTGAAAGATGTCACCAGGGTTCTCTCCCTGCCCTGCACCCTCAGGTTTCTGAGCCTCTAGTAGGTCAGCCTCACATGCTGCCTACGTGTACATCTTCCTCAGCTCATTTTGTGGAGGGCATGTGGGGACGTGCATTTCTTTCTTTTTTTTTTAAATTTAACTTTGTTTTAAGTTCTGGGGTGCATTTACAGGACATGCAGGTTCGTACGTAGGTAAATGCATGCCATGGTAGTTTGCTACACCTGGCAACCCATCACCTAGGTATTAAGCCCCTTATACATTAGCTGTTCATCCTGATGCTCTCCCTCCTGCATTTTCTTTTTTGTTGTTTTGCCTTTTGTGTTTTTTTGAGATGGAGTCTCTCTCTGTTGCTCAGGCTGGAGTGCAGTATGGCAATCTTGGCTCACTGCAACCTCCGCCTCCTGGGTTCAAGCAATTCCCCTGCCTCAGCCTCCTGAGAAGCTGGGACTACAGGTGTGCGCCACCACGCCCTGCTAATTTTTGTATTTTTAGTAGAGACGGGGTTTCGCCATGTTGCCCAGGATGGTCTTAGTCTCCTGACATTGTGATCTGCCCACCCCGGCTTCCCAAAGTGCTGGGATTATAGGCATGAACCACCACGGCCAACCTTTTTTTTTTTTTGGTTTTTAACATTTATTTTAGGTTTGGGGGTACATGTGAAGGTTTGTTACATAAATAAACACGTGTCTCAGGGATTTGTTGTACGTGATTATTTCGTCACCCAGGTATTAAGCCCAGTCCCCAACAGTTGTCTTCTTTGTTCCTTTCCCCGCTCCTAGCCTCCCCAGTCAGGTAGATCCAATTCGTCGTTTCCCTCTGCGTGTTCATCTTATCATTTAGCTCCCACTTATAAGTGAGAACAATGCATTTCTTTCTTAATCTCAGCTTAAGTTCACTGTTTTAAAAATGATTGTGTCAGAAACAGAGACCTCTGTAGCAGATTGGTGGGTAGTTTTCTTTTTTTAACCTTCTCCATCAGTGTTTTTTTACTTTTTAACTGTCTGATAAATGTGACAAGTACCCAATTCAGGGGGGACAGCATGGCCGGTAGGAGAGACAGTGGGTCTTGTTAAATAGCAGTGATGATGGGGACACTCCTCAACAGACCCCAATAGCTTCTCACCAAAGAAAGTTCCTACATGAATGGAAGAGGTTCTAGAATTCTGGTGGTGGGTTCATAGGGTGGCACCATGTGCACTGTTACTGTTGAGTGGACGGATGTGCAGAGGGGAGGGGTGTTGGCGGGTGTCCCTGGCCTAGCAAGGGTGGAGGGCTGCTTAGCAGTTGATCCAGGAGTAGATGTTAGCATCCCCACCACACAGCTACAGAAGGTGGTCCTCAAGTCCTGTCTGTTCATGTGACAGAAGTAAGAAAAGTGGTGGAGGGGGTCTTCCTTTTTTAAGTCAAGTGAGATTGGTATTCTCCAAGCTGGGGTTCCTGTGGGCTGTAAGGGTGTTTGGCTGGGCAGGCAAAGCTGGAAAAGGGTGATATGGAGGAAGAAATGGTGAGAACAGCTGACAATAGGATGCAGGAGGAACTGCCTGAACTGATCAGCTTCAGCTCCACATTCCCGTGTGTGTTTGAGTGAGAGCTGATGCTCACGAGTGTGTGAGCTGGGGGAAAGGTGGAAGTGGGTGTTGTTGACACAGACCTTGTCTTCCTCTGGTGGCTTTAACTAGGCGGGCTGGGGAAAATGACTTTCTTCTCCAGAACCTCAAAGCAGTTAATTTTGCTAATTTTTTTCCTTCCTCCGTGCTAGGTGAGTGGTAATTTTCAAAATCACAGGACATCTGTTGAAATTATTGAATGAGTGAATGCAAGGTCAGGCTGGAGGGAATCAGGGGCTGACCTGAGGGAGGGTGAGGAGGCAGGTGCAAACTGTTCAGGGATAGTATGGTGGGAGCCCGGGCCTCAGCTGGTCCTGGAGGAGCCTGGCCAGGGAAGGCTGGAAGAGGTGGCCCAGGTGAGCTTTGCCTGGGGACTCAAAGGGGCTAGGCGAGAGGTGCCTGCTGTTTCTCCTTCTCCTTCCCTTTTCCTGCAGTACTCATCTTCTGAGGGCTGACTGACTCCTTTTCCTGTGTCCATGGGGGATTCCTGCATAACGTAGACTCACAGATACTTTTTTAGCGTTATAAGGGCATGTGCTTATAAGGAAGGAAATTGAGGCACCTTTATGCAACAAATACTGATTGAGACCTCCTGTGCAGAGCACAGCAGCCCTGTGCTTCTGCCTTGCAGCCCGCCACTGCGGCTCCCCACACCTTGTTATGAAGGAAAACCTACAGTGTGGGGTTGGAGAACAACTAGATTTGTTTTCATATTTTGCATTCTTACTATAAATTATCACTCAAAATTGACCCAATTAACACAGGAGTACATTGTTTTAAATAATTAAAATAATAAAGATAAAGTAACAAACTCCTTTACCTACCCAACTCATTCTAATTACAATCATCAGTTCCAATGGACCCTTCCGAATTGTTTCTCACAGCATGTATGTATGTGTGTGTGTATATCACCTGCGTATTTTGAAACGTAAATACAGCCTATTTTAAATTTCATGCAAGTGGGAACATGCATTCTATAGCTTGCTTTTTTCCACTCAGTAGACCTTACAGATCCATTCTGTATACAGAGATTTAACAACTTCATAGTTGGTGGAAAATATTCCGTGTATGAAGGTCCCACAGTTTGTTTTCTTTGTGATGAACATTTAGGGTAATTCCAAAAGTTTTACTGTTTCAAATCATGCTGCATTGAGTATCCTTTTGTGTGCTTCTTTGTGCATGCAAGAAAACATTTGTCTGGGATGAGAACTCAGAAGAAAGCTCTCTGCATTGGAGAGCATGTGTGTTTTTAATGTCCATGCTTATTGCCACATCGTCCTTCACTAAGCCTGCAGTCTTTTACCTCACACCACATCTCACTGCCTCAGCAGTCATTTCACACTGCAGAGTGACCTCATGTGTTCTGTATTGTAGGCTGTACAAAAGGAAGTCTTGGGGGTTGGGTCTGGCTTCTCTCTGGGACATTAGTAGCATCTAGAGCATCTGGTTAGAGCAGAAATTCCACAAACCTGAGCCCTAGATTTTTGGAATCTATTTTGCATCAGTGACCAGATAAAAGGCACCAAAACTTATTTTTCTCTCCCTTGCTTTCGGTACCAGGTGCTTAGATACTGTTGTTTTTTTTTCAAGTGAAATATTAATTCCAGGCAGCTAATAGGTAAATAAGTTTCTAATACAAAAACTGAGTCTTAGTTTTGAAGTGTTTGCTCGCTGTGGTCTGGTTTCATGACAAATATTGATTGCCTTTATGTCCCTGTTATTTGGGGAAGAAAAATATCCAATCTGGTATGCCTCTGATGTCCCATGTTCTTATGATCTGCTTTATTTTCACACACAGTAAAATCTCACTATTATTAGGGTGTTTAGGGTTTGTGCTCTTACTTTCAAAATCTCTGAGGTGGTTTAGAAAAGGGAATTTGAAGAAAAGTGGAGCAGTTGGGAATGGAAGCAAAGTCCACCTGCCAAGGCGCTCAAGGGGAGCAGATTGCTGACACCTGGACATGGAATTGGCCTTGAGGTTTCCCAGCAGCCTCCCAAAAAAGAGCACATCCTGACACACAGGGTTTTAATCCTTTCGACAAAGGGAAGCACTGCACTCATTCACAACAGCACTTTCTAGGAACCACATCCAAAGAGGAATCTCCAGCGCAGGTCCTTGTCTGAGATACATTGTTGGGGCACAATGAGCCGTGTCTTCACCGTGCTTTTGTCAGGGTCAGAAATGACAGGCAAGCAGATGGTTCCTGCATTCATGTTTTTCAAGGGTGAGGGATGACATTAAACAGTGACATAATGAAAATGAAAGCACTTCTCGGTTCTATAAAAACACTGCTTTTTGATGATATAAATTAGTATAGGATGAAGAATGGGAAGATGAAAAAGGAGTAGTTTAACATAGCCATTATTTAATCATTCATAAAGTACTTTTTAAAGTATTTGTTATGTGTAAAATATAGCCCCATTAGACATATTCCCTCTTTGTGCTAACTTGGTTTAACTCAGAATACAAAAGGATATAGGAATTTATGCAACAAACATCCTCCTTTTGCCCCATCAAAAACCCATCTTTGAAGAGATGTGGTTTTATTATTTTACTCTTATGTAACAAAGAAATGGCCAATATTTTTTAAAAAGAAGAAATCCTTGAATGTTCTTCAGTAGATAGATAACAATAGGATATAATGAAACACTATATTTAAATAGCTGCTTTTAAACGGTGTGAAAGCAGCTTAAACTGCTAAATGTAAAATGCTGCCCTTTTATGTTAGTAATTAGCCCCTTGGGCACTTTTTTACAATAATGCAGAATTGAACTTCTCTGTGGGCTTACACAAATTCTGAATTGTTGAACTATAAATCAATAGTGAATCTATCTAAAGCTCTTTTCAGAATTTTTATCTGGCAGGAGTGAGATTAAAACATCCAATATTCTTTTTGTTTGTTTGTTTATAAAAAGTGATTTATTTAAAAAGAGAGAGAAACAGGAGAAGGAGAGAGAAGGAAACAGCTAACTCTCACACTGCATGAGAGAATCCAGAAAGGAAAAATGGAATCCAGGAGAGGAAAGCAGCTTCCACACAGAGTGGAAGGGAATAGAGAGAGATGGAGTTTAGGAGCGGAAGACTGGCTTCCACGAGAGAGTGTGGAAGGGGACTCCAGAAGGGAAATCCTCTGGAGAGAGAAAGAGGGCTTCCATGAAGGGAGTGTTCGTGGAAGGGGAAAACATCCAAAATTCTAAATTAGAATGTGGGGAAGTGGAGACAGCCAGCTAGAATTTGGTAAAAGACAGGTGTTTCATAAATCTTTTCCTAGACATCCATGGGTTGGTGCTAGTGTGGTGGGGTAGAGAAAGCTTTGGCGTGTTTTAGGTTGGCCAAATGAATCAGCTAATTGCGGTTATTAAAGCCAGGTGGGACAGTAGTAGGTTAAATGGCCTGGTTTTGATTTACCCTGAATGAAGCATCACAGGCACGATGAGGCTGGGATTGGAGAGGACATCAGAAACCTTCATGTGGGTCTGTTCCTTTTTCAGACCCACCAGCATGACCTGCCCTGGGTCACACAGTGAGAGATGAACCACGTGGGGACTCAGGTCAGAGCATCTGTCTCCCAGTCTGTTTTCTTCCCACTCACCTCAGTTACAGCTGTGAGTTCAGCTTGAAGTTGGGCATCTCCTATCTAACCAAGGGACAGGGTCTGAGAACCGTGGGGACAGTGATGACAAAAGATTGTTTCTTGAAAGCAAGCTGGGCACTGAGTCAACTTTTCATTATGTCCTTGATTATTTTCTTTGTGTAGTATCAGGATGGTGCAAAAGTAATTGTGGTTTTTCCATAATGTATCTTCCAAAAAGATAGTTTTCATCAATTTTCTCTCTCCTGCTTAATTTCATAAAATACTTTATTGCTTTCTTCATACATACCAGCCTCCAGAAATGGTTTGGCCATAGAGTGCCATATTTATTTTATGGAAATAGCCAGGGCACAGGCCAGTGGAGGTAGTAGGGCAGGAGAGAATCAGCAGAGCTGGTGAAGAAATACAGTGGGTCTTTCCTCAGTTCTCTTATTTTGTGTGGTTAGCTTGCCCTGTCTTTTTGACCATAACTGGAGGCGCAGTGGTTATTGCCTTTGTTATTAGCTGACACTGCTGGGCTAGGTGGGCTTTTTATGTAGGGTCCTGTGCTGAGTAAATGTTTCAGTTCATCAGCCAAGATCAAAGTTGGTGGTCCCATAAGATTATAATGGAGCTAAAAATTCTTATTACCTAGTGACATTGTAGCCATGGCGCCTTCGTAACATTGTAGCACAATTACTTCATTTAAGAAATAAATTTGGTAGCCAGGCATGGCTCACACCTGTAATCCCAGCACTTTGGGAGGATGAGGTAGGCAGATTGCTTCAACTCAGGAGTTTGAGGCCAGCCTGGTGAAACCTCATCTCTACCAAAAATAAAAATAAAAATAAGCTGGGCGTGGTGGATCATGCCTGTGGTCCCAGCTACTCGGTGGCTGAGGTGGGAGAATTGCTTGAGCCTGGGAGATGGAGATTGCAGGGAGCTGAGATTGCACCACAAGTGAGACCCTGTCTCAAAAAATGAAAATAATTCAGTGTAGTCACAGTTTTTATAAAGCATACGGTAGTGTAATGTCCTAGCTTTCACATTCACTCATCACTCACTACTGCCTCACTCAGCAACTTCCAGTCCTACAAGCTCCATTCATGGTGAGTGGTGTACCATGGTGAGTGGTATACAGGTGTACCATGTTTTGGCTTTTATGCATTATTTTTACTGTACCTTTTGTATATTTCGATACAACTAGTGTTATAATTGCCTATATTATTCAGCACAGTCACTTGCTGTACAGGTTTGTGGCCTAGCAACAATAGGCAATCCCATATAACCTAGGCAATACCATCTAGGTCTGTGTAAGCACGCTCCATGGTGTTCACAGTGAAATTGACTAACAATGCAATTCTCAGGACATATTCCTGTTGTTAAGCTCTGCATGACTGCAGTCGCCTCTATTTCTCATTGAATCTTTACCATAAACCTGTGAAGGAGATACTGTTAAAATCCTCATATTACAGGTGAGGAAACAAGGCTAGATGTGGTTGTATTGCTTGCACGAGGCCACGCTCCTGGTCATTGGCAGGACCAGGATTCACACCTGGGCTTCTGATTCATGTGCCCATGCTTAAGTGCTGGGCCATGAAAGGGAGTCCAGGCTCACGGGCTGATGGCATCTAAACACCAAGCAGAGGAGGGTGCGGCCAAAGTGCAGAGCCAGAGAAGAGACAGCAGGGGAGTTGACAGCAGAACCTCTCGGTGGGTCTTTCTGGCCAGGCTTCACATTCGTGCTCTTGATTAGTGGTTAGAACCAAGGTCTGGAAACCGGCATACAAACTTTCCAGATTATGGGCTCTGGAGTCGGACAGATGTGGGTTCAGTCCCAGCTTTGCCTTTCACTGGCTCTGTGACTGGGTTGAGCCCTTTTCACATCTGCTCTTTTTCTGTGAAAGGAAATAAAATGGCTAATGGTTATCACAGGCCCCGACTCCTAGAAAACACTGTACAGTGAGCCAGAGGTTTAACATGGGCCTCAGCCTCATAGCAGTCCTGTGAGGTAGGTGTAGATGAAGAAACTGAGGCTTGGGAAGACAGCTGGCTTGCTCTGGGGCATCTGGTGAGGGGCTGGCTGGATGGAGGATTGGATAGTGATAGGGTCCCTCCCGTCATACTAAAAGAGTTTCCTGGGCAGTTTGCTGGATTGAGTTTAGCTTCCAAAGCCATTTTTTAGGTGTTTTTACCAGACTGAGCTAGTTCATCTGTCCCACTGAAGAGCCTAAGACTGTAGCAGTCATAGAGGGTTTTGGGGGTGGATCTGGTGAAGAGATGAACTCAAAATGAGCCTGCTGGCCATAGGAGGCCTAGACCTGGACCATACCCCCTCATCATTTAGACAATAAAGGGTTGTTAATTTCCCTTGGCACACCAAGGACAGAAAGGGGGCTAGTTTAATGGTCAGGATCTGATTCTGCTGCAGCTGGAAGACTGAAGCCTGCTTCTCCATGGTGACCTGAGGTAAAAAGTTCAAAGCTTAGCACCCTACCCACAAGGCCCAGTGGTGTCTTTATATGTGACTTGCTCAGCTGACTTGAAATCCACCAGCTGTCTCTTGTTTTCTGCTTGGCCCAGGTGGAAGCCCCTGATCATCTCTTGCGTTAAATGCTGCTCAGAAAAGGAAATAAAGCAGGAGCTAGGAGCACAATGATGTCAGGGGGATTCTGGCCTGATAGGCGTGCAGTTCCTTGATTTGGAGTTGTGATAACAATCACTAACCGCATGATCAGGCACAGCCTATGTGGCACTTTATCATAGGGTCTGATTTTATCCTCACAGCAGCCTTGTGAACATTGCTGATATTTTACACACCAGGCAGCCAAGGTGTGGGGCTGTTGAATGACTTGCCCAAGACCAAACAGCCAGTAAACAGTCCTGCCCTTTCTGCCACACTGTGTTCCTTGGGTCACGGAGTCCTCCCTACAAGTTACTCAGGTAAGAGACCAAGGCTCACAGATGGGAGCTGCTTGCCAGAGCTAGGGCTCCTCAGGACCTGGGGATGGGCTTGCTTCTGTCACAGGTGCTCCCTTACCTCTGTCTTCTCATTTTAAGATGGGGGGGTCATAGCATTGTTGTTCATAGCAATGCTGTTGAGAGGATTAAAGGCGATTTTGCAAGGGAACCCTTTGTGAACAGCAGATGCTGACCTGTTAATGCCCTTGTGCATCAAGGCCACTTTCTCAGGCTTTTAGGCTCTGCCCTGCTCTGGCTTCCTGTCTCTTCAGCCTTCCATTCTGTCAGGAGAGGGGAAACTTTGGAGGAAGACTAATCTTGGTTTGGGTTCTAGATTTGCTACTAATGGGCTTTGGGACTGAACAAATGATCTTACCTCCCTTGGTCTGGCTTCCTCATCTATAAAATAGAGATAATAATCCTCATCTCACCTTTCATATGAGATCTTTGTGAGGAGTCAATACAAATAATATGTGAGGGAGTGCTCGTTAACCAGAAGGCATTAGTTAACCGGTCAAAAATAGTTCCAGGCTGGGTGCGGTGGCTAATGCCAGTAATACCAGCGCTTTGGGAGGCCGAGGTGGGTGAATCACCTGAGGTCAGGAGTTTGAGACCAGCCTGGCCAACATGGTGAAACCCCATCTCTACTAAAAATACAAAGATTAGCTAGACGCCGTGGCAGGTGCATGTAATGCTAGCTACTCGGAAGACTGAGGCACGAGACTCTCTTGGATTCAGGAGGTGGAGGTTATGGTGAGCCAAGATTGTGCCACTGCACTCCAGCCTGGGTGACAGAGTGAGACTTTGTCTCAAAAAAAAAAAAAAAAAAAGTTCCAGTGAGTCTCAGAGAGTCTTACCTCCCAGTGAAGTTCAAGGTTTGGCAGTATCTGAGCACTGGGCAAATCTTTTCCTATTTCCCCCTGGAAGTACTGTAGGGTTTTAAGAATTAGTCACACACTACACCCATTAATGATTACTGCCTTTCTTTGCCTTAGGATTTTTTCCCTTATTGTGGCCTAGTCCATGGAGGTTGGAAAGAGGAGATGTCCCTTCCTTTCCCTTCCCTTTCTTCAGCAAGGGGCTAGTTCCTGCTTATAGCTCAGGGCTCACCCACAGCAGAGCACTGTGTGGAAGCCTGGTAGGGGCACTGGGTGAGTAGTTCTGCAGCAGAAAGGCCTACTGCTGAGGTGCTGAGGTCAGCATTTTTAGCAGCAGGGAACTCGGTGACTGAAAGCAGAAAGACCAAGTACAGTGTGAGGACTCTGGGGTTGGTGTTTGTGGCCGCATTGATGGCTTAATGGAAGTGCGTTCCCCTCTGTGCAGTGAACTAGTAGGGCAATGAACTGTGTCTTGGGGCCTGCACCCTTTGATTGCAGGCACCAGGCTTAGCATTTTATCTGTCTTGCCTGTCTGAACAACAGCCATATAGTAGTTGCTAGCATCCCCATTTTGCAGGTGAGGCAGATGAAGCTAGGAGGAGTTAACGAAATGACTCTTTGCTGAGGGGATAAACCTGTAAGATGACAGATGGGGACTCTAGTCACTCTCTTCACTGTTTCAGTGCTGTGCCCAGCACTGAGTGCGAGGGATGTCATGGGGACAATGCTGAATTTGGAGTCAAGTGGCCTGCCTTGAGTTTCCGCTCTGTAACTTCACTTCTGTGTGAACTTCACTTTCCTTATTGGTCATAAAGCAGGAAGTAAACATTTAAATGGGATCTGTGTGAAAGTGTTTTATACTCTGAGGCTGTATACACCTGGGCGGCATCATCCTTATGGCTGTCTGTTGAGAGAGGGTCTCGAGGAGAGGACTTAAGGCCCTGAGTCCTAGTTCCACTCCATCTCCATGATGCCAGTGCCACACTGGGCACTACACAGAAGAGTCACACCTGCCAACACAGCTGCAGTGATTGTGCTTGGGAAGAGGTTGAAGTTGCAGAAAGCAGGCGGTAGAGAGGGACTGAAAGAGCCAATCAGGCCAGAAGCTTGGCAAGACCCTCCCTCCTTCCCTACCCTCCAGAGAGAAGCTGCATCATGATTTCTTCTTTGTCTTTGTTTCTGTCTCTGTCTCTCTCTCTCTCTCTCTCTCTCTCTCTCTCTCTCTCTCTCTCTCTCTCTCTCTCTCTCTCTCTCTCTCATGCTCTCACCCAGACTGGAGTACAGTGGCATGATCTAAGCTCACTGCAACTTCTGCCTCAGCCTCCCAACTAGCTGGGACTACAGGCACATGCCACCACACCCGGCTAATTTTTGTATTTTTAGTAGAGATCAGGTTTCACCATATTGGCCAGGCTGGTCTTAAACCCCTGACTTTGTGATCTGCCCACCTCAGCCTCCCAAAGTGCTGGGATTACAGGTGTGAGCCACCGTGCTCAACCATGCATCATGATTTTCAAAGGCCAGCTTCCTGACTGTTCCTTGAGCTCCTTGAGATTTGTGGAGTTTACTGTGCTTGTGAAATGCAAACCACAAATGATTCTGGCCTTATAATGGATAGGCCTGTGACCCAGCCAGGCCTCTAGGTAAGCAAATGATATTTCCTAGTTTTAAGTATGAGCAGAGCATAGTTAGTATCACATCTTCATCCTCCTCCTAAATCTGTCTTTATTTTGTCTGATGAATAACTGAAGTAATGGATTTTGTCATGCCACTAGCTGGGTAGCCACCTGAAGCCAGAGTTCTGATATGTGGGTCTTGACTGCTTTCTGTGCACTGTGGCTTTGCATATGGGGTGCTGAAGCTGGGGAGGTGGAATCAGCTGGCGTGCTGTCTGTAGAACTGAGGGGACTAGCTTCCTGGGGTGGAAGCAGCTCTGCTGTCTGAACCACAGATTGCTTGTGTTTGATCTTATGCTGTTTTCTTATTTCTCATAAGCATGTGGACTCCTTGTGGGCAGGGACCCAGTTTTCCCTTTCTCTTAAATCCTCTACAGCTCCTGGCATGGGATGTTTGGTAAATAACAGACCATTTAATAAAGCATCACTGTCTACCAGGCACCCTGAGGTTGCTTTGATTGTTTTGACTGTTTTCCTACTAGGTATCTGGTGGTCTCTCTTTCCAGTGCAGGAACAGTGGTGGAGGTAGAGACTGTGATTGCTTAATGAAGATAATCAGATTTTGCATAACCCAAACGTAGGGCTCCCATCAAAGTAGTGGTTCTAGGGCTGCAACCTCTTCCCAAAGATGTTGTAACACTTGTCTTCAGAGCCAGTTTCTGCTTTTCATTTTGCTTTGCTTCTGGCTAAAAATGGGATGATCCTGTTGCCACTGACCTTACTTCCCAGTCTTTTCTTAAACTCTTGAGTGTTTGTAAGAAAATAAAATCTATCTTCAAAGAATCAACTTTTCTTATCTTTGAGAATCTTGAGTGCAATGTGTCATGGGCTCTGAAGAAGGTCTTACATTGACATTTTTGAAAATGCTCTGAGGAATGGCAATATTATCAGAATTATGTGTCCAGCTTCCCAAGCTTACTACTTTGAAGGAACACATTTACACAATTCTGATGTGTTTATTAAACAAACAGCCTTAACACTTTGCAGTCACACTTCTTTAAGTCTGCAGTCTTGTCCGGCCTGACTTTATCTTTGTGCCAAAAATTCCTTTACCTTTTCTCTTTAGCCTTTGGCCCCAGGAAAATGGGAAAGTGAGATATTTTACTCCCGGCCAATGCCTGATTTGTGAGAGCTTTCCTCATTCCCTAGCAAGACACATTTTCCTGTTACATCAGAGTAAGGGGACTTGGTTCTGGGGTTCTGCATAGTGATGCCACTTGCCTAACCCTTGCTGGGGCTTGAGGGTCCGTGGGAACTGATGTAATCGTACCATTCACAGCTGTCGCTCAGGTTATTTACGGAAGTAGATGGAATTACTTCACTGACCAGCAGGGCTTCTTTTGACTCAGAAGAGTATGTCAGTTTCTGCTTTTTTTTGCTTACCTGTTAAAAAACCCATTTTTGATACCAGGAAAGTTAGACAATTTAATCTGTAGCAGAGGGAGCTCTATCCTTGCTGCGTGAAGCTGTGTGAGATGACAAAGACTGTTACAGAAAGAGGCCTCTTGCTTATAACTGGAGCATATTTGACCTGAGTCAGTGTTCTGCAGCCAGGCTCAGATAATCAGCACTGGTCACTGGCACCTGGCATTGGGACCTGGGGGCAAAAAGTAACAGAATTAATTGGTTTCCGGTAAGTGTTAGGGTTGATGGCATGTTCATACTTTTAAAAAGAAGCCTTATTAAGATATAATTCACACACACTAAACAACGTAAATCATACAATTAAGTGTTTTTTACTGTATTCACTATTGAGCAACCATCATCAAAATCAACTTTAGAACATTTTCCTCACCCAAAGAAACCTCATACCTATGAGCTGTCACCCCCATTTTCCATTCCATTCCCCTTCCTCAGCCCTAGTCCTAGGCAGCTGCTAATCTACTTTCTGTCTGTGGATTTACTTATTCTGGATATTTCATATAAATGGGATCATACAATGTGTGGCCTTTTTGCCTGCTTAGCATAATGTTTTCAAGGCTGATTCCTTACTGTAGAGTGTATCACTACTCCGTTCCTTTTTATTGAGGAATAATCTTCCATTATATGAACATACCACATTTATCTCTTCATCTATTGAACATTTGAGTGGTTTCTCCTTTTTGGCTATTATGATAATATTGCTGTGAACATTCATGTGCAAGTTTTTTTGTGAACTTAAGTTTTTAGTTCTCTTGGCTATATTCCTGGGAGTGGAATTGCTAGGTCATATGGTAACTTTCGTATTTTGAGGGACTGCCAAGCTGTTTTCCAAAGCAGCTGCACCATTTCACATTACCACCAGCAACATGTGAAGGTTCCAATTTCTGTACGTCTTTGCTAACACTTGTTATTGTCTATCTTTTTAATTATAGCCATCATAGTGTATATGCAGTGGTGTCTCATTGTAGTTTTGATTTGTGTTTCCCTGATGACTAATGATAGTGAGGATCTTTTCATGTGCTTATTAGCCATTTTGGAGGAGTATGTATTTGAATCCTTTGCTCATTTTAAAATTGAATTTTAAAAATTATTGGTTTGTGGCTGGGCATGGTGGCTCACTCCTGTAATCACATAATCCCAGCAGTTTGGGAGGCCGAGGTGGGTGGATCACCTGAGGTCAGGAGTTCAAGACCAGCCTGCCCAACATGGTGAAACCCCATCTCTACTAAAAATGCAAAAATCAGCCAGGTGTGGTGGCTTATGCCTGTAGTCCCAGCTACTAGGGAGGCTGATGCTGGAGAATTGCTTGAACCCGGGAGGTGGAGGTTGCAGTGAGCTGAGATCATGCCACTGTACTCTAGCCTGGGCAGCAGAGTGAGACTTGGTCTCAAAAAAAAAAAAAAAATTGGTTTGTAAGACTTCTTTGTATATTCTGTATTCCAGTCCCTTTTTGGATGTATGATTTACAAACATTTTCTCCCTTTCTGTGGGTTGTCCCTTCAATTTCTTCCTTTCCTTTCCCTCCCCCCCTCCCTTCTTCCCTCTCTTTCTTTCTCTCTTTTTTTGGTTCAAGCAATTATATATATATATATATTTTTTTTTTTTTTTTTGAGACGGAGTTTCCCTTTTGTTACCCAGGCTGGAGTGCAATGGCGCGATCTCGGCTCACTGCAACCTCCGCCTCCTGGTTTCAGGCAATTCTCCTGCCTCAGCCTCCCGAGTCGCTGGGATTACAGCCATGTGCCACCATGCCCAGCTAATTTTTTGTATTTTTAGTAGAGACAGGGTTTCACCATGTTGACCAGGATGGTCTTGATTTCTTGACCTCGTGATCCACCCACCTCTTCCTCCCAAAGTGCTGGGATTACAGGCTTGAGCCACTGCGCCTGGCAATTTTGTATTTTTAGTAGAGACGGCGTTTCTCCATGTTGGTCAGGCTGGTCTCGAACTCCTGACCTCAGGTGATCCGTCTGCCTTGGCCTCCCAAGGTGCTGGGATTACAGGCGTGAGCCACCACACCTCTTTCTCTCTTCTCTTTCTCTTTTTCTCTTTCTTTCTCCAAACTTTTGCCCTATTGGCCAGACTGGAGTGCAGTGGTATGATCACAGCTCATTGCAATTCTGAACTCCTGGGCTCAAGCAATCCAAGTACTTCAGCTTTCTGAGTAGCTACAATTACAGGTATGTGCCACCCCACCAGTGGTAATTTTAAAAAATTTTTGTAGAGACAGGAGTCCTGCTACATTACCCAAACTGGTCCTGCAATCCTGGCCTCAGGCGATCCCCTGCCTTGGCTTCCTAAAGCATTGGCATTCCAGGCATGAACCACTGCATGGCATTCAATTTCTTGAATGCCTTCAAGCACAAGTTTTTACTTTTGATGAATATACCTTGTTGGAAGGCCATAGCTGGGTCACGTCTTCAAGGTTGCCCGTTCCAACTCCCTTGTCTGAGTGATGGGAGTGGTCAGATCGGAGGGGCCTTGCTGAGGATCACAGACCCAAAAAACCAGGACTGGAGTCTAAGTCTCTGGACTTTCACCTTGGGGCATTCTCAGTTTCCACCCCACTGTTTCTGAGGGTGGAAAGGTTTGGGTGTATATGTAGGGAAAGATAATTGGTAGGCTCTGAGCCATTCTCATTCCCCTTGCAGCACACAGATGTCACACTCTGCTCTGCTTATAAGTGAGACCTGTGTTCCCTTAGTTCATTTGTTTTTCATCAGGGAAGCGTCCTGTTAGGAATTTGGTCCTTCTTTCAGAAGGTACACTATGTAGCCTGGGGCCACACTGTCCAGAATGGTAGTCACTGGCCACATGCCATTATCAGAACTTAAACTGATTAAAGTTAAATGAAATTTAAGATTGTTTCTCAGTCATAAAGCTATGTTTTGGCTGAGCATGGTGACTTATGCCTATAATCCCAGCATTTTGAGAGGCTGAGGCAGGATTGCTTGAGGCCATGAGTTGGAGAACAGCCTTGGAAATATAGTGAGACCCCCTCTCTACCAAAAAAGAAAAAAAAAAAGGAAGAAAGCCAGGCATGGTGTTGTGTGCTTGTAGTCCTAGCTAGCTACCCAGGAGGCTGAGGTAGGAGGATTGCTTGAGCCCAGGAGTTCAAAGTTGCAGTGATTTGTGATCATGCCACTGCATTCTAGTTTGAGCAACAGAGCGGGATGCTGGAAAAAAAATAAAAGCTGCATTTCCATTGTTCCTTATCTATGTATGGCCATTGTATTAGAAGATATATGGGTTGTCTCCATGATTGTAGCAAGTCCTGTTGGGCAGCAGTGGCTCTACCCACTGGCATTCTGTCCACCCCTGATCCAGTGGTGCCGTGGACATGCAGCTGTGATCTGTCTTCTGTGGGTCCCTCATCTACCTGCTGCTCAGGCTTCTTCTTTATGTAGGTGCCTCTGAACTTCCTAGCAAGCCCCCTACCCCACCTCCAGACTAGATAATTTGTGGGCCCTGCAGGCAGAGACACTTCTTCTGCATAGTTTTTGGATGTGGTTGCCAGAATAAAGGCTAGTGCCTTTCCTCACCTCAGCCAATAGATATGACTTGCAGAAATGGAGCTGAAAGATGCTTGCAAGGAATGTGTTCTTTCTTGGAGAGGTTAGCTCCTAAAAGTGAATGATGAATGAATGGATGAATTGATCTGCTCTTTGGAAGGTATGGAAGAACTTTTTTTCCAAAAATTTTATTGATATAATTGTAATAATTAAACATTTATGTGCTATTTTGATACATGCCTATAATATATAATGATCATACTGGTTGATTAGAGTATTTGCCACCTCAAACACTATATCTTTGTGTTGGGAATATTTCAAATCTTCTATTTTGAAATATACAATAAATTATTAACTATTAGTCACCCTATTGTGCTGTCAAACACTAGAACTTATTTATTCTATCTAACTGTATGTAGGTACTGATTAACCAACCCCTCTTCATCCCCCTCCACCTCCTCTTCTCAGCCTCTGGTAACTATCATTCTGCTCTCTATCTCCATGAGATCAGCTTTTTTAGTTCCCATATGTAAGTGAGAACATGCGATATTTATCTTTCTGTGCCTGACTTATGTCACTTACCATGATGGAAGTTGGAGTTCTTTTGGCTGCATTAGTTTGTGGCCTTTTGGGTGGGCACTTCATTTTAGAGGCAGTCAGTTCCAAGAATCTGCAAGATGCTGAGTGGAGTGGGGCAAGAGGCAGGAGTTGGAACACTGGGTGTTCTGAGACAGTGGTATGGGGGAGACTGGTGTAGTCCTGCTGGGTGCGCTGTGTGGGGGTTCCGTGTATTTCAGGTGCCTGTAATCCTGAGGGCCATCTGAGCCATCGATTCAAAGTCAACAGGGCTATGGAAAGAATCAAGAGCCCTCTATACATGAGGATGTTTTACCACATCTTAGTGATGGAAGACACTGTGGTTTGGACCAAGCTAGGATATTACAGACTGGAAATGATTCTAGGGACTATCTCAAACAAGAGAGAGGATTGATCCAGAATTATAGCAAATTTATGGTGGCACAACGGAGACTGGCATCCAGGGCCTCTGGCACTTTGCCATAGGCACATTCCAAATGCCATGTTGTATGTCTTCCTTTACACAAGGACAGGTCCTTCATGCACACATGCAAGCAAAGCAACTTCTTGGAGACATTGCCCAGGCTTAGATTTTAATTCATTTAACCCACGTTCGGCACTCAGTCCTGCCTTCAGGCCCCGTTTGCTACCCTCATAATTAGAAGGTATTAAGAAACCTTTCAATTACGGCAAGATCACGAGGGTTCTCATTTCTTTTTCTTATCTGAAGCCTATCTCTAGAATCTATTTTTTGCAGGGAGGACTGTCCTTGACTTTAATGTAAGCGTTCAGAAACAAAGAGACTTGTTATTTTTGAGGTCAGCCTCGTCTACCCTCCTCCACCAGACTCTGAGAGCCTTGAGGGCAAGGACAGTGTTGTCTCTTATCACTACTCAGGGACTGGTGCAGAGTGTTCATTTGGTGGATATCCATAAAATTCTCATTTGTAGGAGAACTCCCTTTTGCTGGGTTTCTCTGGTATGAGGTCCTTTCTCCCTAGGGTCCTGAAACTTTACCAATTCTAATTTAGAAATAGTGACCGAAGAAATGGAATAATTCTTCTGTCCATGGCCGGGGGGAGGTGCTCATTTTGCCTTTGAACTTAATAAGAGCGGGACAAGAGTAAGGTTTTGATGAGAATGTAAGGGTTATTGTTTCCTGAACTGGGCAGTGGGTGGATGGAGCCCAACAGGACATCCTGGGACGGATTCCCAGAGCAGCGAGAGGGCAAGCACAGAATTGTGGAAGGAATTCTGTGCCATAAACACAGAATATCTTATTTAATAGTGGAACTTTTTTGCTCTCTTCTTAAGAGGTGGAAAACAGTTCTTTCCAAAGACAAGCTTAATGACTACTGTGCCAGCACACAAAACTACAAGATAAATTAAAGTATCACTTTAGCACCAGAAATACAGTTTACAAAAGATTTTTATGAAAATCTTTAAAACACGTTGAAAATGTCCTGAGGCTTAGCTGGTGCACTTTTAAGTTTAGTTACTAGGAACAGGGCTCTAGGGAAGAGCTGATGGAGTAGGATGTGACCTAGGTCAGGGTACCTGCGCACCTGGCCTTTGAAGCCTCTTTCGGGGTTCGTTTTAATTAACTTCTTGTTCAGCTTTCACCATGGTCGAAGTTTCTCTGGTTGGAGCAGAGTAAGTTTTCAGGCTGAATTTCTTGGATCATTGCCTTTGTTTTCCTTTTCACATAGCCTGTGGATGTCTGGCCTTTTCAGCCAAGGAAAGAAAATGGAAATGGTTTTAAACACTCACTCACTTGAGCCATGAATTTCAACCATGTATTAATTTGCTTATTTTTAGATTTTTGAGTCTTCTGAGAAGCAATGAAAATGACACAGGGGCAGGCCACTAGGGTCCTTTGGAGGCTCTGCAGTGGCCTGGAGCAGTGGCCTCTGCAGTGGCCTGGGGAGAATGGAACTGTGCCCTCCCACTTGTGCTACCCACACAGCAGCCTCCTCCCTCCCTCCCTCCCTGGTGTGTGTGTATCTGAGGTTCTGCTTAGCGTTTTATTTGGGGAAAAAGTTTCTGAAAACTTCTTTTGTAGGCAATAGAGGAGAGATTGGTGTATGTCTTATCCTTACTTGAGTTGGCAAGAACTCTGGGCTGAATGTTTAGGGCTGGGCTCTTGTTCTCTCTACCTAGGAGTGAGACACAGGGTAGATTATGTAGTGAGGTCTCACTTGCCTTTAACTCATGGTTATTGCTTAGCTCTTTGGAGCAGCAGAAGTAAAAATCCTGGTATCCTGAAGCAGCACAATCCCTGTGATAAGTGATTTCTGTGTGTTATTGATAGCTTGAAAAATATTGTGTTACCTCCATGCTTTAAATATGAAATAAAGGTTTGGATCAGGACATGAACTCATTCCTCTCATCTTCCAGAGCTGCTTTCCTAGGGAGGAGAAGACCCAGTGGTGAAGAGTAGGTAGTAGCATGTTAAACATGGTAGCTTTGCAGTAGGGGAGGGGGGCAGTACAGTGGGAATAAGCTAGAGCTAATGATTCAGTGGTCAGTATGAGGCTTTGCAGGTTTTTGTTATTTTCTGCTTTGGGTGTAGGTTTTGCTCTGCAAAGTCTGAAGGTGACCTATTTAATTCCTATATATTTGGAGCTCTCAGGATGTGCCAAAGATCAGCCCAGTTCACTGAACATTAACTGAGGGAGTTAGGAGTCCTTCCTGACCTCAGGAAGCTCACAGTTCAGCTGGGGATAGATGGCCTTTAGCTTGTGTTTAAGGGCTCCTCTGGTCACAGGTAGTGACCAACCCTGCACAGACTAGATTAAGCCGAAGAGGAATGTATTGGCTCACATCACTGGCCAGTCCACGGACAAATCTGGAGTCAGCTCAGGGGCTCAAATGATGTCACCAGGATCTGGTTTCTCTCTCTCCAGCCTGGCTCCACTTCCTGTGTGTTGACTCCATTCTCAAAAATTCTCAGACACGACCTCCCCTCGTAATTGCAGGATGGCTGCCAACAGTTTCTAGGCCTACGCCTTCCTACCTTCCAGCAAAAAAGATCGTGAGAGTCTTTGTCCCAGTCCTTCCAGATGGAGCCTTGTTTCATCCATTGGCTCAGATTGGCTCACGCATGTCTGGAACCAGTTGCAAGGCCAGAGACATGTGCAGCACTGCTGACGTGGGGCTGGGCCGTGTGCGTCACCCCTCGACCTGGGGAGGAGCCAACTCTACCCTAAGTTCCTGGGCTAAGAATGGAAAGACAATCAAGTGTTGGCTACTGGGGAAAGGTAATGATGTAGGCTTGAACTCTGGCCTGACCCATTGTCAGGACAGCCTGAACTTGGGGCTGTGTTCCCACCTGACATAGCCTTAAGTCAGAATTTATCCCAGCATGAGTATAGCATCTTATTACCATGTGGTTTTAGCTGCACTGTGGATTTAGACACTAAATCTTGTCTTCCCTGGGAACATTGTTCTTCCTAGAGGTGGGGTGGAAAAAGCTTATTTCAGGTAAGCATTGGGACCTTGACCCTAACCTTCACGGTGATTACTGTTCAAGGTTTTCAAACACGCAGTGAATAAAGACAGCTGGTGCAATGGCACCCCCTCCAATTGGCTCTGTTATCCAGATAAACATATCTTAATCTTCCTGAGGTTTTGTATAGAGGAGTGGAGAATTGTACCAGCTTTTCTCCTCACCAGTTGTACATCTTGACTTTGTCACCGAGCCTGGGATTCCTTGTCTGTAAAAGAGTAACCCCCTCAGAGTTGCTGTGAGAAAGGAATGAAGTGATTTGAGTAAGGCACAGCCCCTGGAACGTAGTACACAGTGCATAAGAAGCAGCTATTGTTATTATCTCCTAATTTGTCAAATGAGCAGGGCGTGTTGCCAGATAAGCTCTTTAAAGTTTTAATGTTCACATTCTATAAATCTAGGAAAATCTTTCCTCTCCACTGCCCACCCACACTTGGATTTTGAGCACTGTGTCTTCGCTGAGGGTATGATGTGAGGAAGCTCTCAAACATCACAGCCCTCACAGAATGTATAGCGTTCCCTAATTCACAAAGGAGTTTTCTGTCCCTTCTCTCATTTGTTCCTAGAACAATCTATGATGAAACAAAGCAGGTGTATCATAATTCCTGTTTTATAGATCAGGAGACCTAGGGTTTAGAGAGATCGAATGACTTACCCAAGGGCATAGTGGCTGGAAAGTTGCAGGGGGACGAGGGTCAATTGCCAGAATCTTCTCAGAGAGCATTCTGCTACTCCAGTGTGGATTTGCCTTTCTGATATAATTTATTAGATATCTACCATGGCTTCTGATGGATTTGACTGGAGGACTGCATTGGGTAGCTCATCAAAGAAAGAAGCCTTGAGTTCATATAATAAAAAATAAGATTGCTTTTTTCCTTTTCCCTTTGTTCATTGGCTTGATTTATTGGGATTGTATTAGCAAACCTTTCCTGCCATTAAAGCAAATGACCTTAGTTTGTGTTGTATGAAATAGCGTAAGTCAAGTTTACAACATTCCAAAGTTACGGTCAGTAGCTTTCTAATTAGAACCTGAAGAGCTTGCCTAGCTGAGGTTTAAGTCGTTGATCTTGGAAAAGGTCAAGTCTTCTCAGGGAGGTTGGGCTGTTGTGAATGACGGCTAGACCCTCAATTCTTGGTCTATTAATATGTGGTCCCTTTCTTCCTATCCACGCACCTCCTTAAAGCTTTGTGTACTGTTAGTATTTACAGTACTAGATGATAGTTATGATGGCATTCGTTATTTGAGATAAATGGAGTTTGCCTAGTAGCCAATAGACTATTGTTAGAGCATTATTAGTATTTTTATAGGTCTTTTGGATAGCACTTTATTTCAAGATGTTTGAAAATGCAGACCAGTTTAGTCAAAAGCGTTGTACATAATCTGTCCATAGTGTATTCTGTTATTAGAACTTCTGGAATCATTCTGAGATTATACCCAGCTAGATCATACAAAATTATACCAATTAAAAGGAAAGACTTCAGTTTGATTTATAGAATATTGGAGAGAAATCTAATTTTATTGCTTTTAATATTGAAGTCAAATTTTGATTTTTCTTTTATGGTTAATGTTACCTGGGTCCTAAGAAAGATTGCAAACATATTTTCTTATCTTTTTTTTTTTTTTTGGTAGAAGCTTTATATGGTATTAGCTTTTACATTTAGGTCTGTGGTCCATTTGAAATTAATTTTTCTATGGTATGAGGTGGGGGTTAAGAGGTTAATTCCACCTACCTCCCCTGTTGGGTATCTGGTTATTCCAGCAACATGTTGAAAATGCTTTCCTGTCCCCATTGAATTGCTTTGGTATTTTTATTGAAAATCAGTGGATCATATAAATTTGGTTCTGTTTCTAGGGTCTCTGTTCTGTTCCATTGACATTTGTCTTTTTGCTATTTTTGCACTGTTATGATTACTGATGCTTTAACTCTTCACATTGGATTATGTACGTTCTCCAATTTTTGTTCTCCACCCCCCACTGCAAGATTGTGTCAGCTATTCTAGGTCCTTTGCATTTCTATCTAAATTTTAGAATTAACTTGTCAATTTCTATAAAACAGCCTCCTGGGGTTTTGACTGAGATGATGTTGAATCTATAGGTCAACTTGGGGAGAACGATAGCTTAAGAATATTGAGTCTTCTAATCACTGAGTATGATGTATCTCTTAAATACTCTCTAATTTTTCTCAGCAGTGTTATTAGTGTAGCAGTCTTACATGCATATTATTTATAAAATTACTTTTATATTATTTTGGATTTTATTGCAAATAGAATTTTAAAAAGAATCTTCTAGTTGTTACTAGCATATGGAAACATGCTCGAGTTTTTTTATATGTTGCCTTATACATGTCATCTTGTCACATTATTTATTAGTTCCAGTCGTTTTTGAAGATTCTTTAGAATTTTCTATGAACACAATGATTTTGTTAATAGAGTTTTATTTCTTCCTTTCCAATGTTTATTTATTTTTGTATGTAAGTATGTATGTGTTTTTCTTGCCTCATAACATTGGCTTAGACCTCACATACAGTGTAGGAATAGAAATGGTAAGAGTGTAGACATCCTTGCCTTCTTGAACTTGGGAAGTGTTTATTCTTTCATTATTGAATACAGTGTTAATTGGAGGTTCTGCACAGGTGTCCTTTATTGGTTGAGGAGGTTTCCTTCTGTTTCCAGTTTCCTGAGAGTTTTTGTAATGAAAGGGTGTTGAATTTTGTCAAATGTCTTTCCTACATGTATTGAGATAATCATATAGTTTTTTTCTCCTTTATTTTATTGCAGTAAATTTCATTGAATTTTGAAAGTTAAACCAATTTTGCATTCCCAGGACACACCTCACTTGGTCCTGATATGTGATCCTTTTCACATATTGAGGGATTTGATATTCTAGTATTTTGGCATAGGCTTTTTACATGTATGTTCTTGAGGGATATCGGGTCAGTACATTTTCTTTGTAATGTCTCTGTCTGGTGTTGGTGTCTGGGTTGTATTGGACTCATAATGTGAGGAATACTGGTATCAGTTCTGTCATGACCAGCAGCAGAAGTCTAGTTTTCTTTAAGTGTATAGAGTGATGACTGTTAGGTAAAAAGTTAGAATTATTTTAATGATCAGCCAAGAGTCTCTGCTTAGTAACATGAGATATCTGTGAAAGAGCATAACTGTTTTGTGTGAAGTAGTGCATCAGAGAGGCTGGGAAATAAGTGGGTTGAACAACTCATGCCATTCCTTATGCTAAAATTGTATTCATATTTTGTTAGCAAAATTTCTTTGATCACTGAGGGAATGAATTATCTATCTGATTGCACTCATAATTTATAGAGTTATCAGTTAATATGATTTTATTGTATGTTAATATGAGTGTCATTTTTTTCCTTTCTCCCCTCTTTGGATTGTATTTTTTCCAAATAAAAGCTTAAATTCACGAGTCGGCTAGTATTGACCTGCATCTGTTGAGTTACTTGGTGTAAATTTGGCTACCTGGCCTCAGATAAGAACGTGTCTTTTTTAAAATCTGTATTGGTGGCATTGTTGGTTGCTGCTCCCGCTGTGGTTTGCTTTTGTGAAACTTCTGTTGAAAAGAAGGGTTATGAATTCAGTGTCACTCAGAGCAGAGGTGAAGTATAGAATGGAGTTAGAAGAAAACAAAGCGTCAATTTTGGTGAAGTAGAAATCATTTATTAAATAAGCAGTGGGTGACAGGGAATTGGGAGTAACCATCCTGGTTCCCATAGTGATGGTGCATCCAGGAAAATTACAGGGAAAAAGGGAATTATTATGGAAGAGTTTTGGGTGTGTGTTGTCATGCTTTCGGAAACTTGCCAATTTCTACACCTCTGTCTTCAGATTGTCGTGTTTAGACACACATCCCACACAAAGTGCTCAGCAGAACTTCTTGTGCTTGTCTTTATCCCCTGGAATCTAGAGGATGGCACCTCTGGGGGAGTTATTGTCTCACATGATTTAGAAAGACCTCCACTGTTTTTTTCCTAATAGTCCAAGGAAGGTGGGTAAGTTGTGGGCCAAGCCTGGCACCTATAAGCAGGGACCTACAACACTGCTTGAAGCACCTGGTGACCTCTTATTGACAGGCTTCCTCTCCCACTGTTGTCCCCACTTCCGCAGGTGGTGGGTGGCCTAGCACAGTGCCCATGGGGTGGCGTACATGTTCTCCGAAGCCACCCTCCCTGGCTCAGTGCTGCCTCCATAACAGTCTCATTTGTTTCTCTGTAGTATCCTTATTAAAACGGTCTTGGGGACCATTTGCCTAAAATGTTCCCCAGCATGAAATGTCCCCCACACTTGCTCTTTACCTATGCACATCCTTTTTTTTTTTTTTAATTGAGACAAGGTCTTGCTCTGTTGCCCAGGCTGGAGTGCAGTGGCACAATCGCTGCTCACTGCAGCCTCGACCTCTTGGGCTCAAGCAATCCTCCTACCTCAACCTCCTGAGTAGCTGGCACTTTGAGACTCCCACCATACCCAGCTAATTTTTAAATTTTTTGTAGAGATGGGGGTCTCAGTATGTTGCTTAGGCTGGTCTGAAACTCCTGACCTCAAGCAGTCATCCGACCTCAGCCTCCCACTAGGATTACAGGCGTGAGCCTCTCTGCCCAGCCTCTTCCTCATTTTTGTAGACGTATCAAGTCTGGCCTCCTTCAGGAAGCCTTTCCTAACTAACTACTCAAGCTCCCCCTGTTTCTTTCCTTTCGGATCTACTTTTTGCATGTGTATGGTTTAATATACCCTTAAGAATGATGTGTTTGGAATCGTAATTGAGAAGACAAGGTTTATGTTGGCAGATATAGTCTAACTCTGATTTTTAGAAAAGTGATACAGAACAGACTTAAACAAAATTACCTGACATTCTCAGGTAGGTTTTGGGTATTTGGAGATAAGAGTAAAAACATGTCTTTAAAGCACCCAGTGGGAAGTAAAGTGTGCAACAGCCAGAACACTTACGTTATAAAGTGTCAGAACAGATAATTTAGGCTAAAAGAAACAAAGTTGAATGATTTGGGGGCTTGATTTCTCTGGCTTTACCCCCTGGATTATTACCTGTTTCCTTCACTTCCAGACTGGTAAGATTTTCCTACAGAGGTACCGTCTTATTAATGGATTCTTCCCATCACACCCACTCTGTTTGAATTTCTGAATTATCTTCTCCTTTTGGTTTCTGTACCTCAGCTTTCTTCTTACTGAGGCTTCTCTGACATTTTCTCTGAGGGTATTGCTATCAGTCAGACATGATTTCAGGCTGTGTAATCTTGAGCAAATCAATCTTTCTGGTCTACTTTTTAAAAAAGAACAAGGAAGCTTACCTTGCAGGGTGGTTAGAATTTGAGACAATTTATGTTGCATGCCCAGCAGGGGGCAGGTAGCTAATAACAGGTGTGCACTTGTATACCAGGAGTCCCCTTGGTCTTTGGTCTTTGCACATCATAGATGCTTGGTAAGTGCTCTCTCAAAGGATTACTGACATTACAAGTAGGGTAATGTTTATAGCCCAGGGGAGGTGAGTGTCATCAGGCCCAGGTTTCTATGCCTATGTCTGCTAAATTGTTGCAAAGTTACGTTTTCATCCTATTTACCAAGTTGTGTTTACAGAAGACTAGTACTGTTATAACAAAGCCCATTGAAACAACACCCAGGAAGTAGACCGCAAGAAGTCAGTGGATATCTTTCTCTGTGTCCTTTTTGGGGATCTGGAAGTGAATAAGGGAGAGAGAAAATGTGGAGTGCAGAGGATGCTGCCTGGAGGTGAGACTTTGAACCACACGATTTTTCTCAGTTATGGAGCAACAGCTCTGTCCCAGGCATTGCCTCCAGTCGTCACAATCGCACCATAGGGCTGAGATTTTTTTCAGTCCTACTGAGGAGTAAACAGGGGCCCCAAGAGGTTGCATGTGGAGGCGCGTGTGTAACATTTGGAGAGAAGTTACCAAGTGGGCACTTCACAACAGGGAAGAGAATGAAGAGTTGGATAAAGAGAAATGTTAAGCACTTTTTGGTTGTACTGGAATTTTGTCATGTCTCTTGATTTTTAAGAAAAGTGGCCTACTGGCTAGAATTTGAGACTTTTATTATATTGTTCAGTTGGCTTTTGCATGTATATTGCTTTTATGTTTATTGTTTTTGACATGTTTTTTCAGAACCCTTTAAATTGGTTGGATTTTATGTTGTTCTTAAGTTTGACGAGGTAGGCACTTTAGCTGAGAGTAGAGAGGCAGTGAGTATGTTAACAGAACACAGCAACCTCGGACTCCAGCCACCTCTCTGCTGTTATCCAGTAGTGTGACATTGAGCATGATGCGTGACGTCTTGGCAGCAGAGGTGCTGGTGCTCTGTGTCAGGCTCTGGGACCCCTGACTGAGCATGCCTAGGATCACGAGGAAGTTTTTGTTTCTGTAGCGTTGGCTATAACTGCACAGCCAGTGGGTGAGGATGGCTGAGATACAAACTGAGAATTTTGCACTTGAACCTAGGCTCTTTGCTAGATCAAATTTCTTTTGATGTCTTAGCCACGCCCCCTCTGAGATATCTCTCCCCAAGTTATTAATATATCTGTGTTTCCCATCATGGCTCCCCTTTTGTCTTGGCTTCAAAGAAGCTCAGAGCTAAATTTATTGCTTGATTATAGTTACTGGATTAGCCAAGGTTTAAAATTTATGTTTTTAACTTTTTTATGGGATTCCCTCCCCATTTTTATTTTGATAGTCTTACTGTTTATTGTATATCACCTTAAATCCATTTGAGAAGTAGATTGGGTCTATGTTTAAAAATTGCAAATGTGGGAGGAGGGCCATGAGGCAAATGGGACACAGATTTGGGTGACTTTGGCCAAAAAAGTTTGGGGTAGATTTTTGTGTTCTCTGTGTTATGTTATTCCGTATCAGATGGTCTTTGCAGCTCATTTTTCTGTCGTCTTCTGTGTGGTCAGAATCAGGGAAGAGTTTTTCTTTAATGATTTGTTTTCCTGATATAACAGTGCTGGCGGGTAACATTCAGTTCTGACCTTGTAGGCAGACCTGGGATTCCCAGAGGGTTCAGGGACCGCAGCACTCACTCTTCTTTGTGACAGGCCTGAGGCAGCTTCCCTGGGGTCCCTAGCCTGCCTCCTCCACCGCTGCTGTGGCTGTGGGCGCTGAGCACGAGCAGCTGCTGCCTGACGCTCCTGGATAGGGAAGGATAGATTTTGGGCATAGTTACTAGGAATCACTGCCTCCTTTTTTCAGCCTGGCTTTTACAAGTAGTTTTAATTTACTTGACAAACGCTTATTTGGCATTTCCTTACAACATGCTGGGTACTGAGATGGGTACTGTATTTTTAGGCATTTAACTGATAATAGCAGCATCGTTAATTTGCAAATATGATCTATCCATCATATAGACAATACATTTCAGAAGAAGAATATTAAAGACTCATAGTAGTGGACGTATACAGCTGGAGTAGAGAAACCGGAGCCACTCGGTTACCCCAGGGTTCAAGGTCAGGGCCAGCATTCCCATCTCTCGGTTGTGTTGTTGTGTGGGAGGGCCTCCTTGGATACCTCTTGACAGTCATTCCAGGTACTTGAGCTAAGGAGGAAAGTGCCTGGGGCCTTCAGCCCTTTGGTGTGGCCCCCAGGGACGCCTGAGTTATTTCCAGAAGTCGGGTGGTGGGTGGAGTGTGAGGGCTGGTCTCCCTGCCTCTCTCCCCTGTGTGGCTTTTCCTTTCTGTAATTCAACTGATTGCTTTTCCTTCCAAATTGCTGGCTTAAGCTTTATCTTATCTAATTTTATCTCCTCTAGCCTTGTACATCCAGAGCATCATTAGGGCCTGTGCTCATTCTGTCCCTCCCACTTCTGGTCTCCCTCCACATCCTGAGGGGACAGGGACAGAATCTGCATAACCTCCGCATCTTCCTGCCTGGGAGGGCGGCTCGGGTGGTGCCTGCAGCCTCTGGAACCTCTCCTTTCTGTGTTCCCCTCGACCCCACGGACGTATTGGTGTTTTCTGGGACCTGGCCCTGCTTTCCGTGTCCCTGTCTCTCTCTCTGCCCACTGGTTTCTGTGACCCACACCCTTCCTACCCCATTCTGCCCCTTTTGCTCCCTTGCTTTTCTTACCTTCTGTCACGTTCACATGCTCACTATTTCTTTTTACTCCAAGCATCTGTTCATTTAAATCATGAACTGCAGTTGGCATAATTAAATATGTAATGTGTTTATTTTAATGTCAATATGTCTCTTCATACACATATTAGTAAGAGATTTATTTGGCTGTCAGCGCTGGGCCAGATCACCATTTGCAGATGTCCACTCATGCCAGCTCCCCGGAGGGACGTTTCTTACGCACTTCTTCGATTCTCTATCTCCCTGTCTCTTTCTGTCTCTTTGCTCTGTGTACATCTCTCTCTCTCTATGTCCCTGGCTTTCTCTCTAACACAAATCACTCCAATAGGCCAGCACCTTTTTCTCTCTGTAAACCCCAGTTTGTAGGTATACGAAGGACCCAGGCAAGGGTAGAGGAACCGAAAAGCACTTGTTCATGCTTGCTCACACAAGGACCAGTGGAGACCTCGAACCACATGCCACGTCTTTATTATCCTTGCTGCTTGCTCCTCAGGTACAGCAGCCTTGTGACAGTTTGGAATCTGAGCCTGGGCACTCTCCCCTGAGTGCATTGCTGATGCAAAGTCAGGCAGGAACAATCACAGCCTCCCCTCACCTGTGGGTCCCAAGTGATCCCCCTCCCCAAATAGATGTAGGGAAGCCATCTGGAGTGGAGTGACAGGAAGCAGAGGATCCAGTACTAGAATAGATTACATGGTATGTGCTTGTCACTTCTGTTTAAAGGTAAATAAAAATCCATCTTTGGCTTAGAATTCTAGCCTCTTGACCTGTGGGTGAATATTGACTGGCAGGCTTTACCTCCCATGTAGAAAAGGGTTGCCTACCGGGGTTATAAATTAGAGCTCTGCCTTGGATGGATCTTCTTAATGTTTTCTGTGGAGTGGAATTAGAACACGTTGTTTCTTTTGGGGTTACAAAAAGCAAACAAGGACCCCTTTCCTCCCAGACTAGTGGGAAGTAGACTAATTACTTGAAATCCTGTGTTATCAGCCATAAAAGGGAGTTGAAAGCTGGAGCATTTATGAAGATCTTTATATATCCTAGACCACAACTTTCTACTCCTTTTCTGGAAGAAAAAACCTGCATTTTAGGTTTAGGTAATTTGGCCACATTTTTTAGGCTATCAAATGCAAAGTTTATGTTTCTAGAGTCTTGCATTTTAGCAGAGATATCATCACTTAACCTCCCCGAGTGAAAATTCCTGCCCTCTAGGTGGTAGGGAAGATCAGATATGCTGTGTGTGTTAGCATGCTTAATATGTGTTCAGTAAATATTAGCGACGGATCAGCCGTTGGGTGAGATTGCTGAAGGCCTGCGTAGCTCTTCTGGGCTTGTTGGTTGGTTTTGTTAGAATGTCCGGCTGGACCTAAGATAACCCATGTTTGTGCTTCTGTGGACACTGGTGCTTTCAGGGTCTTAACTATATCGTTTTCATGGAAACTTTGAGAGGACTCATGGCTCCAAAAGGGGCTGAAAAGTTTTGAATTTCCGTTTTTCTTTCCTCGCAAAAGATTTTAAAGCTTAAGTCATGTAATTAATAACAGGGGAGGTTAGGAGTCAGAGATTTTTCTTTTACCCTGGTCATTTTTAAAGCTGTACTTGGCATGGCTTGAAGCAAATTCGTGTCTTCTTGACCATTTATTTTTTCTTTTTAACTGAGAAAATAGATTCTATCTCTAATGAAATAATTGTAAACAGCCTTGTTAACATATGGTACTGATTTTTCACAGAAGCATTGTTGAAATGCATGGGAACTACTAGGTTAAAAGACATAAAAATAGACAATCCATATAGTCCAGAAGGTACCTCCAAACTAGGGGATCCAAGTAGCATGAGAAACTGCCTAGAGCGGGAGTTGGCCGACCACGGCCCCCAGGCCAACCGGCCTCGTGCCTGTTTTTGTACAGCCTGTGAACTAAGAATAGTGTCTTACATTTTTTAATGTTTGAACAAATATCTGAAGAATAGTAATAGATTATGACATAAAATGAGACAAAATTCACATTTCGGTTACCATAAGTAAAGTTTTATTGGAACACAGCCACACTAAGCCATTTACATATTATCCATGGTTATTTTCCCGCCACAGTGGCAGAAATGAGTAGTTGTCTAAGATATTTGCTGTCTGGTTCCTTACAGAAAACGTTTGCCAATCCTTGGTCTAGATGGTGAGGAATTTTAGTTCTGATATGTGTTAATTGATACATGATTTTGTTTTGAAGTTCAGCTTTTAACTTTGGGTTATTTTTTTTTTCTACTTCTATTTTTTACTAATAAATACAGTAAGAAGGAATACATCACCCATTAGTCTGACCGCTCAGACTACCCCTTCTAATGTTTTTGATAATAAAATTAGCATGTGCATTTTAATTTTTATCTCAAACAGTATAAGAAAGCAAAACCTGTCTCCTGCATATTCCCTTATTCCTGTCCTCTACCCAGTGTTAATATTTAGTAGTTAACATTTCCAAAACATGTTTTGTGTTTGTACTAGAACATATACATATGTATTCTTTTCAAAAAGCTTTTCTGAATGAGCTTAGTTTACTAGTAAAAATACTCTTATTTAACCTTTTATTATGAAAAAATTCAAATATGTATAGCACAAGACAGAAAAGTATAACGAATCATTCAGCTTTCATACTCTTTTTTTTTAAAATTAAAGTTCTGGGATGCATGTGCAGAATGTGCAGGTTTGTTACATAGGTATACACGTGCTGTGGTGATTTGCTGTACGCATCAAACTGTCATCTACATTAGGTATTTCTTCTAATGCTCTCCCTCCCCTGGCCCCTCACCCACTGACAGGCCCCAAGCTTTCATACTTTTTTTCTTATGGCCGACTTTATTTAATTTGTGGAATCTATTTCCTGCATTATTTTGAAGCAGATCTCAGGTATATTATTTTATCTCTAGATATTTTAGTATATATCTCTAAAAGATGATAACTTTTTAAAAAACATAACCACAGTCTGCTAACATGTGAGAAAATGTAACTATTTCTTAGTGTATATCTGAGCACTGGGAATTACCTATCATTGTCTCCCCACCACCCACAGTTGTCTTTTAAGTGTCATAGTTTATTTTACTCTGAATTAGGATACAGGTAGGTTTCACACAGTGTGACTTGGTTGCTGTCCTTTAAGTCTCTTTTAATCTGTCTTTTCCCTCTATCTCTTTTATCCTCCTCCTACTACTTATTTTTTAAAGAAATGAAGTTATTTATTAGAGGTTTTACATCCCATGGTATTGTTTAATATGTTCCTCTGTCCTCCGACTTTCCCCTGAATTTGGTAGTTTGATCTAGAGGCTCATCACATTCAAGTTTTGTTTTAGTTCATTACCCCTTTTTAGCTAGGCTACTTCATTGGTGAAGTAGTACCTCCAATAGGAGGCACTTAATATCTGATTAACCCTTTTTGTGATGTTTTATGTTAGCACTCATTGGTGTTTAATGTGTAGATCAAGTCATTCCTTGTGGGTTGTAAAATGATGGATACTCTTAGTTCTATTAATTAATTTCTTTGCTATTTATTGGCTAAAATATTTGGTTTTCCCCCCATATTTACCAGTTTTTGGAGTTTTTTTTTTTTTTTTTTTTTTTTTGAGACAGTCTTGTTCTGTCTCCCAGGCTGGAGTGTAGAGGGAAGATCTTGGCTCACTGTAACCTCCACCTCCAAGGTTCAAGCGGTTCTTGTGCCTTAGCCTCCTGAGTACCTGGGACTACAGAAACATGCTACCACATCTGGCTAATTTTTGTATTTTTAGTAGAGATGGGGTTTCACCATGCTGCCCAGGCTGGTCTCAAACTCCTGACCTCAAGTGATTTGCCCGCCATGGCCTCCCAAAGTGCTGGGTTTATAGGCATGAGCCACTGTGCTTGGCCTATTTTTGAAGTTTTGAGTTAACTTATTAGCACCCTTTAACAGTGACTGGTTTGTTTTGTTTTTTGTAATTTTTAAAAATATGATGGATTTTAATGTATTTACTGTATTCTGCTGAGTTACCAATGCTCAAATCGTCCCCCTTGTGGTAGTGTGAACCTTCCCACATTGGTCCCTGTGTCTGTTTGGCATGACTTTGTAGTCTCTGACAGCTTTCTCTCTATCTGGTACAACAAGATGTTTTGGATTCGTCTTACATGTTTCTTGCCCTGGGTCTGTGATCAGCCATTTCTTCAAGGAGTCAGTCCTGCTGCTTTTTAGTGGGAGATAGTATTTCAGGACAAAATTTTGGGTTCAGAGGTACACATCTGTAAACAAACAAACAGCTTTTTATAGTAAAAACACATACAGAAAATGCATACAGCATAACACCAATGTAATCTGGATCAAAAAAACATGGCAGAGCACCACAGCGGATGCTCTTTCTGAACAGTCTTCTCCCACTTCCCCTCAGAGTCACTGCTCAGTGTTTATGGTAATGACTTCTTGATTTTCTTTCCTGTTTTATCATTTAAGGCAAAATACGTCCCTAAGCAGTATAGCTTGGTTTTGTCTGTTTTGAATTTTATTGAAATGGATCATGCTTCCTAAATTCTCCCTGCCGCCCCCCAAGGCTGAGCTTTGCTCTGTCAACCAGGCTGGAGTGCAGTGACTCCATCTCAGCTCACTGCAACCTCTGCCTCCTGGGTTCAAGCAATTCTCCTGCCTCAGCCTTCCCAGTAGCTGTGATTACAGATACTCGCCACCATGACCAGCTAATTTTTTTTATTTTTAGTAGAGACAGGGTTTTACCATGTTAGCCACACTGGTCTTGAACTCCTGATCTTGTGATCTGCCTGCCTCAGCCTCCCAAAGTGCTGGGATTACAGGCATGAACCACCATGCCCAGCCTCCTGAATTCTTTTTATATCTTGCTGCTTCCATTCAATATGAGATTAATTCATTTTAATTTTCTTTGCAATATGATTGTCCATTGGATGAATAGACCACAATCTACCCATTCTGTTATTGATGTACAGTCAAGTGGTTTCTAGTTCTGTGCTGTTAAAGAAATGCTGCTAATCTTGTATCTGTCTCTGGTTGCACATGTGCATATGTTTTTGAAGGATATATACATAGAAGTAGAATTGCTGGGTTAAATGATATGCGTGTCTTCTTTCCAAAGTGTCATGCCAGTTGATGTGCTCGCCAATACTGTGTGAGCATTCCTGTTGCTTCACATTCTTGCCCACACCTGGAGTTGTCAGACTTTAATGTTTTTGTTTGTCTGTTGATCAGAAGTGATATCTGCCTGTGACTTTAGTTTGGTGTTTCCCTGATTACCAGTGAGGTTAAACACTTTTCCATATGTTTAATTGAGTATTGGATTTTCCTCCCATATGACATTTCTGTTCAAGTTGTTTCAACAAGTCTTTGGTTCATTTTCCCATTGAGTTATCTTTTCTTATTGATTCATAGGCATTTTTGTATGTATTAGATATAGGTTCTGATTGGTTGGGTGTGTTGTGAATTTCTTCTACTCTGTGGCTTATCTTCACTCTCTTTATGGAGTAACACAAGTTCTTTCTTAACACAAATGCTATTTATTTATTTATATTTTATTGAGTCAGGGTCTCACTCTTTTGCCCAGGCTAGAGTGCAGTAGCACGATCTGAGCTTACTGCAACCTCTGCCTCCAGGTTCAAGCAGTTCTCCTGCCTTGCTCTCCTGAGTAGCTGGGATTACAGACATGTGCCACCATGCCCAGCTAAGGTTTTTTTTTTTTTTTATGGTAGAGATAGGGTTTTACCATGTTGGCCAGGCTGGTCTTGAACTCCTGACCTCAAGCCATCTACCTGCCTTGACCTCCCAAAGTGCTGGAATTATAGGTATGAGCCACCATTCCTGGATACAAATGCTTTTTAAAGTCTCACTGTAGGATGTCTTTCTCTACTCTGTTAGGACATGTGGTATAGAAAAGATTTCAAGTATAGTAATTTTATTATATACTATTTAGAATTATATGCAATATTTTTAAGTTTTATAACCTTGCTTTTCTACTTAAATTTCCTTTCAAAAAAATTGACACTGAAGAAATAATAGTGTCACATTGTTTGCACCTTACTTTTTGTTTAATTCTGGAGCTCTTTCTACATTATCTATATGCCAGTCTACTTCATGCTTTGTCATGGTGGTATGGTATGGTATTTTTTTTTTTTTTTTTTTTTGAGATGGAGTTTTACTCTCGTAATGTCACCCAGGCTGGAGTGCAATGGCATGATCTCGGCGCACTGCAACCTCCACCTCCTGGGTTCAAGTGATTCTCTGGCCTCAGCCTCCAGAGTAGCTGGGATTACAGGTGTGCACCACCATGCCTGGCTAATTTTTGTATATTTAGTAGAGATGGGGTTCACCATGTTGGCCCAGCTGGTCTCGAACTCCCAACCTTAGGTGACCCACCTGCCTCGGCCTCCCAAAGTGCTGGGATTGCAGGAGTAAGCCACTGCACATTGCCAGCATGGTACTTCATGGAAAGAATTAAGGTTGTTTCTTGTCTTGTTAAAATTGTGCTGTAAAAAACTCTTCTACATAATCTTGACATAATTTTGTGAGTACATCTATAAAGCAAATTCTAAACGTGGGAACTTCTGGGTCAAACAATTTGATCGTTTTAAACATTAATAGACGTTAATATTTACTCCCAATTAATTCATGTAAAATAGCAGTTCGTACAGCCTAAATTAGGAGGTCTAATTAGTCATATTCAGAGAAATTATCTGGTTATGAAGTAATTTTTTAGGCCTAACCTGTATCAATGACAATATGATTACAGTATTTTCAAAAGATTGACACTTAACCATCCTTTGTGTTTCAAAGGAGTGAATGATAATTTAGCCAAATAATAGTTTGGAGCAAATTTTGTGGGACAGCCTGCACTTGTGTGGAGCAAATGCCCCGTCATGGTGTGAAACAGGCACGGAGAAGCCTGTTCTAACAACTGTTGATGCTCTTTGTGACAGATAGCGTGAGGACTCTCGGGCTCCTGAGTGATCCTCCTCCCCAAATGGGGGAGTCTGACCAGTCTTTCAGATCTTTGATTTTATTCAAATAGAAATGCTTTTTTTCTCTCATTTCAGTAATTCTTTGAGTATATCTGTTTTTCTTCAGATGTTTCCTGAGTGTCTGTGAGGAATAGTGAACACCATGAGGAAGGTGGAGGATTGACTGTGAGATACACTGTTTGTCTTCAAGTGGATTACCATCGTGTAGCAGGAGTTGTTGATATAGTGTATTTGTAGAATGGATTTTTACCATGAGTGGGTATAACTCCCTCCAGGACATCATTTAAGTCATGGCAGCCGAGCCAATCACAAAAGACTGCATATTTTATGATTCCATTAATATGAAAGTCCCAAATAGGGAACTCTATAGAGGCAGAAAGTAAGATCAGTGATTGCTTCAGGCAGGGGAGAGTGGGGTGGTAAGAAGGTGATAACTAAAAGATATGGAGTTTTTTTTTTTGAGGTGACAAAAATGTCCTAAGATTAACTATGGTGATGGTTGCACATATCTATGAATATATTAAAAGCCATTAAATTGTGTACTTTAAATGAATTGCATGGTATGTGAATTATGTTTCAGTGAAGCTATTAAAAATATTAAACAAAAAAATACAGCTTTTTTTCTAAGCTGTCTCCAAGAAGTTTTCCCTGTAGGTTTCATATTTACTTTAATGAATGGGTGATAAAGAATTCTCTGGTCTGGACTGGATGCAGTGGCTCATGCCTGTAATCCCTGCACTTTGAGAGGCCGAGGAAGGAGGATTGCTTGAGCCCAGGAGACTCTGTCTCGACAAAAATAAAATAAATAGCAGGGCATGGTGGTATATGACTGTAGTACCAGCTACTCAGGAGGCTGAGGTGGAAGGATCACTTGAGCCCAGGAGTTTTTATGCCTTCTGATTTATTTTTATATCCAGTCAACCTCTGTCAGCCCATCAGTGAAGGCCATTGCTAATTCATTAAAAGATCTGGGACTGAGGACATGCAAGTCATAATTGGGATATTTCATGGACTGGGGATTGGGGGTGGGGGAAGGACACAGATCTGGCAAATTCATTCTGTGGTCTAACTCAGAGAGGGTCATCTTGTCCCAAAGTGTCCCCTCAGTCTTTCTCTGCTTCTCCAGTTATTAAGACTGTCCTGTGAAATAATGAAAAATATCTAGAATATGATATGGACAAATGCAGGCCTAACAGTAATTCTTAAGCCTTTCACAGATGGGCAGGGTTGGGGGTAGGGACTGGCTGGAGGTAAAGAGAAGGCTTCCTGAGACAGAGGGGGCTGGGGCTGGCTCCCACCCAGATGAAAACCTGCAAATCTGGGGGAGAAAGCTTCATGCACTATAAAAAGGTCACGAGAACCTCCAGTCCTGGGATGATGCAGGCAGGGGAAAAATCAGATGGGACTTTCCCCAGTGAGTCATGAGTCATTTGCCTGGTGATTGGTGGGAGTCACCTGTGTGTTGTGCCTGTTCCCAGTGGGAGGTTAGAGCTTCATCTCTGAATTAATATCAAAAGAAGAGCTGTCTTTACAAATCAATATGCTTCTCACATGGGGGTGGCATATTTAGATGCAAAGGTTGGCGTGGCAAATGGGATGGTTTGAGGGTAGTGGGGCATCTGGGTTAAAGGCTCAGGCCCTGGTGTTCTACAGACTTGGGTTTGAATCTTAGCTGTGCTACCCTCAAGCACTGTGACCTGGCAAGTTGCTTCGTTCCTCATTTGAGGAAGTGGGGCCACTGGAGCTCCTGCCTCTTGGCTTATGGGTGGTGGGGAGGATTAAATGAGATGAGCACATGCAGCATTTAGCACAGTGCCTGGCATGGAATAAGTGCTCCATAGGGATTAGCTAATGTTTTATAATTCTGGAGGGGAGGAAAGATGGATGTTAAGGTTGGAGAACTATGGATCCTTCCCCTTGTATTCACAAAGAGAACCATGCCATGAGGCTTTTTTGGCAAGTCACTTTAACTTTTTGGGCCTAGGTTTTCTTAACAGTGAGATGATGGGTGGTTCTAAATCTTTCCAATTCTGCCCATGACTGTAATCCTATGATTCTGCAGTTTTAAAGCGCATCTTAATGAATACAAAGTACTTGTCAGAATATTTCCTTCTTTGATCCTCCCCACAACATTGATGGGCCAATGACAATGCCTGCCATTTTTGCAGATGAGGCAGCAGGGTTGGCAGACATTTAATGACTCTCCCTCACAGGGCCGTGGAGCTTGAGAGAGAGCATAAGGCCAGGTTCCCTTTAAAAATGGGTCGTATGTAAAACAGATGTACCTCAATTGGGCTTTTGCCGTTGTCATGAAACTGAGCCGGAAGGAGGTTCTTAGAGGAGCTGGGTGAGGATTTCAGGAGAGATGATTCCCAGGGGAGCTTCAGGCCAGGACTGTCATAGTAGAACAGTAATTTATGGGCATCTGACAGCTTAAAAAGGTCATGGTGTTCTTCTTTACTTATAAATGAAAACAAAGTAACTTGGGGGTCAGGGAAAATGAAAGGACTTGTGCAAACCTCAAAATCCCTGGTGGTTATCATGTAAAAATTCAATTTGTTTGATGCAATTAGCCAAACCTGGACACTTTCTTCTCCTTCTCAAAGTAATTGGGATTCAGGGCACAGGATGAAACAGAGTTGGGGCAGGGGGCAGGGAGGAGGCACTCTGGCAACAGTGGGAAGTCCAGATTGTTTCTATTGTGTGTGCTGATGTAATTCTTTTTCTGCAAGCTCTGTGGTTTATCACTTTCCCTTCATGCACCCTTCTTATAAAGTAATTACAGAATCATGGGAAAATAGGCAGTAGCAGTGTGAATCAGTGTCTTTTGGAATGGGGAACTGATGCAAACTGGGTTTCGGTTTGCAAAGGGTTGAGGAATATCTAAGGCTCATGATGTGGATGTGAAGGATAAGTGACAAGAGATCACAGATATTGTATATTGGGCCTCTTTGGCCAGGCCCTTCAGCCCCAAAGGCCCTTCAGCCCCAAAGGCCCTTCTGCGCTGCTTACTGGCTGCAGGAGGGCTGTGGCTGTGGCTGTAGCAGCTGAGCTTGTCATTTAGATGTTACCGCTGCTCAACTCTGAGAGGTCAGGATCAGGCAGCTCTGTCCTAGTGCTGGAAGGGAGATGTGGGCCCTGGAGGAAATGGCAGCTGGATTTAGAGTGTGACCAATTCCAAGAACTCAGCAGAGCAGCACTAGAGCCCTCCTCACCTCAGACTTTTCTGTGATGCTGAGTCTATAGCCATTAATGATCAGGGCTCCGATTAATCTCTGTCCTTACTTTGGAGTAGCTTTTGGCTTAGGGTTCTGGTGACCAACTGGGTACAACCATAATTCAGCTTCTGAAAGGCTTTGGTTAGCAGGGGTGAGAGGTCATCTCCACAGAGATCCTGCATTTGTAATAGGGGATTTCCTCTGTGTTTACTTTCGTCCCTTGTCTCCTACTCCAAGCCATCCCCATGTCCTTGAATGTTGAAAGTTTTTGTGTTGCCAGACTCAATTTATCAGCATGGTTTCATTTCTGTCATGATTAATAACTGCACTGCATCATACACAGCAAAGCGAGGGATTGGAAAATAGCTCTGCCTCCTAGCAGTGGGCAAGAGACTCGACTCGCCTGAATCTTGGTGTTTTTATTTTTATGATGGGAATTGTAAAATATCCAGCCCAGTATAACATTGGCTGGATGTAAAACAGCCTAGTATATGACATGGGCTTTGTAAAGTGAGATGTGCTGTTGGAAAGCTGTTTGTAGTAAATTGTATTATTACATACTATATTTATATAGTACTTAACATTGGCCCCAAGAGTTTTTATTTCGTTACTCCTTTTTGATCTCATCAACCATGCCATGCAAAAAAGAGGCAGGGACTGTTGGTCATCCCCTTCCCCTCATTTTACAAATAAGGGAAATGGAGGCTCATGGATGTTGAGTGACTTTGTCCAGGATTATTGCTGAATAAATGTCAAAATCAGCAGTACAACTTGGCGTCTGGAGTTCGAGTCCAGTGCACCTGTCATTGTGTGCTGGGTACAAGGCGGTGAGGCTCACTAGTTGTGGCCCTAAGTGCTCCCCTGCCTTTGCCTGCTGGCCCCCCATTTATTTGTTCATTGGCTATCAAGAGAGCAGCTGGAAGCCAGGCCCTGTGTTAGGAATGCTGCTAATGAGGGCAACAGGGCTCTTGCTCTCTTGAAGGCTCCCATCTAGCAGGGGAGACAGACTTAAAAACAAAATTACGGTATCAATTGGTTCTCTTTATTTCCTGCATCCTGTGAATGTGCAAGGGCCCAGAGTAGAGAGAGACTCAGTTTCCTCATCTTGGGCTTTGTCTTACTTTCTCTTTCCTTCTAGAAAGTTGTGAGTTGGCTCTTTAGATGGGTGCTTCAGGGTTCTGCCTTCCTGTATTTGAGACTTTGTATACTGGGTAGTTGGAGACTATGGAGCTTGCATTTGCGTGGACTGAAGAGAATTGAGGAAGAAAAGAGGCAGGCAAGTTTTTCCAAGGAGGGACATTTTGAACCTGCTCTTCTTTTTTTTTTTTTTAATTTTTTAATTTCCGAGACAGAGTCTTGCTCTGTCACCCAGGCTGGAGTGCAGTGGCATGATCTTGGCTCACTGCAGCCTCCTGCCTCAGCCTCCTGAGTAGCTGGGATTATAGGCGCCCACCACTGCATCTGGCGAATTTTTGTGTTTTTAGTAGAGATGGGGTTTCACCATGTCGGCCAGCCTCCCACAGTGCTGGGATTACAACCTACTCTTAACGATGATGACGGTGGCCCTTTGAGGGCAGCTGCCTTTCTTGCTGACTGTCATGGCCCAACTGTGGAGTACTGGCAGTTTTCACTGAGACTGCACCTTCTGTTTGTGACGTTTTAGTTCAGGTTTACTTCATCTGAGTAGAACTGGAAACCACAAGGCTATGAAGTCCTGCCTATGCCCCTCTAACATCATTTCCCCACCAGGAGTTTTCCCCTGAGGATTTATTTATTACATGCCCGCTCCTTCCTTGGCATTGCTGGACAGCCTTTCCATCGTGAGCAACAGGGACAGTTCCAGAAGAGTGGCACATCAGGCCAGGAAAGATTATCCCAAATTTTATGGCTGGGTTGGTGGAAGGCAGGTCTGGGCTCATGAAACAATCAAAGCTTTTTTCCCCCTTCCGTCAAGGAGTAGAGGTGGTTTGCAAATTTCTCTGTTGTTTGGTCTACTTCTTTCTCTCTTGGTCCTTGGATTCTTTCTGCCTGAGTCTTTTCTTTGTTCTTTCTCTTTGCACCTTTCTCCCCTGAAAGGTCATTTGGCAGAATGGTTAGAAAGAAGCATGTTAAGTATATTAGCTTTGTGGCTTAGTTGATGGTGCACAGAATAACTGAAGAAGAAAACATACCTTGGCTTTGCAGATTGTATCCTTCTGGGGAGCTGAATTTTCCAGAGTGCTGAAGCTGAATTTTATCCATTGTAAGCAAAAAAGCTTTTTTTTTTTTTTTTTTTTTTTTAAATTTTAAAGAATCCATTTTGGAAGGAAATTCTCTGAAAATACATTATACATTTAATTGCCTTCAGAGGCAGCCAGCTTGGAAGCTAACCCAGCATTCTCCCCATCATGCAGGGTCACTGTTCCGAACATGAGATTCTGCTGTTGCTAGATTGGTGGTGACTTCAGGCTGCTTGCCCCTATAGGTAGTGGCTCCAGAGTCTTCGACTTCACTGATTCTTCTTTCTGGTCCTGTCCCATCTGGTCCCCCCCATACCCTGGCCCCTCAGATGGTTAGATATTACCTCTCTCCTTCTGGTTTGTGTGTTAAACAAGAGAGCAATTTATTTAGAAATATAAGAACGACATCTGCCATGTAGTGGTTCTTATTGTAGGTACTGCAATAGTTTGCATAAGTGTTCCCATTTAATGCCCACACAGATCCATGAGGTGAGTAGCGTTGTTTGTGATCTTTATTTTACGGAGGCAGACACTGAGTGGTAGAGAAGGTGACCAGGGAGATCTATCCAAGATGGCTGACCACTAACAGCTCAGGATTGTAGCTCCCAGTGAAAGCTCAGAGAACGAGACGACGCCACATCATTAGATGAATTTTCGTCACTCACCGATTAGCCGACTCCCAGTGGAGGAGCCCCACGGGTCGCCAGCGCGACTCTTGTGGCCGCTGCAGCGGTTTTGCCGGCGTCTCGGCGCAGCAGCTCTTCACGCAGAGCCAACGGGACCGCTTCCCCTTCTGACCAGAGTTTGGAGCTCCGGGAAGTCAGAGCCGCTTGTTGCGGACTCAAGAGGGAAGCCAGACCAGAGATTCCCGGGCAGAAGAGCACCATCAGTCTTATCGCTGCTATTTAGGCTGCCACAGTGGGTGGCTTGGATCCCAGCACTGGGAATCAGTAAGTCGGACGTCGACTCAGAAAACTAATTAGAAAGGCGGTTCATCTAAAATGAAGGGAAAAAAACAGCCTAAGAAGGCCGAGTATACTCAAAATCAGAACCCATCAGCAACGGAACAAGCCCTGATGGAAAAGGACTCATCAGCAACCGAACAAGCCCTGATGGAAAAGGACTCATCAGTAACGGAACAAGCCCTGATGGAAAAGGACTGTGTTCCATTATCTGAAGTAGGCTTTAAAAGGTGGATGATAAGAAACTTCTGGGAGTTAAAGGAACTTGTTCTAACCCAATGTAAAGAAACTAAGAACTTGGAAAAAAGGTTAGATGAAATGTTGAAAAGAATAGACAATATAGAGAGGAATACAAATGAACTTATGGAGTTGAAAAATACAACACGAGAACTGAGTGAAATATGTACAAGCTTAAACAGCCGAATGGATCAAGCAGAAGAAAGGGTATTAGAGGTCGAAGATCAACTTAATGAAACAAAACGACAAGACAAGAATAGAGAAAAAAGGATAAAAAGGAATGAGCAAAGTCTCCAAGAAATATGGGACTATGTGAAAAGACCTAATATACGCTTGATTGGTGTACCTGAATGTGACGGAGAGAATGAAGTCAAGCTGGAAAATACTCTCCAGGACATTATCCAGGAAAATTTTCCTAATTTAGCAAAGCAGGACACTATTCAACCCCAGGCAATACAGAGAACACCACAAAGATATTCCTCAAGAAGACCAACCCCAAGGCACATAATCGTTAGATTCACCAAGATCGAAACGAAGGAGAAAATATTAAGGGCAGCCAGAGAGAAAGATCAAGTTACCCATAAAGGTAAGCCTATTAGGCTTACAGCAGATCTTTCAACGGAAACCCTACAAGCTAGAAGAGAGTGGGGGCCAATATTCAATATACTTAAAGAACAAAACTTTCAGCCCAGAATTTCATATCCTGCCAATTTAAGCTTTACATTTGAAGGAAAAATAAAATCTTTTAGGAACAAGCAAGTACTCAGAGATTTTATTACCACCAGGCCTGCTTTACAAGAACTTCTAAAAGAAGCATTATACACAGAAAGGAACAACCAGTATGATCCTTTCTAAAAATACACCAAAAAGTAAAGAGCGTTAACATAAAGAAGAATTTTTATCAACAAAAGGACAAAATAGCCAGTTAATATCAAATGGCAGCAACCCTAAAGTTAAATCAACCAAATCTCCCAATCAAAAGATACAGACAAAATCCAACGGTATATCCAAAGATATACATAGACTCAAAATAAAGGGTTGGAAAAAAAAAAAAGTACCAACCAAATGGAGAGCAAAAATAAATAAATAAAAAGCAGGAGTTGCAATTTTCACATTTGACAAAATAGATTTCAAAGCTATAAGGATACAAGGGTAAAAGGATTAATGTAACAATAAGAGATCTTAACACCCAGATACATAAGACACATAGATTTAGATTCAATGAGACAACAAATTGATAACGATATCCAGGATTTGAACTCAGAGCCAGAACAAATAAACACAATAGAGGTCTCCATTTTAAACACATAAAATATGCATTAACCACTTTAAACACTCAAAATATTGATCGGCCATTATTGAAACCCATTTTAGGAATGAAGTAATATTCCTTTTTCCCCCTTTTTATTTTTTTCCCCTTCTTTTTCTCTAAAAAAAAAAAAAAAAAAGAGAGAAGGTGACCAGGTATTCTCCTTGCCTGGAATATAGGAAATAAATTCAACATTCATTCATTGGGGGCTTCTGTTGTATTTGTTAAACTTCATTAGTTAAAAAATAATTGGTGTAGGGGGTGTTGAACAGTTAACAGAAGAGTTTGAAAAATAGATATTCTCATAGTCTGGTTATGTACAGGGCTTCAGAAATCTTTGTGTTTACAGCACTTAACGGGTGTTAAGAATGATAGAAACAGTCTGTAAATTAAATCAGAATGCAGATGCCATCTTCTCACTGATGCTGTGGGGTTTAGCTCTACGGATCAAAGGACAGCCGAGTATAGTAGGCGTTTTCTGTTTGTCATGTACTGATGTCACAATACTTTGTGTTCTTTTATGTGCTCTAATTGCCTCAAACTTGAATGTGGTTTTGTTTAAATTTATTTACATTGCTTTTGTCAAATGGAAATGATTTCCATATGAATTTGGAGTTACATACTCAAAAACCCTTGAGACCATGTGAGTATAGTGAACCCAAGTCTAGCTAGTCTTGGGCTCTAGTTTTGCCTCAGCTGCTGACTTGTTGACTTGCTGTAGGGCCCTGAGCAGAAATGATGACTTCTCTGGACTTAACACTCCTCAGCTGTACAGTGAGGTAGGAAATCTGATGTGATCTTTAGTTGGGGATATTCTAGAAGATTCCATATTATATCTTGAATGACTATTCAGAGACAGATTTTAGGTGCTTACTCTAGAAAGGACTGTGATGAGCATAAAGCATAATAATGTAAGCCCTAATTTATAAGATTCTTTGAAAGTTGACTCTTAAGGGTATTATACATGCTCATATTTTAAATACTTAATTAAAATTTTTTCCCTTCATATTTGCCATTGGCTTTTCAAGCATGCACAGAAGTGGTGTTCAGATCATTTCAGATCAATTTATCATAAAATGTAAGATGATCGGTGTTCTCTTAATGACGTTCTTATACTGTCTGTTCACCTTGGCCCTTTAGCTTTGAGTAAATTAGAGAGAGAGGGGAAAGGTCTTTTCCTTTCAAATACTCAAAGGATCATATGTTCTCTTGAGCAGTTCTGCATATCCATATAGAACAAAAGTAGAATAAGAATTTAAAGTGAAAGATTTCAGTCAACTGGACTGAGAGGAAGAGATGGTGTGTGGTGCTGACCTGTCCCTGATCAGTCCTCATGAAAAAAGCACATTGACTTTCCCCACACTGGCCCCCTTCGACGGGACTGATGAGAGAGAGTGAGGAGAGCTCGGGATGCCCTTCCAGAATGCTGACTAGGGCAGGTGGGAGCAGTGGGGTTGGCTGGCCTTCAAGATTCCTTTCTGTGCATGGGGGCTGAACCAGTGAGATACAGCACCTGGATCAGGCAGTGCAGTGGGGCAGTGCAGTTCTCCTCTGTGGTGTGAAATTACCCTGGAACCACAGAGCAGGGTTGAACAGCACCAATCCCTCCCTTCAACCCAGGTCTGGGTCTCGCTTCCTTAGCACTGCGTGTGGCACCCCTGGAGGCTCTGTGAACCTCTCACCCTGCATTCCTGGACTTTACATGAACTGTCAGGCTTCCTGTGTAAGTGGGTCAGGTAACCATGTGACCTGCTTACTGCCAGTTTCTTCTTTGAGTAGATGTTTATTTCATGGATCATTTTGAAGATTCTCCATGGGTGTGCAACGTGGTTTCAGAATGTTAGGTAATATCTCATTTCTTCTTTGAGATCGATGGCTTCTCAGTGGTCTTTGCAGTCAGTCACTTTAGACTTGAGTTGCTCTTTTGCTGTCTTCATTTTATTGCTCCACGTCTAAGGAAAATCATGTGAAAAATCCATAAACCCATAGGAGTCCAACCTGCCTGGGAAGTGGTGGCAGAGAATGCTTGGGAGACAAAACACATTTTAGAGTTATGGGTATTTTAATTAAAAAAAAAAAAGAGAGACCCAGAAGTGTTTTTTACTTAAATGAGCAATTATATCCTTGACTGGGAGATGGAAATATGTTCTGAAATTTGTTTAGTCAGCTCCCTCTGAAATAAAATTACAGTGATGATATCATTCTTGTTTCAGATGTTTGAAAAGGTATCAAGACAAAGTGATTAAGGCCTAACTGTTTGCCAAATTTTCTTTAAAGCTCAATTTTTTGGGGGATTTCTATGCCAGAAAACATCTTAAACTGATGAACATATAGTTCTCTGCACTTGTATTGGCCGGTTTTTAATTAGATGACTATTTTCATAGTGGAAGAAAGACATTTAGGTTGGGCCTAAGCCCCAGGGTGCCAGCTTTCAATCCCAGAAAAAAATGTTCTCTCTCAGTTTAGTGCTAATATGCACTTAAATAGCACAGGTGTGAGTGCTTTTCCTTGGCCAAGGTCACACATGACTTTTCCAGAGGACTGATTGGTTATGGGGTTGGCAGGTTTAAGGTCAGGTTCCCCGGCTTGCCTTCTACCCAGAGGAGCCAGGACTCTCAGGCTTCCTGTAAGGGAGGAAGTTGCCGAGATCATAAGCCTGTTTTGTCTGGGTCAGACTGACTTGAGCCGCAGGGAGTGGGTACAGATGCTGTGCTGCTGCCGGGTATGGCCCGACCTTCATCTTGTACCCACTCTCTCCTTCCTTTTGTGAGTCGTCAGCTCACACATGTATGTGCTTGTACTAGGTGCTTGAAAATGAACTATGAGGAATGGACTATGTGCTACCTACCGTGATAGGTACTGGGAAGGATGAACCATCCATTTTCCTAAACCCATACTTAGAGCAAAGAGAAAAACTCATGGCTTTGTCATCCCCTTCTCAGGAACCTTCACTGGCTCTCTTTTTAGTCAGGAAAGAAGATTCAAAGCAAAAGAAAAAAAATACAGTGTGTAAAGGCTGGACTCCTACCTAACACACCTGTCCATTCCAGACACGCTGGCTGTGCTGCCTCCTCCCGCTCCTGCCTGTGTGTGTGGCTGTGTTGTTCCTGTGCAGCAGCTTACGGGGAGGTCTTTCACTTGGCTCCATGGTGAATAGGGGAACTCTCCCAGGCACCCTTCCTGTCTCATCTGTGACAGTTTGTCTTCTCCTGAGGTACAGTTTGACTACTCGGTGGTATTTTCAGTCTTGTCTTTGCCCTGAGGATGGAGAGGTGCTCACCTGCTATCCCATTCCTGACCTGTGCCCAGGCCCACTCTTCCCTCTGGGGGTGGCTCCCACTCGTATAGGCAACTCAGTGCAGTGCCCTGGAAGACGGCAGACCTTGGGCATCTCTGGTCTCTGCCACTGTCCCCTAGTATGTGTGGAAGAGCTCTACGCTTGAGGGATTATTTTACTGTGACTTAGCTCCTTGGTGTTTTCCCCAACTGGAATTTGGGTGAGAATGCTCAGGGTTTGGTTGACACCACTTCATTGTCCTGGAGGCGTAAGGGCTGGGTCGGAAGCCGTTTCTTCTGTTTTTTTTTTTTTTTTTTTTTTTTCCCCTCGATATAGACCATTTCCTCTCCCCTTTTTTCCCCTTCTTCTTCTTTCTTTCTTTCTTTTTTTTTTTTTTTTTTTGAGACAGAGTCTTGCTCTGTTGCCCAGGCTGGAGTGCAGTGGTGCGATCTTGGCTCACTGCAACTCTGCCTTCCGGGTTAGAGCACTTCTCCTGCCTCAGCCTCCCCAAGTAGCTGGGATTACATACATGCACCACTGCACCCAGCTAATTTTTGTGTTTTTAGTAAAGACATGGTCTCACCATGATGGCCAAGCTGGTCTCAAACTTCTGACCTCAAGTGATCCACCCACCTTCGCCTCCCAAAATGCTGGGATTGCCCATCATTTTCCTTTTTTGTTTGATTTCTCCTGGTTTCTTCTTTCTTCCTCTTTGGACCTTCTTTCCTATCTTATATCAATTTTGCTTGGTATTGTAGTAGAAAGATACCATGCTACCACTTTACCCTCCAGTCTGACTTGGAACTGCTGCCATACAGTTAAAGGATTTACTATTCTTAAGGATTTTCTTCTATCATAAACTACAAACCTTTTCAGGTCAGGAACTACATTTCATTTTGTGTGCTCCCACTATATCTACACCCGCCGAGTGCTTAATAAACCCAGGACAGAACTGAAGGAAGGCGGAGCCTGTATAGGAGAGCAGTTGCTTTCAAGTTATGGGCTCAAAATGGGCCCCAAAACTCCTGGGCCCATTAAAAAAATTACTCATAGATACAAATCCAGCTGCCTGCACGTGCATGAAAGCAGGGAGCTAGAGCCACTGTGAAGCAGTGACTTCAGCTTAGGAAACAAAAGGTTACTTTAAAGTAATGCTGTTTTATTTATGTTCTTGTTAACACACTTATTCAGAATGGCCTTACTACCAATTAGTGGAGGATGTTAGTGAATTTTTTAGTAAATTCCTAATTTCCATGACTACTAATTAAGCTGTACTTGTGTTCAACACAATCCTTGCTCTCAGTTATGAAGTTATGCAAAATGTGTTTATGTGGTCGCTCTGTCTGCTTCCCCACCTGCCCGCACAGTAGTTAAGAGCACTGTTGCTCTCCTCCTGTTCCTCGTGCATTTCAAGAACGTGCCCCTACCATTCATCAGGAGCATGTGCTGGTGGTGGGAGGGGAAATGTTACAGTACTGCTACCCCACTGCTGCTACCCTGTGTAGATAAGCAACCTGTTCACCTGTGTGTGTGAACATCTTTAGACTATTCACAGCAGAGACTCTAGGGACTTGCCCAGGTAGCTCTTTCAATGTAGTGTGTGTGTGTGTGTGTGTGTGTGTGTGTGTGTGTCTACCAACATTTCTAGGAGGAATGTTTTTTTATTAGAAAAAGAAATCGTTATCACATTTAAAGTTGTAATGAGAACCATTTTCTTCCCAATGGAGTTGTAGCAGTGAAATGATAAATAGGGTTTTTATCCAACTCTATGACGAGTCACTTGTACCCATGCCAGACATAGGCTCCAGATTCTGTCATGTTTAGCTTTATCTGTCGTAATAGCCTTCTGTTCTATTTAGCCTATATATTTAGTCAACATATTTGATTCCCTGGCAATCAGTCTTTGCATTGGAAAAGAGAGTAAAAACTAGGACCGTTGAGTTCAAGGCCTAAGCCTTTGCCATGGGAGCTCTCCATACTAGATATGTTACCTGGAGACTTGTGTTAAAGTGGAAAGTTATGGTTACAAATTGTATTTGTGTTGATCTTTGTGAGAGTGTCCTAAACTGCAAGTGTGCCTATGTGGATGTATTAAAACCAGAATGTGTAGCATTGCACCACAGAAAAAAGATATAAGCTAAATAATGAAAATTATTCACAAAAATAGACAGAATTGTGTCAGTAATTTGCTGTTATTATAACTGCACTTACTGCTATGAACATCAATTCCTACAAGTCATGCTGTGTCTAGCCTCACAGCCCCCTCACTCTCCAGGCTTTTCTGCCAAACTCACCTTCTCTGTGAGCATGCCCTGATGAGTTCAAGGGGCTCCTTTCTTCATGCCACCATCTTTGAGCCCACAACAGGATGGCTGTTGAATTGAATGTGCACTTAGATTTCCTTTCTGTTTCCTAGGCCTTTTTCAAGTACATTCAGCTTCCCTCTTCAGTTACTTTTTAGTCTCGCTCAAAGGTAGGGGATTAGATTCTTCTTTGTTCTTTCTCCTATAGCACAGTGTAGGTGGCTTTTGCTGCGTGAGGTTAAAGCACATTGGTGGCTTATGTTTTATCCATTTGTAACCTCTCAGGGACCAGCACATGGCCTTGTATCCAGTAAGCAATCAATATTTTGTTGATTAATGATGCCTAAAGCTGGATAATTTCTTGGACTCTCCGTTCTCCTGAGTTCAATGACTATTTGCATTCCAGTCACAAATAGGAAAAGGTTCTGTTGGCAGTTAGGGAGATAATAAATTCCCCTGACTCTCATACATTGACTTAGTCAGAAACAACTCCCCCTTTTCGAATTTGCATTTTGAATGATAATAATATGCAGGATTATGACATTTTAAAGAGAATATAATGAAACAGAATAAAGGTGAAAAACTAATTATATTAGAGGAAAACCATGTTTCTCATAGCTTGTATCCCACTGTTTCTGTGTAGTGTGTCTGGCATGGTCCCATGAGGATGCCATAACCAAATGATTGAACTAGAAACTGAAAAAGACTTATTTAGTGTCACAGACTTGTGAGATGAACCAATGCTGGGATTTCCGGCTATGTTTTTTATGGCCCTGTATTTTACAAAGCCATGGAAAATATTGAGCATTTGAACCAGGCTCTCACTCACAGTGATATAACAAGATGCAGGATAGGGCTTTGCCAGTGGAGTTCAGTGTGAAAGTGGCTGTGGTTGGTGGACCTTCTGCACTTTCCACTATTGCTCTCTGACTGCTTTTTCTGTCTTTTTTTTTTTTTTCTTTCTTTCTCTTTAATTTTTTTTATTATGAGGTACTTCCCAGGGAACAGAGAAATAAGTTGACAAAAGGCACATATAAAAGAGAGATGTAGGACTTCCTAAACCTGAAGCTCACAGCCCTTTCATTTAATGCTATATTGGCTCATGTCTTTTTTCTCTTCAATTCATTCTCAATGACAGTCCATTTCTCACCACCCCCTGGTACCAACTTATTACCAGTTGCGCCTGACCTTTTGGGAAGGAAGAGTCTTTAAACCCTGTTTGCATCTCGGCAGACGGAGTGCCTGCTGGCTTCTCTTCTAGGGTTTGTTTTTCTGCCTTTAGTTTTTTTTTTTTCCTTGATACATACTGCCCAGATTATTCTTCTATTTATTTAAAAAAATTAACATCCAGTAAAATTGGTGTGTGTGTATGTGTGTATACAGTTCTGAAAGCTTTAACATATAAGTTGTTATATCTATTACAATTAAGATACCGAACAGGTCTGTCATCCTCCGAAACTTATCCTGCCTCTTATAGTCCTGCTCTTCCTTTACCCTAGCCCTTGGCAACTACTGATCTGTTTTCTATTGCTATAGTTTTGTCGTTTCCAGAATGTCATGTAAATGGAATCATTCACATAATGCCTTTGAGATTCATCCATGTTTAGGAGTGTGTAGCAATCGTGCTTTTTTATTGCTGAGTACTATTACGTTTATGAATATACTACAGTTTATCCATTCATCTGTTGAAGGAAATTTGGGTTATTTCCAGTTTCTGGTGATTATAAAAAGGTGCTATAAACATACAGATTTTTGTGTGAATATAAATGTTCATTTCTCTAGTGTAAATACCTAGGAGTGGAATTGTATATTTAACATCATAAGAAGCTAACTCTTGCTAAAATGGCTGTATCATTTTGTATTCCCACCAGGAATGTATGAGAGCTGTAGTTGCTTCATGTTCTTGCCAACACTTAATCGTGTCAGTAGTTTTTATTTTAGCTTTTGTAATAGGTGTGTAATGGTATCTCATTTTGGTTTTAATTTTTATTTCCTAACGGATAATGTTATAGTTTTATATTAAGATGTGTGGTCTACTTAGATTTAATTTTTGTAGGAAAAGTGTGAAGTTTAGGTTGAAGTGGGTTTTTTTTTTTTTTTTTTGCATATGAATGTTCATTGTTCCAACTGTATTTGTTTAAAAGCCTATCCTTTCTTAATTGAATTATCTGTACATTTGTCAAAAATCACTTGGTCATTCTTGACTCTATTTCTGTTGGTTTTTGTATCTGTCCCTTCACAAGAACTGCATTGTTTTGATTATTGTTTTTGCTTTATTGTAAGTCATAAAACAGTGATTTGAATTCTACAATTTCTTATTTCTCAAAAATGTTTGTCTATTTTAATTCATCTTTTCATATGAATTTCTGATTCAGCTTGCTGATTTCTACCACAAAAGCCTGCTGTGATTTTGATTGCACTAAATCTATAGACCAATTTGGGGAGAATTGATATTTCAACCATATTGTTTTCTAATTCATGAACATGATATTATTCTCTATTTATTGAGGTCAGCTTCTGTTGAGTTGATCATGTGGTTTTTGACCTTTATTCTATTAATATGATGTATGACACTGATTTTTATTTGAACACAATTTTGCATTCTTGGTTTAAATCCCAACTGGTCATGGTCAAAATTTTTATATGTTTATATGCTGCATCCAGTTTGCTAGCATTTTGTTGATTATTTTTATGTCTATATTCGTAAGAGATATTGGTATGTAGTTTTCTTTGTGATGTCTTTGTGTAGTTTTGGTATCGGGGAAATACTAATCTTATACTATTCCCTCCTCTCCTGGTTTTTGTAGAAGTGTTTATGAAGGATTGATGTAAATTCTTTTTTTTTTTTTTTGAGATGGAGTTTCGCTCTTGTTACCCAGGCTGGAGTGCAATGGCATGATCTCGGCTCACCACAACCTCCGCCTCCTGGGTTTAGGCAATTCTCCTGCCTCAGTCTCCTGAGTAGCTGGGATTACAGGCACATGCCACCATGTCCAGCTAATTTTTTCTATTTTTAGTAGAGACGGGGATGTTGACCAGGACGGTCTCGATCTCTTGACCTCATGATCCACCCGCCTTAGCCTCCCAAAGTGCTGGGATTACAGGTGTGAGCTACCGCACCCGTCCTAAATTCTTTTTTTTTACATTTGGTAGAATTCACCAATTAAGCCATAGGATTTGGGCTTTTGGGTTTGGAAGTTTTTTGATTAATTCAGTCTCTTCAGTTACAATAGGCCTGTTACAATTTTCCAGTCCTTCTTGAGTCAGTTTCAGTAGCTTTTATTATTTTTTTCCTGAGACCTTGTCCATTTCAACTAAGCTATCTAATTTGTTGATTGCATTTCTTTTAGAATGAATTCTTAGTTTTCATCCCTCTGAGATTATTCTTTAACCTGCATTTTAAAGGGATGTTTCTTGCTAGATTGATAGCTCTTTTCTTTCAGCACCTTATCAGAATTGTTCCACTTCTTTCTGATTCCCATGGCTTCTTTTATATTATCCGTAATAATTCACATCATTTTTCTCTATGCTGTATGTTTTCCTCTGGCTATTTTCAAGATTTTTTTTCCTTGTCTTTAGTTTTTAGCAATTTGATTATGATGTTTCTGGATATAGATTTCTTTGAGATAATCCTGCAGGCAGTCTGCTGAGCTTCTTGAAGTTAGGTCTTTTGCTAAATATGGGAAGTTTTCAGCTAGTAATTCTTCAAGTATTTTTCCTACACAGCACCATTTCTTCTCTTCTTCTGGAAACTCTGGTAACATGAACGTTAGGCCTTTTAGTATTTTCTTACATATCCCTGAGCCTCTGTTTATTTTTGTGATCTTTTTTCTCTTCATGTTATACGTTGGATAATCTCTATTAGTCTAAATTCACGTTCACTCACTATTCCTACTGTTACCTTCAGTTTACAGTTGAATCTATCCAGTGACATTTTAAGTTTTTGTTACTGAATTTTTTATTTTCAAAATTTTTCTTTTTGGGGGGCTGAGATTTACTATCATTCCATCTATTTTAAGAGTCATCAGACTTACTTCTTGGAACATGGTTAAAATAGATACTTTAAATTATTTGGTAAATCTGGTATCGAAGTTATCTTGAGGTTGGTGTCTTTTGATTGTCTTTTCCTTTCAAATTGAGACTTTTCCAGTTTTTCATAGGTTAAGTAATTTTGGAGTATGTTCTGGGCATCTTGAATATTTTTATTCTGAGTCTTACATCTTATGGAGATGGTTTATTTCCTTTCTTAAGCAGATGATCAGCCTGGTTGCAAATTCTGACTTCTCTGGGCTATGTTTCAGACATTAGTTCAGTTTTCAAAGCCTTTACAGTGTCCTTTTAGTCTGCTGCTTTTGCGTGCAATCTGTTGTCCAGTCCTGGGACCTGGGCAATGCTATCCTAAAGTGGAAATCTCAAGGGCAGTGGCATGCTTTTTAGGGTCAGATCCACAATGAACAGCTCAGATGTGAGCTCAAGTGTTAATACGCCACTTTGTGATATAACTCTCTTGAGCTTCCTTGATTCCCTGAAGTCCTCTTCTTTTTGCTGTCCTCCAGCCAGAAAGCCAGGAATTTAGTTCCCCCGCTCTCCTGCATTAACTTTATGCCACTGTGTCCAAGACCAAGCTCTTGAAGGCCAGAGATAAAAAGAAGCAATGGAAATTTGCCCTATGTTCTGGGACTATAACTCTTGTGAGAATCATTTGTCTTTCTCAGGGTTTTAGGTACCTGCTCCACCTGTGCTGCTGCTCCTTAGTACTGAGGGATGGTCTTGGGGATGGGGGTGGGAGAGATCAGAGAAAACTAAAGCAATGCAGAGAATTTCTCTGAACATTCGGAGTTCCTTTCCCATCCCCCTGCCCCCCTCCCCCACTGCCTTTGGCCAGAAAATGAGGGTTTTCTTCAGGTTATTTCTGTCCATACCTAGCTAGCACTTTTGGATGCTGAGCTGCCTTTGAATTCAGACCAGGTGATACTGGAGGGGGGAAAACAGTGGAATATTCTCCACTGGTTTGGTGATACTCTGAGTTCTATTCTCATTTCTCATTCTACCTGTTATAATTTATTTTTCAGAGTCCTCTGATTCTCCATGTTTTCTGTCTAGCTTATATATTTGCACGTAGTAGGAAAGATAGGATGGAAGTTCTTACTCCATTTTGCCTGGAACTGGAACCTCAATATTAGTCTTAACGTCACTGTTTATTTATTAATAAGTCCTATATAGAGTGGGATTTACCAAGCCTGGTTTCATGAGATCTTAGAATGTATTCATAACATGTATGATGGAATTCTCAAATAATGCTTATGATAAAATAAGCTTAAATTTTCTTTACTTTAAAGCAGAGGTTGGCAAATGTTTTCTGCATAGGAGCAAATGGTAAATATTTTAGTCTTGTGGTCATACAGTCTCTGTCATAACTTTTTAACTCTGCTATTGTAGTGTTAAAGCAGCCATGAACAATACCTAACTAGTAAAGATAGCTGTGGTCCAGTTAAACTACTGATTGACACTGAAATTTAAATTTCTTATACTTTTCATGTGTTATGAATAATAATTATTATTGTTTTTTTTGAGACAGAGTCTCACCGTATCACTTATCCTAGAGTGCAGTGGCGTGATCTCGGCTCACTGCAACCTCTGCCCTCCATGTTCAAGGGATTTTCCTGCCTCAGCCTCTCGAGCAGCTGGAACTACAGGCGCCCGCCACCACACCCAGCTTATTTTCGTATTTTTAGTAGAGACGAGGTTTCACCATATTGGCCAGGCTGATCTTGAACTCCTGACCTTGTGATCTGTTTGCCTCAGCCTCCCAAAGTGCTGTGATTACAGATGTGAGCAACCACGCCTGACCAAATTATTATTTTTTTGATTTCCTACAACTAGTTAGTAGGTAGTGGGCCAGATTTACCCCATAGACCAAAATTTATTGACCACTAATTTATGTCATGGATGGCTCTATGGCCCTTTCAACTCTTCTTGATTGGTATTTTCTGCCTGTTCTGGAGAAACAAAGCTAGGAAAGCAAGCGAAGTTCTAGAAAGCCTAAGGAGTGCTTATGGATACAACCTGTAAACCAAAGTATCTTCTCAGTCGTCTTTTGAATTTCTTAGATAGGGCTCAGAGAGAGCTCTTACATGTTTTATCTTAATTCATCTCCATATTACTCTGTAAGCTAAGTGCTTTCATCTTCATTTTATGGATGAAAAAAACTGAGGCACAGAGAGGAATACTAGCATGTCTCAAGTCACAACTAAACTGGGGTTTGTGTCCAGGCCTGCCCAGCACCAAAGCTCTTGCCCTTCACACTCAAGGATGGTACAGATCTCCTTTCTTTCTGTTTTGCCTTGTCTCTGTACAAAACGGCCATGTCAATAAGGGCATAGGTCATTGAAAGCCTTATACTTAAGACTGCTTTGTTCTGATCTGGACTTGTTCATGAATTATTGCATGATTCTGGGCAAACCTCTTCATTTCTCAGGTCTATAGACATTGTCTCCATGTCTATAAAATAGGGGATTGGACACCTATTTTATGTTTCTCTCTCATGGTAGCTGTGAGGGTTTTGGCCATGAACATCCTAATCACAGACAGGGACCTTGGGAATAGATGGTACACCTTGTCATTGGAGGGCTGTGGGGAGTTGTAGAGAACAAGCCTCATCCTGGAACCATGTGTGATGGCTGTTGATGTAAAGCTCTGTAGCTGTCCAGGAAACAGAGTGAACCCAGTACTTCCTTTTTGATCTTCAGTTTTTGCCGGTGTGCTCATAGATCATACTTCCCTGGATTTAGTGTTAGCCCCATAAATTAGTACCATTTTCTTTGAACCCTTATTGGTGTAAGTCGGTGACAAATGCTCAAGAAACTGGGCGTTGATGAAGTACTGGTATACCTTGTTTGAAATTTGTTCTGAAAATAGTAAAGCATTTCTTAAAGACTTCGATATAATATGAAAATGTTCACTGCTTTCTTTGTTCATTTGTAGTTTTCTTATCCCTTTCACATTGCATGTCTTGATTACATAGTTGATTTGATATTCTCTGAAACGTGATAGAAGAAAATGTAAACATAAAATTAAAAAGCAGAGGAACAAAGACATGTTTTATGTGCTGCTTCGTGCTAGATATTTTTGTATGTATCCTTGTACAAAGTAGTGGTCTCATTTTACCATAATGAGTAAGCCCCTTGTCTCTACCTTTAAGGAACTTAGAGTTTGATAGGCTTAGTGGTTCTCAACCGGCATTACCCTCTCTTGAGAGTATTTAAAAATCTGTGGGGCGGTTGCACTTGTCACAAATATTGAGGGATGCTGTTGGAATTTTGTGTGTGGGATTTTATCACAATGAAGAATTATCCCATCAAAAATGTTTATAGATCTCCTTTTGGGAAACACTGTCCTGAGCAAAATATTAGTAATGATAATAAAACACTTGCATATTGAGTACTGCCGCTGTGTTCAGAGAGCTCTACAGATTCAGTCCATAGTCTCTGATATGTAGCTCTAAATTCAGAAATCTCTAAAATTGAAGTTTTTTAAAAAATTAATCAATTTGGTAAAATGTGATCTGAATTGATATGAGAACTTTTTTTTAAACTGAGAGCTGCATTTTTTATAGCTGTATTGATGTATAGTTCACGTATCATAAACTTTATCTGTTTTAAGTGTACAATTCAGTGATTTTTAGTAAATTTAAAAAGCTATACGTAACTATTACCACAATCCAGTTTTATAAAATTTTCATGACCCCTCAATTCTCTTGAACCTGGGTGAGACTTTTTACAAATAGTTTTGTCTATTTTAGTGTTAATTTCCAGATGTTTCACTGAAGAAGTATGGAAGTGTTCGATTATGGAGTGCTGCTCCAGATCCTTTCTCAATGCTAGGTATTCATTCAGTTTCTGAGATCTGAAAAATTTTGAATTCCAAACACACCCAGCTGCAGAGTTTCTTATAGGAGATTGTGGACTGTATGAACACATCCCATCCCACAATAACCCTCAGATGCTATTATTGTTCCTTGTTTTGCAGTTGAGGAAACTGAGGCATAGCCTTTATCCAAGGCTGAATGGACTGTCACAAGAAAGTCCAGTGGAAGTCCAGAAGAGAAAAATCTGTGACCACTGGGCCTGTAATAGAATTTGCCTATGTTTAAACATGGAGGAAATAATCTTCTTTGTTTTTTAGTTGATGCTAAAGAATATGCATAAAGTATTTAAAGTTTAACTCAAAGATACAGTGAACACATGCGGACCCTCACTACGTATTCTAATAACTCATCACACCTTTCACTTTTTTGGGTGTCCGTCCTCATTCTCTGTCTTCCCCCTAACAGGGGTGATCACTGTCTACAATTTGTGCTTATCAGGCCAGGCATGGTGGCTCATGCCTGCAATCCAGCACTTTGGGAGCCTGAGGTGGGTGGATCACCTGAAGTCAGGAATTCAAGACTAGCCTGGCTGATATGGTGAAACTGTTTCCACTAAAAATACAAAAAATTAGCCCGGCATGGTGGTGGGTGCCTGTAGACCTAGCTACTTGGGAGACTGAGGCAGGAGAATCACTTGAACCCAGGAGGCGGAGGTTGCAGTGAGCCGAGATGGCACCATTGCACTCCAGCCTGGGTGACAGAGTGATACTATGTCTCAAAAAAAAAAAAAAAAAAAAAAAAAAAAACCCAAAAAAGCTGCGCTTATCTTTCTTTGATTTTCTTTAGTTTTACTGTATATTTTAATTCCTCTGCAACATTTTAATTTTGCATGTTTTTTAAATTTATGTAAATGGAATTATACTAAGTGTATTCTTTTGTAACTTGTAGTTTTCCCTCAATACTTCTTAGATTTATCTGTAATTCATTTGTTTTCATTGCTGTATAGTAGAACATACCATGATCTATTCATACTTTGACTGTTGGTGGACATTTGTCATGTTTTCGTTTTTTCTGAAACAAAGATAATTCAAATGGTGCTATCTTGAATAGTCCTCTGAATTTTTCTTGATGCATATGTGCTAAAGATTATGTAAGCGTGAAATTGCAGGGTCCATCTTCAGCTTTACTGGATGATGCCTGATTGTTTTCCAAGAGGTTATATAAATTTATACTCCCTCCAATAACTGATAGGTGCTAAAATGTTTCCAATCTAAATGAGATATCATTCTGATTTTAATATGTATTTCTCTGATGACTAATGAGATTGAGCTTCTTTTAATATAGCCATTTAATTTTCCCTTTTTGTGAATTGTCTAGTCTTATGTCCATTTTTCTACCGGGTTGTCTTTTTTTTTTTTTATTCTTTTGAGACAGAGTCTTGCTCTGTCACCTAGGCTGGAGTGCAATGGCATGATCTCAGCTCACTGCAGTGCCTCCTGGGTTCAAATGATTCTTCTGTCTCAGCCTCCTGAGTAGCTAGGATTATAGGTAGTTGCTACCACATAGGCTAATTTTTGTATTTTTAGTAGATACAGGGTTTCCCCATGTTGGCCAATCTGGTCTCGAACTCCTGACCTCAAGTGATTGCCCACCTCAGCCTCCCAAAGTGCTGGGATTTACTGGGTTGTCTTTTTAATACTCATTTATTAAACTTCTTTTTGTGCTCTGGATATTAATCCTTTGTTGATTATACATGATAGAAATGTTTTTCCTCGTTTGTGGCTTGTCCTTTTGCTCTCTTTCTGGAGTCTTTGGATGAACAGAAGTTCTTAATTTTAATGTAGCTAATTTATTTTTTTCCATTAGGAATTTTTTTTAGTTTTTTAAATTAGCATTTATGGAGTATTTTTATATGCTAGACCGTTTTCTAAGCACCTTATAAATATTTATTAATATAATAACATTAGAGGCAAGTACTGTTGCTATTTCCATTTTATAGGTGAGGAAACTGAGGCATAGAATGTTAAGTGACTTTTTCAAGGTCACTCAAGTAGTACATGGTAGAGCCAGGACTTGAACCAAAGCAGTTTAAGGAAGCCTTTTCTGCCATGACATGACATGCAAATATTCTTATATGTCCTCTGGAACTTTTTTCTTTGCCTTTAGCATTTAGCTCTTCAGTTGCTCTGCAATAGATTTTTGTGTGTGGTGTGAGGTGTAGAGGTCTTGTTAAATTTTTTTCCTGTGGATTATCAGTTGTTTCAGCACAGATTACTTAAAGTCTAACCCTTTCCCCACCTCTGTAATACATGCTTTATAACAAATCAAATTTCCTTATATGCCCATATCTATTCCTGGGTTCTTCGTGTTAGTGGTGAATTTGTCTCTCTGTCAGCACTGTACTGTATTAGTTAGTATGCATTTATAATAATTCTTGGTATCAGTAAGTCAAATTCTTCCATCTTGTTCTACTTCAGTAGATTTTTGGAAAGCTTCCTACTCTTTAAAAGCAAGATTGTAAGAGAATTTTTGACTGTAGCGTGTGCACACACACACACACCCTACACACGCTCATGCTTACACACATTGGGGCTTTTGGAAGATGATTTGTCATTGCTGTTGCATTAACTTGTTTGCTGAAAATGTAGCAGACACAATTTCATTTGAGTGGCTTGAGCTCTGTTTATCCACATGGCAAAAATCTCAAATGCACACGATGTAGTGGCTTGCAGAAAGCTTTTGATTCTTGTTAAATGGAGAGGAGGGAGAAAGGAAAGAAAAATCAGTCTGATAGATTACTAGTGTCTTCTGTTTAAGTTCAGTTGCACTGATCTGATAATTCCAGAAAAGGTACTAAGGAACTTCAAAAGGTATGTGGAACCTAGTGTAATATGTATGATTGTATATGGTAAAAAACAAGATAATGCATCTTCTATGATTAAGTTGCCTTTTTTTTTTTTTTTTAATCAAGTAAGTGATAACCAAATCCTGCTGTTCCTGAATAGCTGATATGTGGTTTGGCATTTAATGGTGTCTGTTGGAGGAATTGAACTAGAATCCCTAAAGTCTCCATTGGCAATATTTCTGCTCCCCAAATGTGATGTCAGAATAATATAAAATAGAATGTGTAGTACACCCACCTACTGAGGCACAAACTGCTCTCTCCCATGACCCTTTCTCTGTAGAAAGTACTACTTATATTGTAAATAGCAGCCAAATTTCAAATAACACCAGTTCTCTCCATCTTAGCCTTTTTCAATCTGGCTAACCAAAGTGAAGCATGATTAGATACTGAAAATTTATAAATGCTGTATCTGAGAATTTCTAGACAATGGGAAGACATCTCCCTAAGGAAACCTGAAGTCTGAAGAAACCTCAGTCTGAAGTCTTCGCAGCTTTCAGAGCATAGCCAAGTCTTACCATGGCCTGGAGAATACATGGTCTGCCAGTGCCTGCTCCCCCTTCACCTCTTACTGACATCCCCCTTCTCTCTGCACCAATGGCTGCCCTGCTGTCCTTTGAATGCCAGGCACCCTTTCACCCCAGGCATTTGCCACCTTCTTCCTTCTGCCTGGATGTGCTTCCCAGATGGGTGTTTGGTTTACTCCTCATCACCTGTATCTCTGCTCAAATGTCATCTTCTCAGAGAGGTTCTTCCTGACCACCCTCTCCATAATGGCACCCACATTCATCTCTGGCAGCTCCCCCTTGATCTACCTGAACAACTAGGCATCATCCATTAAAGCTGAAGATGTACACACAGTAGGACCCTGCAATTTTACATGCCTGATACACATTCATTCTGTTCTGCCCCCCTTCTCCCACACACACTAGGAAGTCACTTTCTAGAGGACCAGGGACTTTGTCTTTTTCCTTGCTGTGTCTTCCGTGCTTGGCACATGGGAGCAACTCAAGAGGTTTGCTGAGAGAAGGAAGCTGTTGGCTGAAAGGGCAGAGAGCACCTCTGGAGCAGGCCCTGCCCCACTAGCCCTCCCTGAGAGCTCCTGTGGCAGCTTGCTTGCCTCTCTGTCAGAAACTTGCACCATTTAGACAGCTCTTCTATGGGCATTCTTCTGTCGCATGCTAAGCAACTTGAGACAAAGGTCTGTCTTAAGTTATTTGCCTACTGTCACCCCTGCTGTTTTCCTTCAGGGCTCAGACAGCCTGGCACGCTCTTTGCTCACAATAGACTCTTCAGCTATCTGCTAACAAGGCGTGTGGGTAGCAGTCATCCTCCCCAAGGAGAGAAGCAGATTAGCCAGCACCATAAGTCCTTATGCAAACTCCTGGCCCAAGTAGCATTTCCATTCTGAAATATGAATCTTTGAGTCTTATGGAGATGATAATCTTGGTGAGAGCAGAGACCAGCCATATTCACTGCAGGATCTCTAGTGCATAGCATGGTACCCGAGGCCTGTTGCCCCAACTCAGTAAACACTCGCTAATAATTCATTGCTGAAGTTTACTTTGGCCTATGTGAAATTTATTGGTGATGTCCTGTATTACACTAAAATTATAAGAATTTATTTACAACATGTGTACAGGATCTGTAGGGAACACACGGTTTTTGATTATGAAAGAGGCTTTCTTGCTCATCTGAGCTCCTGTGCTATTGAACAAAAGGTGTTAGACACACACGCATTCCCTACTTGGGGTATTCATACATGTCAGACCTCAAAGTCTATTCTGAGTAAATTACTACCTTTGCTTCATTTAAAGGTGCCCTGTGACCTTAAAGAATCCAGCCACCTTTCAAAATAGTTCTGTTTCTACTCCCACCTCACCAGAGGGTAAGCCTCAAGTGTTTGATTATAGAGGAGTGAGAACCTACTCTTTAGGATTAATGTAATAAGAGATCAAGGACAGACAACATAGCTACTCACAGAAAATCATATATTCATAGAAAATAAGCCAAGCCAAAAGCCTACAGTTCAGAATATTTTCATTAATAAATACTTTATTGCAATGAACAGCTTAATGGCTTACTCTCTGTGTAGTTGTGGACATGTCTTATACACACTACCTGGGCTGTATATACCTGTGTACACTGCTGGCTGGAAGGGCTTAGGGAGAAGTTAGGGTCAAGACTTTTGCCAGTCTTGCAAGGTGCATCAGGAATTCCTGGAGAAGGAGGAGTTATCATTATAGGTTTCTTTCTGACTGAAAGGAGCATGGTGTGGGCAGAGCACCAGGCTGGGGGTTAGAAGACCTTTTGCTTCATGACTCGAAATAGGTCATTTAACCTAGTTGAGCCTCGGTGTCCTCCATTAATGGAGATGGACACATCAAGGGGCTGTTTGGATCAAATGAGATCATGTGACTGTGGATAAAGAAGTTCCGTGGAAAGAAGATGGGAGGGTAGTATTGCATACTGTCTTGGCGAGACCTCGACTTGCTTAGCTGCAGCTCTTCACCCTCTTACGGACCTGCAGTTGAGCAGCTAAGCGTGATTGGAAATGTCATTCAGCTACGATGATTGGTATTTTAAAAAATGACTTCAAGCAAGAACTTAATGCCACTGGCATTGATGCCGCATTCAGGACCATTCTTTCTCATTTCTAGGCAGTGATTTCTTATATTCTCCTCCTGAAACCTCCAGCACCCTCCATCCTCACTCTCAGCCAATGACTTTACTTTCCATTTCCCTGAGAAAATTCAAGCCACCAGAAGAGAACTTCACAAAAGTGCCCACTGCCATATCCACCTGCCTATACTTCTGTCGGCAGATGTTGCTGCATCCCCTGTCGGGATGGATGACCAGGCCAGCTTCTTCACTTGCACGCCAGGTTGCATCCAGCCTTGCCTGTTGAAGTGCATGGCAGTGCAGTTCTCCTGCCTCTCTCCTGCTGTGTCAGCTTATTCTTCTAGACTGGATCTTCCCAGTTGATACACACAAACATGCTCTTGTTAATATCTCCCACTTAGGTAACAAACCCGTTAGTGATTCCTTTTCAGCCATTAGCTACTACCCCATTTCTCTTTTCCCATATGGCTAAATGCTTCATATTATTTTTCATATTCACTGCTGCCTCTTCCTCCTCTCATGTTTCTCTTTAAACTCATCGTCATCAGGCTTTTGCTCCCTCTAGCCTACCAAAAGTCAAGATTGCTGTCATCAAGATCACAACTAGTCTTCATGCTGCTAAATCCAGTGGTCAGTTTCCATCCCTCACTGTACTCGATTCCACATCTAGCACCCTCGTTCCCTAATGCACTTTCCTCTCCTGGCTCCCAGGATACCACCCTCTCCTGGGGTTCCCCTCACCTCACCGTTGCTTCCTCTCAGCCTCCTTTCCTGATTCTTCCTGGCCATTCGTTGTCTTGTTGGAGTGCATGGAGGAGTCTTTGGACCTTCTCTTCCTGTTTTCATCAGCCCTCACTCCCTCAATGATCATACCCAGTCTGGAGTTTCAGATCCATCCAGAAGCTAGCATCTCGTGCATCTCCAGCTGAGGCCTCCCTTCCAACTGCAAGCTCTCACATCCCTCTGCCCTTGGAGAGGCATGTCCTGTCCTACTTACCCTCCCAAGTGCTTACCATGGCTCACTGGCTTTGGCGTATGTGTTGGCCAGGATTTGTCATCTCTGTGCTCTCCACTAGAATGTGGGCCCCACAACAGAGGACTCTTTGTTTACTGTTGTATCTATAGCACTTGAAAGAGACCCCGGCACATAGTAGGTACTTATTAAATGTTTTGTTAAAGGAGTGAATGTGTTAGGTCTCCATATACAGTGGAGACTCTAATAATACACTGTCTCAGGCCTTGTCTCAATTCTTCCTGCTAGTACTAGGGTGCTGGTACTAGTACTAGCCTTTCAGAGATGGTCTTTGTCTTGGAACTCTTACTAAATACTTTTGATAAAATATGATTGTTTTCCTAGAACTCTGTTTAATTGATATCAGGCATTCAACTATGCAGTATTAAATATATTCTTTATGATTGATTGGGGGAGGCTATTTGGGATACTAGAAAGATCTTTGACATTAGAGCTAGATATTTCTAAGTTTAAATTCTTGTTCTACCACTAAATAGCTACAGAGCCTTAGTTGAAATATAGCTGCCTTAGGCCTTAGTTTCCTCATTTGTAAAGGTAAGATTTGGTTCATAGAGCTATTGGGAGAAATTACATGCTGAATGTATGAAATGCATCTAGCATGATCTTTGGTATATAACAGGCATTCTATAGTGGTAACTATTATGATTATGGTCCTTCACTATATGGATAATCTTTAGGATTGCTTTCAATTCAAAACTTTTTGAAATAAAAAAACTTAGTTATTCCTTTTAAATACTGGCGGTTGGTCTTTGGTCCACAACATAATTGTCTAATATAACATTGTTTGTGTGGTAAAAAGTAGATTTCATTTACATTTCAACTTATAGAGCCTTTTCAGGAATTTATTCTGCTTTAAAGATCAAGGACTTTTGGCCGGGCGCGGTGGCTCAAGCCTGTAATCCCAGCACTTTGGGAGGCTGAGGCAGGTGGATCACGAGGTCAAGAGATCGAGACCATCCCGGTCAACATGGTGAAACCCCGTCTCTACTAAAAATACAAAAAATTAGCTGGGCATGGTGGCGCGTGCCTGTAATCCCAGCTACTTGGGAGGCTGAGGTAGGAGAATTGCCTGAATCCAGGAGGCGGAGGTTGCGGTGAGCCAAGATCACGCCATTGCACTCCAGCCTGGGTAACAGCAGCGAAACTCCGTCTCAAAAAAAATCAAGGACTTCTTTCTGGTAAAACTTAACAGCCATGCTTAGGAATGGAATGCTTTTTTTTTTTTTTTTTTTTTTTTTTTTTTTTTTTTTTTGAGACGGAGTTTCGCTCTTGTTACCCAGGCTGGAGTGCAATGGCGCAATCTCGGCTCACCGCAACCTCCGCCCCCTGGGTTCAGGCAATTCTCCTGCCTCAGCCTCCTGAGTAGCTGGGATTACAGGCACGCGCCACCATGCCCAGCTAATTTTTTGTAATTTTTAGTAGAGACGGGGTTTCACCATGTTGACCAGGATGGTCTCGATCTCTTGACCTCGTGATCCACCCGCCTCGGCCTCCCAAAGTGCTGGGATTACAGGCTTGAGCCACCGCGCCCGGCCAGGAATGGAATGCTCTGTAAGGATTGTCTTCTAATTAATGAGAAAGGAACTTATTTTGTGGGGGAGGTTCTAAAATGCCTTTATATATGTACTGAGCATAATTCCAAAGTTACACAGTAAACACTCCTTGAATACTTGGTTACTTGTTTTTGTTCCAGAGACACGTACCTGAACTCCTATATTGATTGCCCTGAAGTATAGCTATGGAAAGTAGAGGTGATGCTGCTAAATACAATTTAAACATAAGCTTAAAAATGTCTTAGAGGAGCTTTTCTGCTTTGAACTAAAACGTCAACATAGCTATATTTATGATAATTATCTCTTGATTGTACCTTCTTAGGGAAGGATTGTAAATGGTCCTAGCTCACAGGAAATTGAACAAAGAAGTTGAGATAGCACATGAAAACATACACATCCATGTGTGCACAAACACATGGACTCTCACACACTGTTAAATAATGCGTGAGCAAAATATCAAGTGCAAGGTACACTCTAACACATTTCACTCTGCAATATGTGCTAAGTGCCAAATGAACAGGATAAATTTAAGTACTGCAATTTCAAAGAAGAAGTCATGAGCAAAGGCTAAAAATGGTCAAGGAAGGCTTCCTGGAAAAAGTGAGCTTGGAGCTGGGCATTGACAGATGAGTCAGACTGTGCCTCATGATGCAGTGTGCAGGACTGGTCCAGCTGGGGTCAAGTGGGTGCCTCTCAGGCCAATCCATACCCTCCTCTGGGGGAGCTGGGGCAAGTCTGCTGGTTGCCTCACTCCTTCCCTATCAACACAGCCCATCATTCCTAAATCACATCCTTGTCTGCCACTGGTGATTTTGGGTGCTTCATGGGCTTTGGATCAAGGCAGGGAGGGCAGGAAGGGGAGTTTAGGATCAAGTTTATTGTGGGGAAGTATCTGAATGATTCATTTCCTGTGCATGTCTGACTCTTTCTTTGGAGATGAGTTGGCTTTGGATTTCTCTCTGGTGATGTGATTTGATTTGATGGATAATTATGGAAGAGAAGGAAAAGGAGATCAGGATTTAGACACGGAAAAACCTGACACCATTCACAGACACTTTCCTCCACCCACAGAAACCCAAACACTTAGATTGTGCCTTGTGGCAGGGGCGGTAGGGTGGCTGGAGACAGTTGTCACATATCCGCTTACTTGCCCTGCTCCCTGGATTGTTTACTTGGCAGCCGTAGCTGTCGATAGTTGGTTATACTAATGGGGTATGTTTGGCCAGGAGTCCACTGTCTCACTCAGGCCTTTCATATTGGTCATGAGTCATGAGGGGTTTTCTGTGGGCAGAGAGGCTGGGATAGAGGTGGGGGAGCTGGAAAAGGATGGGCCACCTCTGTCCTGTCCACAGGGTGACAGCCACACTTCTCCATAGAATCCGAACCTGCAGATGTGTCAGTTAACTGTGAACCCTAAACAGGAAAATAACGTCGCATTTTTTAGACCTCCCCAATTTGTGTCTCTGCACAAGACAATGAGTTTTATTGCCGAGGCCTAGTTACAAGACAGCATGACCAGTGCGACGATGACTGTGACTATCCCAAGCTGTTCTGCTTTGGTAAGACAGTCCAAACTAGGCTTGCTTGGCAGAACCCTCTAAAGGAACAGGTCATGGGAAACTTCTGACCCTCAGCCATTGGATTCATAACATTTCTGGATGTACCTTACACATTACCCTGGTTTTACAAATGAGAAAAATATCACTCAGTCCATGGACTGATTTGTTTGAGGTTACCAAACTCTTCTTGTCTGTCTATCTCTCTTTCTCTTTACATGCTGTTAATTTGCTGTTGACTGCTAAATTTACATCTCTTCCCCTGACCTGTTGCTCTTCTAGACTTGTATGTTTCAAAGGCATCTCAATCTTGTCACATGCAAAATGGAACCCAGCTCTTTCCCCAAGCCTGGCCATCTCCAGCCTGTCCAGTCCCAGTGGATGGTGTTGAGTTCACCTAGGTGCTGACCCCACAAATTGAGTCTGAGAATGTCCTGGATTTCTTTTTATTCCTCTGCCATCAGAATCATCAACTTGTCTGGGCCTCTCTGCCTCTGGTTTGTTTGTTTTTTGTTTGTTTATTTATGATTTTGAGATTGGATCTCTGTCACCCAGGCTAGAATGCAGTGGCATGACCTTGGCTCACGGCAATCTTGACCTCCCAGGCTCAAGCCATCCTCCCACCTCAGCCTCCTGAGTAGCTGGGACTACAGGCATGTGCCATCATGCCCAGCTAATTTTTGTATTTTTTATAGAGACAGAGTTTCACTGTGTTGCCCAGGCTGGTCTTGAACTCATAAGCTCAAGTGATCCACCCACGTCAGCCTCTCAGAGTGCTGGGAGTACAGGTGTGAGCCATGGTGCCCAGCCTTCTGGATTTACTTCGAACCTCTACACTTACTTCTCTCTGTCTCTGTTAGCACCTCCCTGACTGAAACCACCACCATCTTTTGTGCCTCCAGTCTCTTCTCCAGGCAGTCCCCATAGTGGCCTTTTAAAAACAAAGTTGAACATGTTCCCCATCTAAATACCCCTTTATAGACCATCATTTTTAAATTTTATTTTAATTAATTATTTATTTTTAATTTAGGTTCTGGGGTACATGTACAGATCATGCAGGATTGTTGCATAGGTACATACACGGCAAGGTGGTTCACTACCTCCATTCCCCCGTCACCTATATCTGGCATTTCTCCCCACGTTATCCCTCCCCCACCTCCACACCCCCTGCTGTCCCTCCCCTAGTCCCCCACAACAGACCCCAGTGTGTGACACTCCCCTCTCTGTGTCCATGTGTTCTCATTGTTCAACACCTGCCTATGAGTGAGAACATGCGGTGTTTGATTTTTCTGTTCTTGTGTCAGTTTGCTGAGAATGATGGTTTCAAGATTCACCTGTGTCCCTACAAAGGACATGAACTCGTTGCCTTTTATGGCTGTATAGTATTCCATGGTGTATATGCACCACATTTTCTTTATCCAGTCTATCATTGATGGGCATTTGAGTTGGTTCCAGGTCTTTGCTATTGTAAACAGTGCCACAGTGAACATACGTGTGCATGTGTCTTTACAATAGAACTATTTATAATCCTTTGGATATATGCCCAGTAATGGAATTGCTGGGTCAAATGGAATTTCTATTTTTAGATTCTTGAGGAATCGCCAGACGGTCTTCAACAATGGTTGAACTAATTTACACTCTCACCAGCAGTGTAAAAGTGTTCCTATTTCCCCACATCCTCTCCAGCATCTGCTGTCTCCAGATTTTTTAATGATCAACATTCTAACTTTGGTGAGATGGTATCTCAGTGTGGTTTTGATTTGCATTTCTCTAATGACAGTGATGATGAGCATTTTTTTCATGTGTTTGTTGGCCTCATGGAACTCAGGCTTTGTGATGGTGTACACAGGCTGTGTGTGGTCCCTGCCTCTCTCCTGTGTCCCTGTCCATCTTCTCCCTTACCCGTGGCATGTCAGCCACATCAGCATCATTTCAATGTACTTTGAATGAGAAGTATTTGTTGCCACAGAGCTTTCCAACATAGTTTTCCACCTGAAAACTCCTTTTTATCCATCAGTTTATAGCTTAGATGTTGCCTCCATTAGGCCTTCACGGATTCCTCCATCTAAAAAGTCCTCCCATATTTTTCTCTGTCATTATGACCAGCTTGTTTCCTCAACAGCATCATTTATGATTGTTTATTCATTAATCTGGTTATTCTCTGTGCCAACTGCTGGTGGGAAAGGGCCGATGTTTGTTTTGTGCCCCCAAAGGAGTGCGCCTTTGTTCCAGCTGGCTTCCTATTGCTGTGCCTTCCTTCACTCCTCCACGCTTGTCTCCTTGCTGTTCCTCAGCCGTGCCAGGCTTGCTCTGCCCCGGGGCCTTTGCACTTGCTCAGCCTTCTGTTCAGAGCTTTTATACTGATATCTGTGTGGCTGACTCATTTTCTTTAGATCTTTACTCAGAGTCACTTTTTCAGTGAGGCTAGCTCTGGCCCCTGTGTCTAAAACTGCACTGCCCCTGACCCGCCATACTGACCTTCTTGGCTTTATTTTTCTCCTTTGTGCTTCTCCCTGCCCACCTTACGGCACGTTTTACTTACACCTTTTATTGTCTGTCTCTCCAACTAGAATGACATCTCTGGAGGGCAAGGAGTTTCTTCTGTTCTTTCACTTTTGTATGTCCAATCTTGAATAGCTCTGGGTACATAGGCACTATATAAATGTTTGCATGAATGAGTGATTGCATGAACAATGTATGTCCAGTGACTGGCACATAGTGGGCTCTCCTTATCCGTTTTATTGTGGTGAGATATTATAAAATGTTTCATTTTAGTGATTTTTAAGAGCACAGTTCAGTGACATTACATTTGTATCGTTGTGTAACCATTGCTACCATCTGCTCCCTACACTTTTCTGAAATGAAGGAGTCGAGGAATCAGTAAGTAATTGAGTGAGGGACTCTTGGCAAAGCAGGTGTACGGTATAGGTCTCTTGAGTTGGAAGCCCAGGGGATCCTTTCCATTGCATTTTGCTCTGGAGGAGGGAGGGTGAGAAGATGAGTCTGAGCTCCATCTCAGGGTATTCAATGCGTACAGCAAGGATGCTCAGTGTTTCCACACGTTTCAGGTGGCCTCTGTTCTAAATGATGAGGGTCCTGCCCTGTCTCTCCTTCCCTTTGCCATGCCTACCCACACTCACACAGGCACTGTGTGTACACATCCCTTCGTCTGCACCTGAGGAAGTGCCTTTGCAATATTTTCAGCTCACTGGATGGTGTGAAAGGGATGTGCTCATTCTCCTTGGAACCTTTTTACCAGATCCCCATCACGAGGGGACTCTCTCTGTCTCCCTCGAGGTTCTTGTCAGCACCTTGTCAGGTGAGTATTTCACTGATGGCAGGGAAGTGTTCATTTTTTAATTCTAAAGTAAATAAGACTTCATAGAACCTAAAATGTTCAGTGTGGTTCAAAACCATTGACGATGAAATCCTTCCAGATGAATGAAAGGTGGTGACTTGTTTCCAGCTCTTAACCGTGGCTTTGCGCAACCTGGATTCTATGGGAAGTCCATGCTTGTGAGCACTTCACCATCTCAAGCCCTTCCCATGGAGAGCTGTGGCATCTCCCCGACCCCTAGCACATTCACTCCCCCCAGCAGACGGGAACATTGTTATGCTCACCATCACTCATGTGCTGCCCCATACATGTTCTCACTCATATGCAGTAATGACACACACACACACACACACCCAACTCGCATGTTTTCTTTTGATACTCCAGGAATTACAAAGGAGCAGCCAGAGAGCCCAAAGCAAGTCTTGAGATGATTTTAAGTCCTATGAAGCCTACAGAGTAAGTCCCTTGCCCAGACCCACATGACAGGCTCCTGCTGTCCTGCATCACATGAGCTTCCCTGGATTCCTTGATGACATTGTGGTGGTGTCTTCTCAACAGAACTCCATTGACATCTTGCAACAAGAGCACAGGGCAGGCTCATCTAAGTGTTCAGGGTCTTCTTTGCTGAATGTGCCTGGAACGTGGTTGGCCTGGGGTATTCAGAGAGGATTGGGTATAGGCCAGGCCCTAGAGGAGCTTATAGGACAGTGCTGGCAGCAAAGGTGCCTACCCCTGGTTTCTGATGGATGTCACATGCATGATACTTGATCTGTGCACAGGAAGCTGTGGGAGCTCCGAGGAAAGAGAACCTTGCTCTGTGGGTGGGAATGCAGGTCAAGACCAGGGGAGAGTTCACAGAGGTACTTGCCAACCCGAAGGTGTGGAGGTGCTGTGTGCATGGGCAGGAAGGGGAGTGGTGGGGCAGAGAAGTCGGGGTGTGAGGTGGGGATGTGGTTCAGGGCAGCTTCCTGTTTGTCTTGTCAGCAACAGATAGGAACTGGATGTCATTGGGATTATCATAACTTGTGTTGTTAGCTCTGATCATTTGTTGTTTGACTTCCTGCTTTCCCACTAGAGATACAAGTATGTGGCAGGAAATTTCTGAATTCCCACAGGTGTTGGCTGGGGTACACAGCATTGCAAGGTCCAGGGTCGGTCGTCATTTTGCTGGTAAGAAAGGTGTAAACTAACAGTCCAGTAGACAAATAGCAGTGTCCCTTCATGCCACCTTTGTGAGAGTAAAGACACACACCAACTGGTTTAATGTATTTGGGTAGATTTTCTACTAGTTGTGTCCATTTAAAAAATCATCAGTCAGTTCTCTTTATTGGAAAAGGTGCTAGATACCTGTAGTTGAGCAAGTGATGAGACCTGGTGTTTTGTTAATTTCAGTATTTGATGATACTTATATACCCATGGCAAAAGTCACTAAGAGAATCCTCAAAACGTCTTGTTAGAAATGGGAAGTATATTCCTTAACTGGCAAAGTTTTTTTTCTGTTCTTAAAATTAAGCTTATAAATGGCTAAATATGAGGGGAAAATTAGAGTTATTTTTTCCAAAGCTGTCAGGCTTTAGTTGGGAGATTTTTGTAGCTGGTGGGAACGTTCCCTCTCTCCTTTGAAGCTTGAGGAAGTACATGACGCTGATGATGTTGGTGGCAGCTTTGCCTTGTCGGCTCTCCTGGATGTCTTGGTCTCGGATAAGATGCTTGACCCACAGTGGGACCATGCTGCTGTTTTCAGCTTGGAAACATTCCGTCTGTTTCCATCACAGTGGCCCGTGAAGAAGTTGAAAGATGCCTCTGACATTTGTTATTTTACAGAAATGTCAAGAAGCTCCTAAGGTTTGACTCCTAGGTCAGTTTGCTTTCTTAAAACAAAGTGCAACCAATGAAAGTTTTCTGGTGAGTGTTATCCTCTGAAATCTTAAGTGGATTTAAATAAGGTTCAGTCCATGGATGAGAGGCACTAAAGGCTATTGAGCTCAGAGTCACTGCTTTCTGTAATGTGTTCCTGTAATATCACAAGAATCTCCATCCTCTATCAGACTAATGGTTTTTCCAGTTCAGCATTTTGCCACTGAGAGTGGAATTAAGGGAGTCGCTGTGGGAGGACCCCATGACCCTTCCAGCCATCACCTCGAAAACAGGAGTGCGCTTTAAATATGTGTAGCTCCCGTTAATAAGTTGTTGTGGAGCCATTATTCGTACGATTCTTGAATTTGTCTAAATTGCATTTGCAGCAGTTTTTATTTTGGGCTGTTACCATCTGGTGGAATGTGACGGCCAGTCTGAACAGCAGCCAGTCAGGATTTACCCCATGTCGCCAGCAAAGGATCTCAGTCCTTTTTCCATTCAGTTTCCATGCTGATTCATTTGATTCACTGAGTAGACTTGATAAATGCCAACATTGTTCTCCTATGTGTTGATTTTTGGCTCTTTGTAAGGGCATTGCTTTAAATCATGTCACCAGTCAGTTCTTATTCTTCCTCTTAGTATGTAAGAAGTGCAGCTTCTTCATATTGGTTCCAAAGGCACAATTCACCATTTCTCTTTCATTTTCTGTAGGGGCAGTCAGAGCTGTAGTGCCTCTGGTTGGTAACACCCATCGTGGAATAGTGAGGTGTGAGCCACTGAGAGGCTGCACTTATCCCTGGCCCCATTGTTTACAGGCCACGTGGTCTTGAGTGCTTTGCTGTATCTCCCTGGGCTGGGCTTCCTCATCTGCGAAGTGTGTGTAATAGGTACCTTCTCATAGAATTGGACTCACTCAGACTCTCAGTTACAAGTGACAGCCCAATTTCAACAGACTTCTGTGAAAGGTGCAGCTGACCTCAGGTGGTGCTTGATTCCAGGGATGCGGGTGAGGGGCTATCTCTTTGTCTTTCAGCAGGGGTTGTCTCTGTTTGTCTTTCTCCCAGGATGTGATGGAGAAATGACTGCTGACAGTCCTGGATTTATATCTTACCAGTGTGGCAACCCAGCCAAAAGAGACAGCATTTTTCTAATAGAAATATTATAGAAATCTCATAGAGATATCTGAGTGTTTGGCCTGGGGCACAGTCTGTTCTTTTCTCTTGTGGCCAAGGAAGTAGTTTTCTGGCCCTGCAGTGGCCGGAAGATAGAGTCACTTTTACCCTAACCACATGGGGAAAGGATTCCCCACAGAGACGGAGGTTCTCACCAGAAGTGGAGGGGGGCATTAACAACAGTGTGAGATTACAACAGTGGTCGCCTTGGAGATGTGATGGCTGTGAGGCATGCAGGCAGAGCCCCTCAGACAGAATTCTGTCATGCAGAATTCCCAGTAGATGGAATCCAACCTCTTTTTTCCTTCCCTTTAGTACTTAAGGCGTGCAGCTTCTTTAGATTGGTTCCAAAGACACTTCTTTCAAACATGAAGTTGATTCTACCTTTAATAGTTTTATAAATTTTTAATTCTGTGCACTCTCAACCTTAATGTGTTTTGGAAATATTTATTTCAAGGTGGGGGGGTGGCATGGCAGGGAGAAATTTTACTTGATCTGCTTTTTGTCATTCAGTCAAAAATTGCATATGGAGCCGCTGCTGTATACAGAACACCCAAAAGTCTGTGGGGAGGGGGTGGAAGGAACCATGAGAAGCCCCTTTCCTGGGGTGTCTGCAGCCCAGTTGGAATGTGTGATGGATCAAATGCATAGATTCTGTGATACAAGGTGGAATATGGGCAAGTGCTGTTGGGGAGGTGGGAAGCTGGAGAGAGCCCAGAGGGGAGCAGGGACAATACAGGAGGGCTGGGTGTAGGAGGTGGTATCTGAGCCAGGCCTGAAGGAGAGATGTGGTTTTATGGGCATAGCTGTTGGGGGCAGGGTGGGGTGGAAGGAGGAGTGGCCCAGCAGAGGTGAGGGAGAGGGAGCTGATTGGTTCATTCTTGATGCTCTCACTTTATGTCAGGCTGTGGGCATTTAGACAAGTAATAGTTCATTTTTCTGTCCAAGGACGAACCCCATCAAGGCATGGGTGCCCAGCCAGAAATCTTTAAGGGGTTGAGTGAGGGTGTAGAGGAGGCAGCCTTCAACTCTCCTGCAAGACATAGAGATGGGATGGTGAGGATGAATCTGTGAGATGATGATTCCTGGGTTTCTGGAGGCTGAGGTCTATAAGAAGGTGGTACAGTGGAGCCAGGCGGTAGAAGACCTTGAATGCCAGAGTAAAGAGTTTGGTGGAGATTGTTGAGGCACTAGTTCTTCAGGGAAGGCTTTATGGCTGTGTCCTGTGTACTTCCCCAGGGCCCCATGCTCAGCTTAATGCTATTGTCATCTTTAAATTCTTAGTACTTATAAAACAAGGGATCCTGCATTTTTATCTTGCACTGGCCCTGCAAATTCCAAAGCATGCCTGGGGGATGATGTACTTAGAACAGAGCTGTGCTTCAGAGCAGAGGTCGGGTCATAGTTGAGAAGCTGTTTGCATCCTTTTGAGGAAAGGAGAATAAGGGCCTAGATGAGGATGGGTATGCTGAGGATAGGGATTCCTCTCATAGCCTGTGCCCAAGCAGCAGGTGGAGGAGGAGCTGGAGTTAGCCGTCAGCTCTTCATTGGGGGACATGCTTGGAGCTGCCCTCTAAGTCAGGTCTGCAGGTGACTTCTGGGGATAATGTTGGTGTTCGAAATGGCATTGAGAAAACTGTCTTAATATTTTTATTCTCAACAGCAAGCTAAAGCTGACATTGGCAGGCTCATTCAATGAATACGAAATAACCAGAAAAGACATTCCAAGGCATTCTGGAATCAAACAGATGGACGGAGCAAACATGTTAAAAACAGTAAATCACAACTGAACTTCAGTTAATCATAATCACATTTCTCTTTCCTTATTTAATATTGAAGCATCTTCCTAATTATAGGGCACCCCAGTAAAAGATGCTGCATATATGACATCTGAACCAAAAAACCTTATCATTTAGGAAATGATACCCTTTCTGAGGTTTGAGAAGTGGCTGTTTTGTCTCTTACAATGATTTGTAGGGAATTTATTTCTTCTTGTTCACATAGAAATGAACAAAACTGTTTTTACCTAGTGATGTTCAAAAACATGCTTCCAGTAGATCAAGGTTGCCCTGAACTCAACTGAGGGTCTCAACCAGCTGCAGACCAGTTACAGCTTAGCAAGCAGGGCTTTGAGTGGTGCAGTGGGCAGGGTGTGTGGCTCTGACCTATCAAGTGTGATCCCCTCCTACTGTGCACTGTTTCCTCTCTGGCACAGACACAGGCAAAGCATCTTTGCTGAAAGGACAGAAAGACTCAAGGTGAAGGCAGTGCCGTGCAGGCTCCAGATGCTGTGCTGGGCATTTTGGAACTGAGGAAGCTGCTGATGGCCAGTGGGGCCACTATGGGGCATGTGAAAAGATTCAAGGCTTCATTCCAGTCACATGGACCCATTGGTACTGTTTTTCACATTTTTATCAAAAAGGGGCTGCAGGCAGATACAAAGACCACTGCAGCCCTTCCTGTCCTCATGGCATTGCCCTACAACTGGCCATCTAAAATGACCTTCTCTGCTCCTGCATCCTTTTTAGGACGGGGTAACTTGATACCATTCAGATGTCCCATGCTTAGAAAATGAGGGTGCTTTCTTTTGAGGGAGTTGTGGAGGAATACGTGATGTTCTATGGCAGGCCCATAAGGTTAGTGAGGCTAAAAAAAATCGTGAGTTTTTCTTGCTTTGCTCATTCACCCATAGTGATGGAGAGATTTGATTTCATCTGGATGCTTCTGTTCCACTGACAGTGAGTAGTACTGCTCAGCCAGTGCTTGGTGCTAGGTAGTTAGGTGTATCTCTCAGTGTTTAGTACAGCGAATAGAGAAAGTGCCTGGCAGTTGCTTGGCCGTCTCCTTTGCATCTCCTATAGTACCAAGTACCTTGCCTTGTGCACAGTATATTGTGTTTGTGGGGCAAATAAACACATTTGCCATTGAAGTAATCCTGTTTATCTGCCTGAAGTAATAGACATTCACCATCTGTAGAGTGGAAATTGTGACTTCCTCTAGATGCAGGAACAGCTTTGTGATAGAGCATCCTCGTAACTTCACTTGGCCCTTTTTGGCACAAAGACCTGTGAAGGCAGAGACCATGCCTATGTTGCTCAGCGTTTATTTCCCAGTGCAAATACTTAGTATTTGTTGAATGAATAAACAAATGAGATATACCTGTCTTGCTTAAATTACAGTAGAAGTTCATTTCCTTTTTTTTGTTTCGAGACAGTCTTGCTCTGTTGCCAAGCACCAGGGAGGAGTACAGTGGCACGATCTAAGTAGTCCTGTATGTCCTCATCAGAGGTCCTTCAGTCCTCAAAAGCTTCTCATATGTGTCTGTGAGTACATACACTCACTCAACACAGTGGTTGACATACAGTGGCCATTTGGCATTTGTTTTGCAAATGAAGTTAGTATGTGGCAGTAGGTAAAGAAGAGGCCACTGACTGGGAGGTGGAAGATCTGGACCCAAGTCCACGTTTGGCCACCTACGCAATCTGGAGACCTTGTTAAGGGGCTAGGCATTCTGTCTCAGCCTGTCAGAACCCTGCTGTCTAAATGAGGCTAATCGCTGCTCTACTTATCTCGAGGGTGGTTTATGCAGCTCACAAGAAAGAATTGATGAGCAAGGCTTGGTCAAAGTTAAGCTTTGTACACGTACGAAGACTTCGTTCTTGTCACTGAAACATGCTTGCGTCCCCTGGTTGCACTGGATGTGTGCCTAATGTGTATGCACCTCCTCCTAGTCCACCCTGAGAGCTGAGGGCTTCATTTTACCTAAATACATTGTCAATGTCGAAAATTTAGAATTCACAGAAAATTCTAAGTAACAAAAATTACCTACAGACCGTGGCCCAGAAATAACCACCGTTCATCTCGTGGGATGTTTCTTTTTATACCTTTCCTAGGCAGGTATGTTCACATCACACACACACACAAAGACACATTATTACTTCAGTCACCTCGTCATTAGTTCTGTATCAGATTTCCCCAAGTAGATAGCTCATTCCAGGAAAAGAAAGAGCCTTATCTTAACATATTTTTAACTTTCTTAGGGCTTAGTCCACTGTGAGACTGAGAAGGTATTTGTTAAATACTTAATGGCTTTCTGGAACATCAGGGGCTGACAAGATTCTGAGTTACAATCTAACATTCTCAACTGAAGTACGGAAGAATGAAAGCCCCTGGAGAGAAGCAGGCCCAGGGCCCCAGGGCTGGATGTAGCTGAGCTAGAACTCAAAAGTGTGCTGTTGCCTTGCCTGCATCTCCTTCCCCCTAATAAGATGCACCTGTAAGAAGGCCCATTGGGTGGTGCTTTTAGCAGAGAAACTGATGCTTGCTTAATTTTGCCTGCATCTCTGGGTTTGTGGTTACTGCTTAGAATCAGGATAGTGTCTGGGTATCTTGAAGCTGCTGTCTTCAGTGGAGCCTTCGGACTGATCTTACAAAGTTATGCTAATTTCTACATCAGCCTACATCTGGGGTCCTTCTCCTGGTTATCGTTGTTTGTACTGTATGCACAGATCCTGCACCCTCATATAATAGTCCAGCCTTGCTGGGAGTATGTTCCCCTGCGTTTTTGTTGGAACATCCCAACCCTGTACTGCCCTGCCTTGCCTTTCAAGCACAGTGGAAAGGAGTCCTCCTTTCTATGGGAGGCCCATCCCTCCCGCTCTCACCCTCCCACCCTCCCTTTCTGTGGTGTCTCACTGAGCCAGTTGTTCATTCCCCAGCAAATATTTTGTGTTTACAGTCCTCAGCTAGGCTATACTGTGGAAGATTCAGCAGATGTGCAAACCCAGCCTTTCAGAATCTGAGTGAAGAGAGAGGGGACATTATATAGAGAAATTATAGCTCAATTTGTAAAGCGGCCAGTGACCCAGGAGATGGGCAGAGCACAGCCTCTGGATCCTGGATGGCAGGAGACCTTTGTCACGGTTATTGGAGGTGTAGGGAGCTGGGCAGGCAGGGATTTGAAAAGAGGGGCATTAGAGCTTGACTTGGAAAGGAGGATTGGGATGTGAACATTTGGAGATTGCAGGAGAAAGCATTGCTGGCAGAGGAACAAGTAGTAGATGAGAAGGGTCACAGACGGATCTCTAGGTGGGGGTAGCCAAGGACTCTCAGAATCTGGGAGCTCAATAGCAGAAAGTTGAGTTCTGCCCCTTTGCAGGCTGGGACCTGGGAAAACATCACCTCCCAAGCCCCCCACTGCCTTTCTTGGTCCAATGCTGTTGGTGCAAATAGCCTGGCAAGTTGATACAACCAGTTTTCCTGTGAGACAAGGGACTTGGTGAGGGAGACTGCAGACTCTTAAGAGCCTTCCAGTGGCTTCCAGGTGATTTGGGAACTTCCTCAAATTGCACGCATAATTTTATGCACTTTTGCACCTTCTTGACAACTTTCAGAGATCTCTGTTACCCTTGAAAGTGTAGGAGGAAGAGGGTCAGCTTGTGGATTAGTTTTAAAACCGTATTTTAAAAAATCGCAAATCACACGAAGTTTGTAGGGGAAAGTTTCATTGAATTTGAAAGCCTTCACTGTTCTCAGGCACATTCACTGATCTCCTTAGTCTGTGCACCCCTGGTGGGCAAGATTATGTCTCATCCCTGAGAACTTGCCTCAGAAACTTATTTGTGATGTTTGTTCAGGGCATAAAATAGCTTTGATGTGGATATAAATTTGCACATGTGCTTTCAACAGAGTGGATTTTTTTTTTAATTGCTACCTCTAGGATCCTAAGGCTAACTTAGGAGACATTTCCAGTGTCAGTCTTCCTGCCTTGTCCCTCCCAGACCCCTCCTTACTTAGCACAGGGACAAGCCTTGGCATGTCCTGCCAGCAAGCTGAGGGCTGGGGCTGTCTGTCCCATTCTTGTCAAATGTAGTCTGAGCTGTCTTCTCTCTAAAGGACTCTTCAGCCCCATGATCCCCAAGTACAGAGCAGGACCTAAATGTGCCTCTTCACATGCTCCAAGGTGGGCATGTTTGGGAACCTCATTCAGCCCCTCTTGACCTGAGGGGTCTGCAGTAGCAGCCCTTGCTCATCTTAGGCAGTATAAGGACCGCCCTGGCTGCAGAACCACCAGGTGGGACTTTCCTCAGGGGCTGCTTCTTGGTGAGTCTGTACTCTGTTTATAATCAAAAGCTCTGCCAGATGGATGTGAGGTGCCCAGCTGAGGGTAGGAACACTGACTGTTGCCTTGGCATTTTGTTAAGTAGGTATACAAGTTGCTGGCCCATCAGAGAGCTGTAAGGTGCTGGAAAGACAGAGCCATTTGTTTTCCCATGTGACTTAGTCTGTTTTATAACGTGGTGGGTGAGATCAAGAGAGAAGAGTGGGCCCCGTCATAGTTTTTCAAAGTTTTTTTTTCCCTTTTAGAAAAGTGCAAAGAGAGCATGGACTTTCCATAGTCATGGGTGTCAGCCTGTCTTGGAGAGACAGCAGCTGTGGCATGTAGCATGTTCAGGTAAGGAGCCAAGTTGGGCAAGTCCTGAATCAGGTGGGGTCTGGATATCCTGGGTGATCATTCTCTTCCACCACTCCTCTATCCGGGCCATTCTCATTCATTCAGGAGCTCATGGACTGTCTAATAGGTGCTGAGGAGAGGGGATAAATGCACATGGGTCCTACTCTCAGTGAGCTTTCAGAACAGGAAACAATGGACGCAAACAGCTGTAATTAGTGCAAGGTAGCATGAAGTATCATAAGAAACCTGGAGATGTGTGCTGGTGTGGGGCTGGGGCCAGAGGTGGTTGGATTGATGCTCCTGCTTCTTGCCTTCTGGGATGTCCCTGTTTTATTTCTTTTATTCAAAACCTGCAGAACCTTTATCACTTGTTTCCACCTTTAACATCTTGTTGCATTTATAGCCTCTCTGTTCATCTGCCTGTCCCTCCATCCCTCGATCTCTTCACTGTCTAACATTTACCATCCTAAGACAGGATGCAGAAGGAAGGCAGACTCTGCCTGCTCTCAGGGAGCTCACCTTTGATTGCTTTCTTTTGGTTCCATTTGTGTTGGGCGTTTTGTTCCCCAGCTTACCTGTAAGTTCCTTGAAGGTCAGAGACTCTGTCTTCAGTATTCTTGGAAGTTGAAAAATCTCTTTGGTCAGTGGATTATTGCAGCTGTCGTTTTGGGTGTATGTGCTTAACGAAAGGCTTAAGAGTGTGTGTCTCCAGGGCACACCTGCCTTGCTGTTTGCCGTGCTGCATGGATGACTCTATTAGGGGCTTTTGGTTTTGGTTTGGAAATCCAGAGTGGTGGGAGGGTGGAAAGGGATGTGGGGAAAAAATACAATGTCTCAATAGACCAGGTTCCCAAAAGTATATCTGCACTTGAGGCTTTCCTGAGGAATGAAAAGCTTAATTCATGCCTTTTCTTTATGCTTCTGGTTCTTTTCTCTTTTTTTTTTTTCTTGAGGAAAGGATGTGTCAATTTGAGCTGCCTAATTCATTTTTAATGTGGGTCAGAGCTGCCATCTTCACATGCCTTTGTCTCATCACACCTAGGCTTCTCCTGAAATGCTTGCTTCACAAATGAAGTTTAATTAATAGAAATAGGTAAGTGAACACAGGGCTGATGGATCTGGGGAGACATGACTTGGTGCCTGCCCAGAGAGGTCCCTGGGTCAGATCCCTCCCCAGCCTGTTGTCAGAGGCAGATTCTTACTTACGAAGCCAGGATTCTGGGAGTCAGGCTGGGGCGTTCATCAACAATGTGTAGCATAGATTTGCTTCTTAGCAGATATGGCTGGCCTATTTACAGTCGGAAGAATTGTCATTGTTTTAGAATACTTTTTTGACCAAAAAATAAAATAACCACCTACAAAAAACCCAGACTCTTGGGTTGGGGCCAGGTTTGCATCTTAAAACAGGTTGACCTATTTTCATTACGGCATTATCCAAACTTTGAGATTCTGCCTCCCTAACATGCGTTTCCTGGTGTCACATGAATTGAACACCTGATTCAAGCGGGGGGCGGGGGGGGGGGGGAGAGAGAGAGAGAGAGAGAGAGAGAGAGAGAGAGTGTGTGAGTGTGTGTGTGTGTGTGAGAGAGAGAGAGAGAGAGAGAGAAGACCTTGTCCTTGTTTAGGGCAGCCCTGTTTCGCACTGTGCTGGGGTCGGAACCTCTGAGTAATGCCTCCCAGAGCTCACCTGCTAAAGGCTGTGCTCTACCTGGGGAGGAGCTTTTGGGAGGGGCTGGTAGCCCTCTAGTTCATGCAGGCAGGGCTGTACCTTTCCCGAAGTGCTTTTACATCCCTGTTTGACCTTGACAACTTCCCAGTAAGGGAGGCAGTGCCTGCAGTGTTATCCTTGGTCCGCAGGGGAGGAAACTGAAGCTCACACAGGCAGGCGGGGGGAAGGCCTGGGAGAGAACTTTCAACACCGGCATACCACGGGGATTTGTCAGAGCACCTGCCTCTGGGAACTTTGACTTCTTTCCAGATCTTTTGTTCTCTTATTTGATTTAAGTAGATCCAACTGTGGTTTAGGAACAAAGTAAGCCCCAAACTGTGCATAGGATGTGTGGGTCATGGGCCAGAAAGCTCACTCCTCTGGAAAATGTTGGAAAGTGACCCCTCCTGAGCATCCCAGCAACATGGCTGATGCCCTGTTGAGATGAGGGAAAGGGCTGGGGGACAACCCCATGGCAAGGGTACCAGCCATAGGAATTCGTGCAGAGGAGAGGAGAGGTTTTTTACGCTGACTTTTCCTTGCCTCTGTTCCGTGTGTGTGTGTGTGTGTGTGTGTGTGTGTGTGTGGCCCTTGGAAGATGATAGCTCCTGGTGCCAAGGCGCCACGCCCTGTTTCTCAGCAGCTGCCCATCTACTTTCTTGGTTTTCCTCATTCTCTCTGAGGTAACAAGTCCTCACCTATTTTTGTTTTTGGTACCCTACAGTGTCTTCAGTGATAAGAGCAGGTATCATAAACAGTTTCAAAGCCAAATTAATCTACTTTTGTTTTTTAAAGTCACTGTGATCCACAAAAAATGCTTATAGGGACTGGAGTTTATCTGCTGGTATTCCAAAACTAACAGTAATAATGTTTTTATAGAGAGCTTCAAACCGTTTAGACTATCTTTACTTCTGTTTTCTTGTTATTCCTAGTACCCCTCCAGATTAGACAAACCGATATTAAATATTTCTGTCTTACAGATGAGCAGATTCACACTTAGAGAAGGTATGGTACTAGCCAGCTAGAAAGCAACTGCACTGAACCTGGGTCCTTTATTTTCGAACATGACAGGCATGGTGTCTAACTTCATGAAGTGGATCGTCTAATAACTGGGAAGGACCAATAAGAAACCCTGGGGGGTAATGTGGGAGAAACCTAACCTGGTCCGAGGGTAAAGGCAGCGTGTATGTGAAACGTGGATGCTGAGTTGGCCTTTGGCAGGTGAAGAGAGTCAGGAAGATAGTCCAGGGCATGATGTGTTCCTGGGACCATGGGGCCCCATCTCAGCAGGCCTTGCAAGCCAGGATGAGTGCTTTGGTTTGGTCTTAAAGCTGTGAGAAGCCACTAAAGGGTTTGAAGCAGAGGACTCATGTGGGTTTTTAGAAAGACGGCTGTGGCAATTAGGCAGAAACAGCTGGGGAGGGGCAAGAACAAAACTGGAGAGGCAGGGCAAGCAGCTGTTGAAGTTATTCAGGGAAATGTTTGTGCAGTAGAGTTTGGGGTGACAGAAGAGGGGGGAGGTTCAGGAATTACTGGGGTATAGAATGGAGAGCAGCTAGGGATTATTTGGTTGTGGTAGCGGACAAAAAGCCATAAAGAGAGACTTGAGATTTTGGCATGGATGTGATGGGGTCATTTTCAGAGTTAGGTAACCTTTTACATAACAGGGCCTTCTCTGAGACCCCCGGGGGCCTGATTTTGGCAGGAGGGCAGGAGCATAGACTCAGTCTGGGACCAGCTGAGTTAGAAATGCCTTAACTATCTTAAGTGGAGACTTTGGGCAGGACTGGGGACAGGTGGTTTTGGAGCTCCAAAGAGAGAAGTAGGCTGGAGGTGTAAATTCCAGATTCATTGCCCTCAAGTGAATAATTGGAATAGCAGACAAAAATTAGACCACCAAGTCCTGTGGTTCTTTCACCTTTCCCACACTTCTTGAGAGGATTTATAAACTCAAGCTCAAAATAAGAACCTGAGCTTTAAGAGAGAGAACCATAGCTTTAAGGCTATGTTTGGAGTTGGTTTAACAAAGGCTGTTCTGTGGGTCCCAGAGAGGACCCTGTTATGTAAAAGGAGAATCCAGTAGGGAACTGGAACCAACAACTGGACTTAATGTTACATCCCAGTGATGCTGATCTTGGAACTCATGGTTGGCTGTATGAGTGCGGGCCTCCGGTCTCTGCAGAGTTGCTTCCTTATGGCTTATTCCATCAAGTTGTTCTGCCCAGATTTACTCAATTAGATCTTGGTGGTGCATCTCACAATAAGAAATAATTCTGAAATACATTCATAATGGTTTCAAATTTTGGATAAATTATTTGGATGAAGATCCAGGGGTATTTCCTTGGTTGTAGAGAACACACATTTTTATGACTCCTTGTTTTGAAGGCAACAGGTTGTGTAAAAGAACCCTGGAGTTGCTGGGGCAAGAGATATGGGGTGTCTCTCCCTGAAGCCCTCAAAGGGTACCCTCCTGGGATTTCGAGGGACCCACTCTCTGAGGCACACTGGAGTCTTGGGGGCAAGCTCTTGTTCACTGACTCTTTCATCAGTGTTCGCTGAGCACATCTCACGCCTTCTTTCTTGCTTCCCCTGGAACATGCACGTGACTCGGACCCAACCCTGCTTGCGGCCTGGGGCTGGTGGATCTCTTGCAGATAATTGCGGCTGAGCATGAGCTCTGCTTTGTTTGAGTTCTGGATGAAGTCGGGGGAAGTTTGGAGATTGGGAGATGTTCCTTCTGCCTGGGGGAGTAGAGAAGTGCTTCCCAGAGGTTATGGAAGGAAATTGAATGCGTGGAGGTAACTGACAGCTTTGCGCCCCTCGTGTCAGTGTCTCTAGCTGCGACAGACACATGGGTAAGCAGGGGAAACCCTCGTTTTCCCTGAGAGTGGCAAAGGCCCCGGTGAGGATGTGTCCAGCACTACAGGCCTGGCTAGCTGCTCTTTTTTTTTTTTTTTTTTTTTTAAAAAAACCTTTCAGTTTTCAAGTATGAATTTTTAACCAGATACTTTCTAACCTTAAAGTGGTTTGATGTTCCTGAGGAATCATCCTGAAAGTTAGGAAACTTACTTTTGATTCATTAAGTTGAACTATCAATCACTGTGACAGATTCTGAACTCCTTTGTGGAGAAAAAAGTATCTTCTCAAGTCGAAGAATGAGAGAAAGGGTCCTGATGACCTTTTTGGAGCCCACCTTGAATTTCTTGGCCACTTTACGCTCACCTTCATTTTGCACAGCACCACTGTTACCACCTCTGAAACTTTTGCCTCACAGCAAAAGATGTGCGGTTCTTTCGTTCTTTAGATCTGCAGTTTTCCCTTCTGCAGAAATCAGTGTCTTTGTTTCCAGTGAATGTATTTAAACCTTTAATGAATATTTTATCAAATGAACTTCATGTCTTGTATTTCATTATTAATGTTGTTTACGAGACCCTATCCTTGTTAGTATAACTTATAAATTAAGAGGAGGAATGGAATGATATTTTAGGACAAGGGTTGGTGAGAAAATAGTTGCACAACTTTCTCAACGTCAAAAATGGGCCTTTGGTGAGCCTTCAGGAAAAGCTGGGATGCTGAGTATGTGCCTCGCCTCGGGTGACAGATTGGGTGTGCATGTTCTGGGAGTGCTCGGTCCTGCCGAGTATGTGGCTGTCCCTGCTGCATTTGGATGGACTCCCGCCAAGAGGAAGCCTGGGCACAGTGGGGCCGTGAGGCAGGACTGAGTATATAGTCAAGGTAGGCCTTTTCCTTGCTGGGTGACGTTAAGCCGAGCCCCTTGCTGATTCTTCAGGGTCATTTTGATCTGCCGACTGCCCAGATGTCCCCTGATGGCTTGGTAACTAATGTGTCATCTTCCTCTATGTGTTTTTGGTCTCACTGTGTTGTCCAGGCTGGAGTGCAGTGGTGCAGTCATGGCTTACTGCAGCCTTGAACTCCTGGCCTCAAATGATCCTCCCTTCTCAGTCTCCCAAAGCAGTAGGATTACAGGCATGTGCCATTGTGCCTGGCCTTGTTTTGGCAAAACCAGATGGATGTCCCATCCAACACTCCAGCTTCTCATTTCAAGGGCCCTTTCCCCTTTAGCCCATCTACTTCCACTTGCATACCCTGGGCCTCATGGTTCGGGTGGCTGTTTCAGCTCCTAAATCTCTAACATGCTGTCCTCCTCACCAGCCTTGCCCTTCTCTCTGGGCTGCCTGCTCAATACAGCCCAGGGCCCATTCTCTCTGCAGACCTGGGCTATCCTTTTTGGCCAACTTAGATGACAGACCATTCACCTCACCTCCTCAAATTCTTTTGATCCTTTTTATTGCCTTTGTGTGATTTCATCATGGCCCTGGATGGATCCAGCTGGTGGTCCTGGCCCTGCCCTTCTGTCCAGCCACAGCTCATCCCAATGCCCCTGCATCTACCACTGTTCTGCTTCATGAGCTGCCTTTTGCTGTTCTAAGGAGTCAACTCCTTACTCCTTCCCACCTCACAGCCTCTAGACCATGCCCCCACCATGGCTCTCCCTCACTTTGAGTTCTACATCATCGTTTGCTTCCTAGGGGAGCCTCCTCTGACTGCCTGGTTGAGGTCAGGCTTGTCCAGCCTACACTTATGATTGTCATTCATTGTTTGTGTGCTTATCTGTTCAACACCTGGCCCAGGTGGTATAGGGCAGACCTAGTTTCAGACCTTCTGTTCCTCCATGCTCATGAAATGTCCCAGAAATCCTATTGCTTTGGCATCCAAATGCCAGCGCCCAGACTGTCTCCTATAATCAGAAACAGCTCAGAAAGCTTTTGTCAGCGTGAGTGTCCTGATTTTTGGTTCACAAAACAACCGTGGTTATCACAGTTCTAATTCCTGTTGATGGGAGACTCAGTACAGAGTATTAGCTTTGGGTTGGATTCCTTGAGTTAAATCCTCACCACTTATAACTGGGTGAGACTGGCCGGGTAAGTGCTTGGATCCTCTTCTTTCTTCACATAGAAGGTGATCGTGGTGCCCAACTCCTGGCATTGCTGAGAGGATCGAGTGAGCGGACACAGGTGCTTCTCTGAACTGAGAAGCACTGAGCCCTCAGTGAGCATCCGGGAAACGTTGGCTGCTGCTACTGTGGACTGAGCTCCATCTGCTATGGGCTACTGAAGGCCTTACTGCCTTGTGTTGCATTTTTCTCTTATGTGTGGGCTTTTGGTAAGCAGGTTTGGATTGAAATACACATTTGAGGAGGCACTGGACCCAGACCTTTGAGCCTGTGCAGCCGCAGCTCACTTCCCACATCACTCAGTTCTGCCCTTCAGCAACACAGCATTGACACCTTCCTTCATCGTCACTGTCGTCCCTTTCACATCAACAAGCGCGCCATGTGTTTTTTTCTTATTCTCTCTGTCTGGAATACTCTAATTCTTTCCTTGAATCCAACCTTCTGTACACCTCCTCCTCTATTTTTTATTTTATTTCATTTCATTTTATTTATTTATTTATTTTGAGAAAGAGTCTTACTCTGTTGCCCAGGCTGGAGTGTGATGGTGTGATCTCAACCTCCACCTCCCGGGTTCAAGCGATTCTCGTACCTCAGTCTCCCAAGTAGCTGGAATTATAGACATGGGCCACCACGCCTGGCTAATGTTTTGTATTTTTAGTAGAGATGGGATTTTGCCATGTTGCCCGGGCTGCTCTTGAACTCCTGAGCTCAGGCAATCTGCCCCGCCTTGGCCTCCCAAAACGCTGAGATTACAGGCGTGAGCCACTGTGCCCCGGCCACCACCTCCTCTAATACCAGCCTCACAAACCTCCTTCAGGATATGTCTCCAGACTCTGAGCCTGTGTGTTGCTCTCTGTCCACTCAATGCTGTGTTGATTCACCCTAGTAACTGGCAAGTAGAATTCTAAGATTACGAACTATAGTATCAAAGGCAAGAGTGATATTTTCTCTCCCAGAAACCACAGAAAGCATAGAGGAACTCAGTACCTTCTTCCTAGGCCTTCGGGAAAAAGCTTGTTGACTAAAAGTCAGTGTACCTGGTTTTGGTGTCTGTTTATTTTTACCTGGCTGTGAGGGGTACTCTGGGATACTTGTTAAATCTCATGTTACTCAGCTTGTTTTGTCACCAGTGTTGGGCAAAACTGGGTGACAGGCCCTCCACCTTCTCTGTCCCTTTCTTTTCTTTCCCTGCCTTTCCAAGAATACCTGATTCTTTATGCTAGGATGTCATTTCTCTCCTTTCTTCAGCAGTTCAACGAGAGTTACTGGGCACCCGCCTACAGTGTGACAGGTCCTCGTCAGTGCTAAGGAGCAGCAGCGAACCAAATGGGCAGGGCTCCTGTTCTGGTGGGGCTACGTTCTGGTGGGAAGAGAGGTGATAAACGAATATGTCCATGACATAGGTGATGCCTCCATTCTAGCAGGGAAGACCTGTGTTGATTGGCCAGGACAGACATCTTTAATGAGGTGCCATGTGGGCAGGGATCTGAATGAAGTGAGGGAGCAAGACATGAGGGTAGCCAGGGCAGAAGGGATGGGCACCAAGCCTGGCTGAGAGTCTGTGTGGGGCAAGGAGGTGCATTTAATTGGAATGGAATGGGGGTGAAACAATGAGTGGAGCTGGAGATGTCAGAATGTAGGAGGCCTTCCTGTAACCCCCCAAAAGGGCCTTGGATGTTACTCTGAATTAGATGGAGAGCTGTTTGAGGGTTTGGGGGAGCAGGGGACAGACATAATCTGATTTGTGTAACGTCGCCTTAGGTCTCTGATGAGCTTAAGGAAATTAACTCATTCATAGGAAGAGGGAAATAACTTCTGTTTTAAGGAGACACGCTTGCCTAATTCCTGTTTGAGTGAGGGCTAATCTGTTAAAGAGTCATAGTTACACTCTGTTCTGAACTGTAGCATCCTGGGGCATAACCTTAGTTTTTTGTTTTTTGTTTTTTTTTGAGATGGAGTCTTGCTCTCTTGCCAGGCTGGAGTGCAATGGTGCAATCTCAGCTCACTGCAGCCTCCACCTTCCAGGTTCAAGTGATTCTCCTGCCTCAGCCTCCTGAGGAGCTGGGATTACAGGTGCCTGCTACCACGCCTTGTTAATTTTTTGTATTTTTAGTGGAGGTGGGGTTTCACCATATTGGCCAGGCTAGTCTCGAACTCCTGAGCTCAGGTGATCCATCAGCCTTGGCTTCCCAAAGTGCTGGGATTACAGGCATGAGCCATCACGCCCAGCCAACCCTAGTTCTTTTATTTCCTTGCTTTTGCTCAGCCTGTGAGTCGGGGTAGTAAGTTTCAAAAGTTTCTGTAGTGTTCTGACAATAATTAATATATTCACACCTTTTTCATCATGTGAGAGAGCTAAAACAGGTGCAGGGTAAATGAAGGACCTGAACCAGGTAGGACCAAAATCAGTAATTTGAACTACTGTTTTTGAAATTTGTCATTCCTACCTATGGATAGATAAAAGCAAGAGATTATTAAAATCTGTTGGCCCCAAATCTAATTTTTTATGAGACAGTGTAATGATAAAGGAATGAGGCGGGCTGATAAATACAGATCTGTCCAGTTTTAGCCAGCATGTCTTGTTTCTGAGTTTCTTGTGTTTCTTCCCTGGGAATTGTTTTAGGCTCAAACGGTAAGCAAAAGGAATATGGAGTAAGCAGAATTAAATAACTCCCCCCAGTGCCGCTGCCTCCTCTCTCCCCTCAGATGCATGAGTGGTAAATACTTTGGAAGCAATACACCCCAAGCCTGGTGTGTTCATTCTGCTCCCAAAGGTGCTTAGACATTTGGTGGTGATGGGAGTGTTGTTTGATGATACATAAGGGTGTGCTCCTCTCACTCTGAGAATTGTAAAATTAGCAGGAGATCCCTCTTGGTGTTGAAGTCACAAGCAGGTGCAGGAGAGGCGAGAGGAAAGGGCAGTGGGTATTCTTCACCCTCAAAGTGTGAGGAGAGCTGTGCTCCACGGTCACCCAAGCAGCTGGGATTTTTTCCTTCTAAGCTGGTTTTCCTCTTCTCCCCACTCCCAACTAGTAGGTGGGCAGAAGGAAGCGCTTTTTCTGCCTGCCACTGGGCTGGGAAGTGTGGCCTGTGTTCTGCCTCAGTGCCTGGGTCACCAGCAGTGATGGCTGCAGTCCCAGCCAGCTCTGCAAGAGCTTCAGTCAGAAACGCTGATGTTAGGACACATTCTTCAGGGAGCTGCAGCTTTTCTTAGACGGTTGAAAAACACGAAGAGGTGAGTAAGGCGAAGTCTTAGAAGAAGGAAGAACAGCAACCAAGCTCAGTGACAGCCAACCAGGCCTGGCCAAGTCTGACCAGGAGTCTGTGAGGTAGGGAGTGTGCACGTGTGTACGTGTGTGTGTGCACGCGTGCGTGTGTGTAAAGGCTAATGGAATGGGAGATGCCCTTGAAAAGAATGGCTTTCACCTGTTAAGTGTTAAGTCTGGTTCATCTTAGCAACAAAACTTAGCAAACCACTTTCAGACAATGATTGTATTATTTTGCAGCATTTGAAGCAACTGCGTTGGTCTCAAGGGTGGCTCCCTCAGGCCTTACCTGAGGATGGGTCAGAGTTGCTCAAATGTTCTCAGATTGCTGTGACTAGAGTCAGGATAAGTTTGATCCCAGGTTCCTCAGGCCCTGCTTTTCCACTAGCTAATCCAGTCCCTTCAGCAAGCGTTTGTTGAGCATTTCCTAGGTAGCAGGCATTGTTCTTGGCAGTAGAGCTATTTGGTGAAAAGGTCTGCTGCTTGGAACTTCTGTTCTACTCGGGAGACAAATGAGTGAATATAGGTGGTGATTTAGAGAGCACCTGCCTCCTGAGGGAGATAAAGGGAGGTGATGCGACAGTACCTGGTAAGGGTGGTCAGGGAAGACCATATGGGGCTCTGGGACAGTTTTCCAGGCAGAAGGAAGATAGAGGCTTCAAGGCAGAAAGAAACGTCATGTGGAGCAATGGCGGGCAGTCGATCCTACTCTCAGCATGCAGAAAAGAACAGCCTCCCTGAAGCCTTCTTACCTTTCTTGCGTTAGTATAATTCCACACCCTTGTGTGCATGTGGCAGCCACATAGGCATAGGCATCAGGATCCTGTTTTTCTTCCCCTTGGCCAAGATGTGAAGATTTGTGATCAGCATCAGAAATAAAGTCCCTTGAGACTCACAGATTGAGGAAAAAAATGACAGGAGTCATCCAAATATGAAAATCAGGTTTTGAATTCCTCTCTTGATCTGGCGTTAGGCATGGTGGGAGTTCACTCCCAGCGTTAACGTTCTGTTGTTCTGCTGTTGTTTTCCTTCCTCAGGTTTTAGTTAGTATTTTTTCCATGTTGTGTGTACATTGGCCATCTATTTTAGTGATGCTAATTGTTTAAAATGGTGCATTAGTCCAACATAACTCTTAGAAATAGCTGTTGAGTAAGGAGTGTCATCTTTGTAGTCCTCCTTAGGGTTAGTAGTTAGGTTTGTGATAGCTGAACAAGCAGCTCAGCCAGCTTGTTCTCACAGTGCCCCGTTTCCCACTGGAGAATGTGAGGATGCAGTACAAGGTGGACAGCATTTGGGGGATTTGGGTGGATCCAAGAATATTTTCATTTGGAAGAACCGGATGGACACCAGAGGCCAAACCAAGGAGTAGAGGAAAAGATGGAACCTTTCCTCACATCCCACCCCTGGAACTTTCACCCACAGTATACGGTGGTGTGCCCTGAAGCCCTGGGTCATGATGGAGCTTTCATAAAGTGGGAGGAGCCATCTGTTTGTCCTCTGTCTCCAGCTGGCCCCAGGAACTTTCAACATCTGTGATTGCTTCCCATGGTGCCCCCTTCCCAGCTCACCAGAGCCTGACTCTGGGCCCCTGCCTCTTTTACCCACTCCAGGGTGACCCTGGTTTCTAGTGACACCTGCCTGACCTAACTCATTTTGTCTAGAATGCAGTTGAAGTTGCAAGAAGGGAGATGAGGAAGGGTAAGAATTTGTGGGGAAAAAATTACAAAGTGTTTTTATGGTTCTTATCCTCAATGTGTTTAGAGTCTAGTCTTCATGAGGACATATGCTCATTTAATGATCAAGGAATTTTGTGACATGTGCCTAGAGGTGATTCAGACAGATGGGCTGGGCAGGAGGGAATGCTGGGGTGTGTACAGTAAAATGTATTATTAAATTATGGCATCTGTTGTCAACAACCAGTTTAGACCTTCTTGATCTCCTGGTTTTTTTTTTTTTTTTTTTTTTTTTTTTTTTTTTCAGTTGCAGAATTCTGTCATCATTAAAGAAACAAGGCTTAGCCACTTACTGCTTTAAATACCAAAAAGAGATGGTGAATAAGGTTGAGATCCATGGGGCATTGAGAACCTAGTAGCATGTGCACTGTATCACAGTCTTCTTCTGGCTGACAGTGGAGAGGGCCATGCACTGCTGGGGAAGGAGAGCTGTACTAGGGAGCCTGGATTTGAATCCTGGACATCCTCAGGCTGACTGTGTGACCTTCACCCCCTTGCCTCGACTCCCTGTACCTTTTGAGTGCCCCTGCCTTCTCTGCATGTGTGTGTACCCATGAGTGTGAGGAAGGATAACTCCAGTGTTGGGGGAGATTCTGCCAGGAGATAGGTACCCTGAGTAGTGGTCCTCTCTTTGGCACTTACCAACTCCATTTCAGAAAATGGTCCCCCAAAGATTTCCACATCCTAATCTCTTGAACCTGTGAATATATTACCTTCCATGGCAAAAGGGATGTTGCAGATGTGATTAATTTCACAATCTTGAGATGGAGAGATTATTCTGGATTATTTAGATAGGCCCACCCAATCCTTACAAGAGGGAGGCAAGAGGGTTAGCCAGAGAAGGAGCTGCAGTGATGGAAGTGTGGAAGTCAAAAGTGATATGGCCACGAGCCACATGTGCCGAAATGTGGGCAGCCTCAGAAGCTGGAAAAGGCAAGGAAACAGGTTCAGCCCTAGAGCCTCCAGAGGAGCACAGTCCTGCTAACATCTTAATTTTAGTTCAGCAAGACCCATTTCTGCAATCTGACCTTCAGAACTGTAAGATACTAAATTTGTGTTGTTTTAAGCTGCTAAATTATAGTAACTTGTTACAGAAGTAATAGGAAATATACATCACTTACTCCTTTGGATTTTAGTTGCTTCTCTAAAATGGGGACACACAATATTTTCTACCCGAAGGCTGAGAACTGGACCGTGTGACTTTTGGTGTTCCTTCCAGTTCCACATGCCTTGAGAGAGAAAGTCAACCTGAAAGTGCATTGAATGTTTAAGAAGTTAGGGAAGAAAGAAATGTACAATTATTGAATGTCTTTGTGTGTCAGGTGCTTACCTTTGTTGCGTCATTTAATTCTTACAACCACCAAGAGAGATTTTGTAATTATTATTTTCTTGTAGTCCTTCAAGTATTTGAGTGCCTATATGTGCCAGATGGTGTTCTAGGTGTTAGAAATACAGCAGTGACCAAGACCAATAAAAGTCTCCTGTCTTTTTGAGGCTTATCTTCAGGGAGACGGATGAGAAACCATAAGCATAATTGCTAAGGGAATCATCAGGTTGGCGATTGACAGCTGGGTTGGAAGGAAAATAGAGCAGGTTGAGGGGAGCATGTTATTGATTAGGAGTGCAGGAGCTCAGAGGGTGAACAGTTTGCTTAAGACCACAGCACCAGGAAGTAGTCGAGTGGGGATGCAACTTGAATCTGCTGGAATCCAGAGGCCTGGTTTGATCCTCTTCTCAGGCCAGTAGAAGGCTCTGCCCGACTTTGCCTATTTGGATTCCCTCACTTTACTGAGGGAGAGGAGTCCCCACTGCCAGCTGTTGTTAGGACAGTTGCTGTCACCCTGGGTTTCATATTTTTAACTCCCTTCCCATTTCCCCAGTAAGTTAATGCCAGAGAGCAAGGGCCAGGCCGATGCTGGGAACGAGACGAGAAATGCGGGTGGCACAGGTCGCTTCATGAGTCCTGGAGGCTTGTACAGGAGACATATGGCCCGGCCACTGTTTTTTCCCTTCTCTCTGAGGGAGCTGTAACTCCAGCCTCTCATCTCAGAACTCAGGTTGCTTTTGCTGCAGCTGAGGCCTGAATGTGTGTTTTTAATTGGGGAAAAGGGTGTTCAGTTATTAATGATTACTATTAGGTTGGTGCAAAAGTAATTGCGGGCTTTGCCACTAAAAGTAACTGTAAAAACCGCAATTACCTCTCCACTTCTGATATTTTTATGTCGCATGGCCTTTTCCTGGCAGTTTGATATTTATCATTTCCTGTCATTGAGAAATGTGTTTTTCGAGGCCAATCTGAAGGCTTTTCAGGGTATCTTTAGAGGGAAGCTCTAAAGTGTGCTTCTCTCTCCATTAGGTTGGCTCCTCAATCAGGTTCTGATTTGAAAATGACAGATGCTTGGCAGTAAGAATAGTGGAAGTAGATTTTCAATATTAAACATTAACAAGTCATAACTAATAACTTTTATGAGTTATAAATAAAAGCATAATAACTTTTATGAGTTCTCCCAGTCTCAGATTTCAGAGAATATTTTTGGGTTGTGTTCTGTTGATGAGGGCTTAAAGAAATGCCTTGTTTTGGCTGGGCATGGTGTCTCACACCTGTAATCCAGCACTTTAGGAGGCCTAGGTGGGCAGATCACTTGAGGCCAGGAGTTTGAGACCAGCCTGGCCAACGCAGCACAACCCCGTCTCTACTAAAAAAAGAAAAATACAACAATTAGTTTTGGTACCATGGTGCATGCCTGAAATCCCAGCTACTCAGGAGGCAAGGCAGGAGAATTGCTTGAACTTGGGAGGCAGAGATTGTAGTGAGCTGAGATTGCACCACTGCACTCCAACTCCAGCCTGGGCGACAGAATCCTACTCTGTCTCCAAAAAAAGGAAAAAAAAGCAAAGCCTGGTCTTGTTGCACCTGGTTTGAAACTGCCATTCCCTTTAATTTCTGCTTACTGCTACTTCTACACAAAGTCAAAAGAAATCCTGGCTTCAGAAACATGACATAGTTAACTCCTGGGGCTAGCTAGCTGCAGAAGAAGTTGAACTTTCGGGTGATTAATGGAGGCAGAGAAGGACGTGCCCATGCCTGGGTGTTGAGAGACAGGGCCTTGGCATGGCTCTGGGACTATCCATGTCATCTTGGGGACCTTTCTGAGTTGGGACAGCTGAGAAACTTCATGCCATTTGACAATTTTCTTGAGGTCAGGAGCAAATTAGCCAATCAAGGAAGTAAATAAGTTTTGGGGGAAAAAATGTGGATGTTATTTATGTCCCTTTGTTTTTAATACCATAGGTATATTCCTGGTAAAAAGGGTGTGAATAAATGGAATTTAAAATAGTTTTCCAATGAATGGAATCTTTTACTTTTTAACATATCAGGCTTTTCTGAAGTGGCAGCTCTGCCTGAATTTCATTTTTCACATTAGCTTAAAAATATTTTAAAGTCAAACAGGTTCATTTCAAAACATATAGGAAACAGATAAACACAATATGTTTTTATAAAATCATACCCTATCATTGGACTTGTGGCTGCTTTCCTCTTTTAACCAGTACAAACCATGTTGCATTGAACACCTTGGGGTAGCAAAATCATAATGCAGATTCCTGATTATTTCTTTAGAATAAACTCTTAGCCTTGAAATTGCTGCACTAAAGCATATACAGGATTTTATGGTCTTTGATATGAATTGCAAAGTTATTTGCTTTACTTTTGCCTTTTGAAAGTGATAAAAGCTTAGACATTTTGATATTAAAATAACAGAATGGTTAAGAGCCTAGATTTTAAAGTCAGATGCACCTGAATTTGAATCCTGGCTCCACCATAACCAGTTGTGAGACTCTGACAAGTTACTTCCCGTCTCTAAGCCTCAGGTTCCTTATTTATAAAATGGGCATAATATCCTTAAACTCACTGTGTGCATTAATTGAATGACACAATATAAGTAAAACACCAGACTGTACATGCATTCTCTGTATGGGAATTCTCACTAATTTGTACCTGAACCTCTCCTTATTCGCCAGAAGAGTGTGGGATCTTAGTCTCCTCTCTGTTCCACCCACAGCTTTCTAGCAGTCACTGTAGGCCCAAGGAAACCCACCACCATCTTGGTGCTCTGTAAGCAGGGTTGAGATGCCTGTCCTAATTTTGAAAGCCTGCCTTCAGACATTTATATGTTCAGACAAACTAATCAGGCTGAAATTTCTCATGCTTATTTGCAGCTAGATGAAGCAATCCATTTAGTTGCTTTGGAATTACCCAAGCGTGGAAGAAATTGGTTTCTCAGCCTTGAGAAATTTTGCAGATACTGAAGTATAGATGGCACCAGGGCCAGTTTGGTAACCAGAAACAAGGGGCCTGAGTTTGGCCTTTTGTCAGGGCCTCCATCCTTGGGAAACTGGTGGTTCCACCATAGTTGGTGTATCCAACATAGACCCCAGCTCTTAATTTGGCCAGCATGTATCATAAATTTACTTCTTATCTTACCCTCTAGGGGACTCTGAGCTGCTCAGCTTCTGTTTTCTCTTTTCAGCTTCCTCCTCAATTGATAGGGAGGAAGTATTTGCTGAATCTGTTTCTCTTTTACCTGAATCAGAGGCATTAATACAGTTGCTTTCTGATAAAAGCTTGCTGATCTGGTATCTGGGCTATCATTAGGCTGCAGTGCAAAAAGACTTGAGCTGAATTTTGGGACCCAAGAATTCAGAGTGTATAATAAATATCTCCTGTAGTTAATAGTCACAACCCATGAAATAGGACTAGACAGGGTAACTGGGGTATCAAAAGTAATGTGCCCAAAGACATGCAGCTAGTGAATGGCAGAACTGGGATTTGAATTCTTGCCGAGTGTGGTTCCACTTAAACCATTACTCAGTACCACCTTTTAATCTGTTTATTAGAATGTATTTCATCCCTTTCTGTGCTGTGGGATTTATCATTCATTCACCAATAACACAATTGTTGCATGGAAGGATACAAGGAGAAAAAGATACGGCAATGTGGTCCCTGTTCTTAGGGAATTTCTTAAGATACTAAGAGGAGAAGCTACAAAATAACTATAAATCATAAAATAAAAATACCTCCCCTGTTTGATAGGTAGCTCTAAACCCCCAGTTCTCTGAAGAATCTGGTTCTGAATGATTGAAACAGATGTAATTCCCATACAGGTCCTTTATGCCCGCCTCCCACCCCGGTGGTGAGACCATTGTGTTTTTCCTTTATCAGCAGCCCTAACATGTTGGGGCACCCTCTTTAACTCCATAGCACACTGTAAGTTTGGTGTTAGAGGAATGATGTCAGGCCTGCACAGCACACTCTTTTCCTGTTCCCTGCCTTTAAAGGTCATGCCCTTTCATGAATATAAAAATGCCTGTGCTCCCTTCAGAGACGGGTGCCCCTTTCAGGCTGTGTGCATGCTTGCCGCCCCTCCATCCTCCTCGAGAACCATCGATGTGCACAGAGGGTGGTGCTGTTTTCTGTACATCCCCTCAGCAAGGGTTTGCTCAAGCTTTGCTTCCTGTCACATGTATTAAGGTTTTCAATGTTAAAATATGAAATTACATTCTCATACTAAATAGCCTCCTTTAATCCACACCCCACTCTGAGAGCTGATCCACTTTACCAAGATCTGCTCCTCCTGGGACTGTGTTCCCTGGCTAAGAACCACTGGCTTGGTAGCAAGGCAAAAGGCAGGAGATGATTTAAAACAGACCCTGAGATTCTAAAAGCCCTGGGATTTTATAATTCCTGGGATTCTAAAATTAGCTGGGAAGATTTTGAGTAGCACAAAGGAGCCTGCCAACTATAGCCATCCCGGAGAATACCGTTCTGTTATAGCTTGATCACTGATTTTTCTGACCCCATGTAGAAAACATATATAAATCACGGTGGTAGCAGCAGTAGTAGTAACAACAATAATGATAATGATCATGGCAGTAGCTATCCTTTATTTTGATTTTTGATTTTTTGAGATGGGGTCTCACTCTCTCACCCAGGCTGGAGTGCAGAAGCATGATCTCAGCTTGTCTCAGCTCACTGCAATCTCCACCTCCTGGGTCCAAGCAATTCCCCTGCCTCAGCTTCCAGAGTAGCAGGGATTACAGGTGCCCGCTACCATGCCCAGCTAATTTTTGTGTTTTTAGTAGGGATGGGGTTTCACCGTGTTAGCTAGGCTGGTGTCAAACTCCAGACCTCCGGTGATCTGCCCGCCTCAGCCTTCCAAAGTGCTGGGATTACAGATGTGAGCCACTGAGCCCAACCAATAGCTACTTTTTAGCATGTGCAAAGCATTGTGGGAGGTGTTTTTCATACTCATTTAATCCTCACAATGACCTCCTGCGTGTAGGTATTTCACCCGCATTTTAGATATGAGGAGACTATTTTTCAGTGTCTCAAAACTAGGTAGTAGAAATGCTGAGGTTTTACCTATGTTAATCTGAGGCCACATTGGTTCTTTTAACCCTATACCCCGCTGGAGCTTTTAAAGCACATCTGTAAGGTCATGCGTGCTACCATCCCCTACGACTACTGGATCACAAAGCTTTTTCTCACCTGTCTTGTATTGTCTTTGTTGTGTTTAAGTCCTTTCTGGAATGAGAGTTGGGTATAAGTGAATAGATACACTCTAATTCACTAGAATGCAATCTCTTTTTATGATCAGAGCTGATGACTTCTATCTTTGTAGTAGCATTTAATACTCACCTGGTGTTTGTGATTAGGGGACTATGCATTGAACCTGGTGCAGGAGCCAAGAGATGAGCTCTGGCCTTACCTGTCTGTTGTTAAGTGCTCTTGTGACTTTGGGAGGCCTCCTTCCTAACCATCACTGTTTGTGGTTCCCTTCCCTTCCCATCTCTTTCCTCCTTCTTTTCCTTTCCCCCTTCTTAAGCCTCATAGCCTCTACTCGTGGATCAGAGTTGGTATGGAAGATAGAACCTGCTTGCTGTTTCTTGTCTTGATGGTCCTTATATTTCCTTTCACTTCTAGAACTCTTATCTGATATTGCTGGTACAGCTTTTAAAAATCTTTTTATTTTTTAATAATACATAATAGATGAGCATATTTTCGGACTTGTGATAGTTTAATACATTCATATAATTTGTAAAGATCGAATCGGTATGAATGGACTATTCATTACCTTAAATAGTTGTCTCTTCATGCTAGAAACATTTGAATTATTCTTTTAGCTATTTTGAAATGTACAATATATTAGTGTTTACTAGAGTCACCTTATTGATCTGTCAACACTAGGTCTTATTTCTTCAATCTGTCTATTTGCACCCATTAATAAGCCTTTCCTCATTCTCCCCTCCCCTCACACTTCCTGACCTCTGATAGCTACCAGTCTATGCTCTATTTTCATGAGATCCACTTTTTTAGCTCCTACATAAGAGTGAGAATGTGACCTATGTCTTTCGGTGCTTGGCTTATTTCACTTAACATAATGACCCCTCTTTCATCCAAGTTGCTGCAAGTGACAGGATTTCATTCTTTTTTATGGCAGCATAATATTCCATTGTGTATATATACCACACTTTCTTTATCTCTTTCTTCATTCATTGTTGGGCACTTAAGTTGATTCTATATTTTGGCTTTTGTGAATAGTGCCACAGTAAACATGGGAATGTAGAGATCTCCTTGATATATTGATTTCCTTTCTTTTGGCTATATACGCAGTTGTAGAATTGCTGGACCATATGATAGTTCTATTTTTAGTTTTCTGGGGAACCCCCATACAGTTTTCCATATTGGCTATAATGATCTATACTAATTTATATTCTTACTAACAGTATGTGAGGGTTCCCCTTTCTCCGTATCCTTACCAGCATCTGTTATTCCCTGCATTTTTGATAAAAGCCATTTTAACTGGGGTGAGATGGTATCTCATGGTTTTGATATCAGTTTTTCGGAGGATTAGTGACGTTGAAGATTTTTTTCATATACCTGTTGGCTGTTTGCCATCTCTTTTTTTTTTTTTTTTTTTTGAGACAGAGTTTTGCTCGTGTTACCCAGGCTGGAGTGCAATGGCGCGATCTCGGCTCACCGCAACCTCCACCTCCCGGGTTTAGGCAATTCTCCTGCCTCAGCCTCCTGAGTAGCTGGGATTACAGGCACGCACCACCGTGCCCAGCTAATTTTTTGTATTTTTAGTAGAGACGGGGTTTCACCATGTTGACCAGGATGGTCTCGATCTCTTGACGTTGTGATCCACCCGCCTCGGCCTCCCAACGTGCTGGGATTACAGGCTTGAGCCACCGCGCCCGGCCTGTTTGTCGTCTTTTGAGAAATGTCTATTCAGATCTTTTGCCCATTTTTAAATTATGTTTTCCCCCATTGAGTTGTCTGAGCTCCTTAGGTGCTCTGGTTATTAATCCCTTGTCAGGTGGATACTTTGCAAATCTTTTCTCCCATTCTGTGGGTTACCTTTTCACTTTGTTGACTGTTTGCCTTGCCACGCAGTGGTGCAGCTTTGCCAAGCTCTTTCTCTCCAGCCGACCAAGTCGTCCCTCTTGGAGAGTGAGATGCAGTTACGTCACAGGATGTTGTCATATGCTGGACATGTGGCACAGGCGAGGTCCCTAGAGCTGTGAAGGCTGGGAGGATGGGTTGGGATGCATAGACTTACATAGCACAAAACTGTGCTTTTCATTGTGGTTTTGCATCTGGAGCTTTCTGAGATACCTGAGCTGACAGATGGAACAGATACGCTTCTCCCTTGAGAAATTGTTCTGAATATTTTGATGAACTTCAGCCAGTCACTGAAACTCTTTAGCGTGGGAATAATGCTCATGCTTGCCCTGAACAGCAGTGACACAGACTGATTGAAAGCCTGAGCTTTGAAGCCAAATTTCTGGGGTCTGAATCGCACCTTGGATATTAACTGCTTTACCTTGGGCAAGTTTCCTAACCTCTTCGTGCCTCAGATTTCTCATCTGTAAAATGAGACATAATAAGCAATGTGCCCCTTGGGATTGTTGTGAGGATAAAATGACTTTACCTTTAAAGCACTTAGGTCAGTTCCTGGGACCTAGTATACAGGGATGGTGTTACACTGTGAAACCATCTGATTTTGTAAATCATATGAGAATGCTTTGTAGATTCCAAAATACCACTCAGTACTCTTAGCGACAGAGGGAGAAGAAATGGAATCTTGTGTTGGAGCTGTGATTCATAATCCCACTTCATGCAGCAGTAATAAAACTGGGAAGTTACTGATGATGGGGAGCCCACAGATGTGACAGGCTCCCTGGAACAATGATGCCCCAACTTAACTGTGCATGAATATCCCTGGGGAACTTCAAAATCCATATCCCATGGTTGATTTCCAGATTCATTGACTTACAATTTTGCAGGGATTGGGGGCAGGGGGTGGTGGTGAGTACTCAGAAAGGTTTTATTTATTTTTTATAGGAAGATTTCCAGCTGATCTATGGACTGGTGTTTGGTAACTTCTGACCTGGATACTCTAACAGTTGGTTATATTTAATGGGGTGCAGGAAGACTTAGTAGAGGGCCTGACAGCAGGTATCTACATTTACATAAATTTTCATTAGGTAATGTGGATAGAGCAACACAGGCAGATTTGTCTGGAGGAAACTCTAGACATCTAAAGACACCTAAAGCCTGGGGCTGAGAGTCTGGCTCTATTTCTTATTAAGGTCAGCTGTCACTGGCTGACCAATTTTCTTACCATGAAGCACAGTGTTGATGGGTACTTTTCATTGTGTGAAAAGTGGGAAGTGGGAATAATTGCAAAGGGAGTTGGAAGTAGGCAGTTTTGGATCCTGGCTTGCCTGCTGCACACTGGATGGAAGCTGCAGATGGAGGAAACAGTGCAGAAGACTCAGTGAGCAGGCATTTGGATGACTGGCCAGCAGATGGGGAGTAGAGTTCAGTAGAGAGCTGTTCTGCCTTCTTCAGGAGCGAGGAACAACCTGCGGCCCTGTGTTCAATCAAGAGAGGGGGCTGGCACATTGCTGGGGAGGAGAAGGAGGATTACAAATGGAAGGCTTTTTGAAGAAGCCATTGAACACCTCCCCACCCACTCCTGCCCTACACTTCTCCCTGTAGCTCAGGAAACTTTTAATAGCCATGGAACCAACAACATGTAGCAGCTGGCTTGGTTTGCTGATCCTTGCTCAAAAATGGGGATAAATATCCCTGCTTTATAGACTTGCTGTGGAGTTGGATAAAATGGTGCATATGAAAGTGCCTTAACCGTCAAGTGCTATCCATGCTTACGGAAGCATTGCCTACTATGTGGAGATAGATGCCCCTTGGTATTAGTAGGAAGGGACAGACTCTGACCCTTTACCAGGGGTAAAGCCCCAAGTCTAAAGATCTAGAAACATTGTCACCTTCATTTATAGGTCTGATGTGTAAGAAGATGGACATTCATAAGATTTATTGCAGACAGAGCAGCGTGCTGAACTCTTATGGTGACAGTGACCGTAGTGGGTTCTCACCGTGGGCTGTTGCATTTAGGCCACTGGTTATGCCTGCTTCCTAGAGCTCACTTTAAACTCCGTTCCCTTCTCCTCTACTCAAGAAAGTGCAGCATGCATATATGAAACGGACATTATTAAAAAGGTAACCCTGAATCTACCTAATTAAAAAAAATAAATCCAATAGGTTATTCATAGATTTCCAGACTGCACTGCTAGAAATAAATGACAATTATTTATACACCACACAACAGTTGTCAAGGTGAGAACCGGGATTGCAAGTAGGGAGTTCCCCTGGACGTCAACAATTCCCATGCACTGTGAGACCACCATGGAGGGCCGCTTCATGTGTCTGGCACCATGTAAAGTTCTCGGGGACAAATGTATCATTTTCTGGCCCTTCAAAGTACTTTCATCTTTCGAGGAATGTGTAATTCTGTGCCCAAATGAATGGAAGCCTCCTAGGTTCGATAGGAGTTGTTCAGAGGAAGAAGGGACTCGAACTAATTGAAGTGATGGAATGAGCAGCACACTGAAAGCTAGATGTCAAATATATGAGTAATTATAACTTCTATGCAGTGCATTTTACATTTGACAGCATTCCTATAAGGACAATCAATTCTGATGCCTTTCAAAGCCAGGTAGGTAACAAAAATCAGGGAAGCAGTTAGGAAGACTATACTTGGATGGTGAGTATTGTGGTGAACCAGAATGTGTGGGGTCCACCTTAAGACATGGTGATCCAAAATTTAACACAGAAGCATAGCACAGTACTTCCGATTTTCAAAAAACTTTTATGAATATCCCATTTCATCTGCATAGCATCCTATGATGCAGGTCTGTTCTCCCCTTTGGAGATAAAAACACCTACCAAGATCAGTAAAGGTGGAGATAGCATCTTGAGACTGCAGAGCCAGTGTTCAGAGCTGTGAGATGCTTTCTCTAGAGGTCCTGAGCCCCTGGGGAAAGACAGTCTCATGCTTTCCTGAAGTGTCTGCCCTGTCCCCAGAGCTGCCCTAGTTATTCTCTGAGCACAGCTCTGGGGAGATGGGCCTCTGGGCCTGTTTGTTTCTCCTCTCACCCTGTGACTCAAATGGGCCCAGGAGGCAAAGACTGGGAGACACCAACAAGGCAGATGTAGGAGTCAGAGAAAACCATCAACTCTGTCAACATTCAGGACCCAGTAATAGGCACAAAGTGCTGAAATCAGCTTTGCAGTCACATTTAGTCGGCTGACCTGTGATTTCCCAACTGTCTCTTTTTTATCTTTTAACCATCCATGTCATTTTTAACTGAAAGAAAAAGTAAAGAGAGATGCAGAGATCCAGATGGAGTCCCTTGAACCTGTCAACCAAAGTGCAGAACCCCCTGCACTAGGGCTGGATGCCCCTGAAGGAGGGAGGCTGTGTCAGTTACGATTAATGCGAGCAGCTTCTCTGGTTCCGGAGATGTGACCTCTGGTTACAGCAAATGTGACAGCATGAATTACCTTCAATTATAGTGAACTACATTTAACTACATTATTGCCTCCACACCTTGGTGGGAACTGGCTGCTTTGATAGCCTTGGCCATAGAAGAAAAGACAGCAGAAAAGACTTGGAAATAACGGGTGCCTAGAATCAGAGTCTAGGGCACAGTGGCCCAGGGGCTATGGGCTTTTTGTATTATCAGCAAATATGGTATGTGGTTTGGGCTTTGATTCCCACCAGTGCTTGAGAAAGGGACAGTTACCCACTTTATTGAGCTAAAATTTACTTAAAACATGTACCTTTAAGTGTATATTTTACAGATGGATGTTTTGGTAAAGTATATATACTCTGTAACTACCAACCCACTCAAGATGCAGAACATTTCCACCACCATAAGGGTCCCTTGTGCCCTGTCCAGTCAGTCCTCACCTCTAATTCCTGACCCAGGCAAACACTGATCTGCTTTTTACAACTGTAGATTACATCCATCTTTTTACTATTATAAATTATATTCAAGTTTCATATCAATGAAATGATATAGAATGTACTTTTCTTTGTGGATCACAAGTGTGTCCTTTTTATGACTGTATAGTAATCCATTGTATGGATATACAACAATTTGCTTATCCTTGTACTAGCTGCTGGACATTTGAGTCATTTGGAAACATTATTTTGGCTATGAAAAATAACCAGGTTTTGGCTACTAAAAATAAAGTGGCTATGGACATTTTATTCAGGTCTTTGTGTAGACACACATGTTTTTATTACCTGTGGGGAAAATAGCAAAGACTGCAGTTGCTGGGCCATGTTGTATGTAGGTGGGGTTTTGGCCCTCATGGTTTTTGATGCTCTCTGGTGATATACCTATGAACGTGTTATGTTACAGGGCAAAAGGGACTGACTGTACAGATGGAATTAAGCTTGCTGATCATCTGGCTTTAAGATAGGAAAATTATCCTGGGTTAAGAGGGCAAGCCCAGGGTTATCACATGGACCCTTAAAATCTTTGTAGTCTATTTCTCCTGGCAATAAATCCTCTCAGCTTTTGTTTGTTGGATGAACTTCATTTCACCCTCATTTGGGAAGATATTTTCACTGGGTATAGAACTTTAGATTGACAGCTTTCCTTGCAGCACTTTAAAGATGCCATTCTATTGTCTTCTGGCTCGCTTGGTTTGAGAGAAGGGAGCCCTTCTCTCAGGGATTACAGTCTTCACTCTCTATTGTTGAGTATTAGTAATATTTGTTTTATATTTCCCCCCCAGTTTTCTAGTTGGTTAAAGGAGGAAGATAAATTTGGTCCATTTTATTCCATCATTGCCAGAAGTTGAAGGCAGTCGTCACCTTTATAAAGGCAGACATGTATAAAGAGGCTGAGAAGTGCAGTTCTGTAGGATTAAAAGGAAAATTTCAGTTTGAGTTTTTAAAAGTGAGACAGTTAATAGGTTACACAGGTAAGAGGGCACTTTGCTTCTGTGCAGACACCACAGAGAATGCTGCTGAATTGCTCTGATTTATCTAATCCTAAATAAGTGAATTTAAGCTTGTAAATTAAATTGTCTGCAATGTATTTATTAATCGTCAGCATAGAGCTATTATGGTTTTTCTATGCTTTGCACTGGGTTCTGAATATTAAGTTTCATTTTCCCATTTGACCACAAAGAAGATGGCCCTGTTCGAGACTTCCTCATTCACAATGTCTCAGTTTGTTATCCCTCTTTCTTTCCTCTTCTTCCTGCATTTCCTACTTCTCAGTGATAGTTGTTCTTGTGATCTCGTAGAATGGAAAGAGTGTAGCATCTGAATAAGAAACCAGATGTTGTAATTCTGGAGCCATATCTGACTCTGTGACTTGGGATGAGACACTTCAGCCCTCAGCATGTGCTTCATAGTTCTTATTTATATAATTGGCACAGCTCTGTGTGTGTGTGTGTGTGTGTGTGTGTGTATTTGTGTGTGTGTGTGGATTCAAATATTTCAAAAAAGATGTGAGAACACTTTGGAAATCATAATACATGCACAGGTCACTGTGAATTTTCTCGTTGAGACTTATCCCAACGATGGAAATGTCTTCTTCTCCTACTGGATACTGCTGCAATACCCAGCCTCTTCTTGGATTGAGAACTGTCATTTTTTGACACTTTTTCCTTATATTGAGAGTAGAATTGGAGTAACGAAGGATTGGCTAGTAAGTAGTAGAGAGACTCTAAAGAAGATAGGCATAGATAATGAGATACAGTTGGGTGTGCTGGCACATGCCTGTAGTGCCAGCTACTAGGAGGCCGAGGTTGGGAGGGTCACTTGAGTCCAGGAGTTCAAGACCAGCCCAGACAACATAGTGAAACCCCCAACTTAAAAAAAAAAAAAAAAAAGACAAGACACTACCCTTAGGGCTGAGATAGAGCACTTGTGGAAGACATGGTCCCAGGGCTGAGATCCAGATCATCTTGCACAGAGCTTGATTGTGGTTCACTGAATGGTAGAGAAATTATTTTTGTGTCATGTGGATGGTGGGCAAGTCTCTGGTCCTATGCTGGTAGAACTTGTTGGAAACCTCTCCAATGGAATTTGCCAGAAATGTGCCCTCTAGGGTGCCAATGAAAGATGTGGGAGATGTCTCACTGGAGATGCTCCATGCAGAAACTGGCTGAGGTGTAGGAGGTGGGGATGCTGGAGAAAGCACTGGTCAGCAAGTGCTGCTGTCCACAGGCACGTTCAGCACTGGCCCTGGAGAAGGCAGGTGTGCTGCAGGAGTGTGCTGAGTGAGCACGGAGCAGCCAGGAACAAAATGCTTTCTTCCTGTTAAAGCTTCACACTTTGCCAGTTGACAAAGGAAAAATATAAGGCCCATATTAATTTCATAGAACAAGCAAACAGGGTATACTTGGAGTGGAGAGGTAATCAGTCTACAACTGGCACACCTCATGGAAACATACTCAGCTTCCATACATCTCTTTTATATGAACTCCTGTGTGTCACAACAACTGTACCTAGCAAGACGCAGCTAACTTGTTATAGCTTAAGAAGTTCTCACCATTCCCCAAAATGAGGAGACGTACAGTGCCAAGAGTCATTGTCCTCTTTTCTGGCTATCTTAATTACTCCTCAAATTCATCACACTCCTGTGGAATAGTCTGTTATCTAAACACTAGATTGTACGTCAGTAAGTTAACTAATTTCCCACAACTTGTAGAAGATCAAAATAGGAAGGAGTGAGAAGAAAATGACTAACACATTTGCAGATATAACAAGCAAATAGAAAATATGCAAAGTTGCTACAACCTTCATTTCTTTAATTGGTCACAAGACCATAATTGACATCCATGGCTTCATGTTTTTTTCCCACTATTTTATGTGTCCCCTGCTCTCAGCCCCATCATCTGCTGTTCGGGCTTCTTCACGTGGTAGAGGGACCCAAACCTTCCTTCCTCAGGGGTTCAAATTTTCAGTTCTCCTGCCTGGTTTTGGTTACTGTAATTTTCTATTAACCTTTATTATAGGTCATGGAAATAATAAAAGATGCCCTGGAGAATCACCCTGGTTCCAGACCTTGCCTCCTTGCCTAGATTGAGTAGAAGCAACCCAGTTGCCCTGTGCTAATCATAATTGCAGCAGACAGTAGATTAACCCACCCTTTCCCGCCTATTGGTTTGGTGGCATAATGGGACCAAAGTGTGCACATGCTCATCCCATGTTTAAATTCAGTGGAACCACTGCTTTATAGCCTGTTGGAGGAATGCCCCTTTCCTCCCTTGGGGACCAAGATCTCCACTCCAGTGTGCTCAAAGTTGCTGAGACAGTAGTGGAATATTCTGTGCATTGTTTATTAGTGAGAGGAGTCAACCTCACTTTCACCCTTTGAATTCTAGACCCACATATTCTAGCTGTGAGAGAGACTGCACCATATATTAGTTTCTGGTCCAAAGCATATGCTGCATTCTATAAAACAGAATTCTATTCTTCAGGTTATTTTGTTCCAACTGGTGCTGTAACTTGGGTCTTTTGGAAGCCATTCTACTTTTCAGGCAGGGTGGCCACTTCCGGATGACAAGGAAATGTCAGACTCCTCCTTGGCCATTCTTCTTGACACTCTATCAATAGCAGGTTTCCTGCAGTTTCTATATTTTTGTTATAGCTGGCCTGTTCATTCTCATACTTACCTGCTTTCCAGTGTGACTTGAGGTATGACATCAGGTAAATCCTTTCCTCTCTCTGGACCTTTGTTTCTCCACCTGAAGAGGGGGAGATTTAGCCTTGATCCTTGGGAACTGTTTCCCTTCTAATGAGTTCTTGCTCTGGTGACCCTGCAGGGTGAGAGTGAGCGCAGCTGGGATGGTGCAGGTGAAGTGGAGTGAATGCTAAGGGCCGTGCACATAGCAGGGTTGAGGTATGATGTGTTCTCCTCACGGTCAGTGTTCATGACCAGTGTTTGACTTTGAACCTACCTGGAGCTGCGGAATGGGTACTGGCCCCCCAGTTCACGTCATCATGTCTTTGTTTCGAGACCCCTAGGGGCAGTGCTCATTCTGTGGGGGTGGGGAAAGGATGACATTGTGGACAGAAGACTAGAAATGGAACAAGGAGGAGGTTGACATTCCCAGTTTGTGTCTTCCTGCTTCCTCTTTCTCTGCTCCCCCTCACAGAGGCACACATGATGCACACACGCCCATTCTCTCTCTCTCTCTCTCTCTCTCTCTCTCTGCACCATCCAAACAGATGCAACTGCTCTGGAGTCAACCAGTCTTAATGAGGAGACAACTCTTCTTTTTTCCCATCTTCCTCCTACCCGCTCCCTGGCCTAATGCTGTGCTTGTCAGTTGTAGCAGGCCTGCGAGGAAATGCACCATGCCTTCCCTGTTTTTGTTTTGTGTGTGTTTTGAGATGCAGACCTAAAAATTTCTGCTGCATAATTGGTTATCTAGTCACCCATGCGAATAATCGCTGTGCCAGAGCCTATAGGAAATGAGGCAGGAGCCTGAAACTCAGAATCATGCCAGCTTTGCCTTGCCTTTTTTCCTTTTTTAAATGTGCTCCCTTGGGATCTGGGTTTGAGGGTTGAGATAGGAGGATCTGCTGAGTGGGTTTCCATGGAGGCAGGTGCAGGACACTGATGGTATGTCTCCCCGTTGAGTTGAGGAGAAAGAACAGTTGGTGTCACAGTGGGAGTTTTGGAGGTAGTGTTACTGCATATAGTTGGGGCATTTTGACTTATGTCCCTTGAACCTCTATTCCTTCCTCTGGGCCTTGCTTCCAGACAATGCTGCCCTCCCCCAGCACACCTGCCTAGAATGTTCTCTCTCATCCTCTCTGCTTTTCCAAGTCCTGCTCATCCCCTGAGGCCTCGCCCTCTGTGTCAGCAGGACCAGTCATGCGTAGTGGCTGTTGCCTCACAGTAGAGCTAGCTCCCACGCCTCCGTGCAGTGCTTGTGTTCCTGGAGTCAGTGTGTGTTCTCCTCTCCACTGCCTCCCCCAGTTCTCCCCAAAGCCCTCCGAGGTCAGTGGGCGAGGTGGTGGTAGTGAGAGGAGGCAAGAAGGGTTGGATAGTTGTGTTTAGGCTAAGAGCACACGTTTTGGAGTGACAGATTTGCTACTTCCATATAACCTCGGTTAAATTCTTTACCTTCTAAGCCTTAGTTTCCTCATCTGTGAAGCACTGAAAGTAGTGTTTTCAATTTCTTAAGCCCTAGGGTTTAGGGGTATTATGACAAGTGATGCATTGTCTGTAAAGTACTTAGCATAATGACTGGCTCATAGGCAGTGCTCAACAAACGTTAGGTGTGATCAGTGTAATTCTTACCATCCCACTTCACAGCTCGGGAAAAGGAAGTGTGGGGAGTATGGGATGGGCGACAGTTCAGTTGTGCGTAACTGGCTACCCAGCAAGGACTATGGGTGGTCAACTAATAGAGTTATTCAGGGCTGGCTCTGGGCCCAGCCCAGTGCTAGGTGCTGTCCTGGAACAGTGACTCTGGCACTCAGCTAGGGATGCAACTGGGGAAATAGATATTTACATGTGAGCCCCAAATGTCCTGGGGGAGATGGGATGGAGGCATGTGTGCAGTAGAAAGAGCCCCAAACTTGGGGACCAAACAGAAGCACTGTAAGGAGAGGGCTTGTCTGTCATTTTCACCCTTTTGTCCCCAGCACCAAGGCCAGGCTCAGATGTGTTTTAGGTGCTCCATCAGTCTCTCCTGAAAGAATGAACAGAAGCCCTGAGCCACAGCTCTGGCTGTGCCTCTGTCCTGGGTAACCCTGAAGAGCTCCTTGCATCTGCCAGGTCATGGGGACCTCCCCAGTACAGGGAGGGGTTGGGCCTATAGGGACCTGCCCGCTCTCGTGCTCCTACTTGGGAGACTTGACAGCTCCTGGCAGCTACACAGCACCCAGCGTGTGTCTTCACCTCCGTTGTGCTTTTGGAGAAGCAGGTGGAGAGGTGAGGGCGTGAAGGGCTGGGCTGACGGGCACCAAGGTCGCCCAGGTGCTGGCAGTGCTGCAGACAGCATGTAGTTGTCCTCAGATGGCCTAGGTCTGGCCGGGCTCTGCAGGAACCCTTCAGCTCATGGGCAGCCTGGATTTGTGCTGATGCGGAGGCTTCCCTGGCAGCCACAGTTGGTGCTGTTACTGCTGCCTGGTCAGAGATGAGAGAGGGCTCTGACAACAGGCGGCACAGCTCGTGGTCTGTCCACTGCTCAGAAACTTCACAGGCAAAAAACTTCTGAGACTACCTCTAAGGCCCTTGAGATCCTGAGAGCTCCATACTCACACTGCCACCTCCCCCAGTGCAGCCAGAACCTCCTGGTTTTTCATGTGGGCTATTCATTGCGCCTGCCCCTCCTCCGGGCACAATGTTGCTCTTTGGGGGCTTCTCCCCATCCTGCTCAGATGTCCTCCTCCTTAAGGAGTCTCTGCTTGTTGGTCAGACTGACTGTTTTCCTTCAAGAGTGCACTAGAGTGTCCTTGCTTCTGTCTGGTGCTTTATCGACTGTAAGGCAGGGCACTAGGTAGTTGAAGGACTGGCTTTGCTGTTGTACAGACTGGGATTGAAATTCTGGCTCTGCCATTCCGTAGCTGTGTGACTTCACCTGTTTGACCTCAGTATCGTTATTGGTGAAATGCAGTTAATAACTCCTACCTCCTAGGGTTTTGTGCAATGATGAATTTGTACCCCTTTAGGGGTGACCCTCGCCCAGCAGCTCCCACTGGAGCTCAAACGTCTCTTTTGTGTTTGAGTCAGTTTCACAAGCCAGCATAACCTCCCTCCATGCAGAAACAATGCCGTAAAGTATTAGCATAACGGTAGGTCCATTGGGCAGAAACCACATCAATAAAATGGGCACACCACACAATGGCTCTGATTTCCACACCCTTCTCAACCCCACGCTCCCAAGCCTGGCCCAGGGCTTTCTATGGACTGAGGCTCAGTAGAAAGATGGTGAATTAGATTTTTTTTTTTTTTTTTTGCTGGTATATCTTTTTTTTTTAATTGGACTTTGGGTTTTGGGGTACATGTGAAGAACATGCAAGATAGTTGCATAGGTACACACGTGGCAGTGTGATTTGCTGCCTTCCTCCCTTTCACCCATATCTGGCATTTCTCCCCATGCTATCTCTCCCCAACTCCCTACCCCGCTGTCCCTCCCCTATTCCCCCCAATAGACCCCAGTGTGTAGTGTTCCCCTCCCTGTGTCCATGTGTTCTCATTGTTCATCACCCGCCTATGAGTGAGAACATGCGGTATTTCATTTTCTGTTCTTGTGTCAGTTTGCTGAGAATGATGTTCTCCAAGTTCATCCATGTCCCTACAAAGGGCACGAACTCATCGTTTTTGAATTAGATTTTGAATTTTCTCATGCCTCCTCTCTCCTGGCCCTCAGAAAATTAAAATCTGGCATTAGAATTAGGCATGGAAAATTCTCCATTTTCTTTCCTTTCATTGCTCTGTGAAGGTCCCAGTTTCAGGTTCTTTGAATTAATTGGCCAAGCCTCTGTGGGACACTGGTAATGTACTTGGCACTGTGAGGTGCTGGGAGTTACAGCCAGTGCTCCTGAATGGATGTGCAGCTGCCAAGTACCTTCATGGTGCTGATGGGTTTGTCCTCACAGTGCTTGGGAGGTGGCTGAGCCGGTGTCGTCGCTATTACCATCCTTACTTTAGAAGACTGGACTCAAGCACTCATCTCCTGGCTCTCAGGTGAATGTCCTTTCCCTAACCTGTCTGGCCTTCTCCTTCCTCAGCATTTGACCCTGGCTACGAGGGCCAGTAGAAGGTTTCTCAGCAGAGCTTAACTGGCCACCAGTCCAGAGTGGAAGGCTACTTTTTGCTTAAAATTTCAATCCCTTTTTCTAGTAAGTGTGAAGAACACTGAGCAGGTGTAAAAGAAGGGAAGACATGGTCTCTTCCAACCAGAAAGGTATCAACTTGTGGCAGTGCTTGGACACATGCATCTTTATTGAACTAATAGTTACTGCCTGTCTGCTTGGTGCCCAGTCCTGTGCCAAGCATTGGTTATATGGTGGTAAAATAGAAAAGATATTTCCCAGGCTTCTGGCCATGGGCACAGACAGTTAACAAGGAAGGAGATAATCAAGTTACAGGTTGTTACAAGTGCTATGAAGAAAATTTATGAAAAATTAAATAGCACTATAAGTAGGACACAGTAAAATAATGCACTAAGTATCATGTATCAGCTCTGACTGCCTCCCTCTCTTCAAAGCAGAGATGTCCAGGCTCTCAGGGGTGTGGCAGAGCCAGGACCCGTGTCTAGTGAGCAGCCATTTCTATGGGCAGTGTGTATGGAAGAGCCTGCAGCTGTGGGTGTGGTCTTTTTAGAAGGGTGTTGAGATTAATTTCTACCATTAGAACCCAGTTCTAGTTCTGGTCCACCTCTCTCTCTCTCCCCCCCCTCCCTTTTTTTTTGAGACAGTCTCACTCTGTCCAGGCTGGAGTATAGGAGTGTGATGATAGCTCACTCAACCTTAAACTCCTGGGCGCAAGTGATCCTTCTGCCTCAGCCTCCCCAGTAGCTAGGACTACAAGCACACCAACACACCTGGCTGTTTTTTTTTTTTTTCTTTTGTAGAGATGGAATCTCACTAGACTGGTCTCAAACTCTTGGGCTCAAGGGATCTTCCCCCTCATCTTCGCAAAGAGCTGGGATTACAGGCATGAATCACCATGCCCCAAGTCCCTCTGTTAAAGCAAAACTCACAGAAGAAAGCCCAAAGCAACAAAATTTGTGCTTTCATGATGTGGGAACATCTCTTCCAACTGAGAACTCTCTAAAGCATTTGCAGTCATAGATTTGTGTAAGAACTTGATTGGCATCCTATATTTTTGGGATGTATTTATTACATAAGCAGATATACCTGGATTTGCATAACAGAAAGCACTATTTTGGGGTGACTCTGACAGATCTACTAAGTGAAAGCCTCTAGGAACTTTTAGCATCAGTTGAGTCCTGGGGGGAACAGAGAGGAGGGAATGTGCAGCCTCTGAGTCCAGAGGAAGAAGGCATGTGCCCGTCTTCAGTGGCTAGCCATGACACTGCCAGAGGAGCACTGAGAAAGGAGCAAGGAGGGCACTTCCTAAGTGACAAGAATCCCAGCTGCAAACAAAGCCTCAGACACTAGCTTGAAGCTCTGTGTCCTTTTGCGCAGCCCCTTTCTACCCCAATGAGTAGCAGCTTGGAGGAGAGCTTTTTCTTACAGATGACCCCTGTGAAAGCAAGTAAGGGAAAAGAGCTGACTAAGCCAAAGCTGTGAATTCCCAAAAGTCAATGTGGATGGGTCTGGGGGTGCAGCTCCCTATGCTTCTCTCTCCATGGCCCCTATTTGAGGCTGAATCTTGGAGGCCCTGTGTTTTGATAAAGTGTCTCTTTTTCACTCTTTTTCTGAGACACTTTTCAAAATTTCTGTCCCAGCACTAAACCTGGGTGAGCTCCACAGAGCTAACTGTGTGTCTAGAGCCAGCCCTGCTTGTTTTTCCACCTTCTCCTTATGCTGATATTGAGATTAGGGCTGGGGACAGTGGTGGCGAGAGTCAATAGTGTGTTTCTCAAATGTTGCCTTGGGAGAGGAGTGGGGTGAAAGGAATCAAGGTAGTAAGTGCAACATAGGCTTAAACATACTTGTATGAAGAAAACAAAGGACTTAGGAATAAACAAAGATTTCTAAGACAGGGCACAAAAAGCAGTCATAAAAGTCTGATTCAGTAACTTCATCAAAATAAAAATCTTGTGTTCATCAAAAGATGCTGTTAAGAAAAAAAGTACGCAAGCCACCAGTTGGGAGAAAATATTTGCAAAACATGTATCTGATGCAACATTTATATGAAGCATCCATGCAACACAATAAAAAGGCAAACACATTTTTTAAATGGGCAGAAGATTAACATATTTTAATAGAAGATATAATGGCCGAGAGGCTCATAAAAAAGTGTTCAACATTGTTGTCATCAGAAACATACAACTTAAAACCATAAGATGTGCTACCACACAAGACATGCTACTACTATCTACCAAAGTAACATGAATGAAAAGCTAATAAAACTCAATAATGTTGCTGAGGATGTAGAACCATGGGAGACTCTTAACACATCATCGGTGAGGCTGTACAGTGGTGCAAACACCTTGGGTAGACTTTTTTTTTTTGAGACAGTGTTTCACTCTGTTACCCAGGCTGGAGTACAGTGGTACAATAATCTTGGCTCACTGCAACCTCTGTCTCCCAGGTTTAAGTGAATCTCCTGCTTCAGCCTCCCCAGTAGCTGGGATTGCAGGCATGTGCCATCATGCCTAACTGATTTCTGTATTTTTAGTAGAGATGGAGTTTTACCATGTTGGTCTTGGTTTCACCATGTTTCACCATGTTGACCAGTCTTTCAGGCTGGTCTTGAACTCCTGACCTCAAATGATCTGCCCATTAGGCAGTTTCTTATAAGGCCTGTGACCCAGCAATTTTATTCATAGGTATTTGCCCAAGGGAAATAGAAAATATGTCCACAAAAAGATTTATACACAAATTATTATAGCAACTTTATTCATAAGAGGAAAATAATGCAGCCATAAAAAAGAATGAGATCATGCCCTTTGCAGGGACATGCACGGAGCTAGAGGCCATTATCCTTAGCAAACTAATGCAGGAACAGAAAACTACTGCATGTTCTCACTTATAAGTGGAAGCTAAATAAGGACACATGGACACATAGAAGGGAACACACTGGGACCTTTCAGAGGGTGGAGGGTGGAGGGTGCAGGGAGGAAGACGATCAGGAAAAACAACTCATGTACTAGGCTTGATGCCTGGGTGATGAAATAATCCATGGAAGTTCACCTATGTAACAAATCTGCACTCGTACCCCTGAACTTCAAAGTAGAAACAGCAAGATGTCCATCGGGGGAATGGATAAACGAATTACGATATATTCATACGATGGAATACTGCTCAGCAAGAAAAAGGCATGAACTACTGTTAGAGGTAACATCATTATGTTGAATGAAAGAAGACTTTCTTAGAAAGTGCTGTTTGTCAAGACTCACTAAATGCCACACCTAAGATTTATACATTTCTCGGTGTGTATATTTTTCTTTAAAAAATAACCAAATATTAAATTCAGATGGCGCCATGCATGTGTATGGGTTTGGGGGTGAAATGTACAGAGGTCTGCACTTTCTTTGGAAATGTACCTAAAAATAAGATGGATTGAGGGATGACAAGATATATGATAAAGCTTGCATAGGAAAATGCTAGTTGTACAATTTAGGTAGTAGAATTGTGGGTATTCACTGTAACATGCTTGTAGCTTTTCTGTGTATCTGAAGATGTTTGTAATACACGTTGGAATAAATATGCTCAAGTGGAGGATGCAAGTTGCAGTAGCATGAAGGGAAGATAATTATGATTTATTACCGTTTGTTGCACAGTGCTATTTTGTTTATCTTCTTCAAAATTCCATTAAAACCCGCTGCAGGAGCCTCTGCAATGTAGCTGATTTATCAAATTCAGAAGAATACTTCCAGCCTCTCTGACTCACTTGTATCACCTGGATACTTTTGAGTTAATCTTCCCGCTACAGCTCTGATTCTGCCCTTTTGACTGTGATCATCCTGAAAGTGTTTCCCTCAATGCTGAGTGCTTGGAGTAGCTTTAAAATTGCTCTCACTGTCTGTTAATTTGGAGAACAAAGAACCAATAAGTAGAAGGAGATTGGGAAATTAGGATAGGGAGGATGCAGTATATTTTGAAACATACAAAGTTCTGGCTTTTCAACAGATTTGAATGAAAGATGAACACGGTCATCTTCCCTCTGATGAAAGTTACCCACCTGTAGTGCAGTGGTAGATGCCGTGTACAAGCGCTGAAATAGTGGTTCATGTTAACTTTGAGAGCTTTGGACAGGAATACCAGATACATCATTCTAGTTAGCAAATTCAGGCGAGCCTTTGGGGAGGGGAAGTTATAAACCACCGTAGAGAAGTGTGGAATGAACTGAAGACAGAGATTAGATCAACACTCATTCCTTTTTTGTTTTCTTGGAATGAAGTCAGAGCAACACTGTTCTCATTTTGTTTGCAATGAACCTAATTTTTGAACTGATTTATGTAATAATAAGTACAGGAAAGGAAAAATGGAAAAAAGGAAATTCAGCACATTAGCTAGTGAGGTTGTGCATGATAATGAAAACAACACAAGCCTGAGCCCTTCTGGCTAGTGAGGTTGGCTCTGCTTGCCTTTGCCCGTCCCACCCCCTTCTGTCGTGCTGAGTCTTTCCCAGCCAGGCAGTGTTTTGGGGGGCCTTTACTATCCCTCTCCCTGCCAGCCTAGCTGTAATCACCCATCTGGAAGGCGTGTTTTCCTGGCATTTACCTCCCATTATATGGCACTTCACTTGGGAAGTACTCCAACTGAGGCACTCTGCTGTATCCCAACAAGCCCTTAATGGCATTACCGTAATTCTGATGATATGCTGCACCCCTAAATTCTTGAGCTGTGGCTGTGAAGGAATCGGTAATTGGAAATAGAATTTCTGTGAGTGGTGGCGAGTTCCCCAAATAATAGGCCTGGGAATGGACTTGTCCAGGTGGTATCCGTGGGATTGTATAGGGGCAGATAGTGATGGATAACCTGTTGATATACTGAGAAACGCTAAGAAATCCAAAGCGTTCCAGTGGCAGTGAACATTGCATTGTTAGAATAGAGATGTAAGAAAGCTGATTAATTGCCACATTTGATAAAGGGTTGGAGAGGGGATGAAAGGGGAAGAGTGTGTGTTTGTGTGTGTGTGTGAACGCTAAGGGAAGGGGTACCATGATAGCTTGTATGTTTTTTCCATTGTTCTCAGCCCTGAATAAAGAGGGCCCAACTGTCTCCAAATCCCTGGCAGCAGGCAGAGCTCAGTACATTAGACTATACTGAGTACCGGGCATCTCTGAACAAAGACTACATCTCATTCACAGCCAGGTCTTGAGGTCCTGACATTAAGAGTGTGCCCTGGAAGGAGCACCAAAGGACAATGAGGGCAACTGGGTCTGAGCACTGGTGCTCATGCTGGTGGGATGGACTGCAGAGCCTGTCCCCACTATCTTTGGAACAGCTACCTAATTAAAAATGGGTTGGTAGAGGCATTCCCACCATGTCTCTCGCACCTCCTCTCGAGGTGTGTCGCGTTCGGACTTCCCAGCAGCCTGCATCATGCCTCTTGGCTCTGGCACTTCCCTCGAAGACCCTGTGCTTGCTCTGCCGGGTACTGTCAGCTGCATGGTTGCTTCAGGACCCTGTGGTGCTGTTCCCTCCCCTGCGAAGGTGTGCTCTTCTGGGATTTGGGAGCATTTGTAACGTCATTCTCTGTACCACCCTGCAAGCAACCCTTTCCCTACGAGTTCCTAATATAGTCAACTTTTAGGAAGGAGGACATGTGTTCATTTGTTTGTTTATTAACTATTAAGTGCCCTTGCTGTGTTGGGAGTAGACAAAAAGAATTTGCTGAAACCATAATCCACAACCACCCAGATTTCTATTTGACCTTCACATTCATTTACAGATTGGTAACTGATTAAGAAAATTAAGTCCTATTGTGCGTGACTGGTTCCCTGTTAATGTGTGGCTGGGTGAGTGGGCCAGCTGGGTATATAGAGGTTCAGTGCATTCAGTGCAGAAAGGACTTGAGGATCCATGGAGATCGTGTGGTCCAACTTTCTGCCTTCAGAGGAGGAGGAGTATGTGGGGGGGGGGGTGCACATCTGAGAAAATGTACAGATTAGGCTAGGGCGGGGATAAAGGAGAGTCTTACCTGTGGGTCTGCTTTGGGTTTCTTTAGATTAGCTTAGAAGCTGGAAACTGGCCAATGAAATGCACAGAATTGCTAGAATTCTGGAGAAGAGTTTGCACCTTACTCTGTACTTCCTAATTAAAAGTGGGACCCGTCAGAGGTGATTCAGATTCTGGACTCCCACTGGTGTAGTGTGGCAGGTTGAATTTGCTGCCCTGGCACATCCCCTCGTGGTCAGAGGTATGAAGAGGAGGGGTGGCTGATGCCAGTTTCCAGAAAAGCCTGCTCCAGAGTCATTTCTTGGTCACACTGATCTGGAAATAGCTGAGAACTGTGATTGAGACCCAAGTTTGCCCCCAAACCTAGCTTTATATATGGTTGTAGCAGTCAGGACCTACCAGATAGAGGGGACCTGTAGGATGGGGATAACGGGTGCCATGGGTATTGGCACATGTGAGGGCAACAGGAGAGAGAGGGGAAGGCTGAGAGGGGAAATGGAGAGAGAAAGCAGACTCTTAGGAAAAGTCCTGGGAGAGGGAAGACTTGTAACCTGAGTGAGGCCCTGAGCCAGTTCTTCTGATTTTCTTTGTAAAGTCAAACGTGGATAAAGTCACACTCAGGTGTCATTGTGCAGGGAAACGAGGAGACAAGTGACTGGGGATTTAGTTTCAGCTTTAGTCACCATCTTGGCTTATGATGTTGGATCGGTTCTTGCCTCTCACTGAGCTTCAATTTACCCATCTATATTTCATTAGTTGAGGAATCTTGAATTGTAACATGAAATGGTTGTATATTTGAAATCTCTGCTTTTACCTGCTGGATCTCCCTCTTCCCTTCCTAGATGACATCTGGGGCAGACCTCCCATTTTCAGTTAACAAAACGTCAGTCTTGTCGTCTGATTGAAGACTCCTTCTTGCTCCTGCTCTGCCATTGGAGTAAGGGGGCTTGGGCTGCTCCCCCTATCTCCCCACACTCTGTCAGCTCTAACTCCTTCATTAGTGAGAAAGAGGCAGAGGGATAGGAGTAAAGGGCAGGTACCGTTTTGCCTAACTGGGCACTAGGTATGTTTTTTTCCTGGTTGGTGTTTTCAGCTTCTCTAGCTGAAACTGGCTAGGTGGCAGCACGCTTGGTGTGACAGGCATCCCTGTGCAGATTCCTGCTGAGGTTCTGTGGAGACTTCCTGACCTCACAGGTCCCAATAGTGACTAGTGGCTCTGGTTCAGCCACTCTGATCCCTGCTGCACAGCCTCTGGTTGCTAGAGTAACCTTGCATGGTGGCCAGTCCCCTTGAGTGAGATCCCAGAGACCTCAAGCCTAGCCACCCCGTGGGGTCCGCTTGACTTGTAGGAAGCTCATGGGTTTTGCCAGGTCAAGGGGTAGCATGCTGACTGTCCTAGCTGAGGTGAGCGGAGCAGCAGTTCAGGACTGTAGCCAGGGCTGAGAGTTTCCTGGGGATTGAGGTGCTAGTTTCTCCATCTTGCAAATGTGATTGTCTTTATGATTCTCCTGAGTCTCTGTTTCTTAGATCTAGGAAGGGGACCTCCCTCTAGCTTTTCTCCTCCTCCACAAGGCTGCCAACCTGCTGATGCTCTGTCCCCTCTCAAGCCTCACTAGCCTGTGGCTGTGGGGGGTTGGAAAGGGGCAGTTGATTATAAGGGGTTGGCTTAGTGAGCCCTGGGCTGGGGAGATGTCTAGTTCCATTTATTGGTTTCTTAGAAAATGCAGTATTCAGAATAGGTGCGGTGACTCATTCCTGTAATCCCAGCACTTTGAGAGGCTGAGGCAGGAAGATCACCTGCGATCAGGAGTTCAAGACCAGCCTGGCCAACATGGTAAAACCCCATTTCTACTAAAAATACAAAAATTAGCCTGGCATGGTGGTGGGAACCTGTAATCCCAGCTACTCAGGAGACTGAGGCTGAGGTAGGAGAACCATTTGAACCCAGGAGGCGGAGGTTGCAGTGGCCCTGAGGTCACACCATTGCACTCCAGCCTGGGTGATAGAGTAAGACTTCATCTTAGAAAAAAAAGAAAATGAGGTATTGAGTTCTCTCAGGGAGCCCTGTCTTCTCTAATACCTGGGTGACAGGAAGCGCTTGCCCAACTCTCCTTTATGTACAGAATGAAGAATTATATCATAACCCACACTGCTATACCTTAGATATACATGTAAGCACAAGTGTCAGCTGCAGACCCTGTGCCTTTTCTTTGGGTTGTCTTTCTGTGCTTTTGCTGTTCTCTCTGTGGTGGAGTTATTCGTCAAAGTATGAGGGTAACTTCCTGTGGAAGAACAGATGTTAAGTCTTCTTTAAGGTCGTTATAAGTTCCCCATCTTCCAAACCTTAGAGAGTCAACACACACTGTTCTGGATCTGCTGTATGCTTACATTAGTACTGACAGACCAAATTATAGTGCTCCCTCACCCAGTTCTAAAGGATGAATGCAGTGGCACTTAAAGTATTTTGCAGAAACTATTATTTTAACTCATTTTCACAGTGGCTATGGGTTTTTTATAGTCTTGTAAGAACTTTGGTTAAATACAGAGTAAAAACTGAAAGCTGCTATGGGAATAATGAGGGATCAGGTCCTTCAAGGTCTTTTAAAAAAAATCTCTAGGTAGCAGTTTCTTTTGTGTCTGCAATTCTGAATTGCAGTGTGTCCCTCCAGACAAAGCCGAGCACCATATGTGACTGTGCATGTTTGTGTTTTCAGAAGCCTCAGCAGTCACTGCCATTTCAGTGCCTGCAAGTTTCCACAGGAAGCAGTGGGGAAAGACTGTCAGAACCTGTTTGTAAAAATGTTTGTCTGTGCAAAGATTTCTGCTAGTATTCCACATATATCTTAGCTATTAAGCAAAAATATTATGCCATTCATTTTAGTAGAAGGAACAAGGCTGGGTAATCACTGGCATTCTCTTTTCTTTTTCTGGCAGAGAAGTAAAAGCCAGGAGCATTCTATCTCATGAGCACTACATGTCCAGGGCAGGGAGCAAACCTTTTCTGTAAAGAATTGAGTAGTAAATATTGTAGACTTTGTGGGCCCTACGGTTTCTGTCACAGCTACTCAGCTCTGCTGCCACAGGGCAAAAGCAGCCTTAGACAAGAAAACAAATGAGCATGGTCATGTGGCAGTAAAGCTTTATTTATGAAAACCTGGCCAGTGGACTGGAGGCCATAATTTACCAACCCCTGGTCTAGTGAGAAATACAAGCTTTGAGTTGTCACTGATAGTTGAATCTTGCCCAGGACAGTAGCTTTGCTTGTCTGATTGCCTTCTTGCCAACCCACATCTTCTCTGGCTGATGCTAACCAGGACAGAAGCCCACGCTGGTCATCAGTTTCCTCTTAAGAAAGTGATCAGTTTATGGGAATGTATGCAGTTTACCTCACCCACAGCAGATATTCAGGAACTGAGTATGCAACATAGGATAAACTACAGAATGAAAGCATCCTTGACCATTGAAATGAGGTCGTGGTGAAGGGGAGCACTTAGCAGTCTGTCACTGCGGAAACTTTCTGGGGAGCTCTAGCCAGTTGTGCATTTCCGTGAGCAGCGGCATGCCCTCCTCCTTCCCCGTGTGGGATACATTGCAGGTCTTCCTGGCACAGATACTTTCTCTCTTTCTCACTCATGCTCACACACATTCCCTCCCTTCTTTCCTTTCTCTCCCTCAATGCACAATGCTGCTGCTGCTGCACACCATTTCACCGCACACTGGCCCACTAACAGAGGTTGGTGACATAGCATGCAGCTTCAGAAAGGTCACCACTTTGAGCTCCAATGTAGAAATTGTGGCACTTGCTACTTAGTCTGCCAGTGCATTCGAAAGTCATCGTAAGGACAATGTGATATTTGTTTAAATACATATTGCATTGCCCACTGACAGTGTATTTGCACTCATCCGTTTCTAGAGACAGGCTCATGGCAAGCATGGTTAAATGCTGGACTTCGGGAGGGAACTGAGGACAAAGTAAGCCCTGATGACTCTCACTGGCCTCCTGCAGCACCTGTCCTTATCTTTGACCTGATAGGTTGGTTGCTTTAAAAAGTCAGTTACAGGGAGGCTCATTTAAAAAGATATGACACCTTTGAAAGATTATTTTAACCTGAATATATGACTGGACAATTATTTGCCAGTCTGATGAAGTAGGGCCACAGGTTTTGCTTTTGTTTTATTATGTATCTACTGATCAGCATATCCACTTTCTTGCTTGCACAGGCTACACCTACAATGTGTCCACAATTTCCAGTTGCATCTTATTTAATGATAGAATAAGAGCTTAAAGATCCAGGAGAAGAAAGCTGAGAGCAATTCTAAATGTCAATGTTTTTTTCTTTATCTTTTTTGTTGCACATTCATATCTGATTCAACAATAAAACCTGTAGCACATTGCTGATCCAGTACTTCCAGTGGATTAGGCCTGGTGTTTTGGAAGCAACAACTCTTTCTTTTGCACTCATATATCATTATTTAAGGCAGTATTTAATTAATTTAGGTAGTTACAAATCCAACTGACAAACTTGGGAACCAACCACCAACTCCTGGTGAGCAAATAGCTCAACTCTTGGGGAACAAAAATGTGAAGCTCTCTAGAAATTAACCAAGAAGTCATGAGAGTTCAGCACAGCTTGGGCATTAGTCATCACCTTTTAGCCATAGGGAACAAAGAATGCCAGTTCAACTGACAAGTTGGTTAGAAGGAAATCTGAGAGCTTCTGCAGTGTTGGAAAACAGGTCAAGACCCGAGCTTCTACCCTCAATGGCTCAAACAGGCATACCTTGGAGACACAGTTGGTTCTGTTGTTACCATAATAAAGCAAATATTTACAACAAAGTGAGTCACACAAATGTTCTTGTTTCCCAGTGCATATGAAAGTTATGTCTACACTATGCTGTAGTCTGTTAAGTGTCCAATAGCATTATGTCTAAAAAAATGTACACACCTTAATTGAAAATACTTTATTACTAAAAATGCTAATGATATCTGAGCCTTCAGCATGTCATAATCTTTTTGCTGGTAAGGGGTCTTGCCTTGGTGTTGATGGCTGCTGACCAATCACAGTAGTGGTTGCTGAAGGCTGGGGCGGCTGTGGCAATTTCTTAGAACAACAAGGAAGTTTGCCACACTGATAGATTCTTCCTTACATGAAAGATTTCTCTGTAGCCTGGGATGCTGTTTGACTGTATTTTACCCACAGTAGAACTTCTCTCAAAACCAGAGTCGATCCTCTCGAACCCTGCCACTGCTTTATCAACTAAGTTTATGTAATATTCTGAACGCTCTGTTTCATCTCAACAATTTTCACCAGGAGTAGATTCCATATCAGGAAACCACTTTCTTTCCTCATCCATAAGCAGCAACCGCTCATTCATTCAAGTTTTATCATGAGATTGCAGCAATTCATTTCCACCTTCAGTCTTCACTTCTGATTCATATTCTTTGCTATTTCCACCATGTCTACAGTGCCTTCCTCCAGTGAAGTCTTGAACCCCTCAAAGTCATCCATGAGGGTTGGAATAAACTTCTTCCAAACTCCTAATATTGAAATATTGACTTTCTTCAGTGAATCACAAATGTTCTTAATGACATCTAGAATGATGAATTCCTCCTAGAGGTTTTCAATATACTTTGCCCAGATCCATTAGAGGGATTGCTATCTATGGCAGCTGGAGCCTTATAAAACATATTCCTTAAACCATAAGGCTTTTTGGAGTCAAAATTACTCCTTGATTCATGGGCTGCAGAATGTATGTTGTATCAGCAGGCATGAAAACATTAATCTCCTGTGGATCTCCATCAGAGTTCTTGGGTGATCAGGTGCATTGTCAGTGAGCAGTAATATTTTGAAAGGAGTTTTCTTCTGAGCAGTAGGTTTCAATAGGGGGCTTGAAATATTCAGTCAGCCATGCTATAAACAGGGGTGCTATCACTCAGCCTTTGCTGTTCATTTATAGAGCACAAGCAGAGCATATTTAGCATCATTCTTAAGGGCCCTAGGATTTTCAGAATGATAAGGGAGTATTGGCTTCAACTTAAAACCACCAGCTGCATTAGCCCCTAATGAGAGTGTCAGCCTGTCCATTGAAGCTTTGAAGCCAGGCATTCCCCTCTCTAGCTAGAAAAATCCTTGATGACATCATCTTCCAATAGAAGGCTGCCTTATCTACATGAAGATCTGTTGTTTAGTGTCACCACCTGTATCAGTGATCTTAGATCTTCTGGAGAACGTGCTACAGCTTCCTTATCAGCACTTGCTGCTTCGCCTTTTACTTGTATGTTATGGAGATGGTGGCTCTTCTTAAAACTCATGGACCAAGCCCCGCTAGCTTCCAACTTTTCTTCTGCAGCTTCTTCAGCCTTTATAGAATTTAAGAGAGTTAGGGCCTTGCTCTGGATTAGACTTTGGCATAAGGGAATGGGCTGGTTTGATCTTCTGTCCAGACCCTGAAAATAGTTTCACTTTCTTCTCATGTGTTCACTGGAGTAACACTTCTAATTTCCTTCAAGTACTTTGGCTTTGCATTCATGACTTGGCTATTGGTTTGCTATGAATGGCCTGGCTTTCAGCCTGTCTCTGCTTTGAACATGCCTTCCTCACTAAGCTTAATCATTTCTAGTTTGTGATTTACAGTGAGAGACATGCGACTCTTCCTGTCACTTGACTACTGAGAGGCTATTGTAGGGTTATTAATTGGTCTAATTTCCATGTAATTGTTTCTTAGGGAATATGGAAGCCCAAGGACAGAGAGAGAGAGATGGGGAACAGCTGGTTGGTGGAGCAGTCAGAACACATATATTTATCAGTTAAATTCACAGTCTTCTATGGGCACAGTTTGTGGTGTCTCCAGGAACAATTACAATAGTAGCATCAAGGATAAGTGATCATAGATCATCATGCCAGATACGGTAATAATGAAAAAGTTTGAAATATCACGAGAGGCCGGGCCTGGCGACTCACGCCTGTAATACCAGCACTTTGGGAGGCTGAGGCAGGTGGATCACAAGGTCAGGAGATCAAGACCATCCTGGCTAACATGGTGAAATCCTGTCTCTACTGAAAATACAAAAAATTAGCCAGGCATGGTGGCATGCACCTGTAATCCCAGCTACTTGGGAGGCTAAGGCAGGAGAATCGCTTGAACCTTGAGGTGGAGGTTGCAGTGAGCTGAGATCACACCACTGCACTCCAGCCTGGGTGACAGCGACTCTGTCAAAAAAAAAAAAAAAAATCACAAGAATTACCAAAATATGACACAGAGACACAAAGTGAGCACTTACTGCTAGAAAAATGGCACTAATAGACCTGCTTGATGCAGCATTGCCATAGACGTTCAATTTACAAAAAATGCATCGTCTGTGAAGCCCAACAAAATGTAAAGTGCAATAAAATGAGATACGCCTGTATAATAACAACTATTGTGTGTATACTATGTGCTGAGCATTGTACATTATCTCACATACTCCTTTTAACAATGCTTTCAATGAGTAGCAGACCAAAGCAGGAGGCTGGGTGTAGTGGCTCATGCCTGTGATCCCAGCACTTTGGGAGGCTGAGGTGGGAGGATTATTTTGAGCTCAGGAGTTCAAGACCAGCATAGGCAACATGGCAAAACCCCATCTTTACCAAAAAAAAAAAAAAAAAAAAAAAAGCCGGGCCTTGGGAGGCTGAGGCTGAAGAATTGTTGGAACCTGGGAGGCAGAGGTGGCAGTGAGCTGAGATTGCACCATTACACTTCAGCCTGGGTGACAGAGACCCTGTTTCAAAAAAAAAAAAAACAAAAACAACCACAGAGTGCTTGCCCAAGGTGATAGAGCTAGACCAAGTGGGGATTTTGAACCCAAATTGCTTCCATATTGACTGTGCTCTCCAGCTTAGGACAAACTGGTAGCCAGGAAGTCATCCGGCTCAATTTCAGCTTGCCTCCTCTTGATTTCCTGGATGTCTGGTTTTAAAAAGTTAATAGGAAACTAGTACAGTGTTGGCTCCTCAGAGATGCTTTTCAGAACCCACCTATTTGCCCTTTACTGGTAATCAGAGGTAATCCTGTCCCATATCTGTACCCTGCTAGGCCTGGGTTGTAAAAAGTGTAAGACTGGATGATATAGTTAAGCTATTTGTTCTAGATTTGGGTTTTTTAAGTTTGGCTTTGAGCAGAATCACAAGTTGTAGAAAGTAGTAATTTCCAGACATTTGAGATCTGATTCACCAACATTACTGTAATTAAAGAAAGACCTATATTTGTTTGCTCCATTTTGTCTCACTAGGATGTTTTATAAATAATAAACCTAGACATTTAGAAAATAGCGTCTATTTAGCTGGTTAAGCTTTCTTGGGCCCTTCATGTTCAGATTCTCAAGGTGATTTGAGTGTGCCTCAATTTATAGGGAGTAACTATGGACGGTAAACTATACTCACATAGAAAGGCAGCTTTAAAATACAGGCTATAGAAATCAAGTAGCTTGACCATCCCCTTAGAAGATAAGTTTATGAAGTATAGGGCTCAAATGTAATGATTTCAGTTGGTTACAGAGTGTTAATGAATTTCGAATTGAGGCAGTGGTGATGGAGCCTGTTGCCTTTTCTAACATGAATCATTATTAAAATGATGATTGTTCTCAATAATTATGAAACCATTAAAAAAGCATCTGCCTGTACCTGAATTAACAGGACAGATGTGGTTTTGAGCTTTCAGCTGGCCAACAGGACTTCCATGGCTGTGATTTCGAGGTACTTGTTTTTGTATAGGATTTTGCTGGTGTTTTCCGAGTCTTCAATACTATTTCTACTTGTGTGTGTGTGTGTGTGTGTGTGTGCGCGCGTGCACGCGCCTGCTTGGTGGTGTGTCCCCTTGGTCCTTCACATTGTGGGAATGTAAAGTGAAGCTGAGCAGGATGTCTCAACTTCCTAGAACCCCCCAGCCCTTGGTTTTTAAGAGGTACCCCTGGGTGAGAGCTCATGGAGACCCCTCTGTGTACCACTCACAACACAAGCACCACAGTGACAGCAGGTGCTGGGTACAAACCATGTGCCAGGCATTCCCACCATCAGTATCAATCTTCAATTCCAGAAAGTTGGTGCTGTTGTGCCCATTGAAAGGATGAGGAGACCACTGCTTGGAGATGTTCAGGGCTTTGCCTAGGGCCACAGGGCTGGAGAAGGGCAGAACCAGGAATTGGACTGCTCTTCATCATCCTCATGGCTGCCTGGAGGGCAGGCAGTCTTGGGCTTTCTTAAGATTTTCGTTTTGGGAGATCTCTTCACTGTCTCAAGAATGCTGAGGGAAGAATTCATTTCATTTAGTGGATGAGGATACAAAAACATGCATCAAAAATTACAGCCTCTTACAATGGGAATAATCAGATCTGAAAAAAAGAAAAAAAATTACAGCCTTGGGCTCTGTAGACCCTGCTCAAAGAGCAAAGGGCTTTTATCCTTTATTGACCACCCTTTGCCACAAAGAAGCTGAGAAGAAACCCTCCCCCAATTTCACCCTGTGAGTTACAGGTGTCTTTTACTCTGACAGCCCTGTTTTAGCTAAGAGGTGTGTGTGAACCTGACTGCAAGCAGCCCCCATGCCCATCGGAGGATACACGTGACGCACAGTTTCTGTGGACCCTTCTGGGCCTACAGACTGCAGATTGGGTGGGAACAAGTCTGGCCCAGGACTTGGCATTCCTCATGCTGCCCTGCCCTGCTTCTCTTCTGTCTGACCTACTGCCCCAGGCTTTGGGTTGGGAGGGGGTACTGGTGGGTGGGCTGTCATTTTGCTTCTTGTCCCAGTCAGGTATTTTGTATTTTTTCAATTAGCCATTTCCTATCTGGATTTGGAGGGGATCAGGGGAGATGGGTGGCTTGTGAGGATAAAGTTTGCTGGGCACCTTCCCTTTTTTTTCTGTCCAGCTCGCAGGTATTTGAAGCTTTTCCTGCCTGCAGGTGCTCCAACTGCAGGGGCTGCCCTTTCTCTCTCTGGGTTTCAGCCTCTCCAGCTCCGGGAAGACAGTGCTGTTGGGTCTCTGGCGTGCCTTCTGATTGGGGCGCTCTGGATTTGTGAGTCGTAGTCTTCAGTTGGATGCTTTTTCCTACTCCATCCTGCCTTCTGCTATCCATGTTCCATTGCAAGTACAGGCATTCTTCCTTCCCATGTAAACTTGCAACCTGGTTCCACCCATTTTCCTCTCTTCATTGTCAGATAATCCTCGAGATCACTGCCTCCCAAAATAGCCCCATTTGATATCTCACGACAGGCAGGAAACTGCCCAACCCCGCCTGAGTCTCCATTTCCTTACCTGGAGAGTCTGTTCTTGATCTGGAAACTGGCCACTGGAAATGGGCCTCCATCCCCATCACTTCTGGGGTAGCTCTTTCTGATCATTGGGTTTGCTTCTTGGGTGTTTGACTCTGCATATGGTTATAGGCTCTTTAAGTACCTTTAAAGGGTTTTTGTGGATGTGTATGTGGTAGAGGGAGAGAGTGTATATGAGTGAGCGTGAGAGCAAGAGTTAATATTTACCACCACTGGTGTCCAGGGCTGGCTACAGTTTATTGGTTTATAGAGTTGTGTTTTTCAACTTTTTTTTTTTTTTAATGTTAGTGAGCAGTAATAAATAGGTTGTAACTCCCAGGCATGCATGTATGTCATCTGAAACATGTTTGAGAATTATTTATTTATGTATTTATTTTGAGATGGAGTCTTGCTTTATCGCCCAGGCTGGAGTGCAGTGGTGCAGTCTCAGCTCACTGCAACCTCTGCCTCCCGGGTTCAAGCAATTCTGCCTCAGCCTCCTGAGTAGCTGGGACTATAGGCATGTGCCACCACGCTCGGCTAATTTTTTGTATTTTTAGTAGAGATGCAGTTTCACCATGTTGGCAAAGTTGGTCTCCAACTCCTGGCCTCAAGCAACTCGCCTGCCTCAGCCTCCCGAAGCGTTGGGATTATAGGCGTGAGCCCCTGTGCCCGGCTGAGATTTCATTTTTAACTCAGATGTCAGTCAGTTTAACCATATACAGATTTGAAAAGCTTTTCTTTATCTCTGTTAATGGAGAAAAGGAATGACTGCGTGCTGGTCAAAATGAAAGTGTTCCATTTTAAACTTACCAGTTCCTGCCATTTTGAAATGTTCATTCATTTTTTTTTTTCTCGCAGAGTCTCACACTATTGCCCACTCACTGGAGTGCGGTGGCATGATATCAGCTCATTGCAACCTCTGCCTCCTGGGTTCAAACAATTCTCATGCCTCAGCCTCCTGAGTAGTTGGGATTACAGGGATTGCTGCGAAGTGTAGCCTGAGATCATGGCTCTGGTTTTCCTTTTGTGTAGATGATGGGTTCTTGGACTCTGCTGAGGCAAAGTGCCCAGTCCTCTGCTTCGATACTGTGAGGGGATTCTGCAGAGGTAGATGGAATGGCTCTCATCCTCAAGGCACTGACAAACTGCAAATGATACAAGACAATGTATCAGTAGGTTCACCTTCCCAACCGTTCTCTCCTCTTGTGCGTAGTTGTTGGTTCTCAAGTGTTTATTGATAGGAGTTACTGTTTTAGTTTTTTTTTTTTTTTTTTTTTTTTTTTTTTTTGAGACAGAGTTCCACTCTGTCACCAGGCTGCAGTGCAGTGGTGCAATCTCGGCTCACTGCAACCTCCACCTCCTGGGTTCAAGTGATTCTTCTGCCTCAGCCTCCCAGGTAGCTGGGACTACAGGCATATGCCAACACGCCCAGCTAATTTTTCTATTTTTAGTAGAGACGGGGTTTCACCATGTTGGCCAGAATCGTCTTGATCTCTTGACCTTGTGATCCACCTGTCTTGGTCTTCCAAAGTGCTGGGATTACAGGTATGAGCAACTGCGCCTGGCTGATATGAGTTACTTTCGTGATTACATGTCAAACATGTGGTATAATTTTTAGCTCTGAATGACTAACAGTTTCAACTTGGATGCCAGCTCCACCCAGTGGGTGATGCCTGAGAGGTGCAACATGTGACACTGCCTCAGGGTGCCAGGAGGGAGGAAGAGTGCTGCCTGATGACCAGTGGGAATGTCTGCTATGGTGCAGGGTGGTGGGCAGAGGCAGCAGGCATGTGGTGATCATTGGTTCACCTGCTAAGTACATTAGGCTTCCAAAAGTCAGGAAAATGATTCTCAGAGGAAATGAAACTCCTTAGTCTTCCCTTCAAGGTTGAAGCAGGATTTAGACAAACAGAAGTGCTTTCAGTCTTGGAGAAGAGCAGCTGTGAAGACCGTACCTTCCAGTGAGTATGCAGATATGCAGGAATTGTGGAAGCTGAGGGACTGGAGACGCGTGGCCGAGGAAGGAGTATCAGGTGGGGCGGGGCGCTGTCCTCGCTGGAGCCGAGACAGGTATCAGTTGGTTGTTGGTAGGTTGAGTGTAGACAGATCGCAGAGGTCCTCGGGGATGCCAAATGGAGGAATTTAGATGTGATGCAGTCCCGTGCTTCTCAAGAAGCTTTCCCAGATGCTCCGGACACGATTAGCTGCTCTGTCCTCTCCGGCCCAAAGGAGACTCCTAGTACTCTGTTTGAGCTTGGATTGTTGTCTTCTGCTGTCCTGAAATTTTTATGTATTACCTGCCATCCTCCTTGAGGACGTGAACAGTATTTTAGCCATCTTTGAATCCCTGATGCTCAGGATCGTGTCTGGTGTGGAACAGATACCCAGTGAATGGTGTTGAATAAAACCGAAATAGAGTCCCTGAACTGCCACGTCAGATGGGGTGGAAGTGGGCAGTGCCTTAGAGGCGAAGCTGGGTGTGAAGGCTGCCAGGCATAGAATGTACCCTCTGCCAAAGGAGCTCAGAGTCCATGTCCCTGGGATGCACAGGATGGGAAGCCAGGCAAGTCTGAAGCATTGAGTTTACAAGAGTTTGCAGAGCACAGGAAACCACTTGAAACTGAAGATTGCAAAAAAGAATGGGCAAGATTAAAGGAGTGAATTTGGAAAGCTGAGCCTAGGTGACTTCCCAGAGGCAGTGACTTACAGGCCCGGAGGTCCTGTGTATGGGGAACCACCTCGGCCTGTGGGTCAGAGCGAATCCTCAAAGAAGTTGTCTCTTGAGAAATGAGGAGCTACTGAAGATTCTCTCTCAGATACCTCAACCTTTTAGAGATGTGGAATGATCCTACAGCTCCACCACCCCCCCATTGTATTAAGATTTAGCTGGGACGCCTTCATTTGCAAGTGACAAAAACTGAACCCAAACTGGCTTACCTTAGTGGCTTCTATAACTGAAAAGCCCGAATGGGGAGGGGAGGGAGGGGATTTGTGACTGCAGGCCCAACTTGATCCAGGGGCGCACACAGTGGCGTCAGGGCCATGTACTTGCTTCTGAGTTTTGCTGGCTGGCTGGCACACTTTTTCTTCATTTTTCGGCCTGGCTTCCCTTGGTGTTAGCTCTTCATCTCGATGTCCCACTGGTATCGCTAGGCTTGTGGCCTCTCAGGGCTGAATCCAGCCAACAATAGAACTCCTTACCTAGTTGCTGCAGGGAAAGCCCCTGACTTGCCCTCCTTGGGCCTGGTTGGTGTGGGTTGGGGCATATGCCTATCCCCAGACCAGTAAACTTGGCTATATGCCAACTCCTAGTGCCCTTGGGCTGAGAGTGGGAATGGAGCAGTTCCTGGGAGAAGGTCAGGGTGCTGTTACCCTTGGAGTTTTGCCAGGTGGTAAGGCTACCATTACGAACATCATTGCCATCCAGGCTAACTGTTCTAGTCTTGGCAGCAAAGCAGATGCTACCTTTGCTCTGCGTGGGAGGAAGAGAGCTCCCTGCCAGCCTCTGCTGCCCCAGGCATGCTGCCGCCCTCTTCCCACAGACAACGTGTCCTTGAAGCTGGGCTCCAGACAGTGGTCCACCAGGCCACCCTGCTGGCCACCTCCATTTGTCATCCCTGGGCACATTCTAGACAGCATCTTGGGTAGGGGCCTTACCCCATCTGGGCAATTGTGGGGTCCCTGGACTGTCATGGATCTCGGGAGAAACCTATTCAGAGAGGCTGCATCCACAGGGAGAAGTGCACTCACAGGTTGGGGAGCTGTCTTGCCTGTCCTTGGTCAGGGCGAGCCTTTTGTTGTGAGGTGCTTTATAGTTTGCACAGCTCTACCTGCCTGTTACTTAATCTGGCGTTTACCATAACCCTGGTGGGCAAGGCAAAGTAAGAATGTTGGTCCCTGTTTTATGGATGAAGGAACCGAAAAGGGTGAATGTGTCAAACAGGGCAACACAGCTGTCAAGGCTAGCATTAGACTTGGGGGACACAAATGTCACATAAAATGTGTACTTTTAAACCAAAGGTGAAGGAAAATGAAGGCAAACCGACCGTTGTAGCCAGTTTCTTCATGTAAATGTGGCGTTCAAGTACCCGTCGGAGTTCCTCTAAGTGCTTACTTTATTAATACCTGCAGGGGAAAAATGACCTTTGTTTGCAGCCAAACATCTCTGAGCTGAGGCCTGCCTGCCCAGCAGCCTCCTGTGGCCTACCCAGCAAAGTTTTACTAGAGGTTGAATCAGCGTTTAGAAGCTGTGTGATAGCTCTGAGGCTCCCCTGGGTCACTTCCTGAAACGTGTAGGGTGGTGAATGAGAGCGTGTCTCAGCAAGCCCAGCCTGAATGTGCACAATGCCCTCAAGGAACTCAGCCAGTTGAAAAGGCAGCCACTGCTCTCAGTTCTTCCTGCACTTGCCTGTTCAGTTCTTCCCCCGGAGCTCTGGGTCCTCACAGAGCCTCTCTGTGGAGCCTGTGCTTGGACTTAGCTTGTCAGGTCATAGACAATTGCTGTTTTCCAGCTGGAAGAGATCATCTGATTTAGTCTATTCATTTCACACATGAGAAAAGGAGACCAAACCCTGTTTGGTGGCACCTGGGGCCCTTTGTGTCTGCCCTCCACTGTGTCCCTGTGGCCTCTCCCTCCTGTTCCCACCTGTTCTCACACCTTGTGCTCTAGCCACGTGGACCGCTATTCACCCTGAACAGCTTGCCTTGCCTTTGTTCAGGCTCTTTTTCTGGTTGGAACACCCTGCCCAGAGCAGGGAGGGCCATGATGAGGGAGCAGGTGACTGTGCTGAGCCTTTCCCTGACATCTCATGGACATTTTCCTGGAACAGAGGAGGCCCTGGTATCGTAGAACTTCTTATTGGGAAGGGACATTTAATAATAGTTGGTCAAAACCTCTCATTTTGCCCATTTATTTATTCATTGATAAATGCTGAATATCTGTTTTTGTGACAGGCCTTGGGAATGCAATGATGCATGAAATAGAAATGATCTCTGGAATTAAAGAAATGATAATTTATTGGGGGAGATAAATATTAAAGAGGTAATTTTTAAAAATTGACAAATAGCTACATAATTAGGGTGTACAACATGATGTTTTGATATATGCATATGCTGTGGAATGGCTAAATTAAGCTAATTGACATATCTGTTACCTCATGTGCTTCTTTTTTGTGATGAGAACATTTAAAATGTACTCTTAGCAATTTTCCAAATATACAATACATTGTTGTAACTATAGCCACTATGTCGTACAATAGATCTCCTCAACTTACTCTATCTGACTTTTGTATACTTGGAAATTGTGTATATGTTGACCAGCATCTTCCCAGTCTCTCTGACTCCCACCTCTGGCAATCATCATTTTCCTCTCTGCTTCTGTGAATTCAACTTTTTTAGACCACTCATATAAGTGAGGTCTTGCAGTATTTGCCTTTCTGTGCTTGGCTTGTTTAGCTTAGCATAGTGTCCTCTAGGTTCACCCGTGTTACTGCAATGACAAGATTTCCTTCTTTTTAAAGGCTGAATAGTATTTCATTGTGTTATACCACATTTTCTTTACCCACACATCCATTGATGAACATGGAGGCCAATTCCATGTCTTAGCTGTTATAAATAATGTTATAAAGAACATGGGAGTGGCAGACATTTCTTTGACATACTGATTTTATTTCCTTTGTATATATATTTTCAGAAGTAGGATCACTGCCTTATGTGATAGTTCTACTCTTAATTTTTAGAAGACCGTCTATAACTGTCTTCCATAGTGGCAGTACTAATTTATGTTCCTACCGACAGCGTACAAAGCTTCCCTCTTCTCTGTATCTTTGCCAACACTTACCATTTGTCTTTTTGAAAACAGCCATTCTAATGGATGGGAGATGATGGTTCATTGTGGTTTTAATCTACATTTCCTTGATGATTATTGATGTTGAGTACTTTTTCATGTATCTGTTGCCCATTTGTACATCTTCTTTTGAGAAATGTCCATTCAAGTCCTTTGCCCATTTTAAAATCACGTTGTTTTCTTGCAATTGAGTTGAGTTCCTTATCTGTTTTCAATATTAACCCTTTATCAAATGAATGGTTTAAAAATATTTTCTCCCATTTCATAGGTTGTCTCTTTATTCTGATGATTTTCCCTTTGTTGTGTGGAAGCATTTTAGTTTGATGTCCCATTTGTTTATTTTTGCTTATGTTTCCAGTGCTTATGGGCTCATATCTGAGAAGTCTTTGCCCTGACTAATTTCAAGAATCTTTCACTCTGTGTTTTTCTCTAGTACTTTCACTGTTTTAGGTCTTAATGTTTAAGTCTTTGATCCATTTTGAGCTGATTTTTGTATATGGAGTGAGGTAAGGGTCTGATTTCATTCCTCTACATGTGGATGCCTAGTTTTACCACACTGGTTATTGAAGAGACTATTCTTTCCCCACTGTGTGTTCTTGGCACCTCTGTCAAAGATGTGTTGACCATAAATGCCTGTATTTATTTCTTGGCTCTCCATTAAAGAGGTAATTTTTAAAAATTTAAATTTATATTGTGAATTAGGTCTATGAAGAAGTATAATGGGCTTTGACAGCGTGTAACAGCAGGCTCTAATTTTGTCTGGGAGGTCAGTAGAGGTTGTGCTGAGGAAGTGTCATTTAAGATGAGCCTTGAAGGGCAAGCAGAGCTTAGTCTGATGAGAAATGGGGATGGGAAGACCATTTTAGAAAGAAAGAAACAGGATGTGGAATGGTTCCACCGTGGCCTAGGGCCACAGCATGAATCAGTGGTTGAACTGGGACTAACAGAAATCAGATATATGGTTCCAGGCCCTGTGTTCCTTGCATTCAACCACACTGGGTGCGTTTTTGGCCCTGTATCACAGAGCTCTATGCTCATTCATCAGAATAGGGAAGTTCACATACATGGGGCAAGCACTCTAGGTGGGTAAAGCAGGGAGGGCAAAGACATGGAGGTGGGAAGACAGCTGGCATGTGTAGGAGGGAGCAGGTTGGCCCATGACTTGGGGTGAAGCGCTCTTACGGAGGAGAGGTGGGAAAGTTGGAAGCAGCAGCTAGGGAAAGATGAAAGGATGAGGTCCTTAACCAAAGAGCTGCAGGTTGGGATAGCAGGGGAGGCCAGATGAGATACTGAGATCAGCTGTTGTCTCAGCAGTTTGACTGTTTATTTCAGGCTTGTTCTAAAAAGGGTTTGGCCAGGTGTGGTGGCTCATGCCTGTAATCCCAGTACTTTGGGAAGCCAAGGTGGGTGGATCACTTGAGGTCAGGAGTTCGAGACCAGCCTGGCCAATATTGTGAAACCCCATCTTTAAAAAAAGAAAAAAAGATAGGAAGATAAAAAGGGTTTATGTTAACTTAGAAACATGCATACATAGATATCCTGTGTGTCTTTTTTTTATACATATGCTAGGATCACAAAACCTCCTGCTGTAGCAGCCCCTACGTGTCTAGATCTATAGCTGTATTCCTTCATTTTGTTTTTCTCCTCTGCTTTCTAGTAGCACCTATGAATATCTTACACATGTCTGATATACACCTAGATGCTAGAGTTAAAGACAGAAAGAGAAGGTTGCTTTCAGTAGGGAACCCAGGATCGCAGGGCACTGGCAGGGCATAGAAGTGATAGAAGGTGTCAGTGGGTGAGGGGGATTTCTGGCAGGATGTAATCTTACCAATGTCTTGGACCACATGGGTGGAAGAGCAGAACAGAGAAGTGACTCTTAGCTAGCTGCATTAAGCCTTCATTCACCTTTTGACAGCAGCTTGGGAGCTCTGGAAGGACAAGGATCTGGCTTTGCTGAGGAGGATGCAGCTGCTCAGGAATAGATGGACAAGCATTCATACCACAACACACTAATAAGAAGATTCTTAAAATAGGAAAGGACAGTACCAAGTCTAATAAAGGATTCTGGCATCTCCCACCTCCTGCTGGTTGACAGTTCTTGTTTCTCAAGATGCTGTGTAGCATTAACTGATTTTAGAGATTATTAACTAGTTTAGAGACTTGGTTTAGAGCCGGTCCTGTTGGTGAAATTTCACTGTTTACAGAAGATACCTTGGGTTTCAGAATTAGATTTGAGCCTTTGTTTCTCTGGTGGCTTGTGTTCTTGTCAGGGGGACTTCCATCCATCTATAGGGTAGTTTCTGGTGGTTGTTTTCTTTTCTTTCTTTTTTTTTTTTTTTTTGAGACGGAGTTTCACTCGTTACCCAGGCTGGAGTGCAATGGCGTGATCTCGGCTCACCGCAACCTCTGCCTCCTGGATTCAGGCAATTCTCCTGCCTCAGCCTCCTGAGTAGCTGGGATTACAGGCACGCGCCACCATGCCCAGCTAATTTTTTGTATTTTTAGTAGAGACAGGGTTTCACCATGTTGACCAGGATGGTCTCGATCTCTTGACCTCATGATCCATCCACCTTGGCCTCCCAAAGTGCTGGGATTACAGGCGTGAGCCACCGCGCCCGACCTATCTGGTGGTTGTTTTCTAAAGAGAGGTTTGGCAGGCCCTGCCCACTCAGGATCTCCTACCAGAGAGAGGAAATCCCTGCTGGTGGGTGACTGAGTGCCTGGCACACAGTGGGGGATGAGATGCAGGGATCATTTACTCTTCTGATTGAACCTGGCGAAGGGCTATTAAGGTACAGCTCCTGCTCGGGTCTTTTGTACGGGGGACGCCTCATTTCATGTCTGGTTCTAGAGAGTTCCTTCCGACCCCTTCTTCTGCCATCCCAGTCTCTCATCCTTGATAGTGCTTCTTCCCTTGTGTTTCCATCTCTTGTGGCCACAGACTCAGTGTCTTCTATGTGTCATCTCTTACCCAGCTGCCTTGGCTGGGCCCACCGTCCCGCCTCACCTGCTTGGTGACAAACCTGACTTTCTTGTTGGCTTCCTTTTCAAATTGCAAATTCAACATTCTTTTTCTCAAATGAACAATCATTTTGTCAAGCAAATATCCCACTCCTCCCGAACGATGTTTTGCAAGATTTAAAAATAATAGTTTGTTGAATGTGGAGCTATACCTGTTTCATGGGATTCCTTTTTAGTGGCAGGATTGAGGACCAGGATGGCACTGGCTTCCAGATAAACTGCTCTGCCTGCCCTCCAAGCCACAGTTCAGTTGACACATGGTAAAATCTCTGTAATAAAGAATTGTGTTAAAGGAAGTTTGTGTTTCCTGTAAAGAGTTCCATCAAATAATTCACTAAGGATTTTGGAAAGAGAAACCAAATTCTTTAAAAAGAAGCGGGGAGAGGGCAAAGGAGAAGGAAAAAGAATGTTAAACGATTAATTTATACTAATGGCCCTTGTGTTACTGTGGCAAAATTACTTCTAGACAAAAGCCAAAGAGGAAAAACAAGCTGTGTTTGGGAGGTGTACTGTCTGTTCTCTGCCTTGTTTTTCTGCTGTGAAGTATAGTGTACTGTCTTGACGTAGGAATGTAACTGCTATGAATATTGATGGCAGCAAAAGCTTTTTTTTTTTTTCTGTCTGGCCTAGTAAATAAAGCAGCAAGGATAAAAAGGGATGAATTGTAAAATCAGTGTGCTGTTTTTAGCTTCTCTGGTTCCCTTAGAACTCTAAGTCTCAAGCATATTGACAGTCTGCGTTTGGTGGTCAGGGTCTCATGTGAGTACAGTGGGTTGGCATTTTCAGGGATTTTTGCCTCTGGTTAAAGTAACAGAGTCCCTTTTTCTTTGAGCTTTCAGAGTTAAAGTTACAGCCTCATTGAGGCCTTCCTGGATCTTTCTCCCTATCCAGTGGCAACGCCGGTCCTTGCTCCTCAGAATACCACAGTGGTGTGAGTGGGCCAGCCATTGTTTCCTCCAAGAGCCACGCCCTGCATGCCTCCTGAGGGAGCACTCCCCTGGGGGACGTGGCGGGGAACCAGGTGACAGGGAATCTGGACAGCAAGAAAGGAAGGGCATCCTTGTAGCTCAAAGCCTGGCAACTCATGTAGCAGTGTGAAGGGCATGGGGGAAGAAGGCATAGGGGCATGGGATGAGCTGGCTAAGAACAGCACTGGTCTGAAGGTATGGAGGGGGTATGAGTGTGGAGGTTGGGGATGAGCTAACCTTTCTAAATTAAATTATAAACACACTGATGCTGGCTTATTCTCAAAAACAAAAACAAAGAAACAGTTCATTCACTAGACTGTTGTAATGGTGTTCTGAGGAGCAAAGGGAGCTCTGGAGGGCAGGTGTTTAGAAATGGCAAGAACTACAACCGCCATGTCCTTGGGAGGAAGCCCTGATGAACTGGCTTTTACATGACCAGCAAAGAGTGGAGAATGGGGCGAAGGCTGGGATGTACGGCCATGGCTGCATGGTTCCCCTGGTAGTCAAGAGGGAGGACACCTGTGGCACGACAAAGGGAAGTTCTGCTTGGCACGGCTGGTGACAGGAGGGCAGCCATTCTGGCAGCAAATGGCCAGAGCCCAGGGGCGGCACAGGCAAGGCTCCCATGTAAATGAGGTAAATGTACGAGAGTGTTGGGGCTTCTGCAAGCAAACAGTTAACAGTTAACAGTCCTTCAAAGGGTCAGCCTTATGAGTATCATCTTAAAATTTGTGTTTTAAAACATGTTTGTGAAAAAATTATTCAGAAACGTAAAATTTCTTTAAAAATATGCATTTGTGTATTGCATAAAATATATCTATAATAGTGATCACATATAACACAGCAATGTGTTTTTCCCCCCTGGAATTAGTGGTGAGAAGGAGGGGGTGGGGAGAAGTAGACTAAACCTTTGGCCTGATCAGAGGATTGAAGATACAAAATCGCTCTTGTCAGGTACTACTTTTATGACTCTTGAGAAATTCTCTGTGTGTACATTAGAAACTTTCCCCTCCACACCCCGCCCCCCCCCCCCACACAGCAGACTAAATGATAGGTACCATAGTGGGGACATTTTTTTGGCTCCTGGTACAGTGCCTGTCATTTAGAAGGGGTGTTCACATAAGTGTTTCCTGAGCCTTATTTATTTTGACTTCTTGCACTACGCATTTTAATGAGTGAATTTCATGACCTCCATTTCTCTGAGATGTTGGTAATGTTTCAGGTCTCACTCATTTTAGTATGGGACTTTATATTTTATATTGAAAAGTTACAGTTACTGATGTTACTTTAAGTAGCTTCACGCCTGGGAATGCCTCTTGGAAAGTTAATACACACATCTCTGTCTGTCCCTATTTCTAGTGAAACTAAAGCCATATAAAGAAAACATTTATGAAAGAGGAAAGAGACATAGTTTTTAGACTTGCTGATTGACACATTTTCTAAAGCTCATGGAGTTTCACGGGTTGGCACTGGAAAGGTTCTATGAGTCATTTAGCCCATGGGCGGTACCTGTGAGATCTGTGGCAGTCAGATGGGCATGGCTGCTGGGACATGTACAAGAGAAAGGGTCAGATGCTGAACCCGGGTTTCCTGGGAAAGCACATGGTGACCTGTCACAAGGTCAGCCAGGAGAGGTGGCATGCCAGTAAGGAGGCAGGGTGTTTGCCACCCTGAATTCTCTTCCCTTACTGTACGGATGCAGAAACCTATGTCCAGCGGAGGGGAGGGACTTGGCCAAGGTCACCTTGCTGCTCAGTGACAAAGCTGACTCTGACTTTGAAGTCAGACATAAACCCAAGTGGAAGAGAGGGTCAAAACAGATGCATCTTCATTTCTTCCGGAGGACATTCTGTTCAAAGCCACTGTTAGAATCTCTGTTGTACCCTTGTGCTTTTCTGGGCCTGATTTGGCAACCTCAGGAGGAAGACAGGCTGCAGTTTGCAAATGTGTGCAAATAACAAACATGCCCATTATGTCCTAAGCAGACTCATTGCACACTCATTGGGGCAGGTGGAAAATGCAGTCATGCAGCCTGGAACGAAAAGTGCTGTGCACTTAGTTGCTTATGAGAAATTCAGCGTTAGAATGTAAATGCCTTCCTGGCCCAGGGGCGGTGTAATTGTTCCGTTTCTCATAATTAAACTTTGCTTGGAAGAAAATGCTTATATGTCTAAGATGTTGATTCTAATCTCTGTTCCTTTTTCTGTCTCCTCTTCCTCCCCTGCCCCTACTTTTTTTGGCATGTTTCTTTGTTTTTCTCCACAGGAAAAAGTAGAATATGCCTTCCTGATTATTTTTACAGTCGAGACATTTTTGAAGATTATAGCATATGGATTATTGCTACATCCTAATGCTTATGTTAGGAATGGATGGAATTTACTGGATTTTGTTATAGTAATAGTAGGGTAAGTCCCTTTTACTTTGGGGAAATGTTGATTTGGAAAATGGGAGGTGGAGGTTGGGGTGGGGGGTGCAACAGAACAGTCCTTTTAGGGAGTGTGGTTGCTCTTTTATGCCAGCTGCTGCACCAGAACCTCTCAGGAGTTCTTTCATATATGTGTGTGTGTGTGTGTGTGTGTGTATATATATATATATATATATATATATATATATAATTGCACTTTAGGTTCTGGGGTACATGTGCAGAACATGCAGGATTGTTGCATAGGTATATACATAGCAATATGGTTTGCTGCCTCCATCCCCCCCTCATCTACATCTGGCATTTCTCCCCATGTTATCCCTCCCCAACCTCCCTACCCCTCGCTGTCCCTCTGCTATTCCCCCACAACAGACCCCAGTGTGTGATGCTCCCCTCCCTGTGTCCATGTGTTCTCAGCAGTTCTTTTAAGGCTGATGATGTTGCTGTCAATCTCTGGGCAAAGACTAGTTTGAAATTCTCTCATTGTTATTCCCCTTCTTAATAACATGTTGTAGAAGGGAGTCGAAGCTCCTAATGTGAGACTTGCAGGGTCTTGGAGCTCCGGAAATAGACCAACCCTGCTGGTGATTAGAGTCAAATGAGTAGAGCTTTTAATACTTAGTGATAATGTTAAGTTAAAAAAAAGTAAAAAGTAATAAAATCTTCATAGCAGTGAGGTACTCTGCTATTTAACATCCCTTGAGCAAAACTATTATTATTATTTGCTGACTTGTGGGAGAAACTCTGGCATACTACTATTCCATTTTAAATAACTAAACAAGTGTCTGGATAATGTCACATATCTGGCATAAAATGAAATAAACTAGAAAATGCAGAGAAGCGGGCATTCCACCAAAATCCTGTTGCAGCAAGAAGACATCAGTAGTTTTAGTTAAAGTAGACTGTTAAAATAAAAAATAGTGGCCTGTGTTATTTTAGTCCTTCCACACCTGGAAATGCTGCCAGGAAGAGAAAAATGAATCCACGTTACAGGAACGCTGGGTCTTTGGACCAAATACCCATGTAGGAAGATAAGCTATATCCTTTCTCCCAGTCTTAGTTATGCTAGCTGTAAAGTGAGTTTCTCCTAAAATTATGTTTCTGTAAAGAGAGGTTTTTAAATAGCCTCTCTGTTTTCATCTTTATGATTTCAGTGAACTGCCTTTTGTAATTGACCAAGGTGATTTTTCTTGTGGATTATCATTTTATCATGAATCCTTTGGCTTTTCATTAGAGACTAACTCTGCTGTGTAGTGAGAATGGAATTGGTTCTGGGCCTTCCTACATCCCTTCAATCTAGGAAGTTAATATGAGATCCTAATTGCCCAGTGGGACAATTAGATTTGTGGGAAAAAACTTAGCTTTTGTTTTTGGTTCCGTTTACGTGATGGATGACATTTACAGATTTGCATATGTTGAACCAGCCTTGCATCCCCGGATAAAGCCTACTTGGTTGTGATGAATAAGCTTCTTGATGTGCTGTTGCAATCTGTTTGCCAGTATTTTATTGAAGATTTTTGCATCAATGTTCATCATGGATATTGGCCTGAAGTTTTCTTTTTTAGTTGAGTCCCTGCCTGGTTTTGGTATCAGGATGATGTTGGTCTCATAAAATGAGTTAGAGAGGATTCCCTCCTTTTGTATTGTTTGATACAGTTTCAGAAGGAATGGAACCAGCTCCTCTTTGTACGTCTGGTAGAATTCGGCTGTGAACCCGTCTGGAGCTCAACTTTTTTTGGTTGGTAGGCTATTGATTGCTGCCTCTACTTCAGCCCTTGTTATTGGTCTATTCAGGGTTTCACCTTCTTCCTGGTTTAGTCTTAGTAGAGTACAAGTGTCTAAGAATTTATCCATTTCTTCCTGGTTTACTGGTTCATGTGAGTAGGGCTGTTTGTAGTAATCTCTGATGATAGTTTATATTCCTGTGGGATCAGTAGTGATATCTCCTTTATCATTTTTTATTGCATCTATTTGATGCTTCTCCCTTTTCTTTTTTTATTAATCTGTCTAGAGGTCTATTTTGTTGATCTTTTCAAAAAAACAGCTCCTGGATTTGTTTATTTTTTGAAGGGTTTTTTGTGTGTCTATCTCATTGAGTTCTGCTCTGATCTTAGTCATTTCTTGTCTTCTGCTAGCTTTTGAGTTTTTTTGATCTTGTTCCTCTAGCTCTTTCAATTTTGATGACAGGATGTTGATTTTAGATCTTTCCTCTCTTCTCTGGTGGGCATTTATTGCTATAAATTTCCCTCTCAACACTGCTTTAAAGGTGTCCCAGAGATTCTGGTAAGTTGTGTCTTCATTCTGGTTGGTTTTGAAGAACATCTTTCTTTCTGCCTTCATTTCATTGTTTATCCAGTCGACACTCAGAAGCAAGTTTTTCAGTTTCCAAGTGGTTGTGCGGGTTTGAGTGTGTTTCTTGATCCTGAGTTCTAATCTGATTGTGTTGTGGTCTGTTTGTTATGATTTCTGTTTTTTTGCATTTGCTGAGGAGTGATATGCTTCCAATGATGTGGTCAATTTTAGAGTAAATGCAATGTGGTGCTGAGAAAAATGTATATTCTGTGGGTTTCGGGTGGAGCGTTCTGTATATGCCTATTAGGTCAGCTTGGTCCAGCTCTGCATTCAAGTCCTGGATATCCTTGTTAATTTTCTGTCTCGTTGATCTGTCTAATATTGACAGTGGAGTGTTGAAGTCTCCCACTATTATTGTGTGGGAGTCTAAATCTCGTTTTAGGTCGTTAAGAACTTGCTTTATGTATCTGGGTGCTCCTGTGTTGGGGGTGTATATATTTAGGATAGTTAGCTCTTCTTGTTGGATTGATCCTTTTGCCATTATGTAGTGTCCTTCTTTGTCTCTTTTGATCTTTGTTGAAGTCCATTTTATCTGAGACTAGGATTGCAACCCCTGCTTTTTTTTGTTCTCCATTTTGCTTAGTAAATCATCTTCCATCCCTTTATTTTGAGGAGTGTGTGTCTTTGTATGTGAGAGGGGTTTCCTGAATACAGCACACCAATGGGTTTTGACTTTTTAATCCAGCTTGCCAGTCTGTGTCTTTTGATTGGGACATTTAGGCCATTTACATTCAATGTTACTATTATTATGTGTGAATTTGATCCTGCCATTTTGTTACTGGTTGGTTTTCTTTCCCATTAGTTGACTCATTTTCTTCATTGCATTTTTGGTCTTTGCCAACTGGTTTGTTTTTGCAGTGACTGGTACTTGTTCTTTCCATGTTCAGTGTTTCTGTCAGGTGATTATCTCAATAGATTCAGAGAAGGCCTTCAATAAAATTCCATAGCCCTTCATGCTAAAAACTCTCAATAAACTAGGTATTGATGGAACATATCATAAAATGATAAAAGCTATATATGACAAACCTACAGCCAAAATCATACAGAATGGGCAAAAGCTGGAAGAATTCCCTTTGAAATCAAAGGGATTTGATCAAAAGGATGCCCTCTCCCACCACTCCTATTCAACATAGTATTGGAAGTTCTAGCCAGAGCAATCATGCAAGAAAAAGGAATAAAGGGTAATCAAATAGGAAAGGAAGACGTCAAACTGTCTCTATTTGCAGATGATATGATTGTATATCTAGAAGACCCCATCATCTCAGCCCAAAATCTCAAACTGATAAGCAACTTCAGCAAAGTCTCAGGATATAAAATCAATGTGCAGAAATCACAAGCATTCCTATATACCAATAACAGAAAAACAGAGTCAAATCAAGAGCAAACTCCCATTCACAATTGCTACAAAGAGAATGAAATACCTAGGAATACAACTAACAAAGGATGTAAAGGTCCTCTTCAAGAAGAACTACAAACCAATGCTCAACAAAATAAGAGAGGACACAAACAGATGGAGAAACATTCCATGCTCATGGTTAGGAAGAATCAGTATCATGAAAATGGCCATACTGCCCAAAGTAATCTATAGATTCAACGCTATCCCCATCAAGCCTACCAATGGACCTTCTTCACAGAACTGGAAAAAAACAGTTTAAACTTCATATAGAATCACAAAGGACCCCACATAGCCAAGACAATCCTAAGCAAAAAGACCAAAGCCAGAGGCATCACACTGCTGGACTTCAGACTTTCCTACAAGGCTACGGTAAATCAACACAGCATGGTACTGGTATCAAAACAGAGACATAGACCAATGGAACAGAACAGAGACCCCAGAATAAACACAGCACATCTACAACCATCTGATCTTTGACAAACCCGGCAAAAACAACCAATGGGGAAAGGACTCCTTGTTTAATAAATGGTGTTGGGAAAACTGGCTAGCAATGTGCAGAAAGCAGAAACTGGACCCCTACCTGTCACCTTACAGTAAAATTAACTCCAGACGGATCAAAGATTTAAGCATAAAACGAAACACCATAAAAACACTTGCAGAAAATGTAGGCAGAACCATCCAGGACATAGGCATAGGCAAGGACTTCATGACTAAAACACCAAAAGCAATGGCAATAAAAATCAAGATAGACAAATTGGATCTAATTAAACTCCAGAGCTTCTGTATAGCAAAAGAAACCATCATTAGAGTGAATCAGCAACCAACAGAATGGGAAAAATTTTTGCAATCTACCCATCTGACAAAGGGCTAATATCCAGAATCTACAAGGAACTAAAACAGATATACAAGAAAAAAACAACCCCATTCAAAAGTGGGCAAAGGTTATAAACAGACACTTTTCAAAAGAAGACATATATGAGGCCAACAAATATATGTAAAAATGCTCATCATCACTGGTAATTAGAAAAATGCAAATCAAAACCACACTGAGATATCATCTCAAACTAGTTAGAGTGGCGATCATTAAAAAATCTGGAGACGGGAGATTCAAGATGGTGCGGTAAGAGCAACTCAGGATGGCAGCTCTCAGTGAATGCACAGAGGCTGCTACAGACAAGCAGAGCCTGGAGTGGACCTCAGCAGTTATACAGCCGAGGGGCTAGACTGGTAGAAGGAAACCCAAGTAACAGAAATACTTCATCATCAACAAGCTGGTCGTTCACTCAGAGACCCAATTGAAAAGTCAGCAACTACTCAGACGACAGGTGGATAAATCCACAAGGATGGGAAGAAATCATTGCAAAAAGGAGGAAAACACCCAAAACCAGAACACCTCACCTCCTACAAAGAACAAAACTCCTCACCAGCAAGGGAACAAAGCTGAATGGAGAATGACTGTGACGAAATGACGGAATTAGACTTCAGAAGGTGGGTAATGAGAAACTTCTGTGAGCTAAAAGAACATGTACTAAATCAATGCAAAGAAACTAAGAACCTTGAAAAAAGATTCGAGGAAATGATAACAAGAATGGATAACTTAGAGAGGAATATGAATGAATTGAAGGAGCTGAAAAATACAACATGAGAACTTCGCGAAGCATGCACAAGTTTCAACAGCCGAATTGACCAAGCAGAAGAAAGAATATCTGAAGTCGAAGATCAACTCAATGAAATAAAACGAGAAACCAAGATCAGAGAAAAAAATGCAAAAAGGAATGAACAAAGTCTCCAAGAAATGTGGGACTATGTGAAGAGACCTAACCTACGTTTGATAGGTGTACCAGAAGGTGATGAAGAGAACAAATTCAAGCTGGAAAATACTCTTCAGGATATTATCCAGGAAAATTTCCCCAACCTAGCAAGGCAGGCCAATAGTCAATTCCAGGAAATACAGAAAACACCACAAAGATATTCCACAAGAAGAGCAAACCCAAGTCACATAATCGTCAGATTCACCAGGGGTGAAATGAAGGAGAAAATGCTAAGGGCAGCCAGAGAGAAAAGTCGGGTCACCCACAAAGGGAAGCCCATCAGACTCACAGCAGATCTCTCGGCAGGAACCCTACAAGCCAGAAGAGAGTGGGGGCCAATATTCAACATCCTTAAAGAAAAGAACTCTCAACCCAGAATTACATATCCAGCCAAACTGAGCTTCATAAGTGAAGGAAAAATAAAATCCTTTGCAAATAAGCAAGTAATCAGAGATTTTGTCACCACCAGGCCTGCTTTACAAGAGCTCCTGAAAGAGGCACTACACACAGAAAGGAACAAGCAGTACCAGCCATTCCAAAAACACACTAAATGCTAAAAAGCATCAACAAAATGAAGAATCTACATCAACTAACGGACAAAACAGCCAGCTAGCATCAAAATGGCAGTATCAAATTCACACATAACGATATTAAGCCTAAATGTAAATGGGCTAAATGCACCAATCAAAAGACACAGACTGGCAAATTGGATAAAAAAACAAAACCCATCAGTGTGCTGTATCCAGGAAACCCATCTCACATGCAAGGATACACAAAGGCTCAAAATAAAGGGATGGAGGAAGATGTACCAAGCAAATGGAGAGCAAAAAAAAAGCAGGAGTTGCAATTCTCATCTCTGATAAAATAGACTTTAAAGCAACAAAGATCAAAAGAGACAAAGAACGTCATTATATAATGGTAAAAGGATCGATACAACAAGAGCTAACGATCCTAAATATATATGGACCCAATACAGGAGCACCCAGATATATAAGGTAAGTTCTTAATGACTTACAAAGAGACTTAGTCTCCCACTATTATTGTGTGAAAATCTAACACTCCACTGTCAATATTAGACAGATCAATCAGACAGAAAATTAACAAGGATATCCAGGGCTTGAACTCACACCTGGAACAAGCAAACCTGATAGACATTTACAGAACTCTGCACCCCAAATCCACAGAATACACATTCTTCTCAGCACCACATCACACCTACTCTAAAATTGACCACATAATTGGAAGTAAAGCACTGCTCAGCAAATGCAAAACAACTGAAATCATAACAAACAGTCTCTCAGACCACAGTGCAATCAAGTTAGAACTCAGAATTCAGAAACTAACCCAGAACTGCACAGCTTCATGGAAACTGAACAACTGGCTCTTGAATATTGACTGAATAAACAATGAAATGAAGGCAGAAATAAAGAAGTTCTTCGAAACCAATGAGAATGAAGACACAACATGCCAGAATCATTGGGACACATTTAAAGCAGTCTTTAGAGGAAAATATATAGCAATAAGTGCCCACATGAGAAGAGTGGAGAGATCCAAAATTGACACCCTATCATCAAAATTGAAAGAGCTAGAGGAGCAAGATAAAAAAAACTCAAAACCTAGCAGAAGACAAGAAATTACTAAGATCAGAGCAGAACTGAAGGAGATAGAGACACGAAAAACCCTTCAAAAAATGAATAAATCCAAGAGCTGGTTTTTTGAAATGATCAACAAAATAGACAGACCACTAGCCAGACTGATAAAAAAGAAAAGAGAGAACAACCAAATAGATGCAATAAAAAATGATAAAGGGGAAATCACCACAGATTTCACAGAAATTTAAACCATCATCAGAGAATATTACAAACAACTCTGTGCACATAAACTAGTAAACCTGGAAGAAATGGATAAATTCCTAGACTCCTGTGTCCTCCCAAGCCTAAACCAGGAGGAAGCCAAAACTATGAATAGACCAATAACAAGGTCTGAAGTCGAGGCAGCAATTAAGAGCCTACCACACAAAAAAAAGCCCAGGTCCAGATGGGTTCACAGCCGAATTCTACCAGACACACAAAGAGGAGCTGGTACCATTCCTTCTGAAACTATTTTAAATAATCCAAAAAAAGGGAATCCTTCCCAAATCATTTTATGAGACCAACATCATCCTGATACTAAAACCCGGCAGAGACCCAACAAGAAAAGAAAACTTCAGGCCAATATCCATGATGAACATAGATGCAAAAATCTTCAATAAAATACTGGCAAGCCGATTGGAACAGCACATCAAAAAACTTATCCATCATGATCAAGTAGGATTCATCCCAGGGATGCAAGGCTGGTTCAACACACGCAAGTCTATAAACATAATTCACCACATAAACAGAACCAAAAACAAAAACTACATGATTATCTCGATTGACACAGAGAAGGCATTCGACAAAATTCAACAGCCCTTTATGCTAAAAACCCTCAATAAACTCGGTATCAATGGATATCTCAAAGTAATAAAAGCTATTTACAACAAACCAACAGCCAATATCATACTGAATGGGCAAAAACTGGAAGCATTCCCTTTGAAATCTGGCACTAGACAAGGATGCCCTCTTTCACCACTCCTATTCAATATAGTACTGGAAGTTCTAGCCAGAGCAATCAGGCAAGAAAAAGAAATAAAGGGTGGGGCCGGGCGCGGTGGCTCAAGCCTGGAATCCCAGCACTTTGGGAGGCCGAGGCGGGTGGATCACGAGGTCGAGAGATCGAGACCAACCTGGTCAACATGGTGAAACCCCATCTCTACTAAAATACAAAAAATTAGCTGGGCATGGTGGCGCGTGCCTGTAATCCCGGCTACTCAGGAGGCTGAGGCAGGAGAATTGCCTGAACCCAGGAGGCGGAGGTTGCGGTGAGCTGAGATCGCGCCATTGCACTCCAGCCTGGGTAACAAGAGCGAAACTCTGTCTCAAAAAAAAAAAAAAGAAATAAAAGGTATTCAAATAGGGAAGGTGGAAGCCAAATTGTCTCTATTTGCAGACAACATGATAGTATACCTAGAAGACCCCATTGCCTCAGCCCAAAAACTCCTGAAACTGATAAGCAACTTCAGCAAAGTCTCAGGATATAAAATCAATGTGCAAAAATCACAAGCATTCCTCTACACCAATAACAGACTTAAAGAAAGCCAAATTAAGAATGAACTGCCATTCACAATTGCTACAAAAAGAATAAAATACCTAGGAATACAACTCACAAGGAACGTAAGGGACCTCTTCAAGGAAAACTACAAACCACTGCTCAAAGAAATAAGAGAGGACACAAACAGATGGAGAAACATTCCATGTTCATGGATAGGAAGAATCAATATCATGAAAATGGCTATACTGCCCAAAGTAATTTACAGAATCAATGCTATCCCCATCAAGCTACCATTGACTTTCTTCACAGAACTGGAAAAAAACACCATGAACTTTATATGGAACCAAAAGAGAGCCTGCATAGCCAAGTCAATTCTAAGCAAAAAGAACACAGCGGGGGGCATCACACTACCGGACTTCAAACTATACTACAAGGCTACAGTAATTAAAACAGCATGGTACTGGTACCAAAACAGAGATATAGACCAATGGAACAAAACAGGTATTGGAGGCAACACAGCATATCTACAACCATATAATCTTTGATAAACCTGACAAAAACAAGCAATGGGGAAAGGATTCCCTGTTTAATAAATGTTGTTGGGAAAACTGGCTAGCCATGTGCAGAAAGCAGAAACTGGACCCCTTCCTGACACCTTACACTAAAATTAACTCCAGATGGATTAAAGACTTAAACAGAAGACCTGGCACCATAAAAACCCTAGAAGAAAATCTAGGCAAAACCATTCAGGACATAGGAGTAGGCAAGGACTTCATGACCAAAACACCAAAAGCATTAGCAACAAAAGCCAAAATAGACAAATGGGACCTAATGAAACTCCACAGCTTCTGCACAGCAAAAGAAACAGTCACTAGAGTGAATCAGCAACCAACGGAATGCGAAAAAATTTTTGCAGTTTATCCATCTGACAAAGGGCTGATATCCAGAATTTACAAAGAACTCAAACAGATTTACAGAAAAAAAAAAGCCCATTCAAAAATGGGCAAAGGATATGAACACTTTACAAAAGAAGACATACATGAGGCCAACAAACATATGAAAAAATGCTCATCATCACTGGTCATTAGAGAGATGCAAAGCAAAACCACATTGAGATACCATCTCATGCCAGTTAGAACAGTGATCATTAAAAAATCTGGAGACAACAGATGCTGGAGAGGATGTGGAGAAATAGGAACACTTTTTACACTGTTGGTGGGAGTGTAAATTAGTTCAACCATTGTGGAAGACAGTGTGGCGATTCCTCAAGGCCTTAGAAATAGAAATTCCATTTGACCCAGCAATCCCATTACTGGGTATATATCCAAAGGACAATAAATCGTTCTACTATAAGGACACATGCACACAAATGTTCATTGCAGCACTGTTTACAATAGCAAAGACCTGGAACCAACCCAAATGCCCATCGATGATAGACTGGATTGGGAAAATGTGGCATATATACACCATGGAATATTATGCAGCAATCAAAAATGATGAGTTCGTGTCATTTGTAGGGACATGGATGAATCTGGAGAACATCATTCTCAGCAAACTGATACAGGAACAGAAAATGATATACTGCATGTTCTCACTCATAGGCGGGTGATGAAAAATGAGAACACATGGACACAGGGAAGGGAGTACTAAACACTGGGGTCTATTGGGGGAATAGTGGAGGGACAGCGGCCGGGGGGAGCTGGGGAAGATTAGCCTGGGGAGAAATGCCAAATGTGGGTGAAGGGGAGGAAGGCAGCAAAACACACTGCCATGTGTGTACCTATGCAACTGTCTTGCATGTTCTGCACATGTACCCCAAAACCTAAAATGCAATTTAAAAAAAATCTGGAGACAATAGATGCTGGAGAGGACGTGGAGAAATAGGAGCACTCTTACACAGTTGGTGGGAGTGTAAATTAGTTCAATCATTGTGGAAGGCAGTGTGGCAATTTCTCAAGGATCTAGAAATAGAAATTCCATTTGACCCAGCAATCCCGTTATTAGGTATATACCCAAAGAACTATAAATCATTCTACTCTAAAACACATGCACACGAATGTTCATTGCAGCCTTGTGTACAATAGCAAAGACCTGGAACCAACCCAAATGCCCATCAATGATAGACTGGACAAAGAAAATGTGGTACATATACACCATGGAATACTATGGAGCCATAAAAAACAATCAGTTCATGTCCTTTGTAGGGACTTGGGTGAATCTGGAAACCATCATTCTCAGCAATCTGACACAAGAACAGAAAGCCAAACACTATATTCTCACTTATAGGTGGGTGTTGAACAATGAGAGCACGTGGACTCAGGGAGAGAACATCACACACTGGAGGCAGTTATGGGGGGGCAGGGGAGGGTGGGGAGGGATAACATGGGAGAAATGCCAGATACAGTATGTACCTAAACTAAAATAAATAAATTTAAAAAAAAAACTTAGCTTTTGCAGAAATCTCCACAATACATTGGCATTTAAGACATCATTGCAAAGAAGTGCATATCAAAATGAACAGGTGGCAGATATGCGCCATACCTTCCTTTATTTGTTGGACTCTGTCAAGGAATGGCAATCAGGAGCCTTGAAGGTTTGTTGGTTTGGGGATAATCTGACTGTGCCTCTTCTGCCACTGGACTTCTTGTTCAGCTAGGAATGGAGATGCTTAGCCCCATTTCTTTTGTCATCATGCTATGATCACCTTGGCTTTCTGCCTGGAGACATTTTTCACATGACAGCACAGCACAGGGACAGGGAACAGAGTGGAGCATGGTGGTCTTATTGAGTTAAGGAGACAGAAAAAAGAGTTTGAGGAAGCAGAATATGGGAAGGGAGGGAGCTATTCAGAGAAAGAGCTTCATAAATATGCCTTGGAGTCCTCATCATTTTTGGCTGAGGACTAAGCTAAACCTCTGTGGAGTTGTGAGTCCATGAGGCTAGGGAAGACCACTGCTAGGGAAAAGAGAAAAATTAGGGAGTTGTAAAATGAATGATAACCAGGGCTCCCAAAGGACTGGAAGGCATTCAAATTCTGACTCTTTAGGGTGGAAATACCTCATTGAACATCCTGGACTGTCAGTAGAGACCCCACAATGGCCATTAGTAGTCATGCTAAACTGGCTCTAGAGCAGGGGCTGGTAAATTCAATGAGCCAAAGCCTAGCCCATCTAGCCTGCCCTCTATTTTTATAAATAAAGCTTTATTGTAACGTGGCCACACTCATTTGTTTTCATAGTTCAATTTGAGTAGTTTAGGTCCACAAAACCCAAAATATTTACTATTTGGCCCTTTACAGAAAAAGTTTGCCAATTGCTGCTCTATGGTACAGAGACTACCTGAAATCCTCTTACAGTGTTTGAAAAGAAGTCTGAAAAGAAGCAAATTAGGCCAGGTATGGTGGCTCATGCCTGTAATCCCAGCACGTTGGGAGGCTGAGGTGAGTGGATCACCTGAGGTCAGGAGTTCAAGGCCAGCCATGGCCAACATGGCAAAACCTAATCTCTACTAAAAATGTAAAAATTAGCTGGACATGGTGTTGTATGCCTGTAATCCCAGCTACATGGGAGGCTGAGGCAAGAGAATCCCTTGGACCAAGTAGGCAAAGGTTGCAGTGAGCCAAGGTTGTGCCACTGCATTCCAGTCTGGGTGACAGAGTGAGACTCTGTTTCAAAAAAAAAAAAAAAAAATGCAGCAAACTGATATGCTCACTTAACTGCCTGCCACAACATAACTTGACATTCTTTAAAGGAAGACCACAAAATCCAGACACTGAACATGTGAAGAAATGTGACCCATAACCAGGGGCAACTCCATCAGTAGAAACAGTTCCTGAAATGACAGAGATGATAGAATTAGAGAGGAACTTTACAGAGCTTTAAAAACCACTATTATAAATGTATTTATGGACTTAAAGGGGTACATGATTATAGTAAGAAAAGATGGGACAAAATTAAATAGAAAAACCAAATGGGACTTTAAGAGATGAAAAATATATGCAAAATGAAAAATTGTCTGGATTGGCTTAACCTCAGTTTATACACTATAGAAGAAAAAAAGATCAGGGAGTTTGAAGATACAGCAATAACATGAAGAATAATGATTGAGGAGAAAATGAACACCACCTCTGTGACCTGGGAGGGAATATCAAGTGGTCTAACATACGTATATTTGGAGTCTCAGAAGGAGAGGAGAGAAAGAGGAGACAGCAAAAAATATTTGAAGAAACGGCTCCAGATTTTCCAAAAGTGATGAAAAATAGAAACTCACAAGAAGCTCAGCAAAGGCTAAGCAAAATAAACATGAAGAAAGCCACATCAAGGCACATCATAATTGTAAGGAAATTGTTAAAAAAAACAAAGAGAAAACCTTAAAGAAAAAAAACTATTTGTCAACAACTTTGCAAGCCAGAAGACAATAAAGAGACATCTTTAAAGTACTGGGGGGGAAATGTCAACCTAGGATTCTCACTCAGTAAAATATCTTTCAGAGTTAAAGTCAAAATAAAAATGTTTTCAGATATTCCAGAATTTGAGAATTCATGACTAATAGATCTGTACCTCAAACAGTGTTAAAGGCAGTTCCTCAGGGCAGAAGGCAAATGATACAAGATAGAAAAGTGGATCTGTACAAAAAGAATGAAGAGTGCTAGAAAGGGTAAATATGTGGGTACATATATAGACGTTTCCCCCTCATTTAAATATTTCTTTTGGGAGGCCAAGGCGGGTGAATCACGAGGTCAAGAGATCGAGACCATCCTGGTCAACATGGTGAAACCCCATCTCTACTAAAAATACAAATAATTATCTGGGTATGGTGGCACATGCCTGTAATCCCAGCTACTCAGGAGGCTGAGGCAGGAGAATTGCCTGAACCCAGGAGGCGGAGGTTGCAGTGAGCTGAGATCGCGCCATTGCACTCCAGCCTGGGTAGCAAGAGTGAAACTCCATCTCAAAAAAAAAAAAAGAAGTAGTATTTTAAGCAAAAATAACAATGTATTGTGGTGTCTATAGCTTCTATGGAAAAGCATATGGGCCAGGCATGGTGGCTTACACCTGTAATCCCAGCACTTTGGGAGGCCAAAGTGGGCGGATCATGAGGTGAGGAGTTCAAGACCAGCCTGGCCAATATAGTGAAATCCCATATCTATTAAAAATACAAAAATTAGCCAGGTGTGGTGGCATACACCTGTAGTCCCAGCTACTTGGGAAGCTGAGGCAGAAGAATTGCTTGAGCCCACGATGCAGAGGTTGCAGTGAGCTGCCATCACATCACTGCACTCCAGTGCAGAGAGGGACTCGGTCTCAAAAAAAAAAAAAAAAAAAGGAAAAAAGTTTAAGACAATGGTACATGAAGAACAGGAACAGGGAAATAGCCATACAGTCTTGTCATTTACTTATATAGTAGTTACAGTGATTAAATATTGTCTGAAGACAGACTGTGATGTCTTAAAGATATCTATTATAAACCCGAGAGTATGGACTGGCAAACTACAACCTATAGACGAAATCTGATTTGAGCCTTCTTTGTTTTTTTTCTGAGATGGAGTCTTGCTCTGTCCCCCAAGCTGGAGTGCAGTGGTGCGATCTCAGCTCACTGCAACCTCTGCCTCCTGGGCTCAAGTGATTCTCCTGCCTCAGCCTCCTGAGTAGCTAGGATTATAGGCATGTAACCACTATGCCTGGCTAATGTTTATACTTTTAGTAGAGACAGGGTTTCACCATTTTAGCCAGGCTGGTCTTGAGCTCCTGACCTCAGGATCCGCCCATCTCGGCCTCCCAAAGTGCTGGGATTATAGGCACGAGCCACCACGCCTGGCCTGAGCCTTTTCTTCCCCACCTTTGCAAAGTCTTTTATTTACTGCCTGCTTTGGCAAATAAAGTTTCATCGTTATTCAGCCACATTCAGTCATGTCTTGGCTGTTTGGTGTTATAATGGCAAAGTTGAGTAGTTATGACAAACCCTATGGCCTGCAGATCCTAAAATATTTGCTGTTTGGCACTTCATAGAAAATTTTTATTGACACTGGCCTTAGAAAAGCCACTTAAAAAAAAAAAAAACACCAAGGTGTATCTAATAAGCCTACAGTCAAGATTAAATGGATTTTTTAAAACCCCTCAATCCAAAACAGGGAAGAAGAAAAAAGGAAAAAAGGACAGTACAAATAGAAAACAAATGGCAAGTTGCTAGATTTAAACCTAGATAAATCTTTATTAAAATCCAGAATTTATCAGAATATACATATATAAAAGCAAGACCCAATTCTATCATGTCGACAGAAAACCTACTTTAAATACATACACAAATACTTTGAAAGTGAAAGGACAGAGAAAGATACATAATGCAAAAACTGATCAAAAGAAAGCTTGTATGGTTATGTTAATATCCAACAAAGTAGACTTCAGAGCAAGAAATATCAGGGATAAGAAGAGGCATTTTATAATGACAATTATTTCATCAGGAGGATGCAACAATCCTAAATGTATATATACCTAATAACAGAATACACAAATATAGTTGTTAGCTCTCTGAGGAATTGCCACACTGCTTGCCACAATGGCTGAACTAATTTATATTCCCACCAACAGTGTATAAGCATTTCCTTTTCTCTACAACCTCGCCAGCATCTGTTGTTTTTTGGCTTTTTAATAGTAGCCATTTTAACTGGTGTGAAATGGTATCCTCACTGTGGTTTTGATTTGCACTTCTCTTAGATCAGTAATATGGAGCTTTTTTTCATATGCTAGTTGCCCACTTGTATGTCTTTTGAATAGTATCTCTGTGTCCTTTGCTGACTTTTTAATGGGGTTTTTCTTCCTTCTTGTGAATAGACCTTTGTCAGATGCATAGGTTGCAATTTTTTTTTTATCATTCTGTAGGTTGTCTCTTTACCCTGTTTCTTTTGCTGTGCAGAAGCTCTTAAGTTTAATTAGATCCAATTTGTCAGGTTTTGCTTTTGCTGTGATTGCTTTTGGCATCTTTGTTATGAAATCCTTGCCCATTCTTATGTCCAGAATGGTATTGTCTAGGTTGTCTTCCAGGGTTTTTATAGTTTTGGGTTTTACACTTAAGCCTTTACTCCGTTTTGAGTTGATTTTTCTGTATGGTATAAGAAAGAGGTCCAGTTTCAATCTTGTGCATATGGCTTGCCAGTTATCCCAGCATGGTTTATTGAATAGGGAGTCCTTTCCCCATTGCTTGTTTTTGTCACCTTTGTCAAAGATCAGATGGTTGTAGGTATGTGGCCTTATTTCTGGGCTCTCTACTCTGTTCCCTTGGTCTGTGTGTCTGTTTTTGTCTAAGGACCATGCTGTTTTGGTTACTGCAGCCCTGTAGTATAATTTGCAGTCAGGTAGTATGACACTTCCAGCTTTGTTGTTTTTGCTTAGGATAGGATTATCTTGGCCATCCAGGCTCTTTTTTTTTGTTCCATATGAATTTTAAATTGTTGTTTTCTAGTTATGTGATAAATGTCACTGGTAGTTTGATAGGAATAGCATTCAATCTGTATATTACTTTGAGCAGTATGGCCAATTAAATGATACTGAGTCATCTTATTTGTGAGTGTGGTATGTTTTTCCATTTGTTTGTGTCATCCCTGATTTCCTTGGACAGTATAAAACTATGAAATTTCTAGTAGAAAATAGTGGATCAAATCTTTATGACTTCAGTGTAGGCAGAGATGTCTCAGGACACAAAAAGCTCCAGTCTTGAAAGATTAATTGAAAATGTTGACTTTATCAAAAGTTAAAACTTTGCTTCAAAAGACAGTGTGAAGACAATGAAAAAGCAAGGCACAGATTGGGAAAATATTCACAGAACATACATCTGACAAAAGACTTGTATTCAGAATGTGTAAAGAACTCTTACAACCCAATAATAGGAAGACAACCCAGTAAACAAATAGGGAAAATATTTGAACAGATCTTCACAAAAGAAGATATGTGAATAGTCAACAAGCACCTGAAAAGATGCTCAACATTGTTAGTAATTAGAGAAATGCAAATGAAAACTACAGTGACGGTACTGGATACCCACTAGTATTACTAAATGTAAAGAGACTGAAAATAGCAAGTGTTAACAAAATATGGAACAACTGGAACTCTCATATACCACTTGTAGAAATGGAAAATGGTATAATCACTTTGGAAAAAATGTGCCCATTTCTTACAGTGTTAAACATAGACTTACCATATGACCATGTTACCAGTTCTACTCTTGGGGATTTATCCAAGGTAAATGAAAACACATGTCCACCAAAAGACTTTATTCATAATAGAGAAAAACAGGAAACCACTTATATGTCCCTCAACAGGCGAATGGATAAACTCATTGTGGTATGTTTATATAATGGGATATTACAGAACAATAAAAAGAAATGAACTGCTGATGAAAGATAACAACATGGATGAACGTCAAAAACATCATGGTGGGAAAAAGATGAACCAGGAAAACACGCAATGCGATTCCATTGATATGGGTTCTAGAAAAAGAAAAAACCTATAGCAATAAACAGTCACTGGATGCTCAAGGCTGCGCTTCAGGGGAAGCTCTGCACAAGGCTGTGCATGCAGAGGGGCACAAGAGAATCATCTGACATGTTGGAAACCTCCTCTATTGTGATCATGGTGTTTGTTTACTTAGACTTATGCAGTTTTCAAAACCCATTGTACACTTTCAATTAGTATTTTATTATATATAAATTAAATTGCAATATAAAGTGATTTAAAAAGCAAAAAAAACATACAGGAAAGTGAAGTAGAACTGGACTCTTTTCTTAGAAAAATCTCAGAGTGTCAGCTTGTTTTTTTATCAAAATATGCACGAAATCGGAGTCAGTGGAAGAAAGGTTTTAAAAAAGAAAAAAAAAAGAATTACGATGTCTTCATTTGAATTAAATTCCTACTTACTAAAGTTTCCAACTGCAGTCTGTATCTCAATCCAATGGATTTTCCATTCCAAGTCAACAGTGACCTATTGCTTTTGTCAAGATTCCCAATAACCGAGACATTAAGAAAGTAATTGATACTTCTAAAATGTTAACTGTTAATGTGACCACAAGAGGATTCAGTGTGTCTGCCAGAGCTGAAGTTACTTCTTTTAGAGAAAAGTTTGATCTAAGCCAACTTTTATCCCATTCCTTTAAACTTTCAATAAAGATCTATTCCAAGCACCCAGGCTCTATGACTTAAGCCTTTTTAAAGAACATGACACCTCATTCTGGTGCTTCTGCCTTTAGTCAGTTCAGACAGTTCCTTGTCTCTTTCTTTCTACCTTGGGGTAAACTTTTTTTGCGGGGGGCAGGAGACAGAGTCTCACTCTGTCATTCAGGCTGAAGTGCAGTGGCGAGATCTCGGCTCACGGCAACCTCAGCTTCCTGAGTTCAAATGATTCTCCTGCCTCAGCCTCCTGAGTAGTTGGAATTACAGGTGCCTGCCACCCCACTTGGCTAATTTTTTGTATTTTTAGTAGAGATAGGGTTTCACCAGGTTAGCCAGGATGGTTTTGATCTCCTGATTTTGTGATCCTCCCACCTTGGCCTCCCAGAGTGCTGGGATTACAGGTGTGAGCCACCATGCCCAGTTAGGGTAAACTTTTAATAACAATCAAGAGTCAGTTACTCCTTTCCCATCCTGTCCTTACCTCTTCAGGCCCATGATACTTTTTTTGAGGGGCATAGTGGTGAGGGGAGCAGAATAACAGAATGTTAGAGTGGAAAGGTCATTGTCTGAGTAGTTTATTCCAGTTTTATCATTTTATAGAGAGGAGAACTGAGGCCCAGAGAAGAAGAGGGACTTTCCTAATATCTCATAACTCTTAGAAATGGAGACCAGCCTCCGCCCCTTGCAGGCCCACACTGTCTGGGAACACAGCCTGCTTCTCTCTCTGACTTGGGCTCTTTGGTAACAAGAGAGAGACATTTTCCACCTGTTTTCAAGGACGTTGCTGAAGAACAAGGAACAAAGGGACCATGAAGTGTATGTTGCAAAACACAGATACTTGAAAGCAGTCTTAAGTCACTACCTGCATAAATTACTTTCCTAATCCTTTGGGATGAAAATTCCTGTGGCTCCCACATTACAGAAGAGTTTGTAGTTTTCTTTCTTTTTCTTTGTTTTTGTGAAGCTATGAATTTGTTTTGGAGGAGAGACTTTTCACTTTAGCCTTGCTGCTGGGATTTATGGTAAATTTTTCAAAACTACACTAAAGAGAGAAACATGTCATAAATTTCATCTATTTCCCGAGTCATAACTAGGGAGAACTACCATCTGAAGCTTCGTAAAGGTAGAGACCAGGCTTATTTTCCCTCCTGGTTGGGGTTGTTGCTAATTGCTGTACTGTTATTAAAACAAAGGGCTGGTCTATAAATGCTCCAGAACTAGACAACTATACCCAATCAGGGCTGCAATCAGACCACCCTGTGTTTTATGGACTCAGTGTCTTGGCAATCCAGAGGCATGCCAGTGGAGGCAGAGTTTTTGCTTTGTCTGCTCATTAAACTTTGGAAACCTTTTCTTTGTTTCTGGGCCAGTCATTCTCACAATCTGATTGGCCAGAGTTGATGCTGTTTGAAATGAGCAAATTTTATACTTACTCTGAAAAACAAGTAATAGTTTCAAAGCATATTTATTTAAAAGAGAAAAACTAACTGTTAAGTGAGCAGATTGCCTGAAAATAGTTTTATCTGAACCTTCTTAGACTAGGAAAAAATGTATCGTGGCTGCCAGGTATACATTCACATTTCAGAAGAGAGAATGTTGATATTAATAACTTACCTTAACTGCCTTTAGCCTTTGCACAGCTCCTTAGGATCTGTGATTTACATCCTTTTCCAAATATCCCTATGAGGGCGAAGGTTGGGTGTGTGTGTGAGCGACTGCACTGACTATGTATAACATATTAAGATGTGAGACTTTGAAGTCATTCATTGATTCATCAGATATTTCTGGAGCACTTCCTATGTGTCAGAAACTGTAATAGGCACTAGACTAGAACAGACTAAAACTCCTTGCTCTTATACAACCTACATCCTAGTGCGGTCAACGTGCCTGTGTTGACATGTGTTGCTGCTAGTTGTGTGACCTGGGCAAGCTACTTATTCACATTGAGTTTGTTTTCTCACGTGTAACATGGTGCTCATGATTCCTGCTGCATAACATTATGTGCGAGTTAATGTGACCGTGTATGTGCAGTGCCTAGCACATAGCGAGTGCTCATAAATGGTAACTGCCAAGGTTACTGTCGTAATTTTAGTTGGCAGCAGTTCCACTTGTCATTGGGTTCCCAGGGACCCCCTCTTCTTTGGGGACAGGCTTGCTCTCTGCTCTTCCCTTGCAATGAAAACAGATGAGGTTAGTCTCTGTCCCAGTCATTGTGGAGGTGGGGTCATTCGTATTCCAGCTCCACAGCCCAGTTCTTGTCTCTGCCTGCCTTTTATTGAAGCGGCAGCCATATGGAATTAGCGCTTGTTCAGAAATAACTGCGATGATCATCCTGTTTTGCTTCTCTGGGGTGACAGACTCTAACGTTTCTTTCTCTTTTCTTCTTTCAGATTGTTTAGTGTAATTTTGGAACAATTAACCAAAGAAACAGAAGGCGGGAACCACTCTAGCGGCAAATCTGGAGGCTTTGATGTCAAAGCCCTCCGTGCCTTTCGAGTGTTGCGACCACTTCGACTAGTGTCAGGAGTGCCCAGTAAGCACTTACTGTTTCCTAGAGCTCAGGAGTGTGCTGGTTTTTATCTTCTGGGTGGGTCTCAGAATCACTGGTGCTCCGAGGTGAGTTGCTCTGTGCCAGCCAGGGGTCAGCGGACGACCACAGCCTCCTTCACGCTTGACAGGACACTTTGGCTTATGCTGTCACCTTGGATTCCTGTGACAGCCCCGAGAGGGGGACAGGTGGCAGTTATTGTGATCCTGATTTTGTGGAGGAGAGAATCTTCTCTTGCAGAAAGACGAGGCAGTGGCGTGAGACTTGGATCCAAGCCTTTAATTCTGGTCTATTTTTCTTCTCTGACGACATGCTGCCATCGGCCCCTCCACTTCTAGTCCTGCTTCTCTGAGAGTGGTGGGTTCTGTGGATGAGGGTGTTGGAGGACTCAGCTGCCTGCCTTTTTTTTCTAAGTGGGGAGCACCAGGGGGCTGGACTCCTGGAAACTCTGATTAGCTCCTCTCCTGTCAGGAACTATGCTACCCAGCTCTGGGGGAAGGGATGAATGCTTCAGCTGCCATAGCTGGATACAGGGCACAGGAGTACCTGCCTTGAAGGCCGTTGTAAGAACTGAATGAGATAATGGAGGGAGAGCCCCTAGCAGGATGCATGGAGCACAGAGCCTCTCAGTGAGTGAGTGAGAGAGTTTTAGCCACTAGGCCCTACCATACCACTCATTGCCAGGCCCCAGTGCAGTTCTGGCTCCAAGCCCCGAGGCCAGGTTAAATCATACCTGAGTTGAAGAGATGCTCTGTCTGTGCCCTAGCCAAGAGCTGTAGCCTCTTATCCTTCCAGAAGGCGTTTGGGGTTGCCTTACTGGGCTCTGCCCTGGTAGTACTACTGTGTTGGAGACTTCAGTGGGTGGAAGTCCTAACACCTTTTTGAGGGCTGGTGCCTCTGAGCAAGGATATGGGATTGCAGGGTGTGCCTGTTTTTCACAACTCATAAAGCCATCAGAAGAACACAGATCACATTTTTTGCCTCTCCAGAAGTTCTTCATGAAATTTTATTGTTGGCACTTAGAATGCACCAAAAATCCTCTGGAAAAAAAAATTTCCAAATTTAACATTTTAAAATGTAGGAAGTGGTGTTTTTATGTATACTTGTTTTTCCAGATGGTTCATTTATTTTCATTGAAAAAGATCAGCACAAGTCAAAACCACAGAACTGTGTGGAATCAATTGAGAAAAATAGAAATACCTTGGAAATGACTGGCTCTGTTAAGTGTAACATGATTAAATGAGAACTTCAGTGAGCAAACATGTTCTTCCAGATTCAGTTGTTATAGCTTAATCTCATTTCAAAGTAACCATGACAGCTTTTTCCCCTAAAGAACAAATAACAGGTCAGCCTGTCTATGGTATGTGTTGCGTGCAGACTTTGGGGGCTGTGGCTGTGTGTGTGGGTGTGTGAGCCTCTGGCCAGCGAAAAATCCAAGAACTCACGTGGCATTGTGTCTGCTTCCTTGGCTAATGAGGTTTTTACTAATCAATTAGTGCAGTGCTCCCAGATATTCTTGAGAATTAGTTTTAAACTGTATTTCTTCCTTTCTCCAACACATCACTGTTTGAAATGGGATAGATTTGTATTTAACTCTCCCCCAGGTCAGCAAGGGAAAAATGTGGGTCTGAGTCTTCTATGAGGACTTTTGAGCTTACCAGGTGGGAACGTCTCAGTCTCTCATCAAACTCTAATAGGCTTTTGAAGGAAGGGATCAGAGGTTGTGGGACGTGCTGTTTCTGGTGGTGGTTGGCAACTGTGGCCTGCTGATTTCTTCTCTAGTACCTGAAGTTGTGAAAAATGTCCAGGAATGTTTGACTGGAATTGTCAAACATTCCAGTTTTACATAGGAATTGTTTAGTCCCTGCTAAAGAGAATCCTGACTGTTCTGTAAGACATAATTTTGTGTGCACGTGTGTATGGAAATATATATTTATTGAGTGAGTGAAAGGTAGATTTCTTTCACAAGGTGGCGAATCAGACATTTGTGGAGTTCTTAACCACCATATTAAGAGACTGAGGGAGAATGGGCAGGAACTCAGAACGTGCCCTGGAGACCAGGCCTCCTGACCCCTGCATTGGTGTCCCACATCCTCTCCATTGCCCTGCGGCCTCAGCACTACTGTGCTGCTCACTCTTTAACGTCTTACCTTGTCCTTCCTTGTTGGACAGGGAAATGTTTATCAAAGTTCAAGACCATCAGAGTGGAAAAGAATCCTGAAGATCATCTGGTCTACCTGCATCTTTTAGACAAGGAAACTGGGGCCTGTTAGAGGTAGTGACTTGTGTAAGTTCTCACAGCTAATGAGTAGCCAGACAGAACGAGACCCACGATCTCCACATTCCTGACCCAGTCTTCTTCCCATTTCTGCCTCCTCGACTAGAGTCCCATGAGTTCCACTGAGATCTACCATATGTGTTGAGTAGTACAAAGGAGCTGAATGCAATAAAGTATACATGTTCACAGTCAGATACAACTTTATTGTCTCATAAATGGGACCAATCTGAAATACAATAGTTACTCTAAACGTACAAAATATTCATGAAGCTTACTGCCATGGAATTTAGAAGAGCTAACTGCTGGGGGATGATTTTGGATGGCCCATTGGTGTCTTAAGAAAATCAAAACAACAATAGAAACCTGTCCATTGGGATCAGAGCAGGTGTTGTCTTTTCCCTTCCCTGTGTTCCTTACAGGAGGTAGAAATATTGAACATTGTCCTAATTGATAATTTTTGAAAAACATAGCGTTTACATATCCAAAGGTGTAGCACCCAGGGTTTTAGTTGTAATAGAGGTCACAGCAAGGCAGGGTCTTCTGAGTCCAAAATCCTTACTGCTTTTCCCTCACCATCCTCTCCCCTGCTTCTTCCTGTGCTGCTTCTCACGGTAAACGTCTGTCGTGATTGGTACATCTTCTCTTTGCTTGCTGTATTCTGGTTTCTGATGTAAGCATCTCAGCTTCTTGCATCCTTTCTTTCCTGAATATATGTTGGGAAAGTAAGATGATAGCAGAAGAGGGGAAGTTTGAAGGCAGAGGAGCAACAGGGAAGGACAGGGAAAGAACAGGTAGGGAGGAAAAGAGTGAGCAGCACTGTAGTGCTGAGGTTGCAGGCCAGTGAAGAGGACGTGGATGCCAGCGCGGCATCAGGAGGCCTAATGTCTAGGGCGGGTTCTGGGTTCCTGCCCATTCTCCCTTAGTCTCTTGCTCCCTCACACCCAATCCTAATCCTGAGTGCTGCCTCCATCCTCCTTTTCATGACCTGTTTTTCATTCCCTTGGCTGAAAGCCTTACCTACACTGTAGTACTGAGTATGACTCCATGGGTAGCTTCTATTAGGTCAGTGCAAAAGTAATTGCGGTTTTTGCCATTGAAATGAATGGGTCTGAGTCTGAGGATTTTAGATTCAGCAAGAACCTACCTTGCTAAGACCTCCATGGCAGCAAAAATTTTAAATGTAGTAAATTATCATTTCTCTCTCTCCCTTTTTTTTTTTTTTTTTTGGAGACAAACTCTCGTTCTGTCACCTAGGCTGGAGTTGCAACCTCTGCCTCCCAGGTTCAAGCGACTCTCCCACCTCAGCCTCCTGAGTAGCTGGGACTATAGCTGCGCACCACCACACCTGACTAATTTTTTATATTTCTAGTACAGACGGTGTTTCACCATGTTGGCCAGGCGGTCTTGAACTCCTGACCTCAGGTCATCCACCTGCCTTGGCCTCCCAAAGTGCTGGGATTACAGGTGTGAGCCACGGTGGCCAGCCAGAAATAATTATTTCTCATGTTCTTGTCTCTCAAGACAGGACATGTCTTGAGACACATCTACCTTAATGTTATATAATACTAACATTAAACTTAAGAAGGCTCAAGTCACTCTCACCCCCGTCCCGCCCCTCCCACCTCCCCCATTCCTGGAGAACCTCCCTTTTAATGCTTAGTTTTGTTCCCAGCACTGGGATTTGCCTCAAGACCCTGGCTCAAATACCTGGTATGCTCCATAGGTACCTTCCTCTCATTCCGACTCAGTTGCTGAATTCTGGCCTCATTCTGATCTTCACCCTTCCCAACCCAGCACTCTTGAACCACCTCTCTGTGTCTGGCCTGCTGCTGTCCTGTTCCTCTTTCTGAAGCAGCTGCCTTTTGCCAGTGGTCTGAAGTCTGGCTTCCTAACCTGGATTCAAAACCCAGAACCCTGGTTGCAATCGACTTCTCCTTCCTGATTTTCTTTTCCGCTATATAACCACCCATCAAGACTCGCCACCCTCGAGCCCGCACTGTGCTACTCACCTCTGTGCTTGTGGCATTCTGTTCTTCTTTCCTGAAGTCACCTCTCTCCCATACCCACCTGTGGAAATACACCCAGCCTTCTGGCCATGCCTAGAGGGAAACTGCCACAAGGCGCCTTCTTCACCCCTTTCATCCCTCTTAATTTTAACTGTTGGATATTATTTATATAGCATCTATGTGCTACCCCAGAGTAGATTATTTGTATTTAATTCTGTCTCCTAGAATATAATTTTCTGAAGGGAGACATTTTACATAAACCATCTTCATATTGCCTCAAGCATGAAACCTTCTGATTTCTACATGGTAGATGTTCAGGAGTTTTGTCAGATGGATGGAGAAATGCATGAATGAATGGTGGGCTTTAGCATTGGGCAGTTGCCTCCCTAGACCTTCCTTTTCCCTCTTTCTAGTGGGGGAATTGGATTAGATGATCTTTAAGGTTCCTTTTCAATCTATCTCACATCCAGGCTTCATATTAATGAAAAGCTTTGAAATACCTCTTTGAATTTTATTACTCTGTGTTCTAAATAAAGGAGGCATGATTGGGAATTATACGTATGATTTATTGGAGTGTCTTCCTGGCTCACAAACTTATTTCTTTGTTTTTCTAGGTTTACAAGTTGTCCTGAACTCCATTATAAAAGCCATGGTTCCCCTCCTTCACATAGCCCTTTTGGTATTATTTGTAATCATAATCTATGCTATTATAGGATTGGAACTTTTTATTGGAAAAATGCACAAAACATGTTTTTTTGCTGACTCAGGTGAGTAATGAAAATGGTAGCTGACTTAACTTTAAAAACTTTTGGGTTTCCCCAAAGCAACTTTTGTGGTGGGGGAAAATCTAAAACAAAATAGGAAAAAGAATGTCCAATATACCAGTACATTTACTAGTCAGTTCTCAGTATGAATTATGTTCAGAATAGATGAGAATTCAGTCTCCCTTTCCACCCTGATTTCCTGTGTAATGTGTACTAGCAAACAAGATGAGAGACCTCCAAAGCGAAAACATGAGGCACACCCGCAGCCTTGTGCCAGCTAAGCCTAAGGAGGGTGCTACAAGTGTGAGTGCAGAGGAAAAGAGCGTGGATTCTGACAAGCAGAAATGGCAGGTCTCACTAAGGAGGGAGCATGTGAAGGGAACCTTGAAGGACAAGTAGGATCCTGAGGCATCACAGATGGGGCGGTCGAGTGTCCCAGGCTCTGGCAAGGGTTCTCACCTTCCACTGGCTTGGATTTCCTGATGTTTCTGTCCTGAGTGGTGCAGCCTGTTTGTGTGTTTGCAGATATCGTAGCTGAAGAGGACCCAGCTCCATGTGCGTTCTCAGGGAATGGACGCCAGTGTACTGCCAATGGCACGGAATGTAGGAGTGGCTGGGTTGGCCCAAACGGAGGCATCACCAACTTTGATAACTTTGCCTTTGCCATGCTCACTGTGTTTCAGTGTATCACCATGGAGGGCTGGACAGACGTGCTGTACTGGGTAAGCACCCTGGGGAGAGAGTTTATGGAGTGTTCTTTCCTTGGATAAGTGGGTTTTGTCAGCTAGAGCCATTGGAGAGTTGGCTGGAAAAGAAATCCCAAAGTTAGTTATTTGGGAAGGGAAGCAGATGCTTTCTTTACCAGCAGGCCTCATCACCCTGCTCCCCAAGGGCCTTAGTTTCAGTTGCAGGAAGCTGCTGCATGATGTTGGCTTCAGGCTTTAGTCTTCTATTCCCCAGTGCTGCCTGAAGACCTGGTGCCAAGGGTGCCCAGTGGTCCTCTTTGGAGGAACTCCAGGAAGACAGGGCTATCCTGATTCAACTCTTTTTTTTTTTTTTTTTTTTTTTTTTGAGATGGGGTCTAACTCTGTCTTCAGGCTGGAGTTCAGTGGCATGTGATCTCAGCTCACCGCAACCTCCGCCTCCCAGATTCAAGCGACTCACCTGCCTCAGCCTCCTGAGTAGCTGGGATTACAGGCGCACGCCACCATGCCCAGCTAATTTTTGTATTTTTAGCAGAGATGGGGTTTCACCATCTTGGCCAGGATGGTCTCAATCTCTTGACCTTATGATCCACCCGCCTCGGCCTCCCAAAGTGCTGGGATTACAGGCATGAGCCATGGCACCTGGCCCCAATTCAACTCTTAAGAGAGCCAAAGGGTCACTTTCTAGGTGAGGAGGCTCCTGGACCTCCACAGGTTTAAGTTAATCATTTATACATCAAGGCAGCTTCTCTACTAGATCCTAAAGGGGAGAAAGGGAATGTAAATTGGATCCCTTTCGTACTTTCCATAAGTCAGTACAACCTTAAATCCAGCATGAGTTTCTCCCATGATAATATTTTCCATTCTTATCTTAGTATTACTATAAATCGGCCCAGCATAAACCCTTAGCTGTCTTCCTTTCTATTTGAAGCTAGAGAACTCTGGCAGAAAGGGTAGGAATGGCATATAGACTTCCAGGGCTGCTGGACCCATCCAGCTTGCCATGAAAACTAATGGACATTCTTTCAAGGAGAGGGCCTGATTCCTCTTCTTCCTATTAGAGCTAGAAAGATTTGCTATAAAAAAAAAAGTGCTTATAGTATTTTAAAAGCCATTTCCTAGGGCTGGGTTTGTTCATTAGAATGTAAATAAAGCTCACAGAAGTTTAGAAATTGTTTTTCATGGTACAAGAGTTGCTGGTAAAGACAGCTAGCATATAGATTTTGAGCCTAAATCCAAGTCCAAAGGGGAGGAACGAGGATTCCAATCATGAGTTGTTAAAAGGAAATTAGTAACAAAGTACTTCTGAAATCAGCAGCTTCTAGGTAGAAGGCCTGTACATTGAGAAGCAGCTTCTGATCGTTTCTAAATTTTACATACTTTTCAGGATTTCCTATTACTACCTAACTTCAGAGAATGTAACATATAATGATTATAAATAGGTTTTTGCTTCCCTTTACCAGCTCACAGGATTGTAGATGTCCCTATATATTCAATATTAGACAAAGAAGGTATATTTTTATCTTTAGTCCCCGAAGTGAGTCTAGTTTGATAAGGTTTAAGCATCACCAACATGTTATATCTTGTTTTTCCCACTTACCTTTCTTTTTTCTGGTTGTCATGGGAGTGGGAGTGTGTGTGTGTCTGTTTATGTGTGTGTGTGTGTGCGCGCACGCGTGTGTGTGTGTGTATGCACATCTGTTATTTATATTCATAAAAAAAGTCTTTTCATGAAGAGGAAGGAGGCGGGAGATGATACTGGCTGAGCGAGGGGCATGGCTTGTGTATGCAAGAGGGCCCTCAGGTTAGGTGAAGCCTTCATTTTCACTATTATTTCCTAAATTGCAACTCCTAGTCATATTAGTTGAGGTCTCAATTACAGTCTTCTTTTGTAGTTTCTCAGAAATAGAAAAAGCATTATCAAAATAGCCCAAACTCTGGTTTATCCCCCCCGCCCCAAGCAGGAGAGAAAACAACATTTTGATTTTTTTAAAAATCAAAATCTGTGACTCCTCTCAGCTTTGTTTTCCTCTCTATTGACATGGTGAATTGCCAACTGCTGATCCAACATGCCTTGACTAATGAACAATTTTATACTTTATGTGATATTCCTGCACATTGATTCTCACAATTTTCCTACTGCCAAGCAAGTGTAAAATCTGGGAGTACATGATTAAAGGAGCGAGAACTTCAGGCTCCCAGAGACAAAAGTTTCCACTTACTTTCCTGAGAAGGTTTAAATATCACCTAGGATGATATAATTATTATTTTCATTATTAATATGACAATCAACATGGCTAATAATTTGACAGTATAATTGCATTCTCCATGAATTACACAGCATCTTTATTCTGATGGAGGATCTCAAGTCATTCATAAACTTTATTCCAGTCTGTATCCCTTTATAGAAGGTCTGCAGTCTTGAAGATGGAGACAGTGGAGTAGAGACCATGGAATGTTCCCTGGGTTCTATAGCATATGGTCCTTGATCTAGAACAGGGGTCTACAAACCTTTTTATAAGGGGCCAAAGAGAAAATCTGTTTGGACTTACAGGCCACATTTGGTCACCTCAGTAACGATTCAGCCCTGCCATTGTAGCTAGGAAGCTGCCATAGGCAGTACATAAGCAAATGGATGTGGCTTTATTTTAATCAGACTTCATTTATGAACTCTAAAATTATAATTTTGTGTGACTTTTCTGTGTCATCAAATATTTTGCTTTTGATTCCCCCCCCCACCACCAACTACTTCAAACTGTAAAAATCATTTTTGGCTCAAGGCCATATAAAAGTAGACAGGAAGCTGGATTTGGCCTCTGGATCATGCGGTGAGGACTCCCCGGCCTAGACTAGAACCCAGCACTCTTTCCTTGGCATTCTTCCAGTGGTCAGAAGTTTATGAATCCTTCCAGAACACTAGGGGGCAGCTAAGTAATGTCTTCCCGACTATTCTCTAAGATCTTACTCTCTGAAGCACATCAGGATTGCTTCTAATTACCTGTTGATTGCATTTATTAGCTCATCATAGAGATAGGCAGGGGCCAAGGAACCAAGCCTTCCTAATATTTCATGGGCCATGGTCAGCTGGAAGCCACACTGCTGTGATATACAGCAGTACATCCCTGCCCAGCATGGTGCCTGGCACCGAGCAAGCACTCAGTAAACAGAAGTGATGGCCATCATCCTTCAAGTGTACCGGGCATTTTGCCTCATTAGTGTAGATGGGCCATGTTTGAATATCTATTTTTATCCACAACTAGGGCATAAAGGGAACATCTTGGGAGATAAAAAGAGATTAGATTTTAAATACTGACTGCAAGCACGTTTCTGAATCCTCTAGGCGTTTGCATATGGTGGACAAAGCCTTTGCAGAGCATTGTTTTGCATCTAGTCAAGTTTTCATTCAGTCAGCATTCTCAAGCTCGTTTATGGCTTGCTTGTCACTGCTGTCTCGAAAATGTCTGGCAGGGTCCTGAGAGGGGACATACAGGTGGGTCCAATGTGTAGAAAGGCACACTTAGGAAAGGACTGTTTGGATGTATGGGAAGTGGGATCATTAAGTTCTGGTGGAAAGAAACCTAGGGTCAAGTTCTTTGATAAAGTGAGTTCCATAAATATAATTGAGCTGTTGTTTGACCCACATGTGAGCATTTGTTGCTGACAGAGGCAGTAGGGTGTAGGGCAGGGAAACAGTGTTTAGGCTGGTTGTGTGACCTTGAGTAGGTCATGGAACCTCTCTGGGCTTCTCAAGATGCAGAATTAGACTTATATGATTTAATTTTTCCCTTCAATTTAGAGGAAATTATTTTTTTCCCTTCATTTCAAAGAAATTGTTTTTCAATGTAGGAAATAAATAGTATTGGTTTCAGGAGACAGCTATCCAGATAAATAATATCTGGTGTCTTGCCTTAGCACCAAGCTCTTTTCTCAATGCACACTCCTCCGGAGGTGCTGGCTGTCACACCTTCATGGGAAGTACTGATGGTCAAGCTGAAAATCTCCTTCAACCAGAGCACCTAGGAGATTTCTCAGTAACCAGCCGAGGGCTTGACTTTCTCTTATTGCGTGCTTTGGGGAGTTGAAACAAGTATAGCAAGTTTCTGGAAGTGTTTTCAACAGCTAGAAAAACAGACTTGGGTTGGTCTATAATTTGAGATGTGAGTATGCATTTCAGCCTTTTTTTGAGATGGAGTCTCGCTCTGTCGCCCAGGCTGGAGTGCAGTGGCATGATCTCTGCTCACTGCAACCTTCACTTCAAGGTTCAAGCGATTCCTGTGCCTCAGCCTCCCAAGTAGCTGGGGTTACAGGTGCCTACTACCATGCCTGGCTAATTTTTGTATTTTTAGTAGAGAGGGGCTTTCACTACTAAGTTGGCCAAGGGTTTTACTATTAAGTTGGATAAACTAATTCCAGCAGGAAGGCAGAGGGTAATTCATCCATAGAAACTATACCACTAAGCTTACTGAAAAACCCATATAAAGAAGAAGAAGAAACCAGATACCTGGTGTGGTGGCCTGTGCCTGGCCTGTTGGCCAGGCTGGTCTTGAACTCCCAACCTCAGGTGATCCACCTGCCTCGGCCTCCCAAAGTGCTGAGAATACAGGCATGAACCACCACACCTGGCCTATTTCAGCCTTTTAAAAGAGGGAAAACTGAAGCTAGAAAGAAAATTATTTTCCTGGGCACCAGATGATACCCCTTGATGACTTTGATATAAGTTTTTAAAAAATTAATCTAAATTGAAGTGCTTCAGTGGAAGCCAGGTTCTTCATTGTTGATAAAGACCATGTAGACAAAATCCCAAGCAGTCTCTATTTTCATGTGGGTATTTTTGAGAACAGCCTGCAAGTTCTGATTTTTCTTTTGCATATGGTAAGGTCTAAGAAATGCTTGGCTCTGAAAAGTGGAATGTTCACTGGGAGCAAGACTGGCTCTCAGAGCTGAAGCTTGTCTCTCTTGCCCCACCTTCTGACTTAGAGATTTCGAATTTCTGGTGGACCATATTCAACTCCGGCCTTTCCCCCCAGTCCTCAGCTATCGTTTGATACTTCTGAATTGAGCAAATGTGAATCGAATGAACATCTCCCAAGAAATTAAAAGAGTTTTAAATTTTTTAAAAGAAAAATTTCCCTTCCAAGTGGAGAAGACAGCTGTTATTAGAGCCATTCTCTGGAATACCAGACTGAGGCCTGAAGGACGGTTGGTGAAGCAGATGGCTCAGCAGCTGACGGTTGCCAGGGTCGTGGAAGAGTGAGGTTTCCTGATAAGAGCCCTGGACCTGTCCGTCCTCCACTCACCCTGCTGAGCACCCTCTCCCCTGCTGCATGCACCTCTGTTCCAATCCAGAGGGAAACAAGCCCAGATGGGACTCTGTCACAGGTGCTGACCCAGGCCAGGCACAGGCCACCACACCAGGCACCCAGTTTCTTCTTATATGGGTTTTTCAGTAAGTTTAGTGGTATAGTTGCTCTGGATGAATTACCCTCTGCCTTCCTGCTGAAATTAGTTTATCCAACTTAATTAGATCAACAATTGCAGCCATAGCCCAGGCTCATTCATTACTCTAATTGCCAATGTAAGATGTGCAGACTGATATGAGTTCTATTAAGCACATCAGTTTTCATGTGGCCAAACAGGTGTTTCATAAGGGATTTAATGCCCTCTCCCTAGACTTCAGCAACAGATGTTAGGTAATTTTTTTTAATGTTCACTTTCCCTGTTTGGCTTCTGCATGAGGCAAACATTGTGAAATGCATGAGCCTCATGCTGTAAAGCTAAAACCTGGAGCCAGATAATGTGCAGGAAAGCACATGCGTTAACACCCTAAGGGCTTGCACCTGCAAGGCAAGAGCGATGGCGCTATCCAGACTGTATGTAATTCTTATTGGCTGAAGATTCTGGGTGTTCTGGCAGGGTCATACCTTGGGCCATTCATTCTGTCTCCTGACTGGTCCTTAACACCTTCTTCCTGGAAAGGGTGTTTGCTGAATTTAACACTGACCTGTGCTGCTGGAAAGTTCCATCCAGCTGTGATCCTCAAAGCACCTGTTTGCTCCAGCATGAAAGCTGCTCACCAGCAAGCCTCCCTAGGCAGAGTGTGCCAGGGAGATGGAGTGTGCAGCACGAGCTCATCCAGGTGCAGGGAAATGGGGTTCCTCTGGCCACATCCTTTCACCTCTAAACCCAGTCAGCTCACAGCTGGAGCCAATCTCCCAGGGAGGTCATCTTAGATCAAAGCTATGTGTGGGGAATAAGGGCTGCTTCTCCCTTCTGTGGGTGCAGCTAAGAAAAAGCCCATTCCCCAAAGCACCTCTGTGTGTCACCTGGTTGACCTTGAAAAATTTCCTTTTTTGCATTCATTTTGCTGTGTTTGCACTCACAGATTGCAGATAATCCAGATCTAAGGTGGGTTTGGTTTCCTTGGGTAGGTTTGTTTTCAGTAGAAGATTATTTTAGAAGTTTTAAAAAAAGAGTTTATAGAGTCAAATGGTGCAAATTTGTTTCTATAATGAAGACTTCCACCATCACACATTTTAGACACAAAGTACTAAAATCTTGGGCAGCATAGAAAGTAGGTTCTAGCTAAGCACTAGTTTTGTCCTCTACCAAGACCTTTTATGAAAATCACTTACCAAGACAGTTTCCTGTGAGAAAAAGCCAAATCCCAGCTGATTTGCCTTACTGGGGCCAAAATCTGCTATTATTTGACCTGAAAGCCTTGATGAGGGTGTGTGTGTGTGTGTGTGTGTGTGTGTGTGTGTGTGTATGGATGGATGCTTGTGTATGTGTACTTGGAATATGTGATGAATGTGTGTTGGCTGCTGTTGTCTCTGATTTGGCAACTGTTGTTTCTGATTTGAATCTAAGTGAATGTTTACTTAAATGTATAGAATGCTATCTCTAATCTGACCCTCTCTCCTTATTAAATTATCTTATTAACTCACTCCTATGAGACCATCTTATTTCTTGCAGATGAATGATGCTATGGGATTTGAATTGCCCTGGGTGTATTTTGTCAGTCTCGTCATCTTTGGGTCATTTTTCGTACTAAATCTTGTACTTGGTGTATTGAGCGGGTAAGCTACACCTCTTTCATCTTGATGCAGAGTCCTGAGGACAGTTGCCAAGACCACACAGGCTTTGCTGGATGAGGGCCGCCAGGAGGGGTTGCCAGACATTTTATGTGTCCTCTGAGATGCTTGCTTTTCTGCTGAGGCTTCCCAAATCAAGCTGTTTCCTGGAACCTCACCAGGCTTCATGAAAGAGAGCTATAGAACGATTATTGACCAGAAATTAATCAGCATTGTTGCTTGAGATTTAAACAATTTCCATTGCTTGCCCTTTTTGTCTGTTCTAAAATGAGATGCATTTATAATTGCTTTATTGGTCTGGATCCAAATATAATGCCGATTAATTGTTATAAAACAGTAGCAAAATCAGCCAGATTGGGTCGGCTGTTGGTAGGCCCTATTTGTAGATTTCAGCAACTGAGCTTGCCCTTATTTGCAGACAATAAAAGGAAGGACCTAGGCCCAGTCCCTGTCCTAGGAGCACTAGCCTTCAGCAAAGCACTGAGGGTCTGGCAGCTGCAACTGGGCTCTGCTCTTTAGTAAATGGATAACTGATAACTGATCTCCTTACATTTTGCAGGTAAATGATGCGATAGGATGGGAATGGCCTTGGGTGTATTTTGTTAGTCTGATCATCCTTGGCTCATTTTTCGTCCTTAACCTGGTTCTTGGTGTCCTTAGTGGGTAAGCAGTTGGATCCGTGTTGCACCTTCTCCCACTGCCGCGTGTGAGGCGACTCTGCGTGTCTCCCAGCTGCTCCCTGACAGCTTCTCTGCATGTGTTTGGACTCTGATGTCCCCTCAGTGTGTTGCTTTTGGATTGAACTGTGATTCTTTCTGCTTGTATCTGTCTGTGAGATTCCGTGTTTTCAATGCTTGCCAAACACTGTTAATTTAATGAAAACGTTTCCCCAAAGCCAGTCATGTTAGTATGTGAACGTGTAAAGGTGGATTACAAGGGAGTTAAAGGAATTCCAGCCTTGGTCTCCCCCAGGAAAGGGGCTGTTGTCACTTGTCCATTTGTGTCTATTAGTACATAACCTGGCCCCTTTAGGTCTCCACAGTGCATTGTCAATACTTCCATGGGAGTTTTAGATTTTACTGTGAAGGAGAAATAAGACTCGAGCACATAAATACTGTACGGTTTCAAAATCTTACTTCCTCAGATTGGGATTCTTTATTAGCTTGGTTTTCTAGTGCTGTCACTGTGAGAACTGTCCCTGTGTTTCAGTTTTAGCCGTAACTTACTGAATCTTTCTCTTAATGCAGAGTGATGACTGACTATTGTGCACACATTTCCCACGACCTTACATAGAACTCATCATTCAGTCACCATTTTTGAAGTTGACTTGTTTATCACTTCCTCTGTATGGATTGACTCTCCATAAAGAGGGGGCAACAGAGACTGGCCTGGAAAGGGGACCCTGCAGGCTCTGCCTTGCCCATAGCTGGAGATGCCATCCCAGAACCCTTGTGGGCAGCGCTGCATCCACACCGACTCTCATAAGCCCCCGGAAGGTGGGGTGCTGCAGAGAAGGGAGCTGGGGGCTGTCTGGCACTCTTATAATCAGCTCCTGTGTGCAGCCATTGCTGGGTGGTGGGGGACAGGCAGGATACCCCACATCTCCCAGAGGAGCCTCTGTCACTGCACTGCGCCCAGACACCCTCAGGAAATTGTGTTGATGGATTTGTTTCCCTGTGAGTTTATCTCCTCCTCACTCACTTTATCTTGCTCTTTCCGAGGCTGTATCTCATGGAAGTGATGTCTTCATGTGTGCTGAGTTAGTGAAAAGGCTTTAATTGCATTTTTGGAAACACTGCCTTTTCCAGAGCAGAAAGCAGAGCACAGTTCCCATCTCGGCTTCCTTTCTGTATCTTCCCCCAAACCTGCCCTGGATTGAATGTAGTCAGTTCCACACCAGGGACGCACACTGTCACAGAAGGTCCCTTTGTAGAGATGGCATGGGCCAGTGCCCCCTGCCAGAGAGAGGAGGGGGGCTGGGCCTGGGTTGGGGCCGCATAACCCTCCCTGCCTAAGCTGCCTCCTACCGATGAGTGGCTCCTCAAGCTCAACCTGAGAAGTGTCTTTCTCCTAGTGAACCTCAGTGGCCTTAGACCAGGGTTGGGCATGTGAGGGTGGTATCTATTCCTAGAGAAGTAACATCGCATTTGATTTTGCCACAGGAGCGCCCTATACAAGGTTAACAGCAATCCTGTTGTAAATTCCTTGGCGCCTCATGTCTCCTAAACCCAACTAAACTGACGGAGGCCATGGAAACCACTAATTTTAACAGTGCCAGTGACATGCCTTATCTCTTAGCTTCCCCAGGCAGGAGCCATTGCCCCAGCAGGCATGATGAAGCAGAGGCAGGAGCCAGATCGTGAGGTGCTTAAAAAAAGAAAAGAGAAAAAGATGGGAGGAGGGGCTTCCCACTATCACAAATGGGGGTTAAACCTGCAACTCCGTGGGAGGTACCCAAAGCTGGAGGATTAAAAAAAGGTACACTCCTTCATGGAACAACCAGTTTACTGAAATGTATTTTGGGGGAAAATAATTTTTAAAAAAATATTTTTTTTCATCAAAACAAAACTTAGATTCCTTATGAAGGAGACTGCAAATGACATGACATTTTAAAAGAAAACCTGAGACTTCCCAGCCATTCTGTCAGTGCATGCTGTGCTCAGACCTCTAGGGGCTGCACATTACCTCCTCTCTACTCCCCCAGAAGTCCTCCGGTAGGGCTGGTTTGGGTATAGGCAGAACCATGTCTGCAAAGCACAGCCTCTCAGCGGTGTTCCTGACTTGGCCAGTATTTCCTGAGATGCTGTAGAGTGCCCGGCTCTGGGCCAGAGACCAGGGTTGCCAAGATGTCTCAGATGCAGACAGTGGCCTTGTGCTTAGGCATTCATTTTCTCACGGGGTAGCCCATTTTGAAGCTGTGCAGAATGGCAAATGTTCAGTGGAGGTGTAGACCCAGGGGCTCTGTGAGCTGCTGTGGAAAGATGAGGAGGCATCTCCCCGGGAGACTGACAAGGGGCTGGCATGCCTCCAGCTCCCTCAACCACTGCCTTCCCTCTCTGCCTGCTACTTTCCCACTTGTATTTTTATTGTTGTTAAAGCAAATGAATTTTCATAAAAATTTTAGCCTTCAGATTCTTCATCATTTTTTAAGGGAACACTAGAGGTACCGCAAACCCAGAAGGTTGAGAGGAAGACAATCTATGTTGCATAGCTCCTGAGGGACTGTCAGATCAACACAAATGTAATCCCCTAAGCACTGAATTAAAACGCCCTCATTTTAGAAATGCGGGTTGAGACCATGTGATTGCCTTCTCATGAGGAAATGTTAGATGGTGCTGTGTCTTCAAGTCTGTCAACCATTTGGAAATACCTGTATCTGTTTCTGCTCCTTGGTTCTTTCCTTTGTGTGGCCATGCCATCCTATTGTATTCTTGAACAGACTTTAATCTGTACATTGGATTTGTTGTTTATCTATTTATAAAGTGTTGTAACACTAATGCCTCTGGGAAAGTCTTTGGTTTTCTAATGGAGCCTTTATCCCTCAAGGTAAGTGTGAAGTTTATGAACTGTAAACCCTGTGTGACCACACATGGACATAGATGAACACTTCCATTTCTGGTCACGTGCTCTGTGGGAGGGGCTGAGAATGTCTATAACTAATGTTGCAATTTAACCTTCAGTTGTCATTGAGGATTTGCTCCCATCATGACCAAGAATTGGAAGGAATGTCTTCTGTAAGTCTGCAGTTTAGACAGATTACACGTGGCTTTTAGAAACTTGGTGATTTTTCCCTTTTCAGATTGTTCATTGTTCATTGAACTCTATCCCTTTTGAGGTTTTCATCTTTAGAATCATGCTAGATTCCCGGGGTGCGGGGGATGGAGCTCATGGGCGGTGAGCTGGTTGACCCTGTCTCCTTCTCCATTTGAGGACCCACCTGCCACCAGCCATCCCTGTGGTGGGGGTGTCTGAGCTTGCAAGATGGGGGACTCCCTAAGCTCCCAAGATGTGTCTCCAACCTCCAGGAAGGGGGCTAGAAGACTTAGGTTCTGTCCTGCCAGAGTCCCATACTCACTCTGGGACCTCACTGAGTTGCCCTGAGCCTCAGCCCCTTTGTCCCTCAGGATATCAAGGATATCCTGTCTTGCTGTCTCCCACACAGAGTGCTTTTCAATCAGCTAATGACTGTAGAAGTGCTTCTAAAAATATATAAAGGTTTTTCTCATTTAACATATCCTTATCTTAAATCCATGGATTTAAGATAACACCCAACGCCCCTCACTGGGTTAGGTGGGAATAGTGCAGGATACTTTTGGAAATTCTGGAGTGTAGCATTTTCTGGATTTCCCAGCAGGTGGCCACGCTTTACACACACATCGACGTTATACTCAGTGTCACCCAAGAGGTGGCTATGGAGGATGTGGAAGCACTGTGTCCACTGTAAAGTATTATGCAGGTCTAAATCATTGTTGTTTAAGTTATATTTGACAATTTTTTTGCATGAGTTGAGGGGAATGGCTTTTCTGTTACATAGTGGTTAAGCATACCAGCTTTAGAATCAGACAACCAGGTGTTGAATGTTTGTTCTACCTTTTACATTTGTGAGAGTTGAGGCAAATTACTTACCTCTGAGCCTTACTTTCCTCATCTGTGAAATGGAGTTCATTACAATACCAATTTTGTGAAGTTCAGTGAGGATTCAGTGAGCTGAAGAATGTAGAGTACTTGACCCAGTGAAATTATGATATTTTAGGAAGTGTGCGTCTCTTCCTGGCTTTGATGCAAGAAAAGTATCTAATCAATTAGTCTTTTCAAATTAATTAATAATAGTTGGCCATGATAGGTCTGTGTTAGTGAAAAGCCCAAGTTATATTTTTAAAATGTTTTATTGTATATATAATGTCATACCCCACTGCTGACTGAAGGATATTACTACATAAACCACCTCCTGGGCTTGTTTTAAAGAATAGGTTAAGATCATTTATAATTCACTCATGAATTCAAGCCTTTAGTTTTGGTAATATCTTACGAAAAGTATTTGAAATAGTTTGTGAAGTAGATCTTGTACGCTGTTAGGCAATAAATGCTGTTATTAAACCAGCTCTTATGACATAAAATTAAATGTAAACCCAGCCCAGGTCTGTAAATTCAAAATCATACAAATTAATTTGTATTCTTGGTGTTCCAGTAAGTTCCAGATCCTTCCAGATCACAGGTATCATTTTAGAGCAATCCAATTTTTATTACTTTAGGCCTATTTATCTTAACTTTAGAAGTTTAAGGGAACGTGGATGAAGTGAAGCATTATGGAAAACCAAAGGTGATTTTTAAACTAGTTTATCTTTGTTAATCTAACCCTCTACACCCCATTCTGGCTAATTGAATACCAGGGGCCTAGACAAAGACTCAGGTGTGGCTGCTTTTAGGAAGCTTTGGTTTCCTAAGACAAAGATGGAGGGGGATGGGGAGTGTCAAGAGAGAAGGTGGTGCCGGTACTGGCGGGCTGTGGACTGACTCTACCAGAATTTTACATAATGGAATTGAGTTCCATCCATTTAAATTCATACCAATAATAGCCAGACAATCTCTGATTTCTTCTACTTGAATGGTGGCTCAAGAGGCAAAGCACACCAGTAGATAGTGGTTGTATCACTCGTGAATATTTTCTAAGTAGAGACGTACCCTCTGGGAATAAGCATTCTTACACATTTTTCATGACTGAGATTAGATTTTTTTTTCTCATTTGGCTGGGCACAGTGGCTCACACCTGTAATCCTAGCACTTTGGGAGGCCGAGGCAGGTGGACCACCTGAGATCAGGAGTTTGAGACCAGTCTGACCAATGTGGTGAAAGGTTATCTAGACTAAAATACAAAAATTAGCCAGATGTGGTGGTATATGTCTGTAACCCCAGTTACTTGGGAGGCTGAGGCAGGAGGATCACTTGAACCTGGGAGGCAGAGTTTGCAGTGAGCCAAGACTGCACCATTGCACTCTAGCCTTGATGACAAGAGCAAAACTGCCTCAAAAAAGAAAAAAAAAAAGATTTTTCTCTCATTCAGCACTTTATCAGCATCTACTGATAGAAAATGGACAGTTTAATTTCATCATATATATATACATACATACATACATACATGACACACACACCTCTGATACGTCTGCATTGTGAAAGAATGGTATTATCACTTACAAAATTGAAATGGTTGTTATTGGGGTCCTGGGGTAGCCAGTCTATTAGTATGATTTGTCAGCATATTCAGAATAAAACTGTACTGCATTAGTGAGTTAATTCCATATCTTGGTCAACAGAGAATTTTTGGCTAATGGCTACTAAAGCACACAGAAGTCTAGTCTAAAAATAAAGAGACAATGGAGGACTCTTTGTAGATAGTTCTAATGATTAAAAAGTAGGCCAGGTGCGGTGGCTCACGCCTGTAATCCTAGCACTTTGGGAAGCTGAGGCAGGTGGATCACAGGGTCAAGAGATGGAGACCATCCTGGTCAACATGGTGAAACCCGTCTCTACTAAAAATACAAAAAATTAGGTGGGCATGGTGGTGCGTGCCTGTAATCCCAGCTACTCAGGAGGCTGAGGCAGGAGAACTGCCTGAACCCAGGAGGCGGAGGTTGCGGTGAGCTGAAATCGTGCCATTGCACTCCAGCCTGGGTAACAAGAGAGAAACTGTCTCAAAAAAAAAAGTAACTTCCTAGATGTTGTAGCAATGATTAAGCTGACAGAATGCTAAAGACACCCTTAATGATTACTTGTAGCAAAGTACTTCCCCGCATTTAGCTGGATTTGTCTTTGGTTTGAAGAGGCTAATACGTGAAAGATTTGTTCGCAGTTGGATGTCCCTTTTTCTGAACCATGAAGTAATATTGTGAATGGGGTTGAATGCTGAGGTCAGGGTGCCGGAAAGATTTGGGGTCCTTCAGTACCCTCACGTGACTTGACTTTGGTAGAACAAGTAACTAAGCTCTGATTTGGCGTTAAATGAAAGAGTGCTAAATTTCCTTTTTCTAATGAAGAACCTAGCTAAACATTTATATATACTTTTGAACACTGAACTTTCTTGTTGCAGAGTTAACAGCTGTCGGGGGTAGCTGACAGCTGGATCCTGGTGCTGTTGGTACCACGGTACCTGAAGTGCACAGGCTGGTAGCCACACCTGACATTAACATATGAGTGGTAACCTCTCTGCCGCTGGCTCGCAGCTGCTGTTTCCATAGAAATGGCTGTCGGGATCAGTGGAAACGAGGTAAGTGAAAGTTTTCGCTGATCCTTGTTTCCATCAAGCTGACGTCTGTTTCCCTGGCAACAGCAGTGGACAGCAGCCAGGCACTAGCAACAGATCCAGTAGAGCTCTCAGTTGTCAGCTGTGGCTATCATCTGTTCCTGAACAAGTTCTTTTTTAAAAAAAAAAATAACGAACAGAAAGACCTCTGAGGACCCAGGAGGCACCTCTGGCCACATGTGCCCTCCTGGACGTCCGTTTTGCCGATGGAGAGCTCTGTGCTGAGTTGACTGCTCCGTCAGCAGTCCCCCCCTCCACCTGTACTCTGGGTTGCTGATGTGCAGGTTAGAAGAGGGAGGTTGTTGAGGGTATTGGTGTTGCAGGGCAGGCTGTTGAATCTGTTCATTCCAAATCCTAGGGGAAGAGAATTCATTATAGTGCTTTCAGGCACAGACCTAGCTCTTTATAAAGTTGTTGCTACCTTAATAGTCGAAATTAAAGCCGTAATTTTCCTGTGTTCCCTATTCAATTAGCAGCATTAACAATTGCCGTTACTTTTACAATTAAAAGGATGTTTATGAGTTTAATAAGTTGACTTGTGAGAAACAAATTGATGATTGCCTCTAAGATGCTACTGTCAACATTATACCAATTTTTTCCCTCTTTTGTGTAATATTCTTTTATAGGATGGTAAAATTGCTTTTACAGAGACCAAATATTGGTATTGCAGGGCAGCTTGGTATATAAAGGCCAGTAGATCTGTAATGTAGGTAACTCTTCCTTGTTAAAGTTCAACAGCTCCTTTTCTGGGTAACATTTTAATATTTCAACAGATGTATGCACCCACACCCTAAGTATCCTCCTGCCACATGAGACAGCATTCACAGTGCCACAAAGCAAAAGAGAGCCATCGTTACTGCCCTGGTGTGTGAGATGAGATTGCATGGAGTGAGGTGTTGGTGTTAAACCCTTGAAGATACCATTTATTAAGGAGATTTTCTCTGGAAAAAATAAGACAGCTTTGATATGCAGAGCTGTATTTTTGAGATTCAAATGAACATAAAGATCCACAGTCTTAAGGGAATTTAGATTGGCTGCCTAGAAGAGCATTGGGGAACTGTGGATTTTTATCTTTGGAGAGCTTTCTGGATGACTTTGCTCCTCACCTCTCTGGAAATAGGGCAGCTGTGCTTGGCCTGGAGGCAGTTGAATTTGATATAACAGATGAATAAGAAGCAGAAAATCCTGTTAGATCTTTTTTCCCCCTCTCTCTTAACTTCCTAAAAAATGACTTATTCACTTAATGAATTTTTTTTTTCAGTTCCTACACCATGGTAGATGTATGCCAAGTGCCCTGCTAGGTGGGCACTGGGGTTATGCTGGTGGAATGTAGGCACCAGGTAGGCACTGGGACTACAGTGGTGGGATGTAGGCACCAGGGTTAGGATGATGGGATGTAGGTACTGTGTAAGCACTGCAGTTACACTGGTGGAGTGAAATGGTTTCTTTCTTCATGAAGCTTATATCTAATGATGGAAGCCAAAATGACAATTACAAACTTTTATAAATGCTTTGAAAGAAGGGTCCATGATGCTGTGAGAGGGCTGAACAGGCACAACTGCTGTCAGTCTAGTGAGTAGGAGCCTCCTGGAAATGAAGAATGAGTAGTCACCATATCCAGGCAAGGTGGGAGAAGAGGCTGGGGCGAGGGTATTCCAGTCAAAGGGAAAACCCACAGAAAGGCAGTACAGTAGGAAGGAGCAGAGGACGCTGGAGGAACTGAAAGAAGCTAGGGCGACAGGAACCCGGGGAGCTGGATGGAGATGGAGGCAGACGAAAGAAGAGAGACTGACCAGAAGAGTCCAGGTCACCTAGGACCTTTAGACTGTGTCAAAGATTTTGGTTGTTAGCTGAATGGTAAGGGAACCCACAGAAGAATTTTAAGCAGGGAGTGATGAGATTCAAATTTACATTTTCTAAAAAATATGCTGTGTTCTCATGCCTTCAACTTACCTTAAAATGCTTCAAAAAGATAAGATGAATTAACAGATGCATAGGGGGATACAGAGATAGATGATCAAGAAAATGTAGCATCTGGGTGCTATGGCTTGCACCTGTAATCCCAGTGATTCAGGAGGGTGAGGCAGAAGGGTTACTTGAGGCCAGGAGTTTGAAACCAGCCTGGGCAAGATAGCAAGACTTTGTCTCTAAAGTAACATAAGTATTTTTAATTAGCTGGGCAATGTGATGCGTGCCTATAGTCCCAGCTACTCAGGAGTCTGAGGCAGGAGGATCCCTTGAGTGTAGGAGTTTGAAATTTCAGTGAGCTGTGATCATGCTTCTGTGCTCCAGCCTGGGTAGCAGAGTGAGACCCTGTCTTAAAAAAAGGAGAAGAAGAAAAGGTAGTGGGTGTTGAACGATTGAGATTTTACAAAGTATGTTTGTTATAACAGCAGTAGCTATAAACAGAAGTCAATAACAAGCTGTCTATAACTCTCCCTAAATGTTTGAAAATTTAATAACCTATAATCAAAAAATACAATAAAATTAGAAAATATTTGTAATTGAATGATTAAAAAAAATCCAGCTGAGAATTTGTATGATCCATTTAAACAGTGCTTAAAGGGACATTTATAGTTCTATCAGTAAGGAAGAAAGGTTTAAATTCAGTGATCTGCATTTCTATCTACTAATCTAGAAAAAGAAGAGCAAGTAAGTTCAAGGTAAGTAGAAAAAAGAATAACAGAAGGAGATAAAATAGAAAACAGAAATTATAAAGTTAGTTATTTGGAAAGCTTAATAAAAATTGATAAATCTCTAACAAAACTAATCAAAAAAGGAAAAAGAGCAAATTATCAGTTTTAGAAATGAAAGAGCAGATACCACCAGATGTTAAAATAATAAGAGAATAAACTGTTCTATGACAAATTTAGTAACAGGAGAAACAGGCAAATTCCACAAAATACACAGCCTACCAAGAAATAAATCGGGAGAGTCCTATATTTGCCTTTTTAAATGGAATTCAGAATCACAAACCTCTCAAAGAAAACTGGAGGCCTAGAGGAAGTCAAAAGTGAATTATACCAGCCAATTTAGAAAGAAATCATACCATCCCTAGAAATTATTTCAGGGAGTAAAATTAAAGGGAACATTTCCCAACTCATGAGACCAAAATCCCAATATCAAAACTTTACAGAGACATAGTAAGCACAGTATCTTTCATTAATTCATTAATTTGGACACAAAAGTTCTCAAATATTAGCAAATAGAATGTAGCAGGGTGAAAGGAATAATATCTCATGACCAAGTGGGATTTATGCCAGAAAGACCACATTGGTTCACCACTGGAAAATCAAATAACTAATGTATTATATTAATAGAATGAAAGAGGAAATCATATGATCACCTCAATAAATGCAGATAAAACTAACAATATTTTATAACCATTTATAATAACTCAGAAAACTAGGAATATACAAAAAATGCAGATTTTTCAGCCTGAAAAATCATCTACCAAAAAAACCTGTAGCTGACAGAATACTTACTGGTAAAAGACTGAATGTTTTCTTCTTAATATTAGGAATGAAGAAATCATTCTTCTCTCTCTTCTTCTAGTCGATGTTTTATTGAAAGTATGAAGGCAAGAAAAAGATAAAAGGCAGAAAGACTGGAAAGAATTTCTGTTTGCAGACATTATTGTCTACATAGAGAGCCCCAATAATTGAACCAAAAACCTACTTGAATTAATCAGTGAGTACAGCAGGGTGACAGAATACAAAGTCAGTATGCGACATTCCATTTTATTTCTATATACCAACTGCAAATGTTGAAAACAAAATTTTATAAATCACAGTAACATCAAAAATTATTTACAATAGCATTCCTAATACTTAGGAATGAATATAAGAAAAGATGTGCTAGACCTCTACACTGAAAACTACAAAACACTGACTACTAAAATTACAATGATCTAAATAAATGAAGATGTAACATACTCATGGGTTGAAAGACTCAATATTGTTAAGATGTCAGTTTTCTTCTGTGCATTCGTGTTGTCCCATTTATAAATCTCAATAGCCTTTCTTTAAACTGACAAGCTTATTCTAAAACTAATATATAATCGCAAATGATCTCTAATAATGAAAATAATCCTAAGAAATAATACAGCAGGAGGGCTTACACTGCTGGTTTCAAGATTTACCGTAAAGCTGTAATACAATGTTTGACATGAAGATAGATGACTAGAACAAGGGAGTGGAACGACAAATCCAGAAATTACTTTATGTGTTCAATTGCTTTTTGATAAAGGTACTAAATAATTATCCTTTCTCAGTGGAGAAAGGATACTCTTTTTAGTTAAAAAAAAAAAAAAAAAAGGTGGAAAAACTGGATATCTGCAAAAAAAAGTGTGATCCTCAGGTCATATCAGACACAAACATTAAGCTTGAAATAAATAATAGATCTAATTAAAAAGCTAAATATGTAAGTATCTTCTAAATAGATTTCTGCTCTTCAAAAACTAGAAATTTACAGGGAAACCACCTTGGCAGAAAATATAACACTTATATCTGTGTATCTAGAATATGTGAAGAACTCTTAATAACTAGATAATCAGATGAACGACTCAAAAATTGGCAAAACATTTTAAAACATACTTTACAAAAGAATGTATATGAGTAGCCAGTAAGTATGCATTAAAGATGTTCTGTATCATTAACCATGAGGGAAGTACAAGTTAAACAAGAAACTGCTAGGTACGTAGTACAATAGCTAGAATGAAAAAGACTATTTCCAAGTGTCATCAAGAGTAGGTAGCAACTGATATGCTCATACATTGTTTATAGAAACATAAAAGGATACAATTACTTTGAGAAAGTTTGTCAGTGTCTCATAAAGTTAAATGTATACTTACCATATGGCCAAGCAATTCCATTTCTAGGTATTTTCCCAAGAGAAATGAAAACTGTGTCCACAAAATGACTGGTACATGAGCACTCATAGAGCCTTATTTATAGTAGCTAGAACTAGAAAAACTCAAATGTCCATAGGTAAATAAGCAAATTGTGGTATAATCAATCACACATTGGAATATTATTCAGCAATAAAAGGGAATGAAGTACTAATGTTGTATTAGTACTTCATTCCTTGAAATGAAACTCGAAAACAAGAAGCCAGAGAGAAAAGAACATATTATATGAAGTTCTAGAACAGGCAGAACTAATCTATAGTGAAAGAAAGCAAATCACTAGTTTTCTGGTGGGAGGTGGAGTTGATTGGGAAGAGGAATGAGACAACTTTTGTTGGGGGGGGTTGTTATTTTAGGGGTGTTGTTTACATAGGTGTCAACATTAGCCAAACTGTATATTTCGAATTGTATACGTTCTATTTTTTGTGTTTTGTACTTTAATAAAAGTAATCTTAAAATACCATTAAAATAGAATTAAGAGACCTCTGCTTCTAGTGAAGACAGAGTAACTGAACTAGATTTATCCTCCCACCTGAAACAACTATATATGAAAATATACCATGCTCATCGATTGAAAGACTCAATATTGTTAAGATGTCCATTTTCCTCTATTTTCCTCTATGCATTCAATGTCCCATTTATAAATCTCAATAGCCTTTCTTTTAGAAACCGAAAAGCTTATTCTAATAAACAAAACCAAACAGGGGCAATATCTAAAACAATGGTTTTCAAGACATTGGATATTAGGCAATGAAGGACAGTGATCTCCAAGACATAGGAATGCTTGAAATAAACCCACAGTTGTCCCAGCTTACTGGCTTGAGAGAGCTCCTGGGCCATGGTACACAGAGGAGGATCCCAGGTGGAGCCCTGTGGTCTCCCTGAGTTAAAAGATGAGGTTTATAGTCTGTGGAGAACAAGGTGGCTTGAGTATGCAGGACAGAGTATCAGGGAGGAGTGAATTACACAGGGAACTCAAGAGATAAGCAGAGGGACTCCTAAGTATTCAGCGTACTTTTTAGCACATACGTGAGAGAAAACTACCCAAGACTAAGGAAAAAAGATTTTGAATCTGTTAGAGGTGTTCATCATTCACATGGGTCCAGGAATATTGCCTGTTCCTACCTGCCAGTATTGCCTGTTTTCCATCCAGATTGGAAAAACTCATAATCGGTGGGCCACTGGATTGAGTACCAAAAAGATGATGTCTCAGTCTTGAGCCTTAGACTGAATGATGCTCCGGACTGACCCGACCTAACCATTAAAGCAAGACTTGAAAGGATCCAACAGTTTGATTCAAGGGACTTAATTGTATCCCAGAAGAAAACAAAAGAATATTTCTAGGAACACAAAAATATCTAGCACTGAGCACGGTTTATGCCCGGCATTCAATCAAGATTACCAGGTGTGCAAAGAAGCAGGAAAAGGTGATCCATAGTAAGAAGACTCCGTCAATTGAAACCTACCTAGAACTTACACAGATGTTAAAGTTATCATAAAAGGACAAATGAACAGCCATCATGACTGTTTTCCATATGTTCCAAATGTAGAGACATGGAAGATACAAAAAAATTAAAAAACGAAATTCCTAGGAACAAGTATAATGAGAGATGTATAAGACCTCTTCTATGTCAAAGTTTGCTGAAGGAAATTTTAAAAGACCTCAACAAATTGAAGGATATATGTTCATGGATTGGAAAACTCAATTTGTTGAGATGTCAGAAGACAGTATTAAGAGAAGGTATTTTTCTTTGTAATGAGGGGAAGAGAAGATGAGGCAGATACGAGTTGGGTTTGATAGTGGGAAGCTGAGAGTATTCCTGACTTAATTCCTAATTTCTCTGTAAGAGGAAGCAGAGTTAACTGTGGGAGTTGAGGGGGTAGGTGGCAGTGGTATGTCTGAGGAGAGTGGAAAAGGCTCAGAACAATCATTGCAGAGAATCAAGATAGATGATCAGTAACATTGAGGTCCTATTGGATTTGAGTCTGTTCTGATGTCAGCCACTCCCATTGTGTGACTTTCTATAACCATGCTTGGCTGTTCTTATCCAGACATGGAGAAAGGGAAGCTTTGCACTTTTTGCTAACTGAATAGAAAAGGAGAGGTCTGCTAGCTGTGCATGCATAAAAAGATGGAAGACAGCTGAGGATGTTAGCAAGGATGTTGCTGAGATGACAGATCATTTTATTTAAGGTATATAAAGAGGGAAGGAGAAACCTAAAAAAAATGAAATCAGTGGACTGGACACTTGAGAGAGGTTAGAAATGTGTCTAGTGGGAATAATTGAATAAGTCAGCTGGAATGAGAGAAGGTTGTGGTCAGAGAAATGAAGGCTTGAACTCATAATTTGGCGAGGATAAAGTTTAGTATGACAGTGGGATCGGGTGGCTGAAGCAGCATGGAAGAGATGGTCATTGGAGGAATTGACAAGCTAGGATGAGGGCATCAGGGGCTGTTGGAGACCCCAGGGAGGTTGTAGAATGGGGGATGGAGCAGAAGGTCACAAGCCAGTAGTGGAAATCCTCATTTCCTGAGGCCGGCAGAAGATGCTGAGGAGGAACTGGAGGAGGGCATGTGGCCCACTGGTACCATCCTCAAAGGACAAGGGTTTTTCTTGATTTTTATAGCAGGGTGAGGGAGTATTGCCCTGGACGTGAAGAGGAACAGGAAGGCCTGGAGGTAGGCTGGGTCTGTGAGGACTGCAGGGATCACAAAGTGGCAAGAATGTGGGACCCCTTTGAAGAGGCTGCAGGTGTGGGAGAGCAACCCTGGTGGGGGGCAGGGCAGGAATGAAGTGGGGGAAGGCTGAGTTGGTGACAAGCAAGTTGAGAGGGGTTTCGAAGATGGTACGCTACGCCACACTCTGGGCAGTGTCCAACCCAAGGCAGCAGCACAGATAGCCGAGGCTGGGTGTGGGTGTGCCTTCTGTGGGTGCGGGGCCTCAGCTGGAAGACCCTGGCTTGCTCTGCCTGGAGTGTTATTGTCCATCAGCCCTGGCTTGGGCTGTTGGAAGCTTCAGTCTCCAGAGACTCAGCCTGGAGTGGAGGTCTGCCCAGCTGGGATGAGGCAGTGTTCTGGCCGAGAGCTGTGCTACCCTGGCCTGCGAGGGCTCTGCTGGCCGGGGGGTTACTGGTTTCTCTCGTAGTAGGGGGAGCACAAAGGCAGGGTCAGAGGTCCTGGCTTCCGCGCTGGCTCTGTACTTCCTAGAGGCGTGACTTCTTTGGTCAGTGTACTTCACTCCTCCAAATCAAGGCATTTTCTTCCTAAAATTGGAGTGGCCCATCTCTGACTTTTCTCACAGAGTCATCCTAATAACTAAGGAGGGGAATGGATGGGAAGGGCCTGGATGAGCAGAAGCACCTTTCCAATTGTGTGGGAGCTCCACACTGGCTTGACTGCGGTCTCCTTCTCAGAGGTCATTTCTGTGAGCTGGAAAGGTCGTCTCATTTGCAATCTGGATGTTCACTTGCACTTCCCTCCAGCGCCCCACATCCTCTCAAGACCTGGAGAGGTACTTGGTGCATTAGCCTGATTTCTCTAAGTCTGATTGTCATGAGTTTGGTTTTGGGTTCAGGGATAAAACATTAATCCACTCTGAACCCATCATTCCCTCAAAATTCTGCTTTAAAATAAACCTTGGTTTAAGTTGCCTGCTGGCAGCTTTGGGTCTCTGAGTCCTGGAGACCTTTGATGCATCTGAAGGATTCTAAGTCAGTGGGTGAGAGCACACCACCTTCCCAGAGGTGTGTTGTCCCCAGAGACTCACCTGTCCTTGAATCATAAGCTATTTCTTACAAACAGGCCCACAGACACATGCCAGGAATTCCAGGGCCCAGCGTGGATTCCAGCAGCTGTGCTCTCTCCCACTTCGGCCATCAGTCAGGGATGTTTTAGCACCAAATCTGTGCCTGTCAGTATGCCCTAGGAGCACAGCAGAACATTGGTAGGTCAGAGCCTCCCCCAAGGAAGCTGGGCTCCAGTGGGCGCTGAAGGATGGACAGGAGTCATAAGGATGATAAAGAAAGGAAGTAAGTGGCAAAGAAAGTGGGACCTGGTGCCTCATGCTTGTCAGAGCCAGTGAGTGCAATGGTGAGGCTGCCAGGGTGCTCTGTGTTTGATGAGCGGTAAGCACAGTGGATGTGCAGTTGGCAATACCCACTGAGGGAAGTGAGTTTTTTCTTTCAGCTGTGGGAACTGTCAGAGTGTTTGAAATAAGGTGATGGTTGACAACTGTGCCTGGAAGGTAAAGCTGGCACTTCCCAGAGCATAGTGGAGTTAGAGCCCTGGGGGTGGGGGCTGCAGCAATGGGATTGGGGCTGGTGGGGTCTGCACAGGGGTGCAGAGGTGGAGATGGAAGGGAAGGCATAGATGTGGAAGTTAGTGGTGGCTCGTGCCTCTCGGATAAGGAGAGGTCTCTGGATTTTGATTGTCAAGTCTGGAGATGTGGATTGTATGAGAAAATTTTTGTTTCCTTTTTAAAAAATTTTTCTTACAGAGATAAGGTCTTGCTCTGTCACCCAGGCTGGAGCGCAAAGGTGCCCTCATAGCTCATTGCAGCCTCAAACTTCTGGGCTGAAGTGATCCTTCTACTTCAGCCTCCCAAATAGCTGGGACTACAGGCATATGCCACCATACCCAGCTATTTTTTAAAGTTTTTCTGTAGAAACAGGATCTGTCCGTGTTGCATAGGCTGGTCTTGGATCCCTGGCTCAAGCTATCCTGCCTTGGCTTTCTAAAGCCCTGGGATTACAGGCGTGAGCCACTGCACTGGCCAGAATTTTTTTTTTTTATTATTGCTTATAGTCCTGTGCTTGATTCAGTTTATTTTAATCTTCTCCACTATTTTGATGAGGTAAGTGTTCTTTGCCTCAGTTTATAGGTGAGGAAATCAAGACTCAGGGAGATTTATCAATTTTCTCAAAATGTACACAGCTAGTAAGTAGTTAAGCTAGGAATTAAATCTACACTGACTGTCTCCAGAGTCCAAGCTGCTTTTCTCATCAGTTGGAAGCTCATTCTCTGTCTGGTGAGAGGAAACCCGCTGTGGGACCCTGTCTTCCCAGCCTGGGTATGTGCTCATACATCCTGAGCTGCTCTATTCTCAAAGCTCTATGCTTGGTCGCTTTTTTTTCCCCTCTTCCTGAAATTAATTACCTGAGTGGAACCGTGGGATAGAGGTTTCAGATAAATTGGTTTCTTTTTCCTCTTGAATCTGCTTGTGAACAAGTCTCTTTGGAGCTCAGGTGCTCCTTTTGGGTCCTGCTGCTTGAGGGTGGATCTCCCAATCCCTGAGCCTGCCCCTGGGATGTGGTGCTCTTTGCCTGTTCTCATCAGCCAAGTCTGGGTGCTTCCCACCCACTGCACCTTTCAGTGGGCACTCCCCCTGTGGGGGAAACTCCTCTGTCACTCTTGATGCAGCTCACAGGGTGGATTGCCTCCATGTGGTCTATGAGTGAGATTTGGGCTGAATTTCCTACAGTGACTGCTTTGGGGATATACCAGCAGGGAGTTCAATATCTGCGCCTTCCCTGGGTCCACATTGCTCCTCCACAGTGGGAACCCCTAGCAGCTCTGATCCAGCCATGAGCTCATTCTGGCAGTTGTAACCAGGCCTGTCACACAACAAACTGTATTGACATATGAGTAGCCAATGGCCTGCAGTGGCTCGTGCCTTCACACATGCTCATTTTAGGTGATTCTGCCACCTTCCCAAGCCAGGTTTCACATGCACATCTTATTATTTCTTGAAAAACTGGGATCTGACAAGTCTAGCAGGGTGTGTTTATGAAGTGACTTCTTAAATAGCAGTATTTGAAACCTGTCATGAAGATATGTGATGATATTGGTTTGGCTCATGTGATTAAGTGATCTGTTTCATTCAGAGAGAGTGATGGCAGACAAGAGAGCTCATGGTTTGGAATAATACCTTTTTTTTTTTTTTTTTTTGAGACAGAGTGTTGCTCTTGTTGCCTAGGCTGGAGTGCAATGGCACGATCTCAGCTCACTGCAACCTCTGCCTCCAGGGTTCAAGAGATTCTCCTGCCTCAGCCTCCCGAGCAGCTGGGTTTACAGGCATGCACCACTACACCACGCTAATTTTTGTATTATTAGTAGAGATGGGGTTTCCCCATGTTGGCCAGGCTGGTGTTGAACTGACCTCAAGTGATCTGCCTGCCTTGGCCTCCCAATTGAAGAATCCCTCTTAAAACATATTTAAGTTTTAAGAAGATTGAAACAAAGTCTGTAACTTTTAGCATGCAAACTTCATGGATTCTCATCCTTGGGACAAATTTTCTGCTAGAAGCGTTGGCATGTCTTTGGTAGCCATGGAAACTAACCCTTCAAAGAGAGAGAAGCTCTTCTGTCCTCAGACAAGGAGATACAGTGAAAGGAAGGCATATTTCATGCTCAGATGCCTCAGATACTTTGTGTGTGTGTGTATATATATATAATGTACATATGTGTATGTATTTTAATACTTATACAAGACTTCTGCTTGGTTTTGGTTTTGTTTATTAATGGCACGATGGGTATAGTTTTAGGTGGTGGAAGTTGCATACCGACTGTGGCCAAATACACCCAGCACAAAGCCCAAACTTGCAGTCTTTGATCTGATCATCATTAATGTAAAGCTCATGCTTGTGAAAGCAATTATTTAGGTAATTTTTATCAAGCAACTACTAATGACCAGGTTTGTTATACCAGGAACCAGTATACTAAGATAAAACAGACATAGCCCCTCCTTCACAGAACTTACAGTCTGGTGAGTAAAAGAAAATATTAAATAATTGCAGGACTGTGAAATACATTCTACAAAAGCAGGGTTCTAAGCCGGGGGACTCTGAAGACATTAGAGAAAAGTCCTTATGTCCTAAGCCAGCTGAATAGGATGATATCTGGAAGTGCAGGAGGGGTTATGTGGGGAACTGCATGCACAGTGGCCTGGTGTCGAAAGAGCTACATGCCTTGGGGGAGCTGAGTGAACATTAGGATGGCTAGAATGCAGAGTTCAAGGGGGAAGAGGTCAGAAAGGAGAGATCTGACCTGACCAGACAGATGATGCCTTTGTTCACTCCATCCCTACCCCAGTCTCCTGTTCAGGGTAAGTGCCACATGTAAACAGTTTCTGAGGTGTGGTCTGCGTGGGGTGGCCCAGCTGCTAATTCTGTGTTCTGTTCATGGCAGATAATCTAGTCATTAAAAGCTAGGGAACACCAACTCTGAAAATGATTCATCTTCTCAAAAGATGAAAACTTTTTAAACATCATCAGTCTTTTATGTCAATGAAAGCATCAAGAACACCGGCCAGGCGCAGTGGCTCATGACTGTAATCTCAGCACTTTGGAAGGCCAAGGCGGGTGGATCCCTTGAGGCTAGAAGTTTGAGACTGACCTGGCCAACACAGAGAAGTCTTGTCTCTATTAAAAATACAAAAAGTTCGCTGGATGTGGTGATGCACACCTGTAATTCCAGCTGCTTGGGAGACTGAGGCACAAGAACCACTTGAACCCAAGAGGTGGAGGTCATACCACTGCACTCCAGCCTGGGTGACAGAGCCCAGACCCTGTCCCAAAAATAAAAATAAAAATAGGAATGTGATTGTCAAATGTTTTTCCTTAACATATTTTACTGTGTAAACAAGGGCCCCCCCATTTTCTCATCCCTTTTGCCTACCAGTGGTTCCCATGCATCACTACAAAAAACGAAACTCCTGAAGAGTTCGGCGTTTGTTTGCTGTTCATCCCTCTAACCCTGTCCAAAACTAAGAGCGTATCGTCAGATAGCCATTAGCTACTTGAACTCGTTTTGTCTTCTTCCTTCAGTCTGGTTGTGGTATTCATTTGAATTACAGATTTGTTTCAATTCACTTTCAGCTTAGGAGTATTTTCCCTTCATCTCATCCTTATTGACTTAATTTAAAAAAATTTAAGGTGAAGAACATTAACATGGCTCCCAAGTCAAACTATAGAAAAAGATGTACTTAAGGGTGTCACTGCAACCTTGATTCCTTCTGCCTAATTCATTCCTGCCCCTTGTTTTCTGCTTTTAGATACATCCTAGAGAAATATGTGCATTTTATTTCCCAGTATGAGCAAAGGGTAGTACGCTGTATTTGCCTTTTTTTTTTCCAGGCACTTCTTATTTATCTTTTGGTCAGACACACCATAATCAAAATTCTGGTTTGGAACAAGAAGCCTCCTAGCATATAACAGTTGTTGGATTTTTAATCACTTGCAAAAGTCTGTTGGTTTCTACCAACAGGTTTATTAAATAAGCTTTGTAAAACAATCTCTTAGTAATAGGATTCTTAGAATATGATGAATTCTTATGCAAAGTGGAGTAATTTTGTGTCCATCATCACAAAGTTTGATAGACGGTGACTTGGACTTGAGGTGGGATTTTCAGGATCAGAGGGTCAGTTGTGATGGGAATGGGTATTTCTGAACTGAGCAGACAATGTACAGGATTGGCAGTGAGTTTGCTGGCTCACTGCAGTCACTCTGAGCCTTAGGACCCATGTGTCCTTCTATGTGTCCCCCAATCCTGATGGATTTGTGACAGCTTAGAGCCCACTCACAGCTAGTGCTAATTTTTCTGCCTTTGATATTTGAGAAAGCTCTTCCATGTGCCTTTTAAATGTCTTTCTTATGTCTGGATTCAGCAACTATTCTACATTGGAACTTCATGTTGATACCGCCCTTTATGCTTTTCAAAGCCTCATCTTACTGAATGCTTGCTTAATCCCTGTGAAACAACAGAATGGGTATGGTTGTGTCTGTTTGCAAGTGAGAAAACTGAAGCTCAGAACACAACAGCGGCAGAGCTGGGACTAGAAGCCAAGCCTTCAGACGGAGAGCCCAGAGTGGTGTAGGAGGGCCAAGGCTTTATCTGGGTTTATCACAGGGACTCTGCCTCCCTGCCTGCTTCTTCCATCCTGCCCCGTGGCCAACAGATTTTTACTGCATAAATCTTACCTCTGTTTGGTCATTCAGAACTGTCTAAAATCAGTTCAGAGGGTCTGTATCAGCAGTTTTGTTGTGTGAGCTTTTGTGATAGTGACCATTATTGTGAGTGGGTCATAAACCAGGACTTGGCAGGGTGTTTTAGGAATTTTAGTCAGAGTAGGGTTTTACTTATGCCTGCTTAACTGTGTCCCAGTAGCCAAAAATGTGCAGTAGTGATGCAGCTTGTTAGAAAGGGGATTTTTATATTTGTAATGTTAAAAATGCATAAAATATTATGAAACAAAATTGCAAAGATAGAGTCACCCTGAGAAGCGTAAGGACATTCATTTTATAATAAATGTATAAAATTACATACATTATAAAATGAATGTCCTTACGCTTCTCAGGGTAACTCCTTTACTATCTTCATAATTTTTTCCCAAGAGCTCATATATGTATGGACCCAAAGTAAGAATACCTTGCTTGTATGTAACCATCTGAATTTAGTGTGCTAAGTTCAGAATCAACACATGCAAACAGATTTGTACTAGGATACTTTTTTGGTGAATAATAGAGCTGAAGGTCTACTTTTCTTTATAGTCGTGTAAGAAAACACATTATATAATTCATTTTCCTACAGGCACATGACATTCCAAGCCCTCTTACTGTTGCTCAGGGATGTGATTCTGGATTGTGACTTTTTCAGAGTTCAGAGAGTCATTTGGTGAATTTACCTAGAGCTGAGTTATGTATTTCCCATATGTCAGGAATCCCTGGAGGTCTAGAAACCCCAAACTGTTCTCAGGGTGTGGTGTGTGTGAACAGCAAGACACTGGAGTCCTTATTTTTTTGAGGCAGGACGTGTTCTTTGGGCTGGGAGGTCAGGGCATGTGTCTGGGCTTGATCGACTCCTGCTTACTCTCTAGATCCACAAAGCCTTGCCTCCTTCCTTTTTCACAGGGGGTGCAGTGGAGACCACTCAAGGGCCAAGCACAGGTTCCAGGGAGTCTGAAAAGTGGGGAGATCCTTTTATTTTTTTTTTTCAGATGGAGTCTTGCTCTGTTGCCCAGGCTAGAGTACAGTGGCGCTATCTCAGCTCACTGCAACTTCTGCCTCACTGGGATTCTTTCTAATTGTGGGCAGAGGGTGGCACTTGGTGAGGATTCCAGTTTCTTATCTGAAGTATTAGTGTCACTGGGTGTGCAAGCATCTGTTCAGCCCCTCGACATCCTGGAGTTGAGGGAGGGGTATGAATATGGGGTTCATTTTGTTTTGTTTTGTTTGAGATGGAGCCTTGCTCTGGCATCCAGGCTGGAGTGCAGTGGGTGCATGAACTTGGCTCACTGCAACCTCCACCTCCCAGGTTCAAGCAGTTCTGCCTCAGCCTCCCAAGTAGCTGGGATTACAGGTGCATGTCGTCACACCTGGCTAATTTTTGTATTTTAGTAGAGATGGGTTTTCAGGGTGTTGGCCAAGCTGGTTTCGAACTCCTAACCTCAGGTAGTCTACCTGCCTCAGCCTTCCGAAGTGCTGGGATTACAGGCATGAGCCACCACGCCCAGCCAGGGTTAGCTTTATGAAAGCAGATCACTTCCCCATTCGTCAATTGTGTGGGTTGGGTTACTGAGGTAGGACCCTGAAAGATAGATGCACTGGCTTTGACTTGGAATGAATTCAGGAAGGCAGACGGAAGAAACCTATGTCAGAATCTCAGGATCTGTGTTCAGAAACTGCATTGCTGTCACCTCACCTGCTTTCTTAGCAGCTTTTTAAGTGTACTTACTAAATCTCTAACGCTTATATCTTGGCTCCTGTAACAACTCACGGTTAGAGATGCAGATGGTTCCTCGTATATAAAAACAGGATAATCATCCACCTGACTCTCAGTCTTGCCTGAGTGAGTGTGGGGTTTGTATATATGCATAGATAGAGGCTTGCACACATGGTGGAAGGTAGCATAAACAGCCTACAGTTGGGAACATTTACCTGTCTGCCAGAGCCTTTCCAGGGCAGGTGTTTCCACAAATGGGCAGCAAATCAAATGCCTCTTCCCCTCCTGCAGGGAAGACTTTTGGGGGAAGACCATGGCAAGTAGGAAGGGTTAAGAAAAATGGTAATGCTTCATCAGTGCTTGAGTTCCCATCTGGGAAGGGAGAACTGGGTTGTGGAGAGGGTGGGGACTGCCTTGACTCTGTCCACTGCTCTGGCCCAAACCTGCAGGTGATGGGTAGAGAAGCCTAGTGTGGGCACCAGCAAGGACTGCTGTTCCCTCAGAGCCCTTGGTTTGGACGAAAGGGGCAGCACACAATATTGATGCAAAGTGTTGCCCAAAAGCATTGAAGAAGCCCTAAACCTGGTACCCTTTGACCACAGCTTGGCCCATTTGGGTCCCTCTTCTTTGAGGTGTGATGCTAGGTATCTGAGGAGGCTCTGGGGCAGGTGGGGTGTCTCTGAGTTCAGGCCCCTGGTTGGGGGTGTCAGAGGCCCAACATGACAGCACATGGTGTTTTGGGCCCAGGCCCCTTGGCATAGCTGTCATCTGAGGGGAGTTCATTTTCTAAGAAGTGATGCATGTGTGTTGATGTGGGCTCTGCGACTCTGACCCCCACAGTCTTGCTTGGGAAGACACTGTCTTCTGTCCTGTCCACGTGTGTGGCTCCATTGCTGTGCTCATGTGGCTGTACTCAGTGCTGTGCATCCTGCCACAAGACTATTGTGCAGCAGGGCAGTGGCTCAGGAGGCAGGTCCCCAAGGATGCCCTGACATATTCTTGTCGTCTTTGCCTCCTTCAGAGAATTCTCAAAGGAAAGAGAGAAAGCAAAAGCACGGGGAGATTTCCAGAAGCTCCGGGAGAAACAGCAGCTGGAGGAGGATCTAAAGGGCTACTTGGATTGGATCACCCAAGCTGAGGACATTGATCCCGAGAACGAGGAAGAAGGAGGAGAGGAAGGCAAACGAAACAGTATGTAGAGCCCTTCCTGCCCCTGGCTAGACAGACTCAGTGTCAGGCGCAGACGCCTGGCAGCAGGCCTTGCTCGACTCTGACCCAGGCTGTGAGCGGGACGGCCTTCTCCCAGCCATCTGGTCCCTTCTGCCTGCACACATCACATCACAGAGAGAACAGGCGCACTGGCGCTGACTCTGGATTTCTGCCTGAGGTTTGGGGTTTAGAGTCGTATTTGGTAAGATGGCTTTACAGCCAGGGAGGGTCAGAGGGGCCCACCATTGTTCTGGGGTATTCAGTAAGTGCATTTCCATGTGGGCACGGGGGTGATGAGACATGTATTTTTGCACCACAGGAGAGGAAGCTGTGGTTTCCCTCACCTCAATGTGAGCAGTGTTATTGGGCAAGAATTTGAAGGGCAGGGTTACTCTCGACTCTCACTCTTAGGCCACCTGATACGGCTCCTACCTGTGCTATTCATGTGAAGCCATATGCTTAGCCCATCAGGGGCTGGGGGGAAACCGGCTCACTGTTCTAGGCAGGTGTTAAGGGGCATGTGAATCAGAGATGGCTGCTTTGCAGCCCACCCACCGACACCCCACACTGTGACACGAGGCACTCGAGAGCACTTTCTGCAGGAGGCAAGGCCTGAGAACTCAGTCAATCACTGAAATTAATTGTCATTGTCAACTACAGCGTCTCATTCACCACATACTTTCCCCACAGATGTGCTTTTATTCTCTCTGGGGCCCTCTATGCCTCAGGTCAGAGTGGAAATTGGAATCCAGCGGAGCATTTGACTAAGATGTCTGTGACTTGCTTCAAATCTGGAAGCACTGAATAGGAAGAACCGAGAACGTAGGTCAAGGGCACATAGCCATTGAGAGGCTTGGTGGACCTGAGGCCGGCCCTACGCTGTAGGGGATGGCTGAGCAGGTCCCTGCTTGAGCAGAGGGCCTTGAATGTTGTACTCTCAGCAAGGCCTGTTGCTGGGTCCAGGGCAAACCCGGAGCTGGAGAGGATGTGGAGTGCAGTGCTATCTCCTAGGGAGTGGCAGGTCTGCTCACACGAAATACAGCACCAGGGAGCAGAGCTGCAGGGCACATGGGGCTGGCGCGGGCTGCGCTGAGGGAGCCGAGGAGGAATCGAGTACAGGGCTTGGGGGAGCATTTGGCCCCGGCCCTGAAGGATGCATGGATCGTAGGTGTGATCGTTCAGTGTCGCCTGCGATGTGACACTGGGGACTCGCATGAGAGAGGTGTGGAGGTGGGCAAAGGCCAGGTTTCAGGGAGGAAGCAGTGGGCCCTTTGGCTGGAGCACAGCCAGTATGAAGGTCGGGGTGAGCTGCGATAGGAAGGGCAGGTGAGGTGCAACTGTGCATCCTCTGGGTGTTGTGGAGTGTGAAAGGTGGGGCTGAGAGACCCCTGCTGGAGGGGCTTCTTGGCTCTCTGTCATGGCCCTTACCTTTCTTCAAACCTGGGCTCTTTACCTCCATGGGGAGGGAGTGTTCTGCGATCTCAGATGCGGCAGCTGGTGCAAACCTGTGTGCTGACTGGGAGCAAGCAGGGTCAGGCCCTGCTTCTCTCCCTCCCTGCTTCTTGCTAGGCTCAGGAAGGGACCAGGGCTTCAGCACCTGAGGATCAGAAGACTGAGGGAGAGTTTCTAGAGCTGTTTGCTGAAGGCAAGTTCAGAGTTTATAAATAGACATTCATTTGAGTCTCAGACTCGGCGATGTGCCTGTGAAGTGATTGGATGTCAGAGTGTCTGCCTGTCCTCTGCACAGCTCTCCCCTCGGCAGTCGAGCCGACCTGAACCCCGTGGCCTTCGCAGAGTTTCTGCTCCTGTGGTATTGCTGACAACAGGCCACATAGGTGCAGCTTGGAGATGTCTGCCCAGCTCTTTTCCCCTTCACTTGCAAACTATAACTCAGATGCTGACCTGCCTCGGAGGTCCACTGGCCACCTGCCTCATCTCTCCTAAACCCAACGTGTTATTTGTAAATGGGAGGAAGTATGGCCACTTTTCCTCAGCAGAGCACCTTTCTTTGCTAGTTTAGCTGTGTCCTGCAGGGAGCTGAGTGAGGCCTTCTTACAGGCCAGTGGGCTTCCCCGTTTATTTCTCCTCCTCTAGAAATAGACAAGGATTTGTGTTCTCGTGTTGCTAGCATCAGTCATGGTAGAGTTGTTTATAGGGCCTATAATTTGAGGATTAAGGGTTTTCATTGGATTTAAGGTGATATCCTGAGGGTTAACCATTTTATCTCAGCCCAACATTTCCTAAGACCTGCCATTGTAAAGAACCCGATGATGACAGAAATCACTGTCTCTGCCTTTCAGAGAACTTTCCATGAGGGGAAGATGGAGGAGGAGCGGCTTAATGTGAGACAGAATGGAGAAGCTGGTCCCGTCGTTAAGGCCCAGCACTCTGCTGTGTGATCCCGGGAGGTGCTGGCTGGGGGGAGTGGGCGGCTGGGGCAATGTGAGGAAGGCTCTGTGGGAGGAGCAGTCCTGGGAGTCAGAGGGTGGGCATGGGAGCTTTCGTGGGAGCTTTTTGAAGCTGGGGAAATGGCACGAACAAGGTGTGCAAAGTGACAAATGTTCAGGGCCCTTAAATGCATTGCTTAGTAAACCAGGAAAGAAACAGCACCCCTTTAAACGCCTTGTAGATCTTCAGAATTCCCTCCCACTGGGGCTCCCAAGCCCATAGAGCTGCACTGTGTCTTTAGAACATCAGCAGTATTGTTTCTGCTATGCACAGTGATGTGTGACTCAAAATGATTAATTAGCTTTACGTTTGATCCAGAATAGCAAATATTTCTGTGGTGCCTCCTTGTCCTTTATGAAGCTCATTCTACCAGGTGCTGGAGTTTCCTGTGGACTGAGGCACACAGTACTTCCTGAGTCGTCAGATTTCCAGAGCCTTGATGATGAGGGTTTTAAATAAAGACAGAAATCTTAGGCTGTGGGAGCCATGACGGGATTTCACTGACTTGAGAGCCCCAAATCTCCTCCTCTGAGGAGGAGGGAACCTCTCCGATCATAGACCTCAGCAGCCCAGACCCTCTGGAGAAGCCAGTGCTGTTGAGGTTTCCCTGGGGCCTCCCATGGCTGCCAGCCATTTTCTTCCTGTCACAGTCAGAAAACCACATGAGGAGAGGGTTTCAGTGAGGCCCAAAGGTTCTCCTCACCAAATAATCAGTCCTGGATTCACCACGTGCACATGCCAGGCTTGGGGCCGTCTTTGTGCGTCTGCTTAGCAGGCGGTAGAAGTGTGGGTGGTGTCAGTGTTGTGGTGTTGGCATCCTCCCTGGGGATGTGAGATCACCCCGCCTGCCTTTCCCTCCACCCCTGCTCCTGTATTACCTCTGGGGAGGAGGACGGTGCAGGGCCCGGGCTCCTGACTTGGTCCATAGTGGCTAAGGATGCTGATTCAACTGATAGCCTTTTCAACTGGGTCCTGGGCGTGAGTTGAGCAGTTTCCTCCCAGACCTTGAGGATTGAAGTGACATTGTGAGAAGAAGCACTTCCTGATAGCGGAGCCTTAGCCTAGATGAGCAGAGGTGGGAGTAGGAAGTCATTAATAACAGCAGATGCCTATGAGCTCACGGGAGGCAAAGGATTAGGCTGGAGGGTGTCATGAGGCCCCTTCTCTGGATGTGGCTACAGTTGAGTTTTGTGACTTGGAATTTGTACTTCAGTGTTAGGCAAATCGCTCAACCTCTCTAAGCCCCATTTTCCTTGTCTACAAGAAGAGGATAAAGATGCGTCTTTCCGTGAGGCTGTTGTGACAACTGAATGTTCCGTGACTCGCAGAAATTGTCATAGTTGTAGTACTTGCTGCTGTTGTCTTCATCAGATGCTGATAAAACTTGACCTCAACAGAGTTTTTGGGGTTTAAATTTAGGGGTACAAGTACAGTTCTGTGACATGGATGTATTACATAGCGGTAAAGCCTGGGCTTTGAGCGTAACCATCACCCGAAGAGCGCACATTGTACCCAGTAAGTAATTTCTCATCCTGCACCCCTCGTCCACCCTCCCACCCTTCTGTGTCTTCAGTGCCTGTTATTCCATCCACACCTACATCCATGTGTACACATTATTTAACTTCTGCTTATCAGTGAGAACATGCAGTATTAGACTTTCCTAAGGTCTACTAGACCTCTAACCAGCCTGAGTGGGGCCTCCCTCTTAGGACCATTGCCCTGTTCTCTTCTGTCCAGAAACTATAAAGTTCTGAAGCATTGATGGAAAACAAATCTGTTAACTAGGTCACTTTCGAGATAGGGCAGCACAGCTTTCTGGCTCTTGAAGTCCATTTCTAGTTTGGCGGTGCTTGCTGTCAGAGAACAGATGTCAAATCAAGTACTTGGAGATGCGCTCACATTATCTTTTCTCTCTGATCTGCTAAATGTCACTGCCTTCATCTGTGATGCCCAGCGCTGGCTCTACATTATAATCACCTGGGGAGCTTGGATGCTTCTTGATGCCATACTCCACCCTCTAAGACTCTTGATTAATTTTAGGGTGGGAGCCAGGGGTGGCTCTTTTTCATTAAAATTCCCTGGGGATTCTAACATGAAGCTAGGGTTAGGATCTCCTGAGTCCAGGATGCTATCAGTGGCTGAATATCACACTGTTCCAGGCATTCACTTTAAGAAAAGGAGACGTAAACTGAGCTGCCTAGTGACTGGTGACAGGTAGCTCCAGCTTTGTGCATTCATAGAATATTTAAAATGCCAATTTCATAAATTTGCTATTGGAAAGTTGGTGTTACACAATTAACTGAATGGACAAAATTCCCTTTGAAGTGAGTTCCTGAGCATTTGGTAAAATTTCAAGGATAATTTATTTAACTTTTTGCTGAGCTTCAAGTTTCTTAAGAAACCCTGCCAAATCTCAAAGTGATTTTTTTAGACGTATGCAGCTGCTTCTGAGTTAACAATGGAGTTTTGCTAGGACCATTAAAATCTGGAAGCCTAAAATTCTATTTTAAACTCTCCTCATTGTCAGTGATTAGTCTTTAAAAAAAAAAAAAAGCATTAAAAATAATGAAATCATTTTAAAGGGCACTCATTCTAAAATTCTGGCCAGAAAAGCAGGGCAGTTTTATCGTGGGAACTATTAATGATTAATAATTCCTCTAAGTAAAGATATTTGATGCCCAAAGAAAGGGAGGGGCATACCTCAAGCTTCGTCTCCGACCACAAGGACAGCCCCTCTGTCTTCTGCTTCCTCAGTGGTCCTGGAGAGTGTGGGCACTGGCCCTGCCTGCCTCCCCGGGGACTCACCCACCCCAGGGCTTGGCGGAGCAGGTTGCCCTAGCTGCTTCCCTTTTGCACGTGCCACCTAGGTGCCTCTTACTGCAATGTTTGCTTTGGGGGTGGACAGAAAACCAGTATGGCATAGCTGTTTGCAAGCATAAGGCATAGTAATTTGCTGGTCCTGTTTTGAAAGACTGTGGTTTTGAAATTTTGATTTATAAAACTGCTTTCATCACCATTGAACTACCTCAAGGTGCAAGTGCAAAATGGAAAATATTCAACTAAAAGCTGTAAAGCAAACAGCAGCAGTTAGAGTAGCATACGGTAAATATGCATCCAGCTCAAGCGCCCTCACTGGAGAGGCAGCTGGCAGTGCTTTCACTGGAAGTGGGAGGCTGACTCAGGGTCTGGCCCCAGGGTCAGCGGCTACACACTCTCTCCACTGGGGTGGCACTGGGAGTAGTTGTCTGGCCAGGCAGACTCTCTCCACAGGGTGATAGAAAGCAGTAGTAATTTCTAAAGGTGCCTGCATGTCTGGCCATCACCTTCAGCCTCCTAAGAGCTGATGGGAGCTGGACTCAGGGACTGTTGCCCCACAGTGGAGATGAGGAGTGGGTACTCCAGCCAGGTTTGCAGTCTCAAATCAGAGTTGTTTTATTTGTTTTTAATACATTTTAATGATGGAAGTAATATTTGCCTACATAAAGAATTCATGTAATTTCAAAGTACATAAAGTAGAGAAAATTCTCTTTTCCTTCTCCTTAAAAGGGAGGCAGCCTTAGCAGTTTGGGGCCTCTACTCCCACACCTCACTGCGCATGATACATGGCACAGACAGCACGCAGATAGCTTCCACCCTAAGATGCCCAGCACAGGTATTTTTCACTGAACTGTGTACCAGAGACATTTCCCATGTTTTTAAAGCCAAATGTTGGCTCTTTTCAATAAATTCCCATTATAAAAACTGCTGCAACGGGCTGTACACTCTACAGCACGTGGATCTCTACTTCAGAGAGGTCTGTCCACTGCAAGACCCTGAGCTCCATGGGGCAGCAGGAATAGGGTCTGTTTCTGCCCTATGTTGTGTGGCTTCACCCAGCATAGGATCTGTCCCTTCTTGAATGAAATAACATAGAGTCATAATAACTAGCATTTGGCAGGTGCTTTCTGTGTGTGAGACACTGTTCCAAGGGCTGTGAGTGATACATTCATTCTTTTTCACACAACTCTGTGAGACAGGAATGTGACAGGTGGGGAAACTAAAGCACAAAGCAGTTCAGTATCTTCGCAAGGCCATGCGACCTACGTGGCAAAGCTGAGATTTGAACCCAAGCTCTGCCACAGTCTGCATGCTAACCATTAACCTCTACAAATGCATGCCCCCATGTCTACATGCTCGTGTTTACATTTTTGTAGAGGATACAAGAAAGGATGCACATTTAGGAACGTGAGTATTCTGCCCACCCACAGTGTGTACAGGTGTCTGTGCCCCCATACCCTTGCCTACTCAGCATTCCTGCTGCTGCCCCACCCGCCCTCACACAACCCTTCCCTAGAGCATGGGATCACTACTCTAAAGACCAGCCAGCTTGGAGTGATCATGGAATCACGGGGCTGCAAGGGGTTAGAGATTCTAGAGTCATTTTTCTTGTGGCCTGGTGATCATGGGAGAGTTGTAGTGAGAACAGTAGTGGTGGCTGATCATGCCTTGCCAAAGCTGAGCACGTTGCATTTATTACTGTCTCTACCATTCGCCTCTTACAACAGCCTTACGCAGTACAGGTCCAACTATTCTTGATGTCTTATAGGTGAGGGGGAAACTAAGGCTTTGCAGTATCAGGTAACCTGTCCACAGTCATCCCACCTGGAAGTGGCAGGGCTGGGATTAGACCTGGCCTATCAGAGTCCAGAGCCCACCTTTTGAACTCCCACCTGTCCCTCCCCATATGGGAATGTGTTTGGAAACACACAGCCAGTCAGTACCCAGGGTTCCTGACTCCCCCTAAAGTGCCCTTTCCTTAACACCCTTCTTAGATGGGAAGCCAAACACTCAAAACCTTTATCTAGCATGGGTTAGCTGGCTGGTTGATTTAGGACAGGTTCTTGAAGACAGGTGTTTTGTGTAATAACGGTGGAAAGGGCACTTCCTCTCCACTGTTGCGATCCTGAGCTGGATTCCTAGCAGGAGGAGGACTGGGTCAGGCGGGTGTCCATTGCGTGAGGCCGCCTGGCTGGTGGGGTTGGCCACGCTGGACCCTGGTTTGGCTGCTGTTGCTGCCCTCTGCTGCTTCATAATGAAATTGCCTGTGTTCAATCTGAAGGGGTCACAGTGGCTGACTTGCTTAAAGAGGATAAGAAGAAAAAGAAGTTTTGCTGTTGTCGCCAACGCAGGGCTAAAGATCATGGTAAATGACTGACACTGAACCTTTTCTTTCCACCTCTCTGATACCTTTTCCTTGCACATAGGCATTGTGTGAAATGCATGTGCCGTGTGGTGTGTTCAGAAGATGCCTATATTTTAATTGCGTGATTTCTTTGCAACTTGGTGATGTTGCTTTCTTCTTGTCTTTTTCCAAAGTATGTGCCCTTACCAAGAAAGCATTGCAGTTTTCTTTTTTGTTTGAACTGTACCTTATAAAGAAGCAGCTGAACCAACTCAAAAAATTTACTTGATTCAGCATGAATATTCTTGGACTGGAAGATAGACTTTTAAAATACTTTTCCCCAAATGATGTTTTTAAATTTAATCTGTTTAGAAATTCCAATAATGTTATTTATTTGTTTCCTCCAGACTACATGTTTCACTTTGCTTCTCTGTCTCCTAGTCTCTGGCTACATAGCCCAGGACTGGGCCAACGCTGGTAGTGGCAGCTTTAAGAATGAAATTAGCTGGATGTGGTGGCTCACACCTGTAATTTCAGCACTTTGGGAGGCCGAGGCGGGAAGATCACTTGGAGCCAGAAGTTTGAGACTAGCCTGGGCAACAAACTGAGACCCTTTCTCTAAAAAAAAAAAGTTGTTAAAAAAAAAAAAAAATCAAGTGTGGTGGTGCATACCTACAGTCCCCAGCTACTCGGGAGGCTGAGGCAGGAGGATTGTATAAGTCCAGGAGTTCGAGGCTACAGTCAGTTATATTGTACCATTCCACTCCAGCCTGGGTAACAGAGTGAGATCTCTGTCTCTTAAAAAATAAAAATAAATAAAGATAGGCTTCAGGGATGCAAAGATTTGGGGTCACTTGCCCTTGAAATTGAGAGTGGGCTCCAGTGGGAAAGTGACATTTCCAGCTATGTCCTACAATCATGCTAAACATGCTCTTCCTCAGAATCCCTGGAGTAGCTGTCAGGCCCATCCCCAGGCAGGCAGTTAGGTGAGCAGCTGGCTCGCTGCCTTGCTCTGCCCAAGTCATGGCAGTGGTTCGACAGCAGCACAGTCAACCTATCTCCACACCAGGATCAGCCCTGGTCACCTGAGAATGGTGGATGTCTGTTGAAGATTCAGACTGCAGGGACGTGAAGTCAGCCACTAAGGGAACAGAGGGAACACACAGTACTGATTTCTTTGAAGTGGCTTCTACCCCCGTGGGAATGCTGAGCTCAGTGGTTATGGGACATAGAAGGGAACAACCCATGGATATCTGAAAGGGGTTATGTTAGAGTCTAGGTCTCATCAGAAGGCCTAAAAGTGAAAAGGGATTAAGAGACAATTAGATATAAGCCCTTGTCATTCAGCATGTTGTGGCCCCCAGAGGAGGTGGAAGAGGAGGCGGAACTTGCCTGAGATTGGACAGTTAGTTAGGGGCAGAGTTGGAGCTGCCTTTTTTAGCTGTAGTGTTCACAGAAGGTTTATGAACAGGAGCCTGGGCTTGATGCAGTGCCTGAAAGTGTTAGCAAGAAGAATGGCCTTCAGCTAAGCAGGAAATAGTGTCATGGACATAAGAAAAAAAAGTCTTTAAAGACTGACGTAGAGATATAGCTCTGGAGGGGTTACCAAAAGGAGATGAATGATTGTCCCCAAAACAGAAAACACCCCACCATAGGTCTCCCTTCCTGAATGCAGGCTTGGGCCTTGTGATTCTCTAAGATTCTCATGACTTCTCCATTGTCTTTCTGAGATCTGCAGGGAGAGGAAGCAGGCTGACATATTTAAGGTACTTTATTTTGAGTGGGAATGGTTTTTTATTGACTGAAATACCTGGGGACTCAGGAAGGACCCCTGACCCTGCTGGTGCCAGGTGGGGCAGGAGCCCTCGGGTGGATGCTGGGCTGCCCCTGTCCCTGGACACGCAGAGATAGTTAATTGTCTGGGCATAATTCTTGCTTGACATGTGGAAACCTTGGTCTGGCCTTGACCCACATTCTCCACGAAGAGCCTGGCTCCTTTACAGCAGTGAGAGGCTGTTACCCTGGGTTGGCCTAATGTGTCACTACTAGCATGTGCATGTGCCTCCAGGGGGTGTGTGGGCTTCTTTTGGATTTGGCAGGCCTGTACATCATGGTACTGCTTATGTTTGTCATGAAAATAAGATGAAAACATGAGATCTGGGTGTCAGGTACCCTGTCCCCTAGGACGGCAGCCACAACTCAGCTGCTTCTCAGTCGTTCAGCCTCAGCCCCTACCCCTTCCTTTCAAAAGAGTGAGAAGCTTTAGGCTGCTTGGAGGTGGAAGGAAATGCTAAAAGAAATGTCTGAATGTGCAAGAAAGCCTGTCGTGTGGAGAACAGAGGGGTAAGACATCTGTGAATGAGGCTGGCAATGGGGCAGGGTCTAGAAGGAGACTGGGGGGCTCTGGGCTCAGGTTGATGTGTGGCAAGCCTTCCCTTTGGGGGGCTGTGACTGGAGGACTAGGGCTCTACTGTAATGCCCTGAGGCCCTTGGGGAGCTACTGCTTCCTGTGCTGCGCCCCATTCGCTGGGACATTCTGCATGCCAGGAATTTGGACTCAGTTCTCCCAGGCAGGACCCTGGCTGGACCCCTGGCTCCCCTCCTGATGGTGGTGGCCAGGGGCTCACAGTACTTCTTGTGCCCTTCCCTCCTTGCAGAGCTGGGGAAGTGGAAGGGAAACCCCCGGTTGCTGGTAGTAAAACCAGTCAGCATGTGGGCGTTTCTGCCTTCCTGCAGTTATAGCAGGTCAGAAGTAAACGGATCTTAGAGATGATACTGTCCTACAGCTCATCTTACAGATGGGGTAACCAAGTGCAGGGAAAAAGAGGCGCTTGTCCCCTTGTCACCTGATGATAAGAACCAGACTTTCCTAGCATTTCTTCCATCGTTTTTGACCTCATCAGCCTCCGTCACTGAAGGTCGGTCTGAGATTTTGCTACACCTGTTAATGGTGAACATAATTTTGAGGCTGCCTGCTTAGACCCACACATAGACTCATTCACTCTGTGTGTGTGTGTGTGTGTGTGTGTGTGTGTGTATGAGATTTGCCTCCAGATTCACAAGCCCGACACATTTGGTTGAGATTAATGTTGTCCTTCAACATGAGAGTAGATGGATACATTTCTATACCTTGGTGAAAATGCTAGTTGTGCTGGCCTGAGAAGCAGCGTATTTCCCTCATTTACTGTGTGTGTGGCATTGCACATGATGGCATCCAGGCCCAGTACAAGATCTTAAAGAGAAGCCCCATGACCCACATCCACAGACAGTGCTCCGAGTAGGGGCCTGGCCCAGTTGCCCATGCTGCAAAGGCCTTGGAAACTTAAGTCTGAGATGTGCAGGGTTGCTGCCTGCCACCATCCCCTCACCCCCAGTGGCACCCAGCGCCACATCTCAATGCACCACACTCTAAGCCTAAGGATCTGCCCTGGAGCACTTCCCAGAGACCCCAATACCTGGAATAGATTGTAAAATGTAGGTCTTGAGCTTCCCCGGATTTTCAGCAGGCAAATTGCAGTGCCAGCATCCCATCACAGGTCACAGGCTTTCCTAATGCTTGGCTTTTCCCAGATTCACTGAAATAGTTTTTACATTTATATTAAAAGTAAACTTCTCTAACAAAGCTCTAACATTGCAGTTTCCTGGCATATGTCGGGGAAGAGGCTTCACAGCTTATCTGTGTGTAGAGGGCCCCCGGCGCTTATTTCTAAGTAGGGGACTGGCACTTGTCGGCGATGTAGGGAGGTCTGAGGGGTCTGCCTGTGCCCCTGAGAAGGCCTCGCCCTTTGTCAGCAATCAAGAGTCCCTGCTGAAGGGGACAAGGCCATCACCTAAATGGGCCAACCGCAGGGCCATGGAAGCCAGCTGGAAGAAGCCCACATAGTCCAGTGATTCGCCCATGACTTTACCTACATGAGTTTTTATGACTCTTTGTGTTTAGATTTTTATAAAAGCCCAGTCGTCACCAGTGCAGCTTGATTTTCATACTGTCCTGGGTCACTGGGCTGATATCCTGGAAGTAATTTGGTTGTATGTCGCATTTTGAGGGTTAATAAAGGTCATCAGAATAGTAAACCAGCACTGGTAGATAATAGACTTGTTTGGCTCTTTGGAACTTTTTGATTTGTGGATTTTTAAGTATATAACACCAAAATGTATACCAGTATATTTCAGTTTGTACTGAAACCACAGTACATACTTGATGGTGAGTGGAAGTCAGGAGAGAGTTCTCAGTCTTAGCTGTACGCTCCAAGGCAAGTTGGCCTGTTCTCTCCTCTGAGAAATCCGAGTTCGCTCATGTACTCTCAGAAGCCCCTTCTGGTTCTAACGTTCTATGATTCTTCTGTCCTTATTTTTAAAAACATAGATGAGATCCTATTGGGGCTAAAGGAAGGGAAAGTCATATCAATTTATTAACATTATAAAAAGAATGCCTAGTGGAAATGAAGGGTAAAATGTTTTAATAAATGAGGTCTTTGTTATACCCACTGAGGCTGATCTTTTCAAATACTTTTGAAAAAGGGAATGCTCTCTGTCTGCAATAGGCAGTAAGTGGCTGGAGAAGATAGGCTGCCAGTGCCCTGGCAGAGCGTGTTCTCTCCACCCAGATTTAGGGGCTGGGTCAAGGTCTGTTTCCAGGACAAAATGAGGTCTCCAATTTCTAGCATAGGCACTGTCCTCTTCCTTTTCCATCTGCCTCCACTCCTCCTCAGCCCTGGTGGCATCTTTCTGGGATACATTTATTTCTTATGTGCCTGTGGCTCTTCACGCGTCAAACAGTGATGACAGGAGAAGTTGCTGAGCCTCCAATGGCAAAGTCAGACGATAACTCAGTTTAAGACAGAGAAGATATAAACCAACAGTGATGGCCAAAGCTGATTCGGAGGTGTGGAAGATTGCTCACGCTAGATGCGTCATTGCAATGATGAAAGTGGCCAGGGCAAAGTGACTCTGGCTTGGTCACTTTGCTTCTGGGGAGCTCCAGAGCTTTTCTGAGGTGATGGAGTTAACATGTGTGGGCCTCATGGATCATCCAGCCCTGGGGACTGGATGCAGCACTCTGCATGCCTCATGTCATTCTTACCTTTTACAGATGAGGAAATGGAGAGGTGTACGGAAGTCAGGTCACAAACGTGGGGTGAAACTTAGAACCTGTGCAACTGCTCTCAGCCATCATCCCAACCCAGTTGAAGGACGGAGTCAGCTCAGAGAGCAGGAGAACCCTGCCTCACCCTCAGTGGAGCCCTGGCACATTGCTGTGAGACTATCTTCCCCTTTTTCTTGCCTTCTGGGGAGTTCAGTTTTGTTTCCTGTTTTGCCCCACGGTTAGTCTAGGAAGCAACTAGAGCATTTCATACACTAATAGTTGACATAGAGCCAGAAATGCTAAACTGATGACCCCATTCCCATAGGAAATATGTAACTTATCTGTTTCAATCAGATTGCTTCTAAAATGAAGCTTTAGGATTAAAATGGGGCAACTGTGCCAATATCTGCATGAGACATGACTGCAGAGATTAGAAAACCCCAAAGACTTAGTCTGTTCAGAAGCTTGTTCTTTTGGAAATAATGACTGATGTTCCAACATGATTAATAGTACACCTATGAGACAGCAAACTGTTAAAGAAGGAAACGATCCTCAAGATCGTGGAGTTCACACCACCATTGAAAAGACAGGAAAGTGAAGGCTCGAGAGAGGTGGCCCATTGCCCAGGAGGCTCAGAAGACAGAACCAGCCTGTGGGTTGCCCGCGTCATACTGCCCTCCGCTCCTGGTCCCATCGGTCGCTGCAGTAACCACCAAGGAAGACGCTGCACAGCGCCGACTCATGGTCCGATGTGAAAAGGGTCCCACTGTGACTTTCTTTGGTGGACTTTACAATCTCCTTGTCTTTCTGCTGAATCAGAGTGAGGAACAGTTGAGGAGAATTGCATGAATAGCTTCTTGTGTGTCTGTGTGTGTTAGTGGAGGTTTTTTTTTTAAGGGTTTTCTATGATTAGATTCAGGTTTTTTTGTTGTTGTTGTCCAGTTTTTGTTTGCTCTTGCATGAAATAATGAAAAAGTAAATCAAGGTTTGCAATTGGTTTCTTTTGACTTAGGAAAAAAGAAAATTATTCTGTGAGAGTACTGGCAATGTAATGAGAGTCTGTGATTTACTCACTTGGTCTTTGCTTTTGACACCTTTGCCTCAGCGTTCCTGGGCATGGCTGCGGAGGCTCCTGCGCAGGCAGGCTCAGTTCCTTGGGTACTTACAAGAGGAACAGATCAGGGATCTTCTCTGGTATCCTCAAAAAACTTAGAAGTAAGTTTTTTGAGGACAGACGTTCCACCTCTATCCCTGCCATTACCTTCATGGAGTCTGGCATGAGCAAGGCAGGCAGGACACAGCCCCCTGTGCAGAACTGCCTAATCCAGCTCCTTTCCCCCCAGCCTGGGCTGGGCCTCGGGATCTTCACCATCACGCTTCCTGCCCACTTCCTGTATTTGCAGATAAAACTTGAGCCGTCCTTGCTAAGGGGACCCATGTGGGCACAGCCCATGGGCCAAGCTTTACTGGTGATGCCGTAAGGTCCATAAAAACAGTTGCTAGGGTTCAGAGCCATGCCTCAGGAAACAGGAAGTGTGCTTGCATTCTCTTCGATTGCTTCCTCTCTTACCTCTGCCCTCAAGAAGAATTAGTCATTCTTCACTCCGAAACGTCCTTCACGGACCCCTGAGGTAGCTCTCTTCACAGCTGACGGAAGTGAGGTGGAGGCTGCCTGCCCCTCACCCCTGCCCCAGGTGGGCAGTGCTGTGTGCCCTCTTTGTGCCCCCACCCTCTCCAGCATGTGTTCATGGTGTTTATGGGGTTGAATTAAGTGGATGATAAAAGACACTCATGCACCAGATGGTGGCCCTCGGTGGCCCCTGGACCTCCACACGCTAGTGGGTGCGTTTTTACGTTTTCTCTACTTCCACTCATGATTCTGCCATGGAGAAGTGGGTCGGGCCCAGAGACCCCAGTCACAATGGGACCAGAGTCAACCTTGCTCTCGGGTCACAGGTTGACAAAAACCTTCTCCCACCAGTAAGACTATGTAGTTCCTTGGCACTCTAGTGCCAGCTTACTGGGTAAGCACTTTCTGTGTATTAGCTTCACAAGCTCAGCAGAACTTCAGCATCAGTTACGATAGCAAAAAATAGAGTTCTTTAAAAAATGTTGTGCATGGTACCTTCATACACTGCCTACCCCATTCACAATAGCTCTTCTCCTTCAGCATATTTAAGATGATTGACTCATGAAATGTTAGGGTTACTCACAGATATTCTTTGTGCACCTTTTGGGGCAAGCAAAGATGTACCCGTAAAGTACATTTTGGTGGCTTCTCAGTGTGATCCCAGAGATGAGGAGGATAAACTGGTGCCAGACCCAGCCACAGGATTCACTTTGATCCCTTGGCTTCCTTTCTCGGGAAATGTCGGAGTGGATAGAATTTCCTCCTGGAGGGGGACTCTGTGCTTTCCCTACAGGCCATAGGTGCAGAAGCTCACGTGCGGTGGAGATGCCTGGCTCCCTGGCATTCCCATAACCCAGCTGAGCCCCTGAAGGCCCTAGTTGCCCTCCTCCCAGGTTCCTGAGGTCTGTCTGGTGGCAGAGGCTCCCGCCTGGCCTGCTCCCTGGTGTGCAGCATGCCCTGTATGCTCTCTGAAGCCCATCTTCCCCCCACAGCTAGCATGCCCACCAGCGAGACTGAGTCTGTGAACACAGAGAACGTAAGCGGCGAAGCCGAGACGCGAGGCTGCTGTAGAAGTCTCTGGTGAGTGTGGGCAGCACCCGCCCTCCCTCCCCTCCTGTTGTCTCAGAGAAGCAGGTGGCAAGGAAGACAGTCCAGGCTGCAGCAGAGTCCCGGGGCCATCACCTTGGGTGTGGCAGGCAGGAAGCCTCCTCGTACCCCTCAGCAGCATGCTTCCTCCAGTGCCAGGGCATTCCCACCCCCTCCACTGGCATTTCACATGCCTCTTCCTGTACATAGAGCCCATGAAGAGTGTGGTGGTTAACATGGCCACCTGCTGTGTCCATTAGGTGCTGGTGGAGACGGAGAGGCGCGACCAAGGCGGGGCCCTCTGGGTGTCGGCGGTGGGGGTAAAGGCCTGATTCTCCTTCCAGCCTGGGTTTGGCATTTGTGCTTTTGAAGAAGAGCTTATGTGGCAGAGTTGCTGACTAGAATGTGCTACATATTCAAGTTTTCCTTTGCTCGTGGCACCTTCCTAACCTCAGGCCTGGTGGTTGGATGACGAGGCCCTGCCTTCTCCGTGCCTGGCACTTTTTCCCTGGAGCCCTGCACCAGCCTCTCCTCATGATGGAAGGCGCCATTGCATTAACACTCACTGGCTTTTCTGTAGATGATTTGGGCTGCAGTCGCTGGCAGGGATCTGGGGGGACCAGCAGTGCAGAATGTGCTGGGCACTGCCTGCCGTGGGGAGCCCTGTGTGGCTTGGTTTTGTTTGCTTCTTGCTGATATCCTTCAGGTTTTATCTCTGTAAAGTGCAGGTGTCATTTTTAAGAGAACTCCATCTTTCTCTTGGCAGAGTTTCATAAAAATGATGTGTTATGGGCAGAATATGCAGCCATTTGTGAAGCGATTTTGCCTCCATTCTCTTGCTCTGCCCTCTCTGAGACACCATGAAGCAGACAGAGAATGGGTTTGTCATCCCCATCTTATGGATGAGAACGCTGAGGCCCAAGAAGATACGCTGCTTTCCCATAATCACCCAGTAGGAGAATGGCAGTGCTGGGATTCCTTGTGCAGTAGTAGAAGCAAATGCTGCTGTCAAGATGAGTGGCAGGAGACACTCTGCTGCCTTCATTTTGGCCCCTGCATCACTGCCTGCTGCCAGGGACTACAGGGTATCTGGCTGAGTCTTCCCACCTGGGCCTTGAGGGGGCTCAGCCTGCTCCTGTGGCCCTGGCAGCACCCAGATTTCTGCTCTGGCCTTGCCCCTGCTATCCTGCTGTGGTAACCAGGGGTGCTAAGTCCAGGCTGTATGCATGGCTTTTATGATATCTCAGCTGCAGTGATGGGGAGCAGGTGCTCAAACCATCACAACCAGTCTTAACACTTTTTGTCTTTCTTTCAGTCAAGCCATCTCAAAATCCAAACTCAGGTCAGTATCTTCTCTTTCTTTCTTTCTTTGTTAGCCTGTGTGTTGCCTTTGTATGTTCTCAATTCTGAGTTTTACATAGAATTGCTCTGGACTTGAGTTTTCCTCTATGGGTTATAACATTGATACTGAATTGCAGTCAGTCAGTTGAATCCTATGAGCCTGCCTTAGGGGACAGTGTAATAGGTGCTAAAGATCTCCCTCAAAACAAACCAACAAGACCCAGTAAAGATTTTTGCCTCCCCATTAATCTCCTTGTTCTCTGAGTCATTTCCCTAAGAGAGCTGCTGCTCAGAAGCATCCCAGAGAAAGGGAGTTGAAGAAGCCTCCCAAGGTACTAGCATTGCTTGATGTGCATGCAGGTTACATTTTCAGCTGGTACTACTCATTGAACCATATACCTATGATTTGTGTACTTTTCCATCTGAGTGTTGTTTTTCAACAAAAACATTTTCCTACTGTATATAAACATTGACTTAAAATAGACAAAGACCTAAAGATAAAATACAAAATCATGAACATTCTAGAAGGAAACATAGGAAGTCTTTGTGACCTTGAGTTAGGAAAAGGTTTCTTAAGATACAACACCCAGTATACTTTCTGTAACAGAAGAAAACAGACACATTGGTCTTCACTAAAATTAAACTTCTGTTCTTCAAAAGAAAATAAAAAAGAAAGCTTCAGACTTAGAAATATTTGCAAAGCACATTTGATAAAGGACTGGTATCCCATCTGTAAAAAGATTAATACATAAATAAGAGTGCCAATAATAGAAAAACCCAATTAAAAATGGGCAAAACATTTTAATTGGCATTTCACCAGAGAAAGGATGTGGATGGCAAATAAGCACATGAAATGACCATCAATTGTTACAAAAATGCACGGTAAAATCACAGTTACCACTACACACCCGTTAGAGTGGCTCAGCTTTAAATATCTGACAATGCCAAGGATGCTGATTGGTGGGAACTTTCATATAATGCTGGTGGACTTGTCAGATGACATAGCCGTTAAAAACATAGGTTGATAGTTCCTCATAAAGTTTAAACATATATTTACTGTATTTATATTTGGCCCAGCCATCCCATTTCTGAGGTGTTAGTATAAGAGAAATGAAGATATATACCTGCATACAAAGTTTTAACATGAATGTGTATAGTGGTTTTGTTCGTACTTACCCCAAGCTGGAAATAACGCAAACGTCCATCAAGTATGAATGGGTAGACACGCTTTGGTTCACCCATATGATAGAATATTGCTTAGCAACAAGAAGGAGAAAACTGCTGAGACTTGGAGCAATGCAGATGAATCTTGGTAGCATTTTTGCTAAGTGAAAGAAGCCAGTCTCAAAAGGCTACATAGTGTACAACTCTGCTTATATGACATTCCAAATAAAACAATAGGGACAGGGCAGATCAGTCCCTGTCTGGGGTGGGGGGTGAGGTTGGTGGATTGACTACAGAGAGCCATGAGGGAACTTCTTTGAATGATAGAAATTTTCTGCATCTCAATTGTGTACACCTAAAAAGTGTAAATTTTACCATATGTAAATTATATCTCAGTGAATCTGACTTTAGAAACAAAAGGGCCAGGCATAGTAGCTCACACCTGTACTCCCAGCACTTTGGGAGGCCAAGCAGGAGGATCACTTGAGCTCTGAAGTTCATAACGGGCCTGGGTAACATAGTGAGACCTTGTCCCTACCCAACAAAGCCAAACAATTAAAATGCCTTCTACGGCTTCCTGTTGCCAAGGTGGGCATAATGCCCCCATCACCTGGCTCTGCTTACCCTCAGCCTCATCCCTTGACCTTCCTCCCATATGCCTATGTTGTAGCTAACCTGGGCTGTCTTAGTTTCAGAGTGCCACACGCTGTTTCTTCCTGCTTTGTCCCTGTGGCCCTGTGGTCTCCTTGGGGTAGAGTGCCCTTCCCTCTGCCCCCTGAGTAACTCTTACTCATGGATCAAGATCCAGCCCAAATATCTACTTTTCAGAGAAGCCTTCCCTGACTCTTCCAAAGAGTATTTGTGGCTCCTTTCTCTTTGCTCCTGTACCCTGCACCCTGAGAATAGCACTTAGTGTGGATTTGCAGTCAGTATTTACAACAACCCTGTATGCTTTACAGGACCAGGGACCCTGGAACCTTGCCTTCTTCATTTTCATCCACCCAGTGCCTGGCACAGAGTCAGTGCTCAGTAATGCTGGTCTCATGAACAGGCCGGGCCACTAGGCACTAAGAGCCCGGCAAGGGGCAAGATGGGGAGTGCTACAGGATTCCAGGGGATGAGACAGTGAGGCTTCTGGGTTTGAGAGACCCTTGCGCCTTGTCACCACAGCATACAACAGACCCACCAGGGCTGGGTCTTTTTCAGGCCACTTAGTTTGCGTGTGCTGAGTTAATGCATCCCAGGAGAAACCCAGCTGTGAGCGGGATAGTCTTTAGTGTCCTTAGTAGAGTTTTTCCATGCTACCCAACATGTTAGAAGCTGCTCTTTCCATTGGAAACTGCACAGCAAGAGCAGTAATAAAATGCACCTTGCGAGATCCAGGTTTTGGTAAAGAATTGGCACAACTCTCTGCTCACTTTCTGGGTTGCAGATTGTTTTTTTCTGCCTAGCAACACAGCTGAGTCAGCCAGGCTGCAGCTTGGGCAGCCTGGAGATTCCTCTTGACTCTAGCCTCCAGAGGAAGGGCCCCATTGTAGTCAGTGAGGCAGCGCAGCCTGGAGACCACTGACTTCACCAATCTGCTGGCCCTTTCCTGGGATCTGGGTCGCTGAGCTGCTGCTCATGGCATTCTTTACCAAATCACCCCCTTGTGGCAGGGAAGGTTTTCCAGAAGCAGACAGGCTAAGGGAGAGAACATGTCCTCTAATCACAGACAGGAACTGAAGGTAGGTGGAGGACATGCTACTTGTCTGTTTGGCTCAGCTCATTTTATTTTTGTGAAAACACGATTCAATATTGGCTCTTCTCCTGAAGGTATATTTTGAGCATCACTAGTTAGAAAGGGCACCTGATGACTCAGTATGAAGTCTCATGTCCTACTCAGCTTTGACAACTCTGCCAGGCTCTGGAGGAACCTCAGAGATTTAAGAAAGGATTAGAATATTCCCTTTAAAAAACTAGCTTTGTAGCACTTTGCTGCCTGGTAAATTCTGCATGGTGACTGAGGTGCTGCAAGAGGTGTGTATATAAGCGAAGCGGCTCTCCGCACTGATGCACGAGCAGATCCACGTCCCATGTGGTGGATACAGGAACCACGTGTGTGTGCAAGTGCAGTTTTGCATCTGCACATGAATCTCTGAATATCTAGATTTTCTAACCCACTTAAGGGCTGCATGTGACAGATTCTGGAATTATCTATAAGCTGTAAGGAAGGAAACTGATAGCATGATCACGTCAAGATTATACTTTTAAAAGTTGCATTTTAAGACCAACATAATTTTTATTATGAGGTTTATTAATTTCTGTGCCGTTTGCTCTCATGTTTCCTTCCTGCACTCCCACCCCAATCTGGACCTCCAGAATGAAAGGCAAATTATTTCCCAATCATATATGTTGGCTACTCTGATGCTGTATCTATCATCTAGGGAGTAACATTTGCTTATCTTTCAGCCGCCGCTGGCGTCGCTGGAACCGATTCAATCGCAGAAGATGTAGGGCTGCCGTGAAGTCTGTCACGTTTTACTGGCTGGTTATCGTCCTGGTGTTTCTGAACACCTTAACCATTTCCTCTGAGCACTACAATCAGCCAGATTGGTTGACACAGATTCAAGGTACAAGCAGAGGCCACTCCTTTTTTGTTCTGAACTAGGGATTTCTGTGGCTGTCCAACTGCCATTTGGTCTTATCTGATTGCCATATGATGAAGTATTGGAACATTTCTAGTGAGGACAGACTTGGATGGTAGCACCATCCAGACACAGCAACTACCAGAGTGAAGGTGCTGTCCGTGCTGCATGATGAAGCACTTTGGAGCCACCTAATGCTAGGCGTCTAATTGTCCTAACCCTGAGCCAACCTAAGACCAAGAATTCTTGGAGTTTGAAGGGACCTCATAATCCCTTCTCACACCCCGGTTGGGAAGCCTCACTTTCCCCTATAGTACTTCTGGCAAATGGTTTTGGTTCTCCTGCTTTGAATGCTCCAGCACACGAGTGTGAGACTCTCATCCCCAGAGACAGCCCATTCTGAGTATGTCAGTTTCGAGTCTTTGAAAAGTCCTTCCTTACATCCAGTTAAACCTGTTTCCTTCTACCTCTCCATCCTGCTTGGTAGTATTTTTTACTGTTAGTAATGACATTGATAGGTGACTGCTTCTGATATCAAGATGACATAAACAAATTCAGACAGGTGTTCTTTATGTGACTGAATAAAAAAATATATATAACCTGATGGTGTCAAGGCAGAATCGTAGGCTTTTAGGGCTGGAAAGCATCAGAGATTATGTGATGAGCTGCCCCTTCCCATTTTGTCATCAGTGACACTGAGACCTGGAGAAATCAAGTAACTTCTCCAGAGTCACACACCTAGCTAGTAGCAGAAGCAGGACCAGAGCCTGATGGAGAGACTATCCATGCGAAGGCCACGTTTCTGTCCTGGGTGAGGTAGTGAAGAGAGAGACAAGGTATTGGTGTATTTCCTATGGGGCCTGATAGGGAGGCATGAGGGGCAGGAGTAGTCTGCCTTGCAGGAGACGCTGAGGATGGGTGCCCCTTCGTCTTTGCAGATATTGCCAACAAAGTCCTTTTGGCTCTGTTCACCTGTGAGATGCTGGTGAAAATGTACAGCTTGGGCCTCCAAGCATATTTCGTCTCTCTTTTCAACCGGTTTGATTGCTTCGTGGTGTGTGGTGGAATTACTGAGACCATCTTGGTGGAACTGGAGATCATGTCTCCCTTGGGGATCTCTGTGTTTCGGTGTGTGCGCCTCTTAAGAATCTTCAAAGTGACCAGGTAAGGAAATGTGGGCCCCACTGGAAATGTTTTATGAACGTGAAGCAGCGACCAGTCAGTCCCCGGGCAGGCGTTGTTCTGCTCTGTCCCCATGGGTGTTCTGAGCTCACACCCTCATCTTGACTTATAGGCACTGGACTTCTCTGAGCAACTTAGTGGCATCCTTGTTAAACTCCATGAAGTCCATCGCTTCGCTGTTGCTTCTGCTTTTTCTCTTCATTATCATCTTTTCCTTGCTTGGGATGCAGCTATTTGGCGGCAAGTTTAATTTTGATGAAACGCAAACCAAGCGGAGTACCTTTGACAATTTCCCTCAAGCACTTCTCACAGTCTTCCAGGTGAGTTTTCCCTCCTTGTCCTGAAAAGCACATTGTGAGCAGCAGCTAAAACTCCTCTGCCTTCTTGTGCACAAACACTCAGGAAGACAAAAGGATTCCATTTTTGTTCATCTCTGCCCTAACGATAGACTGGTAAATTTTGTGCCATGTTAGTTATTTGTTCTGCATCATCCTCCAGCTATCTATGTTATGTGATTTAATGTTTTGTTCTGTTTTTTGAGACGGAGTCTCACTCTGTCACCTAGGCTGGGGTACAGTGGTGACACAATCTCAGCTCACTGCAACCTCTGCCTCCCAGTTTCAAGCAATTCTCCCACCTCTGCCTCCCAAGTAGCTGGGATTACAGTCTCATGCCACCACACCCAGCTAATTTTTTGTATATTTTTTTAAGTAGAGACGGGGTTTCACCATGTTAGCCAGAATGGTTTCAATCTCCTGACCTCAAGAACCGCCCACCTCAGCCTCCCAAAGTGCTGGGATTACAGGCTCGAGCCACTGTGCACAGCCCTTAGCCCTTAATATTCTTTTAAAAAAAAGTCTTCTAGCTACATTACAAAATAATACACCAAAAAACCCTTTTTTACACACACACTCCTCCCAGAAAACTTTTTGATTGATTTTGTGAGGTTTCTTTGAAATAGACTCTAAAATTCTCCTGTTCTTTGCTAATTTTTGATGGCAGGCCAGTTCATAATCCTAGTTATAATAGATTACCCAATAAGTGAATTCTCATGCCTCCATGCTGTGGTGTGTAGTTGGAGGAATGTGACAGCTGTTGGCCGCTTCTGTCCTCCTTCTGAGGTTCAGTGAGGATGCAGAGTCTGAGGGTGCCTGTACTGTGGGCTGCTGCAGGCACTGGCTGAGAAGGGAGTGGTGGTTGCAGAGAGGCACCGATGGCCCTGCTGCTCAAGGAGCAGCACACACTCCCCTGACTCTAAGCTGAGTGTTCAAAACCCTCCTCCTTGGACAGGGTCTGATAGATAAGTTTAAAACACCTACCTGTCCTCATTGCTTGTCCTGTGTGATGTGAGCTGCAAAGCCCTGCCAGAGAGGAAAGGCAGCAGACAGCTGGGTCCTGGGGTAGCCCTTTCTATGCCTAGCTGCCTGCCGCGGATGAGTCACTCACCCATTTCTGAAGAAATCCAGCAACCAAAAGGATTGGTCTGGACACTGTTTCCCACGTGGTCATTTTGAGGTATATGTAATTACTGCTATAAGCCATAGTTTTGTTGTTTGAATTATACTTAAATTTTGGCTGCTAATTAGTCATTCTTTTTTTAAATTTTTTTCTTTCAGAGAGACTGGTGTCTTTTTTTTTTTTTTTCGTAACATATGCATATGGCACAAAATTCTAATGTTACAAATGAATATTTTCCCAGCCAGCCACGAATTTCCACTTCTAGGAAGTAACCACCATTAGACAGTTTCTTGTGAATTCTTAAAGCTGCATTTTCTCATAGCTACAACTCAGTTAAGCTACCTATAGGTGACTTTCCACAGACAGGAGTTCACTCTACGTGCTGTTTTGCATCTTGCTTTTATCACTTCAAGTGTCCTCAAGAGCCTTCCTGCTTGGTCCATAAAAGGCTGCCCCTCCTTTGAAACGCTGCATCTGAGTGGTGGTACAGATGTGCCATTGTTCATGTGACGGGTCCCCTTGCTGCCAAGCATTGAATTCTATTCAGTCTTGGCCCACAGAAACAGGGCTCCAGTAGGTAACACTGAACACACGTCAGAGGACACATGTTTTGACCGTCGATCTGTGGGATAAACTCCCAGAAGTGGAACTGCTGCTTTAGAGGGTGTGTCCATTTTAAACGTTGCCACCCTTGCCCAAGTGATCTCTTTACCTTTGAATTAGCTCATCCTCCTCCCACAGTGCAGACACTGCCCATTGCTTCACTGCCTCTCCCTGCAGCAGGGAGCACGTTTTGGGATGCCCATCAGATAGGTGAAAAAGGTGTCTCACTGTACTTTTAACAGAGAGTCCTCTTATCAGGAGTGAAGTTGAATGTCTTTCCCTGTGACTCAGAGCCATCAATAGTGCCTTTTCTGTGAATTACATTATCTTTTCAATTCATTTGCCCATTTTTGTTTGGTTGTGATCCATAACAGTTTAAAAATATCTAGTCCAGCTTGAAGATAAAGGAGCTCTGCCTGTCGTTGAAAGATAGCATTTTTTCATTAATGTTCTTACTCATCTGATTCTATTTTATCATGGATTGAATTATTAATTATCAGTAGAGAAGATTAAATTTCAGGTCATTGGTGGTATCTACTCTTGATGTGGTTTTGTAAATTTACATGAGACATTTAGAATTTCCTGCTTCTGTAATTTCATAGATGTAATTCTCCATTTCCACAGTTGTTGGGCTATGTGGAATGCTACGAAGCAGGTAAAAGAATGAGATGTGCTTTCTGACTCAGAGTGTTTCCAGAGTATGTTGTTGAATGAAAAAACAAGCCAGTTGCAGAAAACTTTGCATAGCATGATACCCTTTATGTCTGAAAACTCAGAGAAGACACCTAGTGCTTGTTTTCTTTGTATATAAACATGTTTAAACCTGTAGGTGACGGTTCAGAGAGACATAGAAAGAGCATGCTTTCTGGGGAAGGGACTAAAACTGGGCTGGGTGTAATCAAAAAGCATATAAGTCTTGGTCGGGCGCAGTGGCTCTCACCTGTTATCCCAGCATTTTGGGAGTCTGAGGTGGGCGAAACACTTGAGGTCAGGAGTTCAAGGCCAGCCTGGCCAACATGGTGAAACCCTATCGCTACTAAAAATATAAAAATTAGATGGGTGTGGTGGCGGACACCTGTAATCCCAGCTACTCAAAAGGCAGAGGCAGGAGAATCACTTGAACCTGGGAGGTTGAAGTTGCAGTGAGCCAAGATCAAGCCACTGCATGCCAGCCTGGGCGACAAGAGTAAGACAGCATCTCTAAAAAAAGTACGTGAGTCTTAAATATAAGGTTTGGTTTTTTTCACTTGCAGAATTAACCACCTATTTGTGTAATTAAAAAACAATGTTTTAAAAATTTCGTGGGATAACAAATGGATTTGTTCAGTGCAAACAGGACTGTGAAAGGCAGCTTAAACCAGATCTAGGCAGCCACCAAGGGGCTCTAAGAGAGTGACTGCAATTTGTGAATCCACCTGCTGGCTGATACCAGTTTGGCTTCTCAGATCCTGACAGGCGAAGACTGGAACGCTGTGATGTACGACGGCATCATGGCTTATGGGGGCCCATCCTCTTCGGGAATGATCGTCTGCATCTACTTCATTATCCTCTTCATTTGTGGTAACTGTATCCTTCAAGCCGACCTGCTTCCTTGTTGCCTTCCTTGTGCGTTTCTTTTTCTTCCTCTGGATTTTTCTGTGGTGATGATGGTGGTAGTAGTTGTGGCAGGGAGGTGAATGCCTTTACCTTATTAACTCAATATCTGCTTTTCTTCCATGCGGTGGGGGGACAGCGTCCTATAAGTAGAATTCCAGAGAGGCTTTGCAGAATGTGTTCTGGCTAAGAGAAGCAAGCCCAGGAAAGGAGCATGAGATAGCACATGTACTGGTACCAGAGGTTGCTCAGTTTGTCCTCATGTCTCCTGTATAGTTCCTGAGAGGCGGCTGAGAGCAAGGCCAGGTGGTTCTTTATGTTATCATTCTTGGGAGCTTAGGCGTCCAGCTGTGACTTCCTAAGAGCCTTCGTGACTTATGGGAGCCATCTTTGTGGACTGACCTGTGCTCCCTTGGGCTGATTTCACTTTGCTGATCTGTCCATCTTTGAGGATCAAGTGTCTATTGGCTAGCTGCTAAATCATGCTGTGTAACTTCTCTCTGACTTAGTTTACTCTTTTCCCTGCCAAAAGGCACTCTAATCCTGGACTTCTGGCACTGGCCCTTGGATCTGTATTTCCCTCACTCAGACCCTACCTGATCCTGTAGCCTTTGGTTCTCTGTGTCTTATCTCCAGGTCCTTCATGCCCTGCACCAGACCTGGTACACAGAGGCCTTTAGCAAATGCTTGATGAATGAACGGCATACACACATGATACTACATCTGGGTCTTCTCCCTTCCATTTTAAAAGGTCCTAATCTGGATTCTTCTAAGGGGGCTCAGATCTCTGAAGGTGTTTTCTCCTTTATCTTGTCTGGCTCACTGATGAATTTTCTTCAGTGTGGCAACCTCAGTACAAGGGCAATGCTTTGTGCTATATGGTATTTTATGAAAACCCCATATCAAGACATATACATCCTCCTAATCCCTTGAGTTGGCTCTAAGGCCCCATCCACCAGAGGCACCCTTACCCTATTTCCCACCCAGAGAAAGTTCTTCTCTGAGGTCCCCTCAGATTTTATCCATATGTCTCTTACCACCTGTAGGTTCTTCTATCTACCGGATTTTTTTTTTTTTTGAGTTGGAGTCTCACTCTGTCGCCAGGCTGGAGTGCAGTGGTGTGATTTCAACTCACTGCAACCTCCACCTCCTGGATTCAAGCGATTCTCCTGCCTCAGCCTCCCGAGTAACCAGGGATTACAGGCACGTACTACCATGCCTGGATAACTTTTATATTTTAGTAGAGATAGGGTTTCGTCATGTTAACCAGGCTGGTCTTGAACTCCTGACTTAGGGGATCTGCCTGCCTCAGCCTCCCAAAGTGCTGGGATTACAGGTGTGAGCCACCACACCCAGCCTGTCTACTGGAATTTTGAGTGGGCATTCCTCCAGCTCCTTAACTAGATGATATGCTTCTTAGGTTAGAAATCTTTTTGGTATTCACATCTCTCAATAGAGTACAGGATCTTGCAAATAGCTGGCCCTTGGTAAATGAATGGTCGTTACTTTCTTTTTCTGCTCTCCTCGTGGTTGACTCTTCAGGCCCCAGCAGCATCCTGGACTGAAGTCTGTGTAGAAGTAACCGCTGGGGCTTCTCTGTGGTTGCATGTTGTTTTCTTTGTAGCACATGTCACTATATCAGAGGTGCTTAGGGAATGGCTTACGTTCTGTCTTCCCCAACTAGAATAGATATTCCAGTGTGCCCCCAGCACGCACAACAGTGCCTGGCACATTGGAGGTGCTTGGTAGATCTTTTTGGATGAATTCCAGAGCATGCCACTCTTTAGGCAGGTCTAAGTAGTGCCTCTAAATGCAGATGATGGATTTTTCACTGGGAAGTTGTTTGTTACAAGCTTGTAAGATCTTGCTGTGGCTCATCACTCTGGATTTGCTTTCCACTACCCAGAGGAGTTGAGGGTCATTGCAAGAGTAGAGAGATCATTGTTTCTTCGCTGAGATGGAGGGGAGTACTCAGTACAGCTAGTTTCAGCACTAAGCCCTTGTCTGAACTACCATTACCCCATGCTCATCCGAGAAATGCCCACGTTACCAAGCCATCTCTGGCCCAGGACAAATTGCTTCCTCTGACTCATTGCAGCTCCAGTTAAACAGGCCAGCATGTCAAAGGCTCTTTGAGGCTTAATGTAACTCACGCACGTTTCTCTCCTGTTTAAAGCCTTGAATGATTAGTCAGGCCTGCAGTTCCCTCACAGAGAACTCATCATCTGTTCCTTGTTAGGTTATGTTGGTTTACGTGTTCAGCAACCCATTGAAACAACAGACTCCACAGGATGTGTGGGACAGTGCTGTGCTGCTCCTGTCTTGGGTCTCTGGGCTCCTGCAGTTTTGCCTACAGATGGCCAGGCATCAGGCAGAGAGAAGCATTCGTCATAGAAGGGATCTTTCTCACTTACTGCCCTCTCATCTCTGTGCTTCTCAAAAACATACTTCACTGCTAGTGAGTGAGAAACAGCCATCTTCTGATTTGGGGGCCTTGTTCAGAGTACTTGTTAAAAACAAAAACATTCAGGAAAACCATGTATACAGTGTTCCAGTAAGAGCGGAAAGACACGATAATGTGTTCAATCACCCAGCCTTTTGTTGTCTTTTTTAACTGGAGCTGCAGGGAGCCTCAGGAAGCAGTTTGTCCCAGACTGGAGATGGTAAAAATCAAGTTCAGGCACAGTGATCAGAGACCCAGCTGCAGTGAAACTATTCCCAGCAGCCCAGCACCAGCTGGCAGTGAGTCAGGCACACTGTAGGCAGTCAGTGTTTGTGCAGTGAAGGAATGAATGAGTTATCTGCAGACTCTGAAGGTTATTTCAGAGGAGAAAGTCTCATACTGTCTTGTGCAACTGGATCATCATTTGAATTACTTGCAACCTTTGAAGCGATCTATTTTGGAAAGCCCTCCTCTGAATATATATGTTGTAGTTGTAGTGTGTGTTAAAAAAAAAAAAGAAACACCGAAACTACTTTTTAATTATACCATGTTTATGTTATAGATTGTTTTATATTATGTATAGCATCGCTATAGATATGTAGACCTATGGACACAGACACACACACAGAAATGTTGAAGTTAGTAGGTTTTCATGGGTTTTACTGAATCTTAATTTTACTTCTTCTGTCGACTGTCCTTTTACAGGTTTTTAAGGTTTTTTTGTTTTGTTTTGTTTTGTTTTAAGCAGGGCTCTGGTACTCTGGTTTTGCTGTGTAAATATAGCACTTGGGACAGTCACTTGCTACCAGCCTTCCAGGATGCAGAGGGGTGTGGGGTGTGGCTTTGCCATTGTTGGCCACATGTAGTTGCATTTAGAAGTGTGTTGTGCCCTTAAACAGTTCAAATTAGATATTCTACTGAACGTCTTCTTGGCCATCGCTGTAGACAATTTGGCTGACGCTGAAAGTTTGAACACTGCTCAGAAAGAAGAAGCAGAAGAAAAGGAAAGAAAAAAGATTGCCAGGTAACCCCATTTTCCCCTGAGGTATTTGCCTAAGGGTTTCACGGGGAGCCCTGCCACAGGTGCAGCCTGCCAGGACCACCCCTGCTTCCCTGCAGCTGCAGCCCCCCAGCTTGCTGCTTTGTGGATCATGATTGACCGTGCACTGCAGACCAAAATGAATGGAATCTTGGGCAGAAGCCAGGCCCTTGGCTCCCATCCCTCAGAGCCAAGAGTGGGAGTCACATGTCCCCATGCTTAAAGAATCACTGCAGATAATTTTGGCATCATAAAATAAATGATGCATTCAATGCTGATTAGCTCTCAGATGAGAATTTTAATAAGATGATCTGTGTAATGAATCCATCACCTTGAGATTGCCAGGGAGCTCTGAGTTTGGGTTGTGCTAGGCTATCGTGGTTAGTGTTGTTTCTAATTAAATTCTGTCCTTCATGGGAGCATTGTTGATTCAGAATCCTGATTAGCATTTTTACACAGAGGAAGGTGGTTATTTGGTTTCTTGTGGTCTTTTCTCTTTAGAAAAGAGAGCCTAGAAAATAAAAAGAACAACAAACCAGAAGTCAACCAGGTAGCCAACAGTGACAACAAGGTATGTGTTCTGAGATACTTCTCCCCTTTTTGTATCAAAAGGATTCTGTTGATATCTCCATACATGTACCATTTACACTGCAGAAGTGCTTGTGTATCATACTTGTAATATTTTGGTGTGAAGAGTATAGCACACCATATAGACCCTGGCTTCCCAGGGGGGTTCTGGCTGAATTTAGGCGGTTAGCTGTGTTCACCGATATTTCACCAGGAAACCAATATGATAAAGATTTGACTAGTTTGACCACTTATTTTTTCTTTATTGGAATTGTGCAGTCAGATTTGACCCATGATCAGAATCACATTCGCATCTTCTGAGTGGGTATGAACATCAGGGATTTTTAATAGATGTCTGTTTCCAGAGGTAATCCCATTATCAGGTGGCCTCAGGGCTACACTGTCAAACTTGATCCCATTTATGACAGCTCTGGTTGTTGTGTTCCTTCTTTATTCATCGAGTTGATAAATGCTTACCAAGTGGCTATTGTGTGTCAGACACTGGGGATTCAGGAATGAAGAAGACAGGCCCCTGCCTTCATGGGCCTTGCAGTCTGGCAGGAAGGCAGGAGTTTGAGATGCATTATCATGTGGTATGAGTGACTGTGCTGGCACAGGGCAAAAACAGAGAGCCCCGGATGGTGCTGGCTAATCACGACTGGGTCAGGGTTCAACCAGCCCTCTCCTCACCTGCCCTCTGGCCTTCTGTCTGAAGCAGAATCACCATCTGGGGACATATGCCTGTCCCTGCACACTCACATACAGGCGCAACTTTGGGGAGGAATACATGCCCTGTGCTGGACCGCCAGGGCGACTTTTCCTCTCTGAAGTGCATTTAAGTCCGAGTCTCCCCTCCTCCCAAGATGTCTCTGTCATCCCAGGTTACAATTGATGACTACAGAGAAGAGGATGAAGACAAGGACCCCTACCCACCTTGTGATGTGCCAGGTATGGTGGTGGAGGCTGGAGACACTGGCTTTGCTGTGTGGCTTTGCTACTGCTCTGTGGCCAGCGGCTGAGTCTGCAGCCAGCCAGCCCAGCACTGTGCACATGAGCTGCTGAGGCCACCAAGGCCATGGGACCAGTTAGCTCCCCTTTTTCCCATGGTCGCAGGCAGCATGTGTCACCCAAATTCCAGGTGTTGGGGAGGGAAAGTGCAGGTGGGTCAGGGCAGTCCCAGCTTCTGCTGGGAGACTGGTCCAGGAGGCCCCCGGGTGTTAGCACTCAGCTGACACTTTTACATTTGACTGGCACATTTTTTGGCTAATATGGGTGGGACTGTGGAGTTGGGAGCCTAGGAGCTGATTGAGACTGAAAGTCCCTTGCAGTTTCTCAGGCCAAGCTGAGCAAGGAGGTTACGGTGGCGGAGGGGGCGGGGTGCGGGTGGGGGGAACAGCCAGGTGCTAGGAGGTTCACAGTGATAATCCTGGCACCACCACCTTTCATCTGTGGTCAGATCTTACCCTGGTGAGAATCTCATTCCCACAACCTAAACATGCTGATCAGCTGGGGACACTTCTCAGCACGCTCCCCTCTCCCCTCAAACACACACTCAGTCCATATTCTGAAGGAGCAGGAGGGTTTTGCTTCATGTAAGTAGGTAGACGTTGTTAAAGTTCAAGCCAAATTTGCATGTGAAACTGAGAATAATTCAAACCCATATGTAGTCTTTATTTTGTGCCTATAAAAATAGTATTTCATTTAAAGTAGGGGAAGAGGAAGAGGAAGAGGAGGAGGATGAACCTGAGGTTCCTGCCGGACCCCGTCCTCGAAGGATCTCGGAGTTGAACATGAAGGAAAAAATTGCCCCCATCCCTGAAGGGAGCGCTTTCTTCATTCTTAGCAAGACCAACCCGTAAATACTCCCCTTCTAGTCTCTCACAGCTGCCCTTTGCCAGTGACCCTACAGGTCGCTTGATGGTGGCTCGGGTGGGGGTGAGGGGAAGTGGTTCGCAGCCCTTTCTGAACCTGAGTGTCCCTGGCACCCCACCACCCAGGTCCCCTCCAACCCCTCTCTCCTCCACTGTTGCTCTTGCCCTCAGCTCATCTCTTCCTCACCGCCTCCTTTCCACAGGGGTGTGGCCAGGGGCTGGGAGGAGCTCCATTCTAGATTTTCCTCCCTGCCTTCACCCCTGCACAGGGACAGCAATGGGGAAAGCCTTGTCCACCCCAGCATATGCCAATGGGAGCCCACTGCTCTGCTGTTCCATGCTTCGGCCACACATGAGAGTTTTTCTTAACAAGTGGATCTTCTGTTAGGATGCTTCGTGGGATGAGAATTTTTGTGACCCAGATCTACATAGCATCCTCACCTCACAGACCCCCCCACTTCATGGATCCGTTTTCCCTATTGAATTTTATAATCATAAAGTCATGTTGCACAGTGATATTTTATAGGTTGTAAATATTCAGTTCAGCTCTATGATACTCTACTTAAAATAGCATTTCTCATGTTAAAATGATAAGGTGCTCACAAGGAACAAGGTAATGACTCACACGTACTATAAGAGGAAGAAGTTTATTTACTAGCTAGTTTCTAGGTTTTAAATCATCTGGGGCTGAGTGGAATGCCAGGGGGAATAAATGGCTCCTGGAAAGGTTTCTAGCATTGCAGAAGTAGTTCTTGGCGGCCAGAGAACAACTCTGTATAATTCACTGACCCTAGGGAGACACAGGTGGGAAGCAAGGCCTGCTGGCGTCCTCAGAGATATGAAGGTGTGATGATAGCTTTTACAGCTCACCACTGTTTGGGTGTCCTTTTTAAAAAAAAAAAAAAAGGTTATTAAACTGATATTGCTGACACCTGCAGTCATATATATATATATGTTGAGAGAATGGATTTATTTTCACCCAAAGCTGCAAAGCACTCCTGCCTTCACTAGCTTGGAAGTTCTCCCCACACTGAACTGCTAACCACCTGCAGGTCCTCTGGGGGTATGCCCAGCATTAAGTAGGTCCAAAAGGGAGGACATGAGGTGAGGCATCACCTTCACATAAAGTTTACTCTAGTATTGAAAGTGGAAAAATCTTTTCAAAGGAAAACCTATCTTTATAAGAGGCTTATAGAATATGGGAATACAGATAGGTGTGTATACATATATACACACACACATCACACTTTAGAATTTAAACATATACATACATATTCTACATATACACATATATATACTTTAGAATGTGAGTATACATATTTAATATATACATATATACACATATTTAGACATATGCATACATGTGCATATGTGTATGCATATGTCTAAATATGTGTATATATGAATATGTGTATATATGTATATGTGTATATACATGTATATGTATGTATATGTTTAAATTCTTAAGTCAAACATTGGGGGTAAGGATAGTTGCTAACGGGTACAGGGCACACTGAGGACAGCAGCGAGGTTCTGATGGCCCATCATTTGAGCCCAGGTGTCGGGCATGAGCTGTCCTCCTTTGCTTCATGAGCCCACAGGACTTGGTGAGAACTCTGTCATGCTGGGCCATGAGATCCTTGTGTGTTCACAACCTTCACTTTCTGATGGCTGCTTGTCCGTCAGCTCCAAAATTTTTAAAAATAACGTTTATTACAAAATCTGCAGACGGGACAAGCACAGGATTCATCTCATTCTGTGTGAACTGTCGAGGGCAGGCCTGGCCTCAGTTTACCCTCTTGGTCAGGGAAGATAAGCAGATGAGCTTTCTGTCATAGTGGGAAAACTTCAGTCATATAGACCTGGATCAAATCTCCCCCTGGTCCTTACTAGTGTCACTTTAGAATTCTCTTAGTAAGCCTCAGTTTCCCCATCTTTAGGAAGACAAGATCCACTTTGAAGAACTCAGTGGTGGAATGGTCTGTGTGGTGCCCCCAGCACAGAGTTGACATACCACACATAGTCCAAAGGGGCTGCTCTTGGTGGGCTTTGTGGGGCTCATGGACAGGTCACTCATGTGTGCCAGGCAGGGTGCGTGGGTGGCACAACAGACAGCTGCCCTCTGCCTGACCTCCTGCTGCAGTAGCCCCACACTCTTAAGGACACAGTGAGTTCCACTCCATCTGGGACTGTTTCCAAGCAGCGACTTTTCCCTACAGGATCCGCGTGGGCTGCCACAAGCTCATCAACCACCACATCTTCACCAACCTCATCCTCGTCTTCATCATGCTGAGCAGTGCTGCCCTAGCCGCAGAGGACCCCATCCGCAGCCACTCCTTCCGGAACACAGTAAGTCCCTTTGTGGGGCTCGCACTGGGATGGCGCTGGCCTCTCTCAGGCAGAGGCCACTGCGGAGATGGGAGCTGTGGAGGCCCTCAGGGCGAAGGCTAGAGCAGATCTTTCCTTCACCTGGGGAAGTCAGGTGCTTCCGGTTTGTAAGTGCCATGGAGCTTGTGTTTTAGCTGGGTAAATCTGAATGGCATCATCAATTTAGAACATCATCTTAAATACTCTGCAGGAACTGTCAATGAATTCAGGGAGTCTGCTTCTCCTCCTCTTTGTTCCCTGCTGCAGACATTTAAGTCCTCCTTTCCCTACCTGCTCAGGTTCATACTCACCCCAATTTTGAGATTCATGCCTCATGGAAGCATATGGCAGGGAGGAAGCAGAATTCAAACCAGGCATGCCACATGCCCAGGCTCTCTCATTCAGGGTTGGGGCAAGATTCCCGTGTCATGTAGACTTAAATAAACCAAGCTGCTAGGCTCCACGACTGAGGGGAAATACAATTTAGGAAGATGATGGGATGTCGAGTTGAGGTGTTCAGTGGAGGAGAACTTTAGGCCAGGTACAATGCCTCACACCTGTAATTCCAGTGCTTCGAGAGATTGAGAGGGGAGGATCGCTTAAGTACAGGAGTTCAAGACTGGCCTGGGCAATGTAGCAAGACCTCATCTCTACAAAAAATTTAAAAAAAAATTGCCAAATGTGATAGCACACACCTGCAGTCCCAGCTACTCAGGAGGCTGAGGGAGGAGAATCACTGGGACCCAGGAGGATGAAAGCTGCAGCAAGCCATGTTTGCACCACTGCAGTCCAGCCTCGGTGACACAGGGAGACTTTGTCTCAAAGGGAAAAAAAGAATGTATCATGAATGTGAAAATGTTTCTTCTCTGCGAAGATCTGTTATAAAATATGTGGTTATGTTACATATTTCACAAGTATTTCCAAAGAAAGTGCTGACCTTGGCCCCAGAGAGCCAATATTAAGTTTGAATAACTTCAAGAGTGCGCCAGGCAGAGCCACTTTGACCCTTAAAAATGTTAACTTGGCTGTTTACAATATTACTTTTCATTGGCAGAATTAGAAATACACAAAGAATTATTAATTGACTGGACATGGTGGCTCATACCTATAATCCCAGCATTTTGGGAGGCCAAGGCAGTAGAATCACTTGAGCCCAGGAGTTCAAGACTAATCTAGGCAACATGGCGAGACCCCATCTATGTAAAAATTTAAAAATTTGCCACCCATGGTGGTGCATGCCTGTCCCTGCTACTTGGGAGGTAGGAGGATTGCTTGAGCACAGGAGGCTGAGCCTGCAGGGAGCTGTGTTCACACCACTGTATTCTGGCCTACGTGACAGCAAGACTCTGTCTATAAAAAAGCAAACAAACAAACAGAACGCTAGATTTTGGTGTGGTGGAGGTGGTTATTCAGTTAACCCTCTGTCTCCATGGGTTTGGCACCAAGGATTCAATCAACCACAGATAGAAAATATTTGGGAGTGGCCAGCCATGGCAGCTCACACCTGTAATCCCAGCACTTAGGGAGGCCAAGGCAGGTGGATCATTTGAGGTCAGGAGTTTGATACCAGCCTGGCCAACATGGTAGAACCCTACCTCTACTAAAAATACAAAAAAATTAGCCAGGTGTGGTGGTGCACAACTGTAGTCCCAACTACTTGGGAGGCTGAGGCATAAGAATCACTTGAACCCTGAAGACAGAGGTTGCAGCAGTGAGCCAAGATCGCACCACTATACTCTAGCCTGGGCAGCAGAATCAGTGATACTCCGTCTAATAAAAAAAAAAAAGAAAGAAAGAAAGAAAAGAAAAAAAATACATGGGGGAGAAAATGTACTAAATTTGTGCAGATTTTTTCTAAATGATTTGCATGGCATTAAATCTAGAGATGATCTAAGGTCTACAGGAGGATGTGCATAGATTATATGCAAACACTACACCATTTTATATCAGAGACTTGAGATTTTGGGGTATGAGAGGATCCTGGGAGCAATCCCTCATGGATATGGACTATACTGAGAAAACAAGCTGAGGGGGCCAGGCGTGCTGGCTCACACCTGTAATCCCAGTACTTTGGGAGGCTGAGTCAAGCGGATCACTTGAGGTCAGGAGTTCAAGACCAGCCTGGCCAACATGGTGAAACTCCGTCTCTACTAAAAATACAAAAATTAGATGGGCATGGTGGTGTGCACCTATAATCCCAGTTATGCAGGAAGCTGAGGCAGGAGAATTGCTTGAACCCGGGAGGTGGAGGTTGCAGTGAGCCGAGATCTCGCCATTGCACTCCAGCCTCAGTGACAAGAGTGAAACTCCGTCTCAGACAAACAAACAAAAATACGAGCAATTCAAGGGTTTTCTGTTAGTCATCAGTTTTGTAGCTTAGGGATGGTGCCCGCCCACTACGTCTATTTTGGAAGGAAACTTGCACCTAAATTGGTTCTTGCCTCAGCAGCCCCTCCTTAACTGTGCAGCTTACTCAGCACTGAGGACCATTGAAAGGCAAGACAGCTAGAAGCAGCAACCCGTTGATGCTCAATCCTAGATATTATTCTGCAGTTTCAGGTTATTACCAAGAAACCCGACCAGCAGAGGGAGGCCGGTGAGTGTGCAAGCTCATCAGGTATCCCTGGCATGCTGGTGGGTGCCTTTCTCTGAGCATCAGATTGTTAGAGATTTTAGGGTTAAGACACACCAGCGGATCTGTGCCCCTAGGACTCTGTCAGGACATCCAAGCCTCATGTTGCTGCTTCCCATTTCTGGATCCTGGCAAGCCCCATCTATCAGATGTATGAAACACGCATGCTGATGTGAAGGGAAAAAGTGCTTTCCCCATGGTGCGTGTTAGTTTTGGTGTAAAGAGGAAGGCACTGGGCCTTTCTCGATCTGTCCTCACAGATGAGGGTTTTTGTTAGAGAGTTGGTCTAGATGCCCCAGTAGAAGAAAGACCTCTGTGTCCTTTCATTCTATCATAAAAAAAGGACACAAGGGCTGTGTTTGGGAGGGAAAAAAAGCATTCAGTGACAAATTAGGTCAGGAGCTAGTCTAGAATACACATTAACAAGGGGTTAATTTACATGGGGGCTTCATGTCTTATTTTTAATTACAGTTGCTTCTCCGTAAGTTTATTTCCCTGCTGCCTTACCCAAACCAAAAATGTTATCTTTCTGCTTAAATAGATGTACATATGTGTATGTATATTGCTTTTGAGATTCTGCAGTGTTTTGTATGTTTTTTAACCTTAGCTGAATTCTTAGTTTAAAAAAGAGAATGCAAGCAGAGTGAGGACAAAAACAGCTTAAATCTCAACTTCTGCCCTGGGCACCAGGTTGCCTCATAGACTTGAAGGCTAGTGTGTCTTCTTTCTGGGCTACTAGATGCTTTCCACGTTAATATTCCCACTGTGACCCAGGAAGGAGTAAGGAGAAGGTGGCAGAGACCTGGTAGTGCCCTGGAAGATACCTTTCATAGCCTGGCCAAGAAACTCAGTTACACAGGAGTGCTCACATAGAATGTGTAAGTCCAAAACCAGAAACAGTTTGGAAAATGAATACCCTCTGAAGAGAGAGACTAGGCTTGAAACAGAGGTCCTCACCTTATTGTGACACAGCCCCCAGGTGACTCCCGTACCTACAACAGCTCAGCCCTGTGGCTCTCCACTGGCATCCCCCAGGCCTACTCCTTGCCCAGCAGTGCCTGTGACTGGCTGTGTGGCCTGCGCGTGTGTCCATTTCCTGCTCCCAGCTCCTCTAATATCTGTTAAAGGATTAGGCCTGGGTGGTATCCACAGTCCCTTCCAGCTCTGCTCTCTTCAGTTCTTTCAAAACCATAGATCACAGTTGTCATGAAGATTAATGGCCAAGACCAGCTCACCTTTGCAGATAAGGGTGCTGTGGTAAGAAGCTCCCTGTAAGTAGCTTTCTTGGTGGTCAGACTTCTTGCTGCTGGCCCACTTGCCTCCGCAGTGCTGAGGAGAAGCAGGGACCCCAGAAAGGGCTAGCAGGCCTTGGTTGATGAGAGAATAGATGGTATTGGCACGAATGCGGATAGAGTTTCCTGGACCGAAAATTCAAAGGCCAAGTCAGTCTGTTATTTGAGTAGGCCCAGCAAGGTTTAAAAAAACACCTGAGTTTAGAGAGAGCAGTGTTAGATGCAGAACCATTGGCAGGAGGAAGGCAGTCTGTAAAACCCTCCCTTGCAGACATGGCGCATGGTTGGGGAAAGGTGATGACACCCTGATGGCACAGGCTGGAATTCAAGGGGACATGTGGAAGCTATGGCTCTGATGGATGTCACTGCCATCATTATGCTTCTCCACCCATTGGATGTTCAGATGGAGGGCAACATACTTCAGCCAGAAATGCGATTAAAAATCCAAAATGTGTATAAGCCTTTAATTTACCTGGTGCCACAAGTCATTTGTAGATGTAATGCTCTCTGATGAGAAAAGCTTGTTAACAAAGCACTCTTAGAAATCAGCCTGTCTGCCTGTCCAAGACACAAGACTGGGAAGCAAGTCAGGGTGAGTGGTTAAAGGAGGTTGGGATTCTCAAACGCTCTTTGGGAATGATGTAATTGACCAGAGTGGGCGTTTACCAGCAGCTCTGCACTTACCTCCACAATGGCGGGGTTTTCCCGGGAGGATGGGTCTCTGACTGCATGGGGGGTTTCTGCCTGTGAGCATGCAGTTGTCAGAGTTTGTCTGAATGCCTTTTCTCACTCCCACATGTTGTGCCTTGCAGATACTGGGTTACTTTGACTATGCCTTCACAGCCATCTTTACTGTTGAGATCCTGTTGAAGGTAATGGCTTTTTCCTTGATCTTTACATACTCCACAGCAGCCGTAGCAATAATAGTTGCACTTCTTTGTTTACCTTCCAGATGCTAGGTTACGCAGACTATGTCTTCACTGGTACTTTTGCATTTGAGATCATTTTAAAGGTAACAGGTTACCTGACAGTGTGTTTAAGGGCTGCTCCTGTGTGTGAGACACAGGACAGAAGTGTGAAGTGCTTTTGACTTTTTTTTTTTCTTTTTGTCTTTTGTGGTTGGGCTAAGTTTTTTTGGTTTTTTAAAACAAAGGATTTTTTTTTTTTTTCCTGTGACCATTCCAACTTGTTTTTGCTCTTTCTTTTTAACCTTTGAATGCATGTAGGAGCTACTTTGGCTTTTTGATAGTGGTTGAGAATTATATTTTGCTCCTTTAAAAAAAATACCCTCTGGAGTTTGTTCACTGATAACAGATATATCACTTTGTGTGAACTTTTTTCCACCATTTCTGACATCAAAGTCAGAGGAAAAGCATTTATTCTATGAAGAGGATGTCTCTCTTTTCATTTCTCTGACTGCATTATGCTTTTGGGGGCCTAAAATAGTAACACACTATTTTCTTGCAATAGGATTTGCAAGATGACTTTGGTCTATTTGTGTTAAGGTATTTTCTGTTTGTTTTAATGGATGGGCTTACATTTACACAAGAGGAGGACCCTTTGGCTGGGGTGACCTAAATGTACTGCCCATGCATGAGCTAACAGTTGACATTGCTGCATGTGGTTTGTGTACTGACTGAAGGCTGCTCCATGGGGAGCCCATTCCTTATGTGCTTAAAGTGCTGGAGACCACAGAAGGCCTCCAAGAACCTTTCTAAAACCAGCCAAGGACCACAGGGCATAGGTCATTGTGGTTCTGGGAGAACAAGGCCCATGAGAACTGTCAGGGCAGCCATCTCCTTCCAGGGAAACAAGCTGGGAAATGAAGACTTTCAACCATGGTTTTCTTTAAGCCATTGGGGGATTTTTGTGTGTGCAACTCTGGCACAATGCATTTTTTACTGGACTACTGTGGAACTTTGGCTCTTTACAAAATCATACGTAAAATGAAACCTCAATTAACGTCGTCAGGGAATGTTAGTTTTTTTAGGTTGGTGTTTTATTTTTTGGTTCATGAAACAGCATGAAGCCAACCAACTTCTGTTTACACCTTTCCTAAAAGTCTTGTAAAAATTTAAGTTCATTTTCCTGCCTTTAATCCAATGAGTTTGGTTGACAGTTCTCCTAAGTCAGAGGCATGCGGTGGGCAGTGACCAGCTCTTGTTGACGGGGCCTCCATGGGAGGGCCTGTGGATGCAGAATGCACAGTGGTGGGGGTCGGAGGGGCGCTGCCAGAACACTCACTGGCTCGGCTTCTGCCTCAGCTTCTTAGTTTTAGAATTTGACTTCTTTTCAGTGTGAATGGGGGAAATGTTCTACTTAGTCTGTTAGCCTGGTTAATTGAGGTTTCATTTTACTCTCCACATTTTTAGGTTGTTAAATGAATGTAGTTATTCATAGGCTTTGGGGAAACTTAGACACAGGATTATTTAAAAGGAAAAAAAATGATTGTCACTTTTTAATTTCTGAAGAACTGCTTCACTGACTTAAATCTTCTGAGTCATGCTTCGTTTTGAAGGTATTTTAGAGAATGGAAAATAAGCTAAAACAAGAAGGATTCAGAAAACGGAGACTCATCAAGAAGTGTCTAACATCTGAGATGATGGCTCCTGGTGGCCTTGGGGAGATTTGGAAGGCTGTTTGGTCATTTGGTTAAGCCCTGTGAAAATGCCATTTTTGTAGGTCAAAAAGGGGTTGAACACTGGCGATTTCATAAGGTTCAATGTAATGTTTTCCACCCCACCTCTCTCAGACTGTACTTACCTGAGCCTTCTCCAACCTTTCTTATTTCAAAATAAATAGTGAGCTCTATGTATTTTGCTATTTTTACTTTGGGGAACTAAACTCTTTTTCCATCAACAATAGAAATCTCACTGGAGCACCCATAGTAAGTGCTGCAGATGCATGTGGCATGTGAGCACAGAGCTGTGGGACTAGCTCAGGGGAGATGCTGCCTGGCTTCCTGGCCACACCAGGCACATGTAATCAGACTTTGAGGAGCTGTTTAAGACGGATGTGTCGTTAAAGACCATTAGGAACACCAAGGGATCTGTGTGGAAAAGTCATGTAGGTACCTAGAGGCTGGGAGCCCTGAATTCACCCCCACACTGGGAAAGCTTCACTGAAACAAGATAGGCTCTACCAGGGCCTCAGAGAGGCCAGAACCAGTTCTTTGTGAAGAAATAGGCTGTCTGGGCAGCTCTTAACCTTTTGACGAATGTAGTCATGTGGAGCCTTTCTTGAGACAGGCTCTTTGCACATGCCAACAGTGTATTCATATTTGAAACCTATGTTCTCTGTAAGAAAGGCTAAATTAGTTTCGTCTTTTAAAATGTATCCAAAATAAGCTGCCCCTTTTTAATTTTTGTTTGAACAAATTATCCAGTGGCTCAGCCATTGGTTTACACTTGATTCCTAATGTGCACTTGTTAACGAAGTCATACGTTCCTCAGGATTTTGTAAAGAGCCCAGGTTCCTTTTCCTCTGAAGACAAAAAATGGTAAATCTCCCATGATTCTGCTTCTAGATGACAACTTTTGGAGCTTTCCTCCACAAAGGGGCCTTCTGCAGGAACTACTTCAATTTGCTGGATATGTTGGTGGTTGGGGTGTCTCTGGTGTCGTTTGGGATTCAGTAAGTATTCTGGGGTGTGTACCCAGAGCTGCTGGGCTGAATGATGTGTGCATGGACTTTCAGCATCATTGATAAAGGCTGGGCATCATTTTCATGATTATATTTAATTACATAGGTTTATTTATTTTGCTCCCATTTCAGAAAGCATTGAGACAATCATGTTTTCTTGTTTTGTTTTGTGTGTGTGTGTGTGTGTGTGTGTCCCTGCTGCTAGGTTGAGCTTATTACTCTCTCTGTGAAATTTGCTTTCAACTGAGGTGAAAGACGTCTTGACTAGGAGGGAGGTAAGCCAGGTTCTAGTTCTGGTTCCTCCAAAGGCTGATCCCAGGGCCTTGAGGGTACCCTTCCTCAGGAACCTGTTCCCCTTTTATATAGGAGGGGCTGGGCCAGGTGGCCTCTCAGTCCTTCCAGCTTGGGTGGAGAACTTTCTTTGATTTTCAGGATATAGAACCTGCTAGGACCTTTTAGTTGGCCTCTGGAATTTTTCCGCTAAGAGGGAGCCAATGCTGAAAGTCAGGGCCCTGGGTCTTTTCCATGGCATTTGGGGATTTCTGCTGGAGACAGCCATTGCTGAGTACTGCCTGCCATCCCCAGAGGTGTGGGGCAGAGGCCCCAGTAGAGCATCAGGTGTGGCCTTGCTTTCCTACTGACCTGTGAGCACTTCTGTTCAGGTGCTGAACATAGAATATCCCCCATGTGAGCACACCTGCACACACATGCCCTCTAAGCTAAAGAGAAGTGGAAAAGACCTACCTTCCTTGGAAGACCAAGAACCTCTGCCTGAAACAGCCCTCTGTGTTATCCTCCTCGCCTCTCACTGAGGGAGCCCTGTGGTCATAGCCTAGAGGGCTATTTGCATTAACATCTTTGTAGCTCCTGTGAGCTCCTGTGAGCACCCAGACTGTTCATGTTCTCTCCAGCTGCAGCCTTGCCCACTTCTTCCTGAGTATGTGCTCTGGCCACACTCAGCCATCTGGGGTGCAACAGAAAGCTGCATTCTCTTGTGTCGCATCCTTGTACGTGCTGCTCCCTCACACGGGAGCCCCCTCCCTATTATCCTGGCTAACCCCTGCTCCTCCTTTGGGACTCACCTGGCTATCACCTACCACACCCCAGAGTCCTTCCTAGGCTCCCCCACTGCCCCCACACGTTGTGCTCCCCTGGCTGAGCATACTGCATTTACCACATCGTGTGCCACACTGAATTGGGATTGCCCATCTCTCCACCAGACTCTGAGCTCCTTGAAGGCCAGAGAAGCCCTGGTGCCAAAGTGCTGCAGCAGGCCTCCAACCTTAAACAAGAGCAAACAGTATGTGAAGCCTAAAAGCCAAGTACCTTTCATTTATAGTGAGTGGAAAGAACAAAGCAAGTTCATGAGTAGTGTCTCGGCCTAGGTCAGCTGTGCACCTGTCAGAGCCTTTGTGAGCGCCACAGGCTGGGCTTGGGAGGTGCTGCCTAGTGTGGGTGGGGAGGAGACATTGCCTGTGAGTTGTGGAGAGAGAGCAGCTCAGTACCACATGGATCCCGTGCTAACCGCGTAGGGATACTACAGCGAAGGTCCAGTGAAATGGTGAATCTAAAGGCATCCTGCCTATTTATAACACGCTCTGCCTGCCGTCTTTCTGCTCCTCCCTTAGATCCAGTGCCATCTCCGTTGTGAAGATTCTGAGGGTCTTAAGGGTCCTGAGGCCCCTCAGGGCCATCAACAGAGCAAAAGGACTTAAGGTTTTGATTCCTCTCCTCCAGGCTGGGCTGGCTTGGGTTGGGGTTGGCTGTAATTACTGGCTCTTCTGGGCAAAGATGAGCTGAGGCCTGATGGATTTTTAAAGTGGGTTATAAGGACCTTTCTGACCAGTTCAGCCACCTGTGCCAAGTGCTAATGGCATTTTTAAATTATGATTTATTTTCTTTATTTTTGGTAATTGAAGATATTTTTCTTTATTCATTTATTACCTTTTTATTGGTAGTTCTTTGTGTTTAGTTTTTCAGTTTTCATGCAGACTGTACATAAAAGGCTACTGGGTTTCTTTTTTCCTCAGTCATTTATGGAGTGGGGACCCTTTGGGTCCATGTGCTAGGCAGCACTGCACATGTACCTGTAGCATTTCTTTTTCTTTTTTTTTGAAATGAACTCTTGCTCTGTCACTCGGGCTGGAGTGCAGTGGCGTGATCTTGGCTCACTGCAACCTCCACTTCCTGGGTTCAAGCAATTCCTCTGCTTCAGCCTCCCAAGTAGCTGGGGTAACAGGCATCTGTCACCCCACCTGGCTAATTTTTGTATTTTTAGTAAAGATGGGTTTTCACCATGTTGGCCAGGCTGGTCTCAAACTCCTGACCTCAAGTGATGCACCCGCCTCAGTCTCCCAAAGTGCTGAGATTCCAAATGTGAGCCACTGCTCCCAGCCAACATAGAAACTCTTGGCTGCTGTTAGCTCACCTCAAGGCCAAAATCACGAAGGAGAGTCACGCCCCTCTGTCCTCTCTGCAGCATGTGGTCCAGTGCGTCTTCGTGGCCATCCGGACCATCGGCAACATCATGATCGTCACCACCCTCCTCCAGTTCATGTTTGCCTGTATCGGGGTCCAGTTGTTCAAGGTAGAGGCACTGCCTCTGAGCAGAAAGCCCAAGTGGATTTCTTTAAGGAGAAGCTGCATTGACTTGACTGCCTGTCTGCTCTCTACCCAGGGGAAGTTCTATCGCTGTACGGATGAAGCCAAAAGTAACCCTGAAGAATGCAGGTGAGTGCCCTGAGAGTGGAGTGATCAACTTGGAAGAGCAAATAGAAGACTTCAAGGATTCACACATGTTGGCACTTCAGAAGTTTTTCTCATGAACTAAAACAGGACTGTGTGCTCAGCCTGTGGGTGGATAGATGGTGTTTGTTTTTCATTGAGGTGAAATTCACATAACATAAAAATCAACCGTTTTCAGTATACAGTTTCTCAGCATAGAGTATCAGTGCATTGTTGTGCTACCCACACCTCTATCTAATTCCAAACTTTTTGTCATCCCAAAATAAGGGATAGATGGCTTTTGTGGTAGAGAATGTATAAATGGCGGGAGTTGGGGGAACCCTTAAATGACAATTATGAAATGCCCCAAATAGCTTCCATGACAGCCACATGGATGATTTCCCCCAAATCAGAACTTGAAACTCAACTGCCTGGTGTTTGGGAGCTGGCTCCCTCTTCTGATGCATATTCCAGACTTCCTTTCTCCTGGGTCCCATTACCTACATCTTGGCTGTACTTCCATAGACAAGAACTGGCAGAAGAGAGAGAGGTGGGAAATACTCATGCCTCCCATTCCAGGATGTCCAGTGACCATGAAGGCATTCATGGAAGCCATTGCCTAAAGGTTCAGCCTCTGCAGAGGCCTGTGTCTCCCCACCCATTGGAGATGTAACTGACTGGGCTCTGGCCGACTATGTGCTTACATTGGTTTGGGGTTTCTTTTAAGCAGAAGGTGCAGTCAGAGAGCACCAATTGCAACTTGGCTGTGTCTCTCTACCTCCAGAGGCACCGTTCATGCAAGCTGTGGGGTGCATGGCAGCCCTGGAGGTGAGCAGCCTAGCAGTGGCGTGGGGACCCTGTCCTTTCTCTCTCGAAGCCTCTGTGTCTTTATTTATAAAATGAAGACATTGTGCTTTATCTCTTGGGTTCCTTCCAGAAATGAAGTTCTGTGAGAAATAGTTTGCCAGAAATAATGGAATTCTTTTGGAAAGAAAACTGGGAGTGTCATTAGTAAGAAAAGAAAGGGATTTGATTAAAACTAAAATGCAGGAAGAATATACATAGGCTCGTTTCCCAGAATTTACAGAGTTCTCTGTGGCCGAGCTTAGATCCTTCAGAGCACGCCTCAAGCCATTGTGTATGAGATGTAGTCACGTTGCTGTGGTTTTTATCAACCAATGAATGGATGCCCAGTGTCTGTCTGGCTGCTCTGGAGAATACACATTGCACTGGTAGTTATTCAATGGTTATTTGAGCTGCAAAGTAGATTAAATGCAGGGCAAGGAGAGGAGAAACAGCGCCAGTGTTACACTCAGCTGTGTGAATGGCCGGCAGACTGAGCGTGACCTGCCTCAAGTTGGGATCGGGGCAGTGTGACCAACTTTATGCCGCTTCCACCTGTCATGTGTGAAGCCAGGCGACCCATACCTGTTTTCCTCTCCAGGGGTCTTTTCATCCTCTACAAGGATGGGGATGTTGACAGCCCTGTGGTCCGTGAGCGGATCTGGCAAAACAGTGATTTCAACTTTGACAACGTCCTCTCTGCTATGATGGCGCTCTTCACGGTCTCGACATTTGAGGGCTGGCCTGCGTGAGTACAGGGAGCACGCAGTCTTCTGGGGAGGCGCCTGTGTGCCCAGGGCTGAGCCCTCTCTCCTGGAGTCAGTCCCATTTCTGTTCCCCAGTGTCGCAGGCTTGCCCTGTGGCTTTTTAACCTTGGGCCACTTCTTAATCACTTATTGACCCACAGGGCCTCTTTCTGCATAGGCAGATGATTGGTGAAGAGGGGATAGTAGAGGTGCCAGGCAGCATCTCTGGGTGGGAGCAGGGAGACGTGAGAGGCCTCAGTCTTGTGAACTCCCACTGGTAGCCATGTCAAGAAAGCTGCCATCTGCTGCTCCCAAAGAGAGTCTGGATGGTGTCCCAAACCCTTCCCTCCTTCCTTCCCTCCTTCCCTTCCTCCCTCCCTCTTCCTTCCTTCCTCCCCTTCCTCCCTCTTCCTTCCTTCCTCCCCTTTCTCCCTCCCTCCCTCCCTCCCTTCCTTCCTTCCTTCCTTCCTTCCTTCTTCCCTTCCTCCCTTCCTCCCTTCCTCCCTTCCTCCCTTCCTCCTTCTTCATACTAATATGTGCCAGGTGCAGACAGTTGCTGTTGTGCCATCTGTTTTATGGAGCCACTCACTCACTCGCTCACTCACAGACTGTGCTGCGCAGAGGCATGTGTCTCCCCACTCGTTAGAGATGTCTGTCTGGGCTCTGGTTGACTGTGTGCTTAGATACCAGCTCCGTGCAACATGGCGTGTTAGGCACTGTGGAGGAAACAGTGTCTAAACATGCTTCCTCCCCTCACGCACAAATCTAATCAGTGTCAAGTGGTCAAACCAGGCAGGTGGTCTGATGTATTCTAGATGTGCAGAACAGGGTCCTGAAGAGTGGCTAGGATATTGGTGAGTAAATTAAAAAGAGCGGGTAAGGAGAAGGTCAAATTCAAAAGGGAGAATCCTCTGCACCTTCCTGTTGCTCTCTGCTTCTGTAGCTCCCACCCCCAACTCCTGTCATCAGTGTACAAACACGCCTAGAGTCCTGGATGCGTGATCCCCCTGCGTAGATGAGCTGCAGGAGGCTGACAGGCTGGGCCTTGCAGGCCAGCAGAGCTCTTGGGGTGTGGATAAGAGTCAGAGAGATTTTCAGGAGCTCCTGTGGGATAGACAGTCAGATGGGGCTTGTCCATTAGGGATTTAATCCCGGGAGAATAGAAGCATGGAGTAAGGCCCTTCACTGTGTGCAGGCACTGGCTATAGTGTCAGGCTTTGAACACTGTGTTTGAGCAACTCATGATGGGAGCTGAGGAGAAAGGAGCAAACCTGGGACTTGGGGCTTGGAGGAACTGGCCCAGCTCCTGGCTCTGCCCTCAAGGAGTGTGACGTGGCACTTTGATCCCTCCCTGAATGCTTGTATGATGGGGATGACAGTAAAGTCTGCCATCCCAGATGGATGTAAGGATTAAGGAGAGGCTGTGAAAGTGTCTACGCTGCACATGGGCTGGGCCTGCAGACGTGTGGAATCTGCATCAGAATGGGGCTTATCAGTGGACTTTGCATATCTTTAATTTTAGCTCATATCTCCATTTGGGGAAGCACCCTTAGTTCTTTGAAAATACTCTGGTCACTTATTAACCTGCCGATGTGTGTAGTTTCACTTCCTCCAGTGTCTTACATGCGATACTCTTCCTCTCTGAATAGAAAGAGGCATTTTAGAATATTTGTGAAATCTTTGGATTTTCAGGTCCTCAGCATAGTCCCTCAATGATGATATCCCAGGTGCCCCCTCCTCTCGGTGCTGGCCATCTGGGTCTGAGGCTGAGGGAGAGACCTGGCTATATCCAGTGGCCCTGGGGTAGGTGCTCAGCGAGTGCTCCTGAGAGGAGCTCAGGAGAGGAAGGACCTGGGACGGCAGTGGGCTGGGCTGCTTGGGCTGAGGGGCTTGGAAGGTCCTCACTTAGTTTTTCTGTCTTTAGGTTGCTATACAAGGCCATCGACTCGAATGGGGAGAATGTCGGCCCAGTCTACAACCACCGCGTGGAGATCTCCATCTTCTTCATCATCTACATCATCATCGTGGCCTTCTTCATGATGAACATCTTTGTGGGCTTTGTCATCGTGACATTTCAAGAGCAAGGAGAAAAAGAGTATAAGAACTGTGAGCTGGACAAAAATCAGGTTAAAGTCACACACTGTTTGGGCTTCTGTCCCTTGATCAGGAGTGGAGGACCTCCTTTTTTGACTGATTTACCCCAGGCCCAGAGAAGGGTGCCCACATACCGTCTGTCCCTGGGGCTGCAGCCCTGTTCTGAGCACACCCTCAGCCCATCTGAGTCGTCACTACTGAGTGTTAGGTTTCCAGATACAGATGAGACTTTGCAATCGTGAAATCCATCCCCAGACCTGGTGGTATGAAATCAGAGAGTGCTTACGTCACCTACCATGGTCATGACCCACTAGTGATGGCTCAGAATCTTAGTTGGGGTGCTGTGGCCACTCACGTAGACACTCACAGTCCATACTGGGAGAGTCTTTAAAGCCAGTTAGGGTGGAGTTTATTGCCCTTGGTGCTGTTAGCATTTCAGGCTGGGTGGTTCTTGGTGTGTTTCCTGGGCTTTTTAGGCAGTTTAGCAGCATCCCTGGCTTTTACCTCTTAGATGCCAGTGGTTCCTCTGCCCCCGGTAGCAGTAATCAAAATGCCTCCAGACATTGCCAAATGTCTTTTGGGGGGCAAAGTTGCCCCTTGTTGAGAACTGCTGATGTAGAGGGAAATACACTACACCACCTCAGGGGAGTCAGTAACTTTGAATTTGGGACTAAGATTGTACTGGCATCATTCTTGATCTGTTTTAGCCAATCTGGTAGAAGTAGGAGCCTTTTGCTCTGGTGATGTGGTGAGGGGAGAGCCCTGTGCTCCTAGCTGTCTTCCTGCACCTACACTGTGAACCCACGGGGGCTTGATCCCTCATCTCTAAATCGAGGCCATTAAGGAACTGCTCTTTAGAGATTCCTTTCAGCCCTGAAAGAGTCGACAAGATTGAGATTCTGTTCTGGGAGTCTCCCCAGGTCCTCTATCAGTAGCATCTCTGTTTTGATGATGACATCGCAAGCAAGAATGATCTGTAGCCTAGACTTCCTGAGGGGAAGTGGCCCTAGCATGGCAAAACAGTCTGTTGCACAGCTGGCTCTGCCTACTGGGGGAAATGCGAGGACGTGCTTGCTTGGTTTGCAGGAAGATTTTCCTTTGAGTTGTCAGGGTGTCCCTGCAGACTCTACCAGTGACTGTCCGGGAGAGATCTAGCCTGGCTGTTTGCTCACCCAAGGAAGACGAGTGTTGGGGCAAGACCCAGGCCAGCCATGCACAGTCAGTGCTGTAAGTGTGTCAGCCTTTGAGGTCTAGCGCAGGCTTGAATCGGGGGTCCCTGGAGTCAGCAAGTGAGGTCAGAGCAGTGCCGGGTCCCACACACAGGGAGCTTGCGCAAAGTCTGCATCTGGAGTCAAAGTAGAAGAGTAGGTCTAGGGTCTCAATGCTGAGCTGAGGGCTCTTGGGGCCAGAGGCTCCCTCTGGGTCTGCTGTAGAGGGTGGACCAGCTCTACTGCCCAGAGTAAATGAGAAAGACAGTGCTCCACTGGGCCCTGACCTATGTTCAATCCAGCTGTCACTACTGACCACATCCTAGAAAATCTGAAATGAACACAAGTTCCCCAGCCCCAGAAGCTTCCCGATGAACACGTAGGCAGCACCCCATAAGATATTTATTGTTAACATATTCTGGCTCCTGAGGGGTATCTTGTGTGGATCCCACTAGAGGGAGTGAGCCAGCCCCTCTAGTTATTGTAAGTTTCTGTTCGTGTGGTTACTTGGCTTCCTTTCCTGGAGGACAGCACAGGAACTATAGGCGTGATCCATCTATAGATCCTCCACAGGCACGATATAGAGGAAAGGCAGTGACAAGGCCTAGACCCAGTCCTCACTCCTCTGCTTGTCTATACACTGCAGGGCCTCAAGAAAGACAGCTAAAAGCTCTGAGCCCCAGTTTTTAGTAAGCAAAATGGAGGCCACGTGGATAGGTACCCAACTTACCCCGAGGTTGCTGGGAGGGTCAGACAAGGTAATGGAGGCAGGGCCCTCGGTGACTCAAGAGTGGTGCCAGTGCCAGGAGGGGGGTCACTCGTAATCATTTTCACCACTGTCCATGGCCCCTTCCCAGGAGCTGCAGGGTGAGCTCTTTCAGAGCAGATGACCATGGGGTCCTCCTTCCCTGGAAGTGCTCAGAACCCCGTTTCTGCCCTTTTCTGCTGTTGCAGCGTCAGTGTGTTGAATACGCCTTGAAAGCACGTCCCTTGCGGAGATACATCCCCAAAAACCCCTACCAGTACAAGTTCTGGTACGTGGTGAACTCTTCGCCTTTCGAATACATGATGTTTGTCCTCATCATGCTCAACACACTCTGCTTGGCCATGCAGGTAAAAATGGAGACAGCTGTGGGGATCAGGTCCGGGCATTCCGCACAGCCCCGTGCCCCAAATGCTGAGGGTGGAATGCTGCCCCTCACAGGAGGGGTTTGATTTTTCTGATGAGTCTGGGCTATAGGTTGGCCAGAGTTCCATTCTGGCTAACAGTTGTCACGGTAGGAGTTTCTTTTGTTGAAGAAATTATCTGTACAGCACAATGGCAGGTAACATTTCCATGGAGCCTGGCAGTGGGGCTCAATTCTAGAATCAGTTACCATGGGCCTCCTGTGGCCAGGTAGTGGCTGAGGACTATAGCTCCGGAGATAGACAGCTGTTTCAATCCTGATTTTACACTGATTTTTCTGTGACTTGGGAAAACTTGCTTAAATTCCCCAGGCCTTGCTTTCTTTATTGGTAAAATGGGGAAATATGTCACATCTACCTTTGAGATAAGGTTTATGCTATAGATAATTCCTCTCAGGCACTTTGTTTTTTATTTTTTGTTTATTTTTGTTTTTGAGGCTGAGTCTTACTCTGTAGCCCAGGCTGGAATGCAGTGGCATGATCTCAGTTCACTGCAGCCTCCGCCTCCTGGGTTCAAGCAATTCTCATGCTTCAGCCTTCTGAGTGTCTGAGATTACAGGCATGTGCCACCATGCCTGGCTAAGTTTTGTATTTTCAGTAGAGACAGGGTTTCACCATGTTGGCCAGGCTGGTCTTGAACTCCTGACCTCAGGTGATCTGCTGCCTCAGCCTCCCAAAGCGCTGGGATTACAGGCATGAGCCACTGCCCGCAGACCTCTCAGACACTTTGATCTGGGCTTGTCACAGAGTAACACTCAATGTTGGAAAACAAAACGTAAGTCACACTCCTGTCCTCAAGTGGCTCTAAGCATGGCAGCAGGGAATTTTCCAGTTGATGAAGTGTTAAGTTTGACGTGAGTTACAGCTCCTTCTTACTTCAGTGAGGGCAAGAAATGCAATTCACTTTAATTGGCCACGTCAGATTATAGTGTGGTATTAACAGTGAGCGTTTTCAAAAATTACATTGCCTGGTAGATACTGCATGAGAACAGGAAGCAAAGACCAAGGTGTAGAGCCAGCTTTTGCACTGACCTTGAGAACTCCAGCACATCAAACCAGCTCTCTGTGCTGTCTGGACAGTAGGTCTAAAGATAGGGATACATTTTCTGGCCTTTTGCTTTATCTAAGAGTTCTTTTTTTAATGAAAAGGACCGTGTGCTGATGTAGGGAAAAGCGTAAAGTCAAGAAAACACTGCCTTTTATTCAACATAAACCTACGTGGCATCAAATTTATCCCTAACCAAATTCTACCTTTATTCATAGACATTTTGGTGGTATCTGCATTGTGCTCTGGTCAAGGCCCTGAACATAAAGCCCTGCCAGAAGAAAGGGTGAATTCCCTTTATCCTGAGCAGAGGAAATGGATATGTTTCCCCCTTCATCATTCAATCATCCTCATCTTGTCACAGACCCCCTGCACTTGGTGGGAGTTCACCACGTGACCTTGCAATGCCCGCAGAATTGCCGGGCGAGGGTGCTGGGCTGTGGAGGATGCCCGCAGGGGCACAGAGGGCTGGGAGCCTCCGTGTGCATGTGAAATCATGGCCGAGGCTCTGAGAATGGTCCCTCTGTCTTCATCCATAGCACTACGAGCAGTCCAAGATGTTCAATGACGCCATGGACATTCTGAACATGGTCTTCACCGGGGTGTTCACCGTCGAGATGGTTCTGAAAGTCATTGCATTTAAGCCCAAGGTGAGTTGCAGAGCCCGCTTTTCAAACTCTGTTGCTGAGTCACCCTAGAGAAGTACCCACTTCCTGTTACTCTTGTGTTACCGAATTAGGCTAAGTTGTTCTGGACGCTAACTGGGTTACCACCTGAGAACATTAAAATCTGATTAAGTCCTGTGTGTACATATGGGAAAATGAATCTGCAAAAACAAAACCTCATGAGAACAATTCTGAGAAACAGAAGAAGGGACATAGAATTGGAAATCTATAAACTGGAGATTATTTTGAAAGCCAGTTATCTGTTTGTAGAATAGTACGTATCATGCTGTGTCAGGGCAACTGCCTCATTACTTGAGCACTGGAGAAAATGTTTGAACATTAACCCATCAGAGAGAATTTGACCCTGATTATATTTTGAGATATCTAGAGACTTTGGTTTTGTTTGTGCCTGGTCCACAGCATCCTTTTTACCCTTTGAGGAAAGTTCTGGTGCTAGCTGCAGACATTCCACAGCCACCCCATCTTTTGTTTGCTAATCGAGAAAAATTTCACTTGACTTTAACCCAAAATAAAACATGAAATGTGTTCAGCTGTGCTGAGTGTCCCCTCCCAAAGGGGACGTTCAGCATGTTGTCTCCGCTTTGGGAGGGAGTGAATTCAGTTCCCCAGTTGTCAGCGGCTGCCGGGTAAGAGGCAGTGTGGATCAGTGTCAAATTGCACAGCTGTGAAACTGAACTGCATTCAAACCTCTGCTCTGGCACTTACAGCTGAAACATGTTCCTTGCTTCTTTGTGCCTCGACTTCCTCACCCATAAAATGAGGATGCGAATAGTGCCGTACCATGGGGTTGTCATGAGGAGTGAAGAGTTCCCATATGCGCACTTCTTAACAGAGTGCCTGGCGTGTAGCGCCACGCTCTGCAGACTGGTGGCCACCCCTTCTCCTAACCACCCCTATACCCTAACCCTCATCATCATCAAGCAAAGATGTTCCCTCATTCTAAAACCCTAGACAGAGGAACCATACCAAGCTGAAATGTGGGATATTTGGCTCTCAGTTTCTTCCCCAGTACAGCCAAAAACTCTCAGAGTTAAAGATGACCGAGTTCAGTGACCCAGTTAGTTATCTGTGTGTAAGGTATCTGACGACACTGATTTAATTAAGTTAGACATGGATTGTGAAATGGATGGTTTCACATACTCCACAGTTACATGATATTCTAATTCCAAACTGTTCCTTTCTTTAATTTGAATTAATCTCTATACAATCTTTATCAGATCTTTGTGGACCAAAAAGAAAGGACATTTGTAAGTGATTAATTGGGGTGATTGCAGTGGGGTCAAATTTGGCACCTTATGCATGGCCAGATGTTACTATCTCCTGTGACTTGTCCATATCTACATACATAAACATTTCCTCCTCTTCCAAATTCATCTTAATTTTCTTTGAGATTTTGGTTTGCTTCCCTCTGACCTTTACTTCTTTGAACAATATTTGTCTGGACTGATGGAAAAGGTTGCAAAGTAAGCATCGAAGGTACTTGAGAAATGCAACATGGAACCTCTCTGTGGAACATTTCCCATGAACCTGGGCCATGTCTTTCCTTGCCAGGTGATTAAGCTCTGAAGCATTTGAAAGTTGTTCCAGGCTGAAGAGAAAGCGCACTCACCCATGGTGTGTGTGTATGTCTGTGAGCGCGTACGTGCACGTGTGTGTGTGCATGTGTGTGCTCATTCCCTTCAGAAGTCCAGTGCATTGACAGCCCAGTAGTACACCGTTCAGTAGGCTGACAGCTGCCCAGAAGATCTCCAAACCTAGGAGGAGAGTTCAGTGGCGTGTGAACAGACGAGCGATACCAACGGGAAATGAGTAGCTAAGTTATAATCAGTACTGATCAGAGTTTTTAAATAGTTGGTTTCGCTAGAAACTGTGCTGCTTGTAGTTTTACTCAGCAGGGTATCTTCATAGCAGCAGACCTCACATTCCAATTGGGAGAACTGTTAAGACAGTAGCAGCAGCATCTCCACACTTGAAGAGTGCTGTCACCACACTCCCCTGGTCCAGGGAGGTGGAGTTTATACCATGTGCCTAGATGATTGGGAGAGAATCAGTTCACCAAGAAGCAATGCTCTCCTTAAAATTTTTCTGTCCTTTTTTTCTTGTTCTCTTTGGTGTTCACAAGCTCAGCGCAGGCAAGTGGTCTTTCACAAAGAAGCCAGGGAGGCCTCCTACCTCCTGGTCAGTGAGGTAGTCGGACTGAGGAGCAAGGTTGCTAAGGCTGCAGAAGGAGGAATATTCTGAGGAGGTGGCCACATGGGACCCCAGCCTCATCTCAGGAGAGCCTTTGTCTCATGGGAGGAGCTTTGTAACAGGGTCCCTCACAGCAGGGTTCTCCACCGAGTCAGGCTGGGAGGACTTGTCAGCATCTCTGTTATGGGACACAGGGTGGCAGGGTTTCCGTTGTTTCATAACGTAAATATAGAAAGTGAGGTAAGACAAAATCCTTACTGGTATGAGAAGGCATTTTGAGAGGGAAGGGTTAAAGAAAGTTGAGAAATCTGACCTTAAGGGCTTAAGGTCAGATTCCTTATATTTAAGGTCAGATTTCTTATATTTCCTTATATAAGGGAGCCTGATGGAGAAACTGGGCCACCTAAGAGAGCATCTTTAGAGGGAAATGCCCAAGGCCATGGGAGATGAGGTGACCCAGCCTCTGCTGCCCAGGAGGAAGGTGGGAGGGGGACAGAGGGAGGAAACCCAGCACTGGGAGCCTCTGCCATGGAAGAGGCCATCTTATTGCACGGAAGGAGGTGTTTTGGAGCACTGGTCAGGCAAGAGTTGGGAGCCGAAGTGCAAAAGCATTTGGAAAAAGCAAACAGGTGACTTAGCTGGTTGTGAGTTCCCAAAGGGAAAGTCCACCAGCTGGGCATTGACCTGGTGCAGCCTAGGTTATGCTTTCAACTTGGAATCAACCGGGCCTCTGTAGGGTTTTCAAAAGCAGGCCCTGGTTTAGGTGAGACATAAGCCCCGTTCTCCTAGCCTTTCCCTCCAGCTACTGGAATTCTCTAACAAGTTCTCTTGGTGCAAGGAGGAAGAGTGACTAGGAGGGGCCTTTTTCAAAGTCCTGGCTACAGCAGGTATAGAGAGCAGTTCTGTGGAGCAAGAAGAGCCTCGTCTGAGATTCCCCCTTTGTGGGATGTGACTTAGCGGGCGTTTCGCCCAGGCTGTGCTCTAGGGCAGGCTGCTTGCTACAGTTGCCAGCCTTCTCCAGTGAGCCATACTTTGTTCCCATCTTATCCTTAAAGCGTTTTGATCTTGATTCTATCCTGAAAATATACTAATTTACACTCCTAGCTACTTGGGCTGAAAAAAGTAAGGAGAAATTAGGTTTGGGAAAAGAATAAAGTATTTTGGTACTGTCCTCGTGCTGCTGTGCAGAGCTGTTGCAGGATGGGCACTGAGTCCTCCCGTCCCACCTGCTTTCGAGGGTTCTGTTACCTGTTCCAGGGTCTGTTGCAGGAGGACTGCTTCTTCCTCATCTTCCTAGAGTACCTGTTCCACCTGCTGGAGAGAAAATTTGATACTGTTTTTCTTTCAGTTCTTCATGACTACATCTCTTCTAGGAGATTTCTTTTTAAGGGCAAATAATAATTGAAACCAAATATTACTGTCCTTAGAACTTTACATTGGGCTTCTTGTTAGGATCCATCCTGTCCTTTTGTCATCGTGGTTTCCCAGAGCCCTCTCCTGGTTCTCTTCTTGCCTTGTAAGGTCATACATGCCAGAGCTTCAATGGCCGCCTCTGCAGCATGCGGACCTGCACTGCCCTTCTCTCTCCTGAGCTACTATGCCTGCCTGCCTTTAAAATGATCTCCCTGCCTGCCTCTGGCCTCAGCCCTTCCCCCTACTCCCTTTGTCAGCCCAAAGCTGACCCGATCACTCTTGCAGTGATTCTGGCACTGGCCATCTATTGCTTGAGAAAGTATATGTGATTTCCTTAGTTAAATATTCAAAGTCCTCCATGAGGCACTGGCCTGTGTATATTTCTGCCTCATTTCCTGCCATGTCTTCCCTGCCATTTCTTCTTCCCCACCCCATCCCTGAGTGTTGGCATGCTAGACCTTTCCCTGCCCATGTAATTCTGTCTGGAAGTCCTGCTTCCTCCTTGTTATCCTTGAGACCTGTGGGAAATGTTATCTCCTCTGAGACACCATCCTCACCAGCCCACCCAGAGACAGCTGTCTCCTCTGCTCCTGCAACTGTTGGGGGTGTACTATGTACCATTGTTATCAACGTGACTCCATGTCTGCCTCTCTGTTCTCTGGTGAGCAGCTGCCTGAGGTCTCAGACTGAGTCTTCTGTCTCTGGCTCTGCAGTGCTTCACGTCATGCCTGCTTCCTGGTGGTAGCTCAGTAAGATTGGTGGAATGAAGAAAGGAATAAAGGGATGATCCTGGAAGTGCAGCTTCTGGGCATGAGACAATACCTGCTTTTCTATCACCTGCTCCCTAAGAGAGCATATTTAGAGGGAAATGACCCAAGGCCATGGGAGATGAGATGATTCAGCCTCTGCTAGCCAGGAGGGAAGAAGGAGGGGGACAGAGGGAAACCCCGTGCTGGGAGCCTCCGGGATAGAAGAGGCCATCTCACTGCATGGGAGGAGGTGTTAGGGGACACAGGGTGGCAGGGTTTTGGTTGTTTCATAAAATAAATATAGAAAGTGAGGTAAGACAAAATCTGGGTGTCTGGGTAAAGCAGAGTGGAACACATCCTCCTTTATTCCCCTACTTACCTTTGGAAAGGCTTTTGCTAGTTAGAAAGCTGTCAGGCAGAGTTTCTACCACAAGTTGGCACTTTGGGTTATCACTTGGGTCAAATGCGACCCAGATAATCCCTGCCAGAAATGGGTAGGCGATCTGGCTGCCATGGTCAATGACAAAAGCACATTATTGATACAGGCTTTTTCCAATCTGCAGATGAGGGTGAAGCCAGACAGCAAAAGGAATCTGGACGTGGGTCACTTCTCTTGTTTCCCATTTGCAACCATTCCACAAACGTTGCCCCTTATCCTGTGCTGTATCCTGGCAAGAGGTCCACTAATAAGAGTCTCCTTCCAGAAGCCCACTGGCTGGCAGGAGACAACCATTGATGGATGGTGAGAATAGCGTTCTTTGAAATAATGATGCTTCCTGACTCTGAGGCCCACTTTAGTCTGGTTTATGATTTTAAATTTCCAGAGTCAGAAATGTTTCTGAGTAACACATTTACTGCATGTGGCTGACTTGCTTGGTCTTTTCAGACAGGTGGAGCTGTACACAAAAATCATAATAGATTTGACTACTGGTTCCACTTGAGAGGTCCTGGCCTCAGAATTCAGTTGTAGGAAACCACGTGATCATAGGCCAAAAGGAGAGAGCAGGGAGGGGGGCCCTCTCTTAGGAGCCGTGTCTCTTCTTATGTCTTATCTACTGGTTACAAAGATAGTATGGTGCTTTGGTGGGAGAAGAGGGGGGGAACTGAGTCATGCCACTTGACAGTGATTTTATTAAACAAGACACTACTAGATAGGGAAACAGTATGTGGGAAGAAAGGGAAGGCTGGCATATTCTGCCTCCCCTGGACTCCTGTCAGAGCCACCTGGTCAGAGCCTGTGATTTCAGCTACCTGCCTCCTGCTTCCTAGATTAAGGGTGTCAACCTTCAGTCCATCAGTAATTCTGATTTGGGCACAATTTTGTGAGCGTGAGGGGTTTCTGGAGAAAGAGAGTCAATGAAGTTGCCAAAAACTTCCAAGACCCCAAGAAAATGTTAAGTCCTTATTGTGTTGATTTAAAGGAATTTTATCCATCACAGCACACCAGCATTGAAAATATCTTAGATGCTGATGCAAATGGCCCAAAGGGAGGAACACTGATAATTCTGTACAGAGGAAGAGAGGAGCTGTTCAGGAATAAAATCTCAAAGTCAGTGATAGAGGCCGGCCTCCAGCACCCACATGGTGGGTCTGGCCTCTGGGAAGCGATGTAAATAACAGAGAGGAGCAGCATACACGGTGCAGATGCAGGCAGGGCTGGGCACACACTGCAGACGCTGTGAAGGATGGATGCTGGGTCTCCTCTGCCCTGTCAGTGCTCTGGCGGTCTAGTTGCTACTGGTGACCAAGTGTTTGATTATGGTATAAATTCCTCCCCAGAGGGGAGGGGAAGGATCACTGTGCTCTCTTTAGCTTTTGAGTTGCTCTGAACTCTGTGAAGAAAAGAGCAGGTTCTGCCCCCCAATTGTGGTCTGTGGCACTGCCACCAGTCAGAGAACTGCTTATTACCCGTTCACAACAGGGGGCATCAGCTGTAGCACTAAACACATTGATTCAGCTGGCTTTCTTGTTAGGAGACTTACTGGATGAAGGAGACTCTGCTGTGTTCCCTCACAACCTGAGGCTAGCTCTTGATCTTACCTCTGACTGCCAGTCTAGATCTCAAAGGCAGCCCATCTCTGCTCAGTTTTGCCAGCCAAGAATCATGAATTTATGCAAAGGAAAGCTAGAAAGTATAAGCTCTGCTGTTTTTAAAGTAGACCTTCTCATTAGACTTTTATACACAGATCTTCAGATTTGGGGCTCACAAGTTCCTTTTGTTGCTGAGAAAGAGGCCTGTGAGGGTAGCAGTTAGTGAGGGTAAAATGAGAGAGAGGCACTGTGATTGGAGGGCAGGCAGAGAGGTGAAGAGTGGGTTAGAAACCATGGCGGTTGCGTGGGGAAATCTTACATTATTAAGATGAAATGTAAGAAGCAAAGCCTTAGTCAGTGTCATAGCTCCCCCATAAATGCCCCAGGAGTGATGGATGGTGACTAGAATAAACATCCCTTCTCAAGTTGTTAGAACAGTCAGCACGTCCAGATCTTCCATACTGTCACAAAAGGCCATGGCTGTGCAGTGGCTTCTGCGGGGTCTGTGTTTGATCACAAGTTTCTGGGGCCTGACACCTCCAAGTACCTTTCATTCTGGTTTTCTTAATGTAGCACTAAATGCATCCAGTTTCAGGTATGCTGGGCCCCTCTGTATATCATTTGTACCTGAGTTTTCATTTCTAAAAATTGTCCAGACTTTTTGGAAAGACACAGTTGGTTTGTAGACAGAGTTGTTGATCTTGACAGTCAGTCCCTTGCCCCTTCCAGCTCTATGTGCAGTGCCTCCCCACCACCCTCTCCAATCAGGAGCGTCCCAGGGGTATTGAGAGACCGCAGGCACTAATTTAGCACCTGCTGTGCTGAGTCCAGAAGAAGATATAAAATGTCCAGCACATACATGTAGATTTATAAGTCATAATTGTGGGGATGTTATACCCTCAAAATTGTTGCAAGATAGGAGGACCTAAACAAACAGCCAGACAAAGCTGGATGACAGTAGGGTGCAAATTGGTGGAAGAAGGAGACATCACATGTGCCAAGCACTGGCTGGGTTCAAGGCTCTGGCGAGATAATGGGATTGGTGGAGTTGGGGGGCTGAATATACAGCACAGTCATCGTCCTTGAGGGCTTTTAGTTGGTAGAGCTGCAGACAAAGACCCCACGATCAGCGATCAGTAAGTAAGAGATTCAGAGTCAGTATGAGGGAGTGCTGACAGCTGGGGCTGGGAAGATTCCATCAAGGAGCATTTATCTGACCTTGAAGGAGGGTGAAGTTGAGCAGATGGAGTTGGGGTTAGGTGGTTAGGATCGCAGAGATGTCAGGAGGTGGGAAGGAACTTGGTGCTGTTTTTGAGGGATGGGACAGATTCCTCTTAGCCTAGAGGATTAAAAGGGGGAAGGAAAGAAAGCAAAAGCTGAGATGGAAGAAGGAGCCTGTTGGCTTCTGTGGAGGACAGATGGAGCCCTGGAACATCCTCTTCATTCCATACTCTTTTCTACGATAGAATATTTCTTGACATCCCCACACTGAGCCCCACCCCCACGACTGAGAGCCAGTGTCTGCCATGATGCTGTACCTCACGGTACCTGTCTCCCTGTAAGCCATTATCTAATCTCCCCATAAGCCATTATCTAAGCCCCATTATCTTATCCCCATAATCTCATCTGTGTCCTCGCCACTGAAAGTTCTTTGAAGATGGGGACTTAGTCAGCCTGCCACAAGGCATGACCTTTGTAATACTGGCTGGACTTGTGAGGACTGGAGAGCATTGAAGGAGCACAGAAATGGAAATGTGAAAGTGCTCATTAAGTGGGGTGAGTGGAGGTTCTAAGGAAGGAGTCCATCAGCTCATGAGGGTTTGGGATCATCCCTCTGGGTACCAGGGCAAGGTTGCCAAAATGCCTTCCTCTGCCCTGCAGATATTCTGCTTGGTTTGGTGCCCCTCAGGACCATGGATGTGTGTTTGAGTGTGTGCATGTGTGTGGCATGTGTGTATGTATGCATGGGTGTGTGCGTGCACGTGTGCATGGGTGTGTGTGCACCTTCTCTCTCACATAAAGGTGCATAGCCACCCCACTGTGTCCCTTTCCACCAGTGGACGGTATTGTTACCCCCCCTTTGGCTTTCCCACCCCACCTGGGTGCCATGGGAGCAGCAGGGACTTGGATTCGCCCCCATATGGTCCGTGTGGAGGATCATTCATACATGCTCATAAACGTCTGCCCTCGCCTGCTCTGTCCAGGGGTATTTTAGTGACGCCTGGAACACGTTTGACTCCCTCATCGTAATCGGCAGCATTATAGACGTGGCCCTCAGCGAAGCAGACGTGAGTATGCACCTGGCATGGCCGCCACCTGTGTCCTCTCTCTCTGTCTGTGTGTACTCCGCTCCCTGCCCTGCAGTGGCATCACCTGGACAAGTCACAGATCCCAGTCCCTTGATCCGAAACTAGGATTTCCTAATGAAAGCTGTGGGCAAGAAGCCCTGCAGGGTAGGGCCTTAGCCGAGGGCCTTTTGTAGACACAAGTCACCTTTTGGAGGACAGGCCTTTTTGCCGCATTTACCCAGGTCACTAGTAGGCAAGGTAAGATAGGATGTCTCTAATTGTTTTCATTTGCTGTGTCAGAAGTGATACCCAAAGTGGCATATCTATAACATGTTTATTTTAGGGGGATGTTTCAAGTAGCCGTGTGGTGTGGTGCTAGAATGTTCCCCTTTTATAACACTGTCCTTTTCTTCTTTTTTCCTGTGGTGCTTCCTCTCCTCTGTGGCTTCTGAATGCTTGCCCTAACAGCACTATTTCACTGATGCATGGAACACTTTTGATGCCTTAATTGTTGTTGGTAGCGTCGTTGATATTGCTATAACTGAAGTGAATGTAAGTAGCAAACTTTGTGTCCTATATCGTGGTTGTTTTCATTAAGTCTGACATAGAAGAGACCAGAGGCCCTGCCCATGAATCTCAACACACTTTAGAAATCCAGAAACAAATTTATTTTTAAAGACTAAGGATAATTTGTAGTTTTCTCTCCCTCACCCCATCTCGTTTCCCTGAAAAAGAGTGGGGAAGTCTATGTAGAATTGCCATTTGGAACTAGAACGGTATTTCAAAAGATCTGATGAAAGTTGTAAGGGCTGGGAGCTAATTGTGTGTGCGTGTGGATGTTGTCACTCACCAGCCGTGTGACCGTGAAAGTCATCCGAGCGCTGTGTGCCTCCGTCTTTCCAGCTGTACGTGGAGTTAATGACGTGCACCCTCGTCCCCACAATGGTTCTGTGAAGGCACAGGCGGGAGGCCCCACAGCTATGCCCTGAGCGTGTGGTGGCTGCTGCTCGTGCCCTCACCTGTACCATGTCTGCTCTGAGTCTAACTGGTGAATGTCCCACGCCCAAAGAGTGACACCAGCTGGTAGAAGGCTACTTAGGGCCAGGGAAAAGAGGGCCGAGTGAGAACCAGGGAGAGGGTGTCAGTACACCTTTGCTACATGCAGTAGACTCATTTGGGAGGGGAACAAGTGCAGTAGCATCATTGTAGGCAGAGTGAACCCCTCTCCCTAGAAGTGTTCTGAAAACCTCACCCCCTACTAAATTAAGAAGTGTGAGAAAGGGAGCCCCATCTGCCTCCTAGCTCCTTTTGCATCTGACCCATGCTAGACCGGGAGGCCTCAGGCAGGCAGAAAGGCCCCTGTTTACCTGATCTGTTTCCAGTTCATCAGCAAGTCTTAGTGGGCGTCCAGTGTGTGTGCCCAGGCTGTGCAGAGCCTTTCGAGAGAATGGGCAGAGCACAGGGAGGGTCTGTGTTTGGTGTTGGCTTTTGCTCCGCAGTGTCCAGCCCATTATGCTCTGCCTGGTGACATCTACAGGAGTGAGGGTTATAAGGTCCATCCTGGTGCCCAGACAGCCTACATCACACGAGGACTGTGAAATCCCTTTATGCCACCTGTCTGGGGCCATGCCGATTCTAGCGTGTAAATAGTAAGACAGTCACCAGCCTGGCAATCCCAAGACCTGGCAGTTGCAGCCCTAGTTCCAAACTGACCTGGAATCCAGTTCCCTCATGGGCCAAGTGGGGTGCATAACATCTGCCCCCTTGCCTTGCAGGTATGTTATAGTGATAAAATGATCTGAATGTTTGTGAAAATGCTTGCTAAAACCCCCAAAGTTTTAGGGAGATAAAAGGGTTTTATTCTAAATGTGGGTTATCCCTGTAATGAGTAAAATGGACTGTCAGACATGACCGTGTCCGTGGGGGTGTGGTTGAAGCTTCATCACGCCATGCCGTGACAAGGCACTCAGATGGTGCTTTGTTAGACTAGGTATGCACATCTTCTAACTCCTGAAGCCCAGACATGTAAATTCTACTTGATGTGAAATGTTGCATGTGTCAGCTATAAAATTGCCATTCATGGCATATAAATAAGTTGGTGCTAATGGGAGGTCCCTAACTGGGCAGCCCCGAACTCTCTCCCAAGTTTATGGCTAGACATCTGCCAGCTTCATCATCTCACAACACAAACTGCTTAAAGTCGCCGTGGAGGTATATTTACATGAAAATTTTGGAACATACCCTTCGGTGAGTCAGAGACAGTTTATAATGGAAGTGAAACTGCAATAAACGAGCAGCTCGGCAGGTCGCCCTGGACTGCTCAGTGCTTCTAGCACTGTTCAGGTGGTGGGTGTAAACACTTAGCTTTTGGGCACCAGGATTTGGCCAAGGTCTGTCCACCTGGGACACCCAGCTTTCTCACGCCTGACCTGCCTGCTGGCTGGCAGGGGTGTAGCACCCGTGTACTCAGGGACAGCACGCGCCTGGCTTCCTGGCTGCCTCACGTGTGCTGTGGGCTGGCCCTGCTCCTCCCGCTGCTCCTGTCCCCTCTGGCCCAGCTTTGCTCATTGGCGCCTCAGTGTTGCTGTGTTCACCTTGTACCAGTCAGGAAAGGGGCAGGTCCACACTGAAGTTTCTAGTTAGCATTTGACATTAGGTATCTGAACAAGACAGACTTTCAGGGGCCCCCTTCTTGGCATGCAATTAAACTTTCCAGTCACACAGGCAGACATTCCCAGAATGTGCTTTCAGTCAGTGACCTTTTCCCTGGTCACCTGTAGCCCAAGACCAAATATTCCTCGGCCGTGGCAATGCTGGTTCCCCAGCCTGGGCCAGGAGAACACCACCTTCAGAAATCTCAGTGTTTCCCTGCTGGGCCTTGGAACAGAGGGGATGCTCAAGGCCACCTTCACGTTTATTCAATCTTTCAACACACATGTGCTGGGCATCAACCACTCACAGGCTCTGGGCTAGGCTGTGGGGAGGCACAAAGATTAAAAAAAAAAAAAAAGACTGGGTATTCTTAACCTCTGGTGTAAATACATGACAGTGGGACTGCGGGTTCCGACACCCCAGTCCCCTCCACAATCCACAGGCAGCTCCCCTGGGGAGCAGTGCACATCACATCTGCAGTGGCCTTGTCCCCTGAGCTGTGGGGTCAGCTGTCAGCTGAGCATGAACACCCTTGGTTCATTGCTGGCTGGCTGTAGCTGCCATAAGTCATCACTGTTTGCAATGTTTAACCTGCTGTGCTCTCTCTCCCCCAACTCTGTTGATCTTTCTTTTCTGTTGCCTAATTGATTTTCATGTTGGTTTTATTTTTAGAAAATTGTAGCGGCAAGTATATATAAGCATATATACGGTGAAGTCGTTAAAGCAAAGCACTTCTAAAGACTGTGTGCTTGTTTTTGGCTCTCCACCTTTGGTTTTCACTACGCTTCACAGGACGTGCTAAGGATTGGTTGCAATCATCTGAATTGTTCCCCATCCCATATATTGTCGTCTCTTGCCTGGGGCCGTCTTGGTCAGTCACACTTGGCTCTGTGACTTGCCAACATAGTCTCCCAGAATGAATGATCTGGCTGAGAAATGATTGAATTCAGCCTGCGTTTGTATTCTTTGCAGAAATGTTTTGGGTAGTCCTTTGCATGGTCCTGCCTGCACGTGCACCAGCCTGCTCCATCCTACTGTCCCCCTCCCACCTCCCCACAGCCCGCTCAGTTCCTGGTTTGGCAGTGCTCATGGACTTGTCTCCATCACGTTTGGTCCTAACCTCACCAGGCTGCTAAAACATCAACGATGACTGGTGGGCTCCCTCTTGCTCCCTCCCTCCTTGATGCCTGTTTGTTCCTTGAATGATGACATGACCCAGCAACATATTGTCCCTAACCTGGGGATGGCTGTCACTGACATTTGTCTATTCTCATTATCATTAGTGCCTTGGAGGCAGAATACTTGTTTGGAAGCCAAGTCTGCCTTATATTACTTACCTTGAAGGAGCAGGTAAAAAGTCATTAGGGAACTCACTCTCAGAGACCCAGGGATGGTCCCTGCCTTTTAAGGTATACTGTTTGGACCAGGTGGCTGACAGTGGACCACTCATCTTCTTTTTCTGACCCCACAGTAAGGTTGTGTAGTCCCCCACTTCATATGCGAACCCTTTCCCAGGAGCCAGCTCAGCTAGGCACTGGTCGTGGACATAGACCCAGTGACCCCAAATAAAGAAGTCCTCCTTCCATAGGTGTTGCCTGCCAGCTCAGAAATAGTCAGAGGGACGCTCCCCCAAAAGACCGGCTTCTCCACAATGCCTCGGGTTACCTGGCCCAGCTGTTCTGGGATGCTGGTTTGCTTCCTATCTGAATTAGAAAACTGCATCCTCTCTTCTCTTCCAAGCACAGATAGAAATTAATACAGAAAATGAAATGGACTGATTTTGTTTGGGAACCTCATGGTCTTTTTGGCTTCCACAGTTGCAGGGGGCTGCCCCAGAGCATATGTGGTAAGAGCCTGCCTGAGAGCCCTGTAGGAAAAGGCTTGAGGGAACATCAGGAGAGCCCCCACATCAGCAGAGCCCCAGGAATCTAAGGAGCCTTCTGACATGTAGTCCAGATTCCTGAGGCTAAGGGGCTGTCTCCTGTAGGGTTCCCGGCTGAAGAATGTGACATCTTAGGGTGGGAAGGAACTGCTAAGCTTGTCTAAGCCCTGAGGAGACACTGGAGTTCCCCCTATTAAAAACTGATTAGCAGCCCCTTGAGGCTGTCCTTGAAAGTTACTAGTGAGTCCTTCCCCAGTCTGGTGTCCTCTAGGGATGTCCAGCATAGCATAGCCTACTGGCATTCCAGCTCCTCCAGCTCCCTTGATGTTCAAGCCTCCTCCATCCCTTGTAAAGAAGATGGGGATAGAGTCTAATCTCTCTGTCTGCATCCGAGTATTGATTTCTCATCAACTCGAAAAGAACCCACTGCTCAGCCACAGCAGCCTGAATGGGCTTTTCTAGCAACCCCACTCTGTATGGCAGCTCGAGACCTAAAGGGCATTAGCTAGTACGGGCTACCTGCTAACTACTTAGGCCAGCTTTACCCTGGCCCAGGACTGGAGTTCTCAGCTCTGGCAGCACATTTGAATCACCAAGGAGCTTTTAAAATTCCCAGCATGCAGGCTGGGTGTGGCGACTCACACCTGCAATCCCAGCACTCTGGGAGGCCGAGGTAGGCAGATCACCTGAGGTCAGGAGTTGGAGACTGGTCTGGCCAACATGGCGAAATCTCATTTCTACTGAAAATACAAAAAAATTAGGCAGGCAAGGTGTCGGGCACCTGTAATCCCAGCTACTCATGAGGCTGAGGCAGAAGAATCACTGAAACCCTGTAAACAGAGGTTGCAGTGAGCCAAGATCATGCCACTACACTCCAGCCTGGGTGACAGAGGGAAACTCCACCTTAAAAAAATAATAATAAAATTCCCAACATGGAGACATGCCCCCGATTCATTAAGTAAGAATCTCTGCGGCAGGACAGAGATTTTGTTAAAGATCCCCAGGTGCGTTTAGTGTGCAGGCTGGCATGAGAGCTGACCTGCCCTTTCATTGGGCTGACATTTGTCATTTGGGCAAAGCCATCCTCAGGGTTCTTTAAATTTGTACAATATTTTGGCAACTTGCACTGTCCCCCGGGAGCTGCTGGTCACATCCTCCCCTGAAGCAGCCCTCTCTGCCCAGGGGTGCGTGGTGGGAGGGGAGGTGTCGAGGGCACGCTGGAGGGCGCATGAAGCCTGGTGTGCTGTTTGCTCTTTCCTTTCTCCCTCGCATGTTGTGCTGCCCTGTCCCTTTACAAATGCTGTCTCCTCCTCCCTTTTCTTTAAACAACAGAATATTCATGGTTTGAAGTTCATAGTCCATAGGTTGTCACATTTCAAAGATAACAGTTGAAGAGATGTACACTTCGAAATTCAGTTCAGTTGCTGACTTTCAAGAACCCTAAGGAAGGGGGACATGAATGGCCTATCAGACTCGAAGCAGAGTAGGGAGAGGCACGAAGGAGGGTCTAAGGCCAGACTGTGGTTAGGAGCGTCTCCCCGACCAACAGGTCCTGCAGGTCTGATACATAAGTCGTGCATGTTTCAAAAGGGTAACTGTAGAGCCGTCTGTCTCGTGCACACTGACTGGTCCCCTTAAATCAGGCAAGCAGAGGCATGCATGCATGCACACTTAGCACACACACTCACCCCACACTCCAGCCAAACAGGCCAGAGTGGAGCCTTCTGTGCACAGCCTTAGTGAGAATGATGTGAAAGACGATGAGAAGTTTAAAAAATTAATTCCTTCCTTTGTTAAGGTCTTAAGTTGAAAAACATTATCTGTCCCTTGAAGGAGGTGGTATTTCTTTTGAGATGAGCTAATGGAAGAGGGAAATAAAAATAGCAGCCCTGGGTTCTTGATAAACCTGTTGCAGAGTTTCCATTCTGAGCATCCCAGGAGAAGCAAGGACCTGTTTTAAACTCTGTCAGACCTGTTGATCTTGGGTTCATAGTCACGTTGCTGATTTTCAGTTGTTCTGTAATATGCTCCAACCCCTTATTTTCTGTGAATTTTGTAGAATTTCTCTTTGGTCTCAGGAGGGAGCCCTTGATGCTAGAGAGGCTTCAGAACTGAGCTCTTCTTTCCCTGGATCCCCAGGGAGGAGGCCCTCAAGAAGTGTGCACATCCAGATGTGTACACGTTTCTTAACTTTGCAGACACACTGTACAGAAAGGCTCCTTGAAGCCCCTAACCAGAAGAGCCTCATTCCTTTCTGTCGGGGGAGAGAGGCCGGCACATGCTGGCTCTGGTTCCACTTACTGTTGCTCTTGAATGTAAAGATGCCTCCTGGTGCTAGCTGGAGTTTGCTTCCAACTCTGCGTTCAGACACTTTCTGAATACTCGGGAAGTGTCAGGCACCATGCTGGGTATGGCGTGGAGTAAGGCAAGGCCCCTGCCCTCCCTGGGGGTGGGGGTTGGGGAGCAGGTGAGCACCAGCCATTACAGATTCTGTATCCTGGAATCCAAAGAACAACAGTGCAGCCAGACCCTGGAGGAAGTGGAGCTGCTGAACCTCAGGAGAGCTGGTCCTCCACTCTTTCTTCCAAAGACTTATATAGACCTGAATTTCCTCTTATGTGAAAGCTATCTGAGCTGTGGGGTGGGCAGCAAGGGCTTGTGTAGGGAAGCCCGCCTCTCTCCTCCTCACCCTGACTCAGTGTGTCCAGCTCCTCAGCAGCCCCACCAGAGAGGCTGATGTCAGATGTACACTGCCCAGGCGTTTGGTCTCATGGGAACAGAGTGTGGTCCCAGGGAGTTTGTGGCTCATAGGCAGGCACCACTGTTTGCCCCGCTACCAGAGACATTCCGTTCTCTGGGGTAGGAGGCCTGCTGCAGAGAGACTAGTTTCTGAGACCCGTAGCCCTGATTAAGCCAAGAGAACTAACCTGTCTGTGAGAAGCAGGGGCAGGCTCTGCATCTGTCTCTAGGGACAGTTGAGGTCTTGAGACACTGTTCTTACTGGATGCCTGTTAGCCTGGGCACAGCGTGTCCTTGGACATGAATTAGAAAGTGGTAGCGTGTCTGTGCCCACGTCCATGGCTGCCTGCCCTCAAGTCCAGCTCCAAGGAAAGCCACTGGTATTTTCTCGGGGAGGGAGCAGGTGTGTTGTCCAAAGACAGGAGGCACACATTTTTTAAAAGGGGGAAATGCTCTCCAGAACCATTGACACCTTCCTGGTTCATTAATCCATTTTCAATCTTTGATTTCTTAAAGCCAACTGAAAGTGAAACTGTCCCTGTCCCAACTGCTACACCTGGGGTAAGATCAGCAACTAGTCCCCAGGGGCTGGACCTTTTCCTTGAGTTTATTTGACCATGTCGAGTTTTCCACTGGTTTTTCTGTATTCTCCATGATTGTCCTTCCAGAACAGTGTCTGCAGTGGTTTGCATTCATCATCAGTGTCCAGTACTGTTGACCAGCCCAGCGTTCTCCTCTAACACAGTAGAACACGTGGACATGCATGTGCTGTGTGGACGCAGTTTCCCAAGCTCTGTGTTGTTAGCATGTAACTCTTCCTTTCATATCATGCTTTTTAAGATGAAAAGGTCCCAGAATCACATCTTCAGTTCTTACCTCTGTCACCTTTGCATCCGTTGCTGTTTTTCTGAAAGTGTTGCATGTTCTACTTTCCAATGGGTTTGACCTCTCCATGATAACCCTTCAGAACTCTGAAGAGAGCAGTAGAATCTCCATCACCTTTTTCCGTCTTTTCCGAGTGATGCGATTGGTGAAGCTCCTCAGCAGGGGGGAAGGCATCCGGACATTGCTGTGGACTTTTATTAAGTCCTTTCAGGTAAGGGCCATGCTAAGGACTTCTCTCTTTGTCTTTGAAGATCATATGTAAGTCAATGATTGTGCCCATCCTAGAGGACCCAGGCTCCCCCTGTGTGGACTTAGGTCAATAGAACAAGTGGAATGCCGGAGAGACCCAACTTACCATTTCTTGGGTAAATCCCAAGAGATTACTTGCCTAAAGGAAACAGAAGAGAAAGCAGGAAGGACCCATAGCTGAGAGAGTTGCAGCATTTCCAAGACAGGGAGGTGTGCAGTCTGCAGCCCTGCAGTGCTTCCAGGATGCCTGGCGGTGGTATGTGAGCGCCAGGTCCCAGCAGACTGCCTGGAAGCCCAGCAGCCTCTCTGTGATGCCTTCTCCTCATAAGGCTGCAGCAGTGCTGCCTGTTGACTAGTCTGGATCCATATCAGAAGCCACCACCTGGGCCAGCACACCATCACTGGGTTATCCTGCACCTGGAAGAGTCCCAAAGTTCAGGATGTGCAGGCATAGGCCATGTCTCATTTGTCACCTCTGATTCTCCAGGCTGATACAGCTCAGTTCTAGACTTTCCTAAGCAGAACCAGCTTTTCCTCTACCTGCCATTACCCTGCCCCAGATGTTCTAGCCTTCTGGACTGATTCCATTTGGAGGAGGAAGTGTGGGAAATAGAGATTCTTATTAAAAGGTGCACCCATGTAGGGAATTTGTGGATATGCACAAACTTTAGAAAGTGAATCCTGCATCTTCATTTTTATAAATTATTTGACTATTTTTCATTCAAAAGTAACAAATGTTTACAACAACAAATGAAGCTGTCTAAAGATAAATAAAGATAAAATTCAAACTTGCCCCTCACCCACCCCAGGGATAACCAGTGTTACCAAGTAAGCGTTTGTCCCTAGTGGATGGAATTTTCACAGGTAAAAGGGAGAAGGGACATTTTGGGGTGGGGGGCGCTGCAGGCACTCACAAGGGAAGTCACAGGTCCTGCTGGGGAGAGTGAGGCTGGAGGAAGGTAGAGTAGGGGCCTCAGGCTGCTGAGCCGTGGACTTCCTAAGGCAAGGAATCCTTGACAGTTGTTATTCATATAAAGTACCAAAACTTAGGAACAAACTGCTATAAAAATAGATAATTCGGAGGTAATATCATCTCACTTTTTAAAGAAATTCTTCGAGATTCCATCTGCCACAGATAAGAAAGTCATGTTCCAGAGCAGCGGTTCATACAGAGAAACTGTGTAAACAATAATCTTAAACATTTGGCAATCTAGGAAGAAAATGTACATGGGTATGTTGAGGAAAGCCTGAAACAAACCCTGTGGGACCCTGCTGAGCAGCCCAGCTGTGGGAAGGGCCTATTGTACCAGGCCAGGCTGGCAGGTACAGGTCCACAGCCAGCACAGGTCTGAAGGTGGCTGGGCACCTGTGAGCCACTGACTTTCTGATGAGCTCTCTCAGATAATAGAGAAAGCGGGTGTTTTAAGTGTGTGTTCTCAGAGTTAAGCTTAACAATCTGGGCCCCCTATGCATGTGGACGTGTTTGTCACATGTGATGAGGTAGACAGCAGTTGAGGAAATTCAATTAAAGGATGTCAGACACTTGCATTTGGTGTTTCTGAAGAGAGCCACGCTTGGCGACCCCCCAGCTCACTCCTTTTCTTCCCTGGCCCCGCCCCCAAACTTAGCAGTCCTTTCAGAAGGTGTGCATCTTAAGAAAGGTATTTTGCGTTCTACAGCAACAGCCAGAAAGTGGTTCTTCCCCTCTGACCCAGTAATTCCACTCCTAAGACTTCACCCTAAGGAAATACTGCAGCAGAAGCAAGGTGATTTTGCATAAAGATACTCCTTTGCGACATTATCTACAGTGCCGTCCCCCAAAACATACCCACAAAAGAAAGTGGAAGTACACTAAGTGTCCAGTGTTCTGGAATGGTTTGATCAATTATATTTTCACCCAAAAACTCTAGTAATGAATGTAAGAATTGTCATGGGAATGATGTGTCTGTGTTTAGGGTCAGGCTACAGGGTTGGTGACCACCGTGAGCCCATCTGCCTACAATATTGTAACAGTGGGCGTGCGTGTGGATGGCATCTTCAGGACTGAAGTGGTTGTGCAGTGCTGGGATTTGAACCATTCTTCCTCATGGTCGGGGTTCTTTTACTGTAACATGTGGAATGGAAAGGAAGCATGTGGCCTCTCATGAGTATTCTCATGGGACAGCCGGCCGGTACTGAGCCCAGTGCCTTTTCTCTCCCAGGCACTCCCATATGTGGCCCTCCTCATAGCCATGCTGTTCTTCATCTACGCGGTCATTGGCATGCAGGTAAACTCCAGCCACCCCACCCTCAGGGGCCCTTTCACTGGGTAGCCCCAAATCTGTAGCAAGATGTATGTTGACCAGGCGAAGGAGAAGCGCTGTCATTTTTTTCAGCCAGACCCCTCTGCTGAAGCCATAGGAAGACAAGAAAGACATGGCTGCTTGGGAGAGAACTCCAGGGGAGGCCCAGGCTCAGTAGAATGTAGAGAGGGTAGAATGTGCCGAGAAGAGTTGCATTTCATGGCAGCAGAATTATGCTTTATCATAACAAAGTGAGATTCACTTGAAACTAAATATTTCCAGATGCTAAGACTGAGGAGAGAAGCATGTGGCCCCTCCTGGGTCTTTTCAGTCTGTGCTGAGCCATCGTGGGGACAGAAGCCTGGTGCTGAGCCAAATGCCTTTTGTGGCCATTGTTGTGCTTTAGTAGCTCACCTTTAAAAGGAGGCTCACACCTCTTCCGTGACCCAAGCTGAGGGGCTGCACCCTGTTTCACAGTTCCTCCTGGGCGTGGGAAAGGGACCGGGCCTCCCAAACAGAGGAGCCCTAACACCAAGTGGGCGGTGGGATGGGTTGTGGATAGGAAGAAAATGCCCGTAGGTATGTTGAGGAAAGCCTGAAACAAACCCTGGTAATCCTGCCTCCCCAGGCAGGGTGGAGGGAGGCAGCCTAAGAGTGGAGGCAGTCGGAGAGCCCAGGTGACTGCAGATCCCCACTGGCAGGCTCCTTACAGATTCTCCACGTGTGCAGGTGCCATCTTTCAATAAAGGACGGATGTAAGTGAGAAAGAAATGAAGTGATTCTGTGATTCTAGGAGCAGAGAAATGGCAGTGTTTAAAAAAAAAAAAAAATCCTGAAAGCATAGAAGCACTTGTAGGTCTCTGGGAATCTTACCTTGAGTTATGAAACAAAAGTCAGCATACTTGAGCCTCTGTGACTCAGCAGCACGTGGTGCTGTGTGCCCTGGAAGGTCTTCTATCACATATTTTCTCATATTAAAAAAGAGCCATCTCAGAACTACAAACTGCATGGCACACACCCCTCCGGATTCACCCAGCAGGCGTTTGTAAGCATCTGCAGGCTTCTCTGGAATGTCAGTCTGCTTCTAAGTCTCAAAAGTACAACTCTGTAGTACCCTCCCATTGCCCTGAAGGTAAAGCCCACTATCCTGCTCGGGGCTCACAGCCCCTGCCTGTTGGCTCCTGCCCTTGCCTCCAGCCTGGTCTTTTATCTGTCTGCTCCTCACACATGTGATGTTCATTCCCTTGGTATCTGTTCTGTCACCCTGCCCCTATGAGACATGGTGCTTCCTCCATTGGAGACACTCTTTACCTTTCTTAACGCCCGATGTATCTTTCAGTTCTGAGTTTACATGTCGCTTCCCCCTAGAGGTTTCCTGGCTCTGCCCCCCAGCCTTGGGCGGATGAGCCTGTCATGCTTCCTGTGTATCTGGACCACCCCAGTATCATCCTGGGGTTTGATGTTGCCTGGCTACACTTGTATCTCTCCCCCAGGGCAGGGGATCCTCCAACGTGGGAATGTGCCCATCTGGAGCACCATGTTTCCAGTATGCAACCTGCTGCCTGGCACATGGTTGTGCCTGGCAGATCTTTGTTGAATGAGTAAAGTGCCAGGTACCATGAGAAAGCCTTAGCTGGTAAAGAGCAAACCTGAGTGAGTTCTAAATTCACATATGAATTTTTTTTTTTTTTTTTTTTGCATGATGAAATCTATTCTCTTCTTCCTAAAACTTCTCCACCTAGATGTTTGGGAAAGTTGCCATGAAAGATAACAACCAGATCAATAGGAACAATAACTTCCAGACGTTTCCCCAGGCGGTGCTGCTGCTCTTCAGGTGACTGCAACTGGCTGGCTTGGGCGGTGCTCCTGGACAGGGGTGTGAGTCTCCCGCTAGCTCTGGGTTCGGAGGGACAGAGGACACAGGTTATTAAAGCAGTGTGCCTTTCCCAGTTGATTGCGATGGCTTTTTGTTTTTGTTTGTTTTGTATTCTTAAACACAGACCCTAGCATTTCAAACACAGGAATTTCACTGGATTGTTAAAACTGCTGTGGTAATCCCGATTGTGGCTGGCATAAGGTTTATTCATTTGGGAGTTAGGCTACTTAGGACACAGGGAAAATTGTGGGATGTATGTTTATGCATGGAAGCATACACTAAACATGACTGGAAGACAGAAATTTAGCAAAAACGTAGAGGCCTTTTGCACAGCCAGTGGGGAACATCCTAAGATGTGTGATTTCAAATTTTATCAGGTTGCTTTTAACCCCAGTTAATTAACTTTGTAAACAAACTGCCCTCATAGAGAATTTTCTAGAGATCATGAAGTATTTCTAGTGACTCTAGTGATTGACTAACAAGTCATTTGCAAGTTAGGTAGATTCTAAGTCTGCCTTCAACAAAATTGAACATAGACTCAACTGCGTAAGTATTTTGGTCATTAAAAATAATTAACAGTCCGGGTGCAGTGGCTCATGCCTATAATCCCAGCCCTTTGGGAGGCTGAGGTGAGTGGATCGCTTGAACCAAGGAGTTCAAGACCAGCCCAGGCAACACGGCAAAACCCTGATTCTACTAAAAATACAAAAATTAGCCAGGTATGGTGGTGGGTGGCTGTAGTCCTCGCTACTGGGGAGGCTGAGCCTGGGAGGTGGAGGCTGCAGTAAGCCAAGATCACACCACTGCACTCCAGCCTGGGCAGAGCAAGACCCTGTCTCAGAAACTAATAACAATTAATGTTAATTATAATACAAATGTTTGAAGTAAATAAGACACAAAAACAAGCATCCATTTATACAGTTAGTGCGCTTGCATAAGATGATGGCTATAAATCAAAGGGAATGGCAGCAGAACCTCCGGTTACCGTGGTAAGTTACATGTGAAAATAAGTATGAATTTCAGATTTTCATTAGTTCACATTGGATTTTCCCCAAATCACTAAGGTTTTGCACTGTTAATGAGTTTTTCTCCCCGAAGGTCTAAGCTTTAAATTCCTTCTTTCCTCCACTAAAGCCCCTTTTTTCTTAATCTGAAAAAGGTGTGCGACAGGTGAGGCCTGGCAGGAGATCATGCTGGCCTGCCTCCCAGGGAAGCTCTGTGACCCTGAGTCGGATTACAATCCCGGGGAGGAGTATACATGTGGGAGCAACTTTGCCATTGTCTATTTCATCAGTTTTTACATGCTCTGTGCGTTTCTGGTAAGTGCTCAAAGTAGCTGCCCCTCTCAGTGTACAGATGCTTCTGTAGCACTCAGTGTTCATATCAGCGACATTGCCCTGTCCCATCGTTCGAGGACAGTTGATGTGGGTGAGCACTCTGGACTCCACTTGGCAGTTGAGGGCTTTTGTTTAACCAGGCACGTGTCACTGCTGCCATCTTTGTAAGCAGAAACTTGATGCTCACTAATAAGCTTAAAGCAATTACCAACCACCTTAGCTTCTTAGGGCTCCTTTCTAAAATGTCTCAGCCAGTGAGTATGTTGATGACTTAAGAGTGTGAATTATTTGGTTATAATGAAATTATAAAACTGCAGTGTGTTTCAGAAGGGCTGCCTTCCCCAAGAGTTTTTGAAAGCCGTTCCAGAAAGCTAGAACCCCACTCTTTCCTTAAACATTCTCCAAAGAGAAAGTTTTTACAACTTCTCTTGGAGACATGGGTTCCCATGTTTCATTCCATATAATTAGAAGGCCTATGCTAAGTTCTAACCTTATCCAACTGCAGCTGAAGTTCTTCCCTTCTGATTTGCTTTTTCAGATCATCAATCTATTTGTGGCTGTCATCATGGATAATTTTGACTATCTGACCCGGGACTGGTCTATTTTGGGGCCTCACCATTTAGATGAATTCAAAAGAATATGGTCAGAATATGACCCTGAGGCAAAGTAGGTTGAAAAACATGCACTTTGGTGTGTGTGGGTGGATTTTGGAATGTCAACTGTGGTTGTTGTGGAGTGGACTGAAAGTTCGGGCCAACTGGTACTATTCCTGGACCTCACGTTGTATTTTACTTCCAGGGGAAGGATCAAACACCTTGACGTGGTCACTCTGCTTCGACGCATCCAGCCTCCCCTGGGGTTTGGGAAGTTATGTCCACACAGAGTAGCATGCAAGGTGAGTATCCTGTGTGCATGTCTGACAGCCTCTCTTGTAGACGTTCCCTTCATTTAACAGACACTTGGTAAGTGACATGGCCAGGCCTTCATGAGGTGCTGGGGATGCAGAGATGAATAATACATGGTTCCTACCTCTGGAGGACGTTCAGATTTATAACTCTTTGAACACCCTGTCAGGAACCATCAGAAGAGGAAGAGAATTCTGTAATTTGTCATTGCATGGATGGTGGGGAAGGTGACATTTCAGTCAAGTTCAGAAGGAACATAGGAGTTCGTCAGAGGGAGGAAAGGCTCAGAAGGAGGCAGGAGAATGGATGTAATGGCAAAGGGTGCGTCAATGGGTCACCCTTGGGCTAGCATATAAGAAGAAGTGACAGAAGGCCCCAGGCACAAGCAGAGCCTTCTATAGCCTGCTGAGGTCTAGGAGAATGGGGAAGAAACACGAATTTCAGGTTTCCATGTTAGGAAGGTGACAGCTGGCAATGGAGAAGTGGACCCGAGGCAGGAGGACAAACCAGGAGAGCTAGAACGAAGGCAGCAAAAGTGGGAAGGGAGAGGAGTGGTCGCTCCGAGATCCGCTTAGGACAAGGACTCAGTGACCTAGGTGAGGGGAGTGGGAGTGCGAGGAGAACGCCTCTCCCAGCCTCAGCAGTGGGGGACACAGTGCTATGTGTTCCACACGTCCCCTCTGCTACAGAGCTTTGTGGCCATCACAGGAGATGGCCCTTTTCAGGCACAGCAGGCCCTGTGGGTCCCTTTTCTGGCACAGCAGGCCTGGTCTCTCAGGGAGGATCCAGCCCTCCCACTGCCACCCATTTCTGTGTTTCCATGCCGGAGCACGCTCTCAGGGACCTCAGTGAGACTCTTCCTTCCACAGAGCTCACGGGACAGCACTTTACACTTGTTGTAGCAACAAAAAACGGTTTCTGTTTTTTCAAGGAGAAATATAGGATTTGTCCCTTGAAACTCTGCCTTCTAGAAATTCGTCCAGTCTGCATAGCAACTAGTTCTTGTTCCTCTTGGATCCAAGGACATCCTGGAGTCAGGTGTTTTACCACTCCAGGGTGCTGAGCCAGCTCAAGACAGAAACCAAGGTAGCAAAACAGAGTCTAAAATATGTTTCAGACTCTCAAAGTAATGCCCTGAGCCAAACTCATGTCCCGTGCCCTGAAAATCCAGAAAGCCCTCTAGGCAAGTCTGTAGGGTGCTTGCCTCTCCTCAGGCCGGACTCTGGAGATAGAAACAGAGGTTGACATTTTTTTTCCATAAACTTCTCCGTACTAGCCTCTTTTCTGCTTTCCAAGAACAGTATGGGATCCAGTTCACTGATGTCATCCGTGTTTAAATTTCCAGACTCTTTTGCATAGAGCTCAGATGTCCTTGAGGCACAGTCATCCATTTTGCTGATGCAGGAACTTGCCAGGAAAAGTGAACAAATGTCCAGGGTTCCTTGGCTGCCTGTGCTGGTTTGGAGAGGGGGCTGGAGGTTGGTAGGAGGACTAGGAATTTGGGTGGGATGGACTATGCAGACACAAGATTCCAATACATCAATACGGAAGAGAAAACAATCTTTTTCTTTTAGAACATGAAGTTTTTCAATATTATCAATGTTATCATTTATTTAGTGCTTGCCATGTGCCTGACACAAAACTCTTTGTGTCTGTGAGTCCTTTAATCCTTGCAAGGCCCCATCCGTTGGGCATGTCATCTGCATTTACAGGTTGAAGTGACTGGGGCCCAGAGAGGGTATCCCTCACCCAAGTCCCCTTCAACTCTCATTGCTGGTGCTAAAGGGATCAGGAGATAGAAGAGGAGTGGGGAGTGTGGATCCTGCTCTGAAAGACCAAACCCTGGAAGAAGCCACGCAGATTCATGCAAAATGCTACAAGATGTACATAATGGTCTCATTAGGCAAGGTTCCTTGAAGGACACTCCCTGAGTTGGGAATAGTAGTGGATCCTGTTGGCTGAGAACCTAAGTTCCAGGCCCTGTGCCTGGCCCACTGTGTTTTACTTCCTTTAACCCTCACGACAGCTTTAAAAATGTGCCTGAGCCGGGCACAGTGGCTCACACCTGTAATCCCAACATTTTGGGAGGCAGGAGGATCCCTTGAGGCCAGAAGTTCAAGACCAGCCTGGGAAACAAAGCAAGCCCTCATCTCTAAACAAACGAACAAACAAACAAATGTGCCTGAAATGGAGATCTGACCCTAAGACCTCCATCGGGATTAATGAAAACAGGAGAAGACTGCTTAAACAGTGAGGTTTCACTGTTTAAAAAACAAAATACATTATCTGCATGTTAGCGTTTATATTTCATGACTAAACCTTTGATCTTTGTCATCCCAGAGTCCCCTAAATGATAGATTGTATTAATCAGGGTTCTCCAGAGAAACAGAGCCAATAGGATGCATATGGAGATGTGTGTCTGTGTATGTGTATATATACACGTATACACACACACAGGTTTGTCATGGGGAACTGGCTTATGTGATCATGAAGGCCGGGACGTCCCATGGTCTGCCATCTGCAAACTGGAGCCCGAGGACCTGGTGGTGGTATCCAGTCTGAGTCTGAAGTCCTGAGAACCAGGGGAGCCCACAGTGTAAGCCTCGGTCGAAGACAGGAAAAGACTGATGTCCCAGCTCAATCAGGCTGGCAGAGAGAGAATTAAATCTTCCCCACCTTTTTGTTCTCTGTGGGCCCTCAACAACAGGATGAGGCCCACCCACATTGGGGAGGGCATTGCTTTACTTATTCTACTCACTCTACCAATTCACATGGTAGTCTCATCTGGAAACATTCACACAGACACACCCAGAAATCATGCTTAACCAACTGGGCATCTCATGGCCCACTCAACTTGACACATAAATTAACCATCATATGAGTAACCCCCAAGTGGCTGTTGAATTGAATTGAGGGTTAACTAGAAAAGAGATGAGTGATAAGTGGAAAATAAAGATCCAACAGAATATGACTGTGATCATTCATTTGCCGTCTACAAAGAAATTTTCTTTTCTGTTTACAGAGATTAGTTGCCATGAACATGCCTCTCAACAGTGACGGGACAGTCATGTTTAATGCGACCTTGTTTGCTTTGGTTCGAACGGCTCTTAAGATCAAGACCGAAGGTAAGCATTCCCTGGCAGCAAGACAAGATGGTAGGAAAGGAAAGAGATATCACATCCCACCTTGCCTTCCTAATCTAGGCCTATTCTTGGCCAAGGGGAGGCTCTGAGGAAGGGGCTGGGTAGAATGGGGATGTCCATGCTGGGTTGGCTGGCTGGCCCCTGCCTCCTGCCTCCTGCCTCCTCCCTCCTCATTCTTTCTCTCCTTCCCTTATGCTTCACTCTGTCCCAGAATGTTTTGAGTTGACTCATACCACTGCTTACTACATAGCAGGGGAAACAGGCAAGGTGTCGGAGCAGAGATGGAGCCATCAAAAATGAACTCGGAGCCATTCCTTACTAGTTGCATGACCTACACTGAGGAATTTCACTGGTCTGAGCTGTAGTTTCTTTCTCCATAAAAAGGAAATAAATACAGGGATGTCCAGGAAGTCCTGAGAATGAAATGAGATGATGTCTGCAAAAGCTCCTCTGCAGTGCCTAGCACATAATCAGTGTTTGGGAAATATGGTGGGATCAGCATCTTCCCAGCTAAGAGACCAACCAACCCAGAATGGCCTTCACAGCCACACTCAGCCCTGGTCAAATCCTGGTAAAACAGGCACTAGAGTATGGCCATTGGAGCTGGCTCAGTGGTGACTTCAGAGGTGGAATGGAAAGCAGATTGCAACAGGTTGAGGAGTGACCAGCAGGTGTGGGAGGTGGGAGGTGTAGACCTCAAGGGGAGCTGACTCTCTGAGGCACTAGTGGAGGAGAGGGAAGAGGAGGCAGCAAGGGACCCATGCTGACTGCAGGCAGGTGACTTCTTACAACCCTGGAGCCCAGGGAGACTCAAACCAACAAAGCCAGCCTCTTCCAGCCTAACAGGGCCCCTGTGTAGCATGCTTGCCTGTACCTGGCCCTAGGCCAGCATTGTTAAGGGTTCTAGAAGGCAGAATGGTCTTCTATGCTGACATGTTAGTTGAAAAGTCAAGCATCAGCTCATATAATAAAAAGCCAAGGTTATATACATATAGTAGGAATTGAGAGTCTTATTGGGTGAAATTTAGGCTGGATCTTCAAGGAAGGAGGTACGATTTGAAACGACCAGTAAAAGAGCAGAAGGCAAAGGCATTCTGGGCTGGAAACAGTGGAAAGCAAAGAGTAGGTCCTGGCTGTGGGAGGGTAGGATGGAATCAGAGTAGGACAGGCCTTGAATTCCAGGGTGAACCATGTTTGCTCCCATGGTGGAGGGACTTCCCACAGGGAAGGCGTGATCACTATTGCTGAATATAGGAGGTGTGTTTGCCCTTAACTGGGGAGAACCTGGCGTGAGGAGATAGGCTGGCGTGGGGGGAGAGGCTGGGGTGGGGGGGAGAGGCTGGCGTGGGGGGAGAGGCTGGCGTGAGGGGAGCATGTTCATCCAGGTTAGGCTGGGACGAGGCTGTGCAATCAGAGGAGAAGCTGGAGAACAGAAACGAGCCTAGCTTTTCCCCGTTTGTTTTTTGAATCCAGGGAACCTGGAGCAAGCTAATGAAGAACTTCGGGCTGTGATAAAGAAAATTTGGAAGAAAACCAGCATGAAATTACTTGACCAAGTTGTCCCTCCAGCTGGTGGTCAGTGCAGTCTGTTTCCTAAGTAGTCCTTGGCCAGTGCATTGGTTTTAATGCTAGTGTCTCCAGAAAGGCCAGAGAGTGTTTGCAAAATGCTTTATATATCAGTTAGAACATTAAGGCCAACAGATAAAGAAAGCCCTTTGGCCATTTGGTGTAATTATTTGGGGATAATATGAAGAGCATTCCAGACAAAGAAGGGGCTTCAGTGAAAAGCAAACCAAAACCCACATGGCTGGAGCAGGGCTCTCTTTTTGGTGGAGGAATTAAGTTGGAGGACAAGATCGTGATCTCAAAGTGAAAAGCCTGTATTTTTTGTCCAAAATGAAATATTCAAAACTTGTTTCCAATTACCCTTCAGTATATTGTTGAAAATGTCTCATGAAAAATAGCTTTCAGGAAATTGTATTTTTGAAATGTTCTTATTAAGACTGAATTCACTACCATAATTACCAAAGATGACCTTTGTACTAGCAGGCATGCTTATTTCCTTTTGTTATTTATCACAAAATAACCAACTAACCTTCTTCAAATTTTTATACATATATGTAACATCTATATCTATATATATATATATACACACACACACACACAGTATATATATATATATATATGTGCATACTATTTTTGCCTTTTTATTTAAGTACATGTGGACTTAGACATTAAGATGGTTGTTTTTGACTGTTCTGTTTCCAAGTTTTAAAGGTGCAGGATCTGTTCAGCCAGTGCCACCACACTGGCATTCTAGCATCCTTGGGCCATGGCATGTGATGAGCCTTTGGTGTGCCTTGTGACAACCAAATTTTTATAGTGTCACTGCCCCTGCAGCTTTTGAGATTGGTCTGGCTCAGGTCTGAGAGCTGACTTCAGGACCAGGGTCAGGACAGTGACCAAGGCCTCTCCCTCTGAGAAGGTCATGAGCTCTGGCTCTTGGGGTGCAGAGAGAGCAGCATGCCAGCCAGCTCTGCTCCTTGGCATGAAGCAAGAAGCAGCGTGAGCTTTTCTTGCTGAAGGGATTACCGGTAGCTGGTATGGCCACCAGCTCAAAGCTGGGGAAGATGGCCCAGAAAGAAATGATAAAAGGAAAACAAACGAACAACAACAACCAAACCCCCCACACACACACAAAACCCCCACCTACAGAACCCTGGCTTCCCACAGGAGAACTGATACTGCACGGTTAAAACAACTCTTTGGTTTTCATTATTTTCCGTTTAACTGCGCATCCAAGAGCTTGCATGGCTTAGATGAATTGCTTTTGAAAAATTGTAACAATGTGCTTGAGCTTTTTCTGCAGCCTGCATTCCTTTCACCTCTCAGTCTTTCAGAATATTCTGAAGCAATTCTGTTTTAGGGTGGTGGCATGGAATCAGAGTTATCTCTTGCCAACTGTATTCCCCTACATTGTTTCTTGAAACACAGATGCATGCTTCAGAATAGTGGGCTATGCCTGTCTATGTAAACCTTCCTCCCGCGAGCTGAGGACCCCCTCCTCCCTAGCTCCACCTCACATCTCTCTTGGAACGCCACCTTCATCACGACCAGCCAAACTCCCACGTTAATACCCATCCACATGAGATGCCCTTGGAGGGTGTCATTTGCATTGCCCTGAAACTTCATTTTACCAAAAGAAAAGTCCAGAATTTAGCTCACCATCTGAGCTCCTGTCCTTTGAAAACCTGATCAGCTTTTATCTTTACCAGACTTCTAATAGAGTGGAAATCTTCTTTCTTGGTCCAGTAACTGGACCTAGCCTTTTCTCCCTGTTAACATGGGTTGGAGTTTAGGATGACAAGTTTTAATGTATTCCACAGCGGCAGCAAAAGGCAGTGTGAAGCCCAAGAAGAGAGAAATGGGGCCTTAGGAGGAGACTTAGGAGCTCTGCAAGCTCCCTGCTGTTGTTGACTGATGTCCCCAGCACAGGGCTTATGTGGGCTGAGTCTCATATGAGCACTGTGGCCATGAAGGAAGGTCAGAAGGCAGTGGCCGTCAGGCTTTGGTGCACGGAAAGGGCAGGGCTTTGCTGTCCCCTTTCATCATTTGTCTGTCTCTCCTCTTTTATATTCCAGTAGACCCACGTCCCCAACCTTTCCTGCATCACAGCACACTTAGAAAGGATAATATTTGTATACCCCTCTGGGCAACAGATGTGGAGTTCTTGAGGCTGAGGTTCTTGGTGTCCCCTACATCATCACATGCTCTGGTCAAAGAGCAGGAGACTGAGTGAGGCCAGCCTGGCTGGGACTGGCAGATGTGGGGTACTCAGGAAGCACCTCTTAGCCCTGATGATGGAGCTGAGTAGGATGCTTGTTGTAGGTGGCTTTGCTGGTGTGCTGGCCTGGCTCTGTGTGAGCTTGATGATGAGGTCAGGAGTGAACTGTTGATCTGTGGATACACATCAGGCTTACTTCACTCCCAGTGGGCCAGGGGACTTGGCTGCCCCCTCACCATCAGTGCTGAGCTGCCTGCCTTATCTCTGCCTCTCAGCTCAGTTGATCACCTCTGCTCTTCAGCCTTTTCCTGCCATCTCGTGGGTCCTTCACCTTCATTTCAGAAGCTCTCTCTCCTTCCCAGGACTCTCCTCCATCCTTGACCTGGATCCTTTGCTTATTTGCCCTGAAGCGCACACTGAGCTGCCTCCATCTCCTTCTTTTCAGTCCTGAACCCAGATGGCCTCCTTGCATTCATTCCTTCTCTTCCTTCTTGTTCTGTCCTGCTATAGCTTTGACTTTTCTTGTTCTTAGGAACTCTCCCTTGGGTCTAGTCTCTTAATTAGCTCATTGTCTCAATGGAGAAGATGAAGTGACCCTTGAGTCCTCTCCTGCAGAGCCCTGGGTGGGTCCATGTCTGCTCTGGAAGCTGAAGGGAGATCAGGGCTAGGCCTGCATTTGCCGGAAGCATCCCAGTGTGGAATGAGGTGTGGATCTTCTGTAGGTAGAGCCAGGGCTTTTTCTGGGCCCCACAGAGAGCACTCAGAACCCTGGACTACAGAGGAAGGCTGTGGCATGGCAAGTCACCAGAGAAGCTCCCTGCGGCCCCTGGAGGTACTAGGCAGACAATAGTGTGTCCACTTCCCATGTGCAGCCTGGTTAAGGGATACACTTGCATGGGGAGAGGCAGCTCCAAAGAAGCCGTCAGCCAGTGTGGCTGGAGACAGCCATCTCCAGAGAGGTGGTGTGGAGGATAGGACTCCAGGCTTGGGAGCACACTGTCCTGTGTTCAGGTGCCGGCTAGACCGACCTGGGCAAGTCATTTAGCCTCTCTTCATCTGTTAGGGGCATGGTGAGCAGATCTACCATGTCAGAGTTGTGAAGAGGCCATGAGACCCACATGGAATTCTTCTGACACAGGGGTTGGCACTTATAGATGTCCAACAGTAGGGGCTGGCGAGAGCTAGAGCTGATATTCCAAACACATCCAGAGCAAATGGGGAGGCTGGAGAGCACAGCGGGGCGTGAAGTATCAGGACCTGAGATCTGTGCTCACCTCCTGCCTTCTTGCCTATGGACCTTCCATCATTAGACAAGCCTGAGACCACTTAGGGACCATGTTTTACAAGCCACTCAGAGCCTTTGGCTTCCCTGGGTGGCCCCTGCACCACTCGAGGCCAGACAACCCGAGACAGCGTTCTCACACAGTAACACCGAGCACCTTCGGACAGGGAGAGCTGGAGAGGCAGCCCAAAGTGGCATCTCCAGTGGGAGCCACAAGATGTTGGCAGCACCTCCTGCATGGGCGCTAAGTGAAGCCCACCCAGGGTACATTAGTGAAGGATGATGGTTCTCCATGTCCCCGCCCCCATCAAGCTCAGGACCCATGTCAATGGATGCCACCATCAGCACATTTTAAAGTAAGAGTGACTCTTGAGGGGTCACCATTATCAAGTGCCTAGCACTTAAGACAGCCCAAGCCAGGGGACTGAGTTCTTTACCTGCCTTCTCCCATAGAGTCCTCATGTCTCTTCTGAGAGGCTTATTTCCATTTTAGAGATGAGAACACAAGCTCAGAGTGGTTGAACCCCTTGCCCCCTCATCAGCATGTAACTCTTGCAAGGGCAGCCTGGCCTAAAAGCCACCTGCTTTGCAGCCTGTGGACCAGCAACCATTCCTTCTTCCAGCATCTGCAAGTCATGATCTGTGGCCCCCAGGGCCCCACATGGCTCCACACACATGGGATGGGCTACTGATCATAAGCTTTACCCTCAAGAGACACAGCACACTGAAGATCCGGTGGGGAGCAGCCGTGGGAGACCCATGGGCACATTTACATGTCCAAAGTGGTTTACCAGGAGACAGCCAGAGCCTCTATTCTGCCTCATGCATCACCTTTAAAGTCATCAGCAGAGTTCTGATTCCCCAACCATACACGTTGGAGGTTGTTTCTGAACAATGCAAAAATAAGCCCAGCTCAACTTTGAGGTTGGTCGGAGCTGTCACTACAGTGCAGAAAATGAGCTGTTCAGAATTACGAACCAAGAAATGGTATACGGAACTTATTGGCAGAGAATGCGGGGGCGGGGAGCTCGTGAAAATCTGATTTTGCAGTCACTTTTCTGAACCTTCCTCTCCTTATGAGCGTGTATGTCACCTTTCTAGGTCTCTATCTTGAGATGTCGGGATTTGGATGGTTAATTGCCCTTGATAAGTTTATGGTAGTTATACATGCAAATCCCTATGCACAGGGGTGAAATGTGGCCCGTGAAGCCTCTTTTTGTTTTGTAATTTTCATTTTAAGTAAATAAGACAGCATTTCATAGTGTTACTAATATGCTGCTCTATTAAACTCATAACAAATATATTATTTTCTGCAACCTAGAATATCAGTTCATTTAACTGACACTAATTTTGAGCCTTAATTTCTTTGCAAAACCTTGCTTTTTGCTGGTTTGAGACTCCCATGTTATATGCTGAGAGCTCGGTGCCTTCTGCGCGGCGCCGCACCCCCACCCCACCCTGCCCCTGCCCCTGCCCCAGCCAGAAGCAAGTGTTTAGGCTCTTGGTCTAATGTGCTGATTCGGGAGAGCTCTGTCTGGTCTCTCCGTTTAGATGATGAGGTAACCGTGGGGAAGTTCTATGCCACTTTCCTGATACAGGACTACTTTAGGAAATTCAAGAAACGGAAAGAACAAGGACTGGTGGGAAAGTACCCTGCGAAGAACACCACAATTGCCCTACAGGTGAATTGTTGTCTTGTTCTGTTTTCTCTTTTCACTAACGATTTTACAAGCTTATTTGAAATACTAGAGAGCTGCCTTTTCATGGTTGAGCAGTACCACCAGGATTTTGTTTAAAGTGAGATACTACACACTCCCCAAATGTGGACTAGCCATTTCTGGGCCACGAGGTAAGTGCTTCCCTCCCTGCTGCTTTCCCCATAGAGCCCTGCACCTGCCACCACCCACGTGGCAGGGCTGCCAGGACGGAAAGGAGCGAGCGCTGCCCTCGCACCCCAGCCCCGCCAGGCAGTGTCCTCCAAGCAGGCACCCACCTTCCCCACAGCCCTGGGCTCCAGGGTTCTGGCTGCCTAGTGAATGAACAGCTTTCCATCTGAACGCAAGTGCTTTGTTTTGTTTCTGTTTGTTTCTTACCCCACTGCTTGTTGGTTTTTGGTCCATTTCAGTAACATTCATCACCTCCTAGTATGTACTACGTGTGTGTGTGTGTGTGTGTGTGTGTGTGTGTGTGTGTAGTATGTACTGTGTGTGTCTCTCTAGTATGTACTCTGTGGGTGTGTGGTGTGTGGTGTGTGGTATGGTGTGTATCTGTGTCTGTCTCTGTGTGTGGTCTCCTGATGGGTGGGAGGCCAGCTGTGCACCTCCTATGCTCTCACGCCCCAGCCAGCCTCTGGGCCCTCTCCCTCCTCCACCTGGGTCCCGCTCCAGGCTCCTAGAGTGTGGATGTGGCTTTCAGGAACCTCTGGCCCCAGCCAGTGTCCATGCATGTGAGGAATGTAGAATCCTAGGAAACCCCAAAGCTCTGGGATGGGAAGAAAGTATGTGATGGGGACGAGAAGGCACTATGGGGACCAGGAGGAAGAGGGGCTAGGAAGGTGGTCTGCAAGTGCTGTGAATGAAGGAGATAGGGTAAAGAGGGAAAAGATGCTAAGGACAGGGAAGAGGGAACCACAGAGGCTGGCAAACCATCTGAAACAACTGTCCAAATGAGTTAGAAGCCCAGTCACCTCTGTTACCCAGAGTGCTCTGAGTCCATCATGGATACAATAAAGAATTTTTTGAAATCTATTTATGCTAAAATTTTATGCCCCTCTTCTCAGCACATGTTAAATTTGGCCTTGTAGATATTGATAAGGTTCAACATGGAAGAGTCCTTCACTCTTCTCCGGGTAAAAATGCCCAGTGTTGTTGTGTGTTCAAAGTGATGGTAACAACCAAAATGAAGGCTTATCTTTGATCTTGCTGAGAGAGAGAATATGAATATGAATATGAATATGAATGACAGCCAATGAATGAATGACAAACATGGGCTGTGTGTGTATCTGGTGGGTTGGTAGATGGCCTTGTGTGACGGTGACCTGCTGATTCATGGTGAAACCTCTGCTCTACCCAAACAGCTGCAGGGGAAAGAGGCATGTGTGGGTTGGCAGGTGGATCATGAATCCGACTGAAGACATTGATCTTCCTTCCTCAGATCATGTGTCCTAAAGGTAGCTGAGGGAATCACAGGCTCAGTCAAACAGCCCATTGCCATCTCAGGTGGTAGGATTTACAAATGAAGCTTCCTCACTTCCATCCAATCCCGTTTGTAAAAGTGACAGCTCTCCTCCTGGATTGCAGTTCACGGCTAGCCTCAGAGAAACAAAGCAAACTGTAGAGATACGTTTGCAGATTGTAAGAAGTCTCTGGTCCATCCATCCTTGAGGGCAGTGTGGCCAGGCTGGGTGCCAGGAGAGGGAGTGATGAACATGCTTCTGCGGGCTTGTCCTTAAAGTAACCCCTGCCCAGAAGATGAGGCTGGTTAGATTGTTTAGTTCCATTTCCCAGTGCTCTTGGCTTGTAGGAACTGCTTATTGTTCTGAGGGCCTAATTGGAACCAGAACTTGATGACTTTCCTGGAGGGGGGAACAGAGTCTGTCATCAATGGTCAATATCCTAATTTATAGCCATCAAGTTAGCTAGGTACCATAAGAATCTTGCATTTTTTGTGGAAGGCATGGAGGCCACTTGGATGCAGGGTCATTTATACTTTTTCTGAACCCCAAGACTTCCCAATTAGATAGCTTCAGCACTTTCTCTAGTGACTGGAAATGGTGTTCTGATGTTTTAATACATGCAGAAACAACACAAAACTAAGTATTTATCAGATTTCACATATTGGATTTACTGAGTCTTAAGTTGAAGGGTTGAATGGCATGAATAATATAGTGGCAGGTCATGGGTTAAAAGACTCTCTTACATTGCATTGCAATAATGTTGAGGGTTTCTCCTAAATGTTTTTATTTTATTGTTTATAGAGTTTCATTTTATTGGTGAAATGTAAACATTTCCAGTTAGACGATACCAACATATTTTCACATGGCTCCATTGGGAGCTGAAGCATCGTCTGTAATTTATGTTGAGAATGCAGCCTAGAAAATTGTGTTCATAATCTTAACAGATAAACTGAAAATGTACTTGATTCTGAAACATTAAACAGAATTTTTTTTTTTGTCTCCTTGAAGGATAATTCGAATTGCGTTTTGGCTTCCCGTGCTGTAGAAATGGCTGTGAGTGTGATTTGTTACTCCATGTTTAATTAGCATGAGGAGGCTTTCCTTTCTGTGTGACGAAATACTGGGTGGCAATGTAGCAGTTAGGAAAATATAGTGGGATGGCAGTTCCACCAGTGTTACTAGGACAAGGCCACAGCCTCGGGAAGCCCCTGAGAGTGGGCGTGGCCTGTTGAGATCCGGGATGATTCGCTTCCTCCCATGGCAGGGCGTCCCATGGCTGGCAAATTGATTGCTAATGGAAAGTGGAGCGTGGCCGTCGCAGTGTGAGCAGAAGTTTGGACCTAGGCATGTGCGTGCTTGTGCTGCATAGGGTGCAGTCTGTCTGAACAGTTTCTGGAACCGGGCCCAAGACCTCTGTGCCCCCACCCCAGAGAATAGTTTTTCAAGGACACACAGACATACTGTGGTTTTGAACCCTGTGGGCTCCATCTGATCTCCCTGTGTTCAGACCAACTGCAATGCTGCCTCCCTGGTGAAGGGGAATGGCTTGAGCTCCTGGATCCGTGTGTGGAAGGAGCTCGGCATCCAGTGTCTTCTGGCCTCTGTGGTCTGAATGAGTGTGCAGTTTCCATCCTTCCATCCATGTTCATCATTAAAACCAACCTTCTCTCCAGCCCCTCTACAGAGGGAACCAGAGAGAAGCTGCATCCGGCCTTTTTTTACTTTCCTCTTGCGCATCTCCTACATGCCATGTTCACTTTAGGTTGACTCAGCATTCGCTCGTCATCCATTGTTGCTACATCCGAGTGACCTGCAAGTTTCCATGAGGGGCAAATAAATAAAGGAACACAGCCATGCAGCCACGAAAACTCTCAGTCCCCTTCCCAGCAGACAACAGTGCATGCTGAATGTCCCATCAGACCTTCTAGATGAGGACATCTGTGCAAGTTACAGACACTAATTAGTCCAGTGTCTTGTGGATGAGAAAAAGACCCCAAAGTGGGATAAGTTTTGTTCATTTCTCTTTCTTTCAAGAATTTCCTTTCTGCAAAAGACACGCACTCCAGTGGAATCCGAGGACACTGTGTTCCCCACTCATCCCAGATGGGATCCTTCCCATCTCCATTGTAGGAAAGCATTGGAGGGATAGTCCTTTTGCCTGCTTGGAAGTTTGGTTTAAGGAGGAGACTATTATTTCTCAGTGTAAAGAATTAGGCTGTTAGGTTGAATAATTGTACAGATATGCCCAAGCTGCCAGATGGTGATGCAGCTGGTTGAGGGGAGACATGGGTGGTATATAAGAAGCAAAGGACTCTCAGCCCCTGAAGCGCCCCACGTGGCCTTCTTAGGGAGGCTCGGTGCATAAAGACTGAAGAAAATGGGATCCTTCACAGAGATTTAATCTGTAGAAGGTCAAACACCTGTTACCTGGTCACCTTAGTCTAAAAAGTAGTGGAGTTTTGTTTTATTTATTTTTTTAAAAAAGCATGATTCTTCCTGAAGCCATCAAAAGGCTCTTTTTAAATTTTTTTCTTTTTTTAATCTAAGAGGAGAACAGATGCTAACAGATGAGATTTCACTGGCTGATTCGTTTGTTTCAGATGCTTGAACGGATGCTTTAGAATTTTCTGCCTGAGCTACGGCACCAAGCTGGTTAGTCGGAAGGCGTTTGTGGCTAAGGCCTTGAAAGGGAAAAGTCTCAAGTGGGCTTATTTCTACTGAAACAGCATTTCGGAAGAAATGCAGGAAAACGCAGACCCAAGGCCCCAGGGAGACCCCTTCCAAGCAAAGCACTCCTCCGGAAGGTGGAAGCGGGGCCGTGGCTCATCTGCGGAGCCAGGGCTGCCTGTCGCGGACGTTGCTCACGGTGGTTCTTTTTCATGAAAGGGAACGCACAAGGCTTAACAGTTTTCCCTTCCAAGCAGAGACTCAGAGAAAGGGAAAGAGTGAGAGAGAGCAAAGGAGGGGGGCAGCTGCCCCACAGAGAAATGAAATGAACACAACTTCCTGATGCTGGCCAGTAAAACAAAAAAATTAAAAAAAAAAATAAAAAGATTAAGCAGACCTACCTAAGGTGGGCATCTGACTCCGTTCCAAAGTCCTGCATCCCTAGTTTGCCCGAACTCCCAAAGACTGGCAGGCCCCTCGGCACTGAGCTGACAGAGTTCCTTTTGTATGCCAGTCCGCCATGACCTCCTGAGCGTTCGGCCCTGCTCTCTGCAGTGACCCAGTCCAGAATGCAGTGAGACGTGGACAGGCCGGGAAGCTCAGATACACCCATTGAAACTAACACATACACCCGCATGCCAAAACCAATCCAGGCAACACCTCAGGTTCCATCTTAACGTGTCCACGGGAAACACCACCACACCCAAACCTCATCTAACATTGTTCGTCTTTAATTCGTGCTCAGAGCCAGTCTGGGGATGCCTCTTTGGAAGCAGTGTGGTCTAGTTTCAAGGACACTGGGAGTCAGGGAACCTGGGTTCTAGTCCCAGCTTCAGCGTTTGCTTGCTGCGTGACCTTGGGCAAGACACTTAACCTCTCTGTGCCTCAGTTTCCCCCATCTGTAAAATGGGGTTAATAATGTCGACCTACCTCACAGGGCTGTTGTGAGGAATAGCTAAGAGATTGTAAAGCACTTTGAACGTATAATTGCTTACTATTAAGACTACAACAATAATAATATCATATGCCTGTTTACTACCAGAACTTTAAGAAATTCTTGTTTTCCTTTGATCTCTTTTCTGTTCTGTACCGTACTTATCCATTGAGAAGGAGAATTCCCCCCTTTTAAAGATATCTAGGCAATGCACAAAGATGTCAACAGAGGTAACTCGGCAGGTTGCATTTTTACATCTTAAGAACAGCCAATTTTTGCCCAAGAAGTTGGTCGATGAGGATATCTGATCTTGAATTCTCAGCTGATTCCAAGTGGTGGTTGGAGAGTCTGTACGTCTGATGCTGAGCCCAAGACACCCGAAGTAGCCAGTTGGGGTTTTAGGGTCAATATTCAAAAGTAGCCATTGTGCAGAGGTTATGGGGAAGAATCTAAAAAACTTGAAGTCTCTTGACTATGTAGAGAAAAGAAGGGCTTATGAGCCCCTTTCACCTGCCCTGATGTGTATAGGCTGGAAGCTGTGTGTGTGTATGAGTGTGTGTGTATACATGTGGGCTGTGCGGAGAGAGGAAGAAAGAACCAGCAGACTCTGGGGCAGCCCTGTTCCAGTAGAAGTGGACACTACTTCTGGGAGCATCCTAGGAGGCTAGGAGCCTCAAAGGCTGGGCAGAGGGTGGGAGTAACGTCACCAGTGGGAAGTATGCTTTCTTCAGGCTTGTCCTAGGCATGACTGGCAGGTTAATTTCAGCCTCAGGGTCTTTTCCAGTGATCTCTTTTTTTTGCCCATGACATTTGCCATTGGCTGCAGTGCTCACTGTACCACAAGGTCTGACCTATCTGGACTTCAGTGGACCTGCTCCCACGTGTTTAAGTGTACAGGCTGTAGTTAATGTCCAGGAGCTGGCAGTAGGTGTTGTGGGTTCTCACAGCACAGTCTGTAGGGCCCCAGGGCAGGTTTTCCTGCTTCATATTGTACCATGTGGTGATGTGGGGGATGGGGTTGAAAGCCAGGAGCACTCCAGTGTGGCTCGGCCACTTGTCAAGATGTTGAAGCACAGCTGCACCTGGTATCAATAGCTGTCACCCTTGCACCTGAGTCTCCTTCCCTATTGCCAGCAGCCCAGACCCTCCCTAGACTGCTCTGTGACCCAGCAACTGCAGGTCTAGTGCCTGGCATTGCAGGGAGCCTCCAGGACCCTGCTGTGATCCACAGACCCACTTCTGCTCTGATTGGGCGGTTCCTGGGTATATTAAATTATGAGGATTTATTAAGAATGTGATGTATCGTCCCTGAAAGGGAAGCTGGTCAGCCCTGTGGGTGCTGGTGAGGAGCTGATCTGCCCTCTGACAGTCCCTCTGTCTGTCTTTGACCCACCTCATGTTGAGTTGATTCAGTGCTGAAGGATGGCATGTGCTTTCCCCCTATCTGTGTCACTCTGTCTCAGAGGGCCAATGTGACTGACCTTCTAGATCCAAGATTCCATACACACAAGCCTCAGCAGAAAGGCCCCAAGCAATTCAAGTGAGTGGCGTTTCCACGTGCCTTCTCCACACTCCTCAAATAAGTAAAAACTGGCAAGTGACCACTTTCTAGATGGGACTTAAGGAGTGGTTTAAATGGAACAAGAGCGTCCTCTCCACTTGGGCCTGGCTGTATTGCTGGGGAACAGCATTGGCTGAGGTTGGTAGCCAAGGCTGGATTGGCAAAGACAGCCAGGAATCGGGAGGGCTCCCTCTAGCTTCAACTCAAAAGGGAAAGAAGGCTTCCTAGACTTGCTTCACAGTCAAACTGCAGAGACACCTCTGTCATTTCTCTTAAAGCCTTGGAAGAAGAGTGTAGCTTCTAGTGTAGAGAAAGTTGTGAGAGATGACTCAAGTTCATTCTTTAGAATCTTCAGAGACACACGCAGCAAACTTGGCACCTCCAGCACCAGCATCCATAGGCTAAACTCTTCAGCTCCTGGATAGAAGATGAGAAGCAGGCTAGTATACTTCATAGGGAAGCAAAGGTGAGATTGGGTATCAGGCTCTTCTCAAATAGCTTACACTCTGGAACAATCCAATTCAAAGTTAAATTAATCCACTGGACTATTGGGTACTACATTCTTTACTCTTTCTGGAAATGGCTAATGGCGCTCCTTTTAGAATAGTAATTATGATGCTCAGCAGTCTTTGAGAAGAAAGAATTACTGAAAGGAAGTTAAGGCAAGGGATGTGATATAGTAGTAAAAGATGGTAATTATCATGGCTTGTTATTTAGTACCATGCACTTAAGTGTCCTTCAGCAGCCCAAATGTGTCATGATTCGATGATCTGTGGGAAGGAGCTGGCTAAGACTTATTAAGTTCCAGGGTGGGTAGAAGTCCAGGTGAGTTCATTCCTCTTGGCATCTCTTAGACCTAGAAGTCATACTGTTTGGGATAGTGGAAAGGCATTGTTCTAAGGCACGGTGGTGAAGGCAACCCACTAAGAAGTGCCACCCATTAAGAAGTGACAAAGGCTGGTCCAGGGAAGCCATGGCAAGGCCATATCTTCCGAGAGTGGAGAAAGGTCCACAGAATAGCAGGAATCCTAGATGGGGTAAAAAAAAATCTGATACCTGAGGAAAAAGTAGTGGTGCCTATTGGAGGATAGATTGGTCAGCAGTTATCGAACTTTTTGGTCTTAGGACCCTTTAAATATTGAAGACCCTGTGGGTCAATATTTACTGTCTTAGAAATTAAAACTGAGGAGTTTTTAAAACAAGAATATGCAAGCACAAAGACACCAGGGTGATGACATCATGCATCAGGTAGCCTTTGGAAACCTCACTATATCCTCATGAGAGGCTGAGAGTGTACAAGGCAAAGAACATCCTGGTCGCATTATGCAAATCACAGTGACCTCATGGACCCCTGAAGGTGTCTCGGGATGCCCCAAGGTCCCTGGAGCACACTTGAGAACTGCTGCTCTTGGGGAATGCTACTCAGTCCCCCTTAAAGTCAGAGGGTGCTGGAGCCTTTTAATCATCTCCCTTGTGAAAGAGGCTCCTGTGCAGTGCTACTGCCCTAACTAGAGCCCTTCTATCCCTCCAGCCCCTTCCCAGTCTCAGCCTGCTCCCCCAAGGCATGGAGCTGCCTGTGTCCCTGTGCCTGTGTGTTTGCCTAGCATGGCCAAGTCTTCCTGCCTGTGCTGATCGTGGGTGTGACGGTCTGAATTAGGGCAGCATAGAAGGTGTTTTTAAAAATTGGCTCCCTAAGTGCACCACTGGGACCAAGGATGTGTGCCAAGCAGGATCCATTTCAGGGATAACTCGTGATCGTTTGTCATCTCCAGAATGACTTAGGAATATAAGAGCTCTTCTAGGGTAGTCAAAAGAGGGTTAGGCTTGAGCAGGTGGCACCCCACAGTTGTGATTATAGGTGAGTAAGTGTGTGATTCAGACTGGAATCCAGCAGTCTTTCCCAGTAGGCGCAGTGACTTTGCCTGGGTGGTAGTCGAGATGGGAGGTTTGGGAGAGGTGAGGCAGCGCAGTGTCACAGGAGGAACAGGCCTAGGAGCCGAGTCCTCAGTGAGCCTTTGACTTATTCGGGCACATAATTTCACCACATGGGAGTAACCCTGGCTCTCCCTTCCTCCAGAATCTAGTGGAATATTTGTACATAAGCTCACAATGACTGGTATAAAGATGCTACCAGAATAGAAGTTGTGATTTACAGCTTCTGCTAAGCCTAAACTTTACAGAGTGCCTTGTTATCGGGAAAGTGGCAAGAAATTCTGTTATTAAAATTGCAACAGAATCAGATTCTTGATTGCAGCAAGAATCAAGGCGGTACTGAAACAGCTCTCAGATCGTGTGCAGAGAAAGATCATAGATTAGGTAATTTTTAAAAAATTTCCTTTATCTTGCCAAGTGATGAGAACAGTGCAATCCCTAGGGGAGCTCTTGGGGTCATGTTACCCCTGACTTTTCAGTGATGGTTGGAATCACTGTGGGTGACTAACAGAGCGCCAGGATTCCGACCCTTTATATCTGACATAAGGACCATTCACAATGGACACAAAGGCCACTATCACATTTTCCCTGGAGGAGGGTGCTGACAAAATGAGGGGTGTGCCCACGTGTGATGTGCTGAAGAGGCGGACGGCAGCTTGCAGATGAGCAGGTTTATTCCATAAGAACTTAGTCTTATTCTGCCTTCTAATGGAGCGAGGCTAGAAAAGGTCCCCTCTCATTGGATATGGACCAAATCCTGCTGAAGGGTTAACCAGAACTTGTCACCAGTGAGACGCCTGTGTGCAGGGCCAGCCTACACTAAGTGCAGCCCACCTGTGATGGGGAACAGGCTCTGCTAGGGTAGGTTTCTTTGGCTGGAGTCTGAAAGCCTGGCACTTGTATCCTGAAGATGAATGGCCTGGCTCAGTCCTGACTAGAGACGTGCATCTCTTATCTCCACTGCTACAGTGTAGGTCCAGGGTGGGGCTCCGGGCACTTCTGCATGCTTGCTGTAGCGCTGTGAGGGCTGGCAGATGGCTGGTGTGTCTAACGGAGCTAGCTTAGGGACATAGGCAGCAAAAGCATTGCAAATACATCCAGGCAGGAGAAACTTAACACTAAAAGTGGGCAGGAGAATGGAAGGTAAATGGGTGTTCATATTTGATGTCAAAATGTTATCATGTTATGCTATTCAGAAGTGTTTAGAGAGATTTTAGTTTTTTGGTAAATTAATCATTAATCGAGTATGAAATTCCAATAAATGGTGTCTAAAATTTCAAGCAGCAGTCTACAGGCAAAGCGCCAACATTTCTTTTTTAAAAAAATATTTATAACATCTAGCATTTTAAAATCAACCAGAAACTAGTCTTGATTCTGTTTAATATTTTCTAAGATTGGACATCTTAAAATAAGTCAATGTTTATATTTTATAGCAATTCTGTATTTCTTCAAAACCATATTTCTGCTGTGATGTTAATGGAATGACTTAATATGGCTTTAATTGTGTTGGTTTAAGTGCTAATGACCACTTTTCAAATTAAAATAGTATTTTGCTGATAGAGATAGACACAGATATGAAATATGAAAGAATAGATAATTTTACCGATTGTAAAGTGTCTATCCCAAGAAAAAAATGTTCTTTTTTTTAGGGCTGTGGAAAAGTAATTTTTTCAAGAGTCTAAGATAGTTTTCTGTATTTCTGGGGATTGGAACTTGTGCCTGTGGAATTTTGGGAGCAGCCTAAGCGCTACCTTTTAGCTTGATATGTGTGCTAGAAAAACTTCATTACCATGTTTTGTGATATGTAATAAATTCAGGGTGCTGTGCTTAAGCTTCATGTCAACTCTAGTTTGGGAACATCTGTTTCCCTCACTCCCAGTCTTGGGGGACAGCCTGACCTAGCCCTACCCAGATCACATGTGAAAGAGTAGAGTCAGTCTCTGACTCTGGCGAAGTGTGTATTTGCCTGCCTGAAGCAAGCAGAATATAATCATGATTTCTGATTCTCTGCTTCTGTGTCTGGGAAGAGCGATGCTTTCTCTCCTCCTCTAACGTCTCTTTATAAGTATGTTGTCATTATTTGTCTTTGGAAGTGGCAACTTGGGCCACCTTTCAACCTTTTCCATGATTTATGTTGCAAACAAATTCTCTGTCCCATGTCTGTTCATTGCACTATCTTGTCGACTGAATCCTAATCTTGTGTATCACTGAAGATGTGCTGGAGACAGTTTTGTTTCTATTATGCAATTGTGTTATATGTGTATTTCAGTGAAATGTCAACCCGTCAACAGAGGATGATGTTAAAAATTATCCAAATAAATAGTTTTCTATTTCTTTTAATCAGACCTAGTCCAATCAGTTAAATGACAGTAAATAGGATTATCTGTTATTTAAACTTGGGAGCATTCCTGGCCCCTACTGCCTTGTAACGTGGATTAATGTACCAAATTTATGTGGAGGTGTCAACTTGAGTGCATTATAACCTATGTTTATTTTGTGGAAGCAACAGCAGATGTCTCAAACCTTATCTTTTTGTTTGGGAGCCTCAGATATGTTACAGACTTTTCTTCCTAGTAGATCCAAAAGCATAAGTAAAACCCTTGCTTAGTTCATCATCCCTTGACAATTTACCCTAGGAAGCTCTGAATGAATGAACTGCAGGCTATTTCATACTGCTGGCTGTGACCTTTTTTCACATTTCTGCAGCTTTGCTATGTAAGAGCTTTTACCAGCATAACATGACAGTTGCCTTCTTGATGTTTCCATGAGAGAACGGCAGGTGGGTCCACCTTAGAACCAAATGACTTCCCAGGCTCAGATAAGAAAACTCAGGCATTCTGAGAGCGAGAGAGAGAGAGAGAGAGAGAGAGAGAGAGAGAGAGAGAGAGAGAGAGAGAGTGTGAGAGTGTGTGTGCGCGCGTATACGTGTATGCATAAGCATACCTACATGTGCATGTGTGTACATACATGCATCCTGAGCCTGTGATCAGAGGGACAGGAGAATGAGAAGCAGGCTCACTGACCACACGAAGAGCTGTCTTGGTTTGACCTGGGACATGACTGTCTGTCTCCTATAAGATCCCAGCATTCCTAGCCAGGAAGCTTAAAGCTTTCATTCCAGGCTCTTCCTTCACCCTCAGAATTCACTAAATGGAAAGATCTGCTTGCTCTTCACAGAATAGTTCAAATCAAACCCAGCCTGGTGCCATTTTTAGCAGAATTGTCTCAAAGGCTGGGTGGGTGCTTTTATGCACAGGCTATTTTTATAAGGGCCTCTTGGGAAGTTCCTGTGTGACTTTACATTCTAAATTAATACCACCGGCACTGGCATTGGCAACTGCATGGGACCAGTTTTGAGCATCCACAAACAGTGGCACCCAGGCCTAATGGATCTGGCCAGACTGCAGCCACCTCCCTAGCCACTGCTGGACATCTCTTCTACCATGTGCACATCTCAGGGTTGGTCATCATGCCTCTCTGTCCCTGCCACAGCTGCCCACATGCTACCAGGTGTTGTGGAGGAAGGACAGGGAAGCCATCGCCTCCCCTCAGGACCCGTCACTTAGCCCAGTTTTCCTTTGCAGACCACCCTGAGGTTGAAGCATTTGCCTCACAGCCAATGTCTTAGCTGTGTTCCAGGCCTTTATGGTTATGAAGCTGTGGTCAGACTGCTGATGAGTGAGGAGGGGCTGCCTGGATACAGGACCCTAGACCCAGGGCAGAGAGGACATGCCTCCTTCAGATGCAGGTCTTTTTGTGGAGGAGGATAAAGTTGCCATACAGTCCCTATTAGTCTTTAACTCAGCATACTGTTTTTCTTCAAATTGGTGGTCAAAACACCATAATTCTCTCAGTCAGAGCAATACCGTCTCCCATGTCCCATGCATAAGCATCCTGAAATGCTTCCCTAATGAAGTCGTGAACGATGGAAGGGCTTCTCCTGGGACCTGTCCCAACAGAGCAGGGACCAGAGTGAGGAAGGCAGCTGTGGGGGCCACAGGGGAGATGCAGAGTGTCTGTGAGGGGCCCAGAAGGGTCTCCCGGTAGGGTCTTCCGGTGGGTCTTGCACGCCCTGCAAAGGCTGATGAGCCACTTTCAATTTGTTGTGGTCTTCAAAAAGCAGACCCCGTCACCTCACATTGGTGAGTTCTCAGCCTGCACACAGGCCACAGGCCAGGGTATCCCGATAACCATGGCGGCCGGGTCTGTGTGTGTGTCAGTCTACTCTGTCATGGTCTGAGTGCGCTGGTGGTTGCAGTATGTTGTGTCACTCACTTGTTCATGGCTTTTAGCAGAACCAGTGGCCTGAGGGCTGCTCGGTCTGCTTGTGCCTCTGGCGCCTACCCCTAGGCTTCCTCGTCCTAGATGCAGCAAGGGAGTCCACATCACCCTTCCTTTAGAATGGCCAGGCTGTGCTCCTTGCCCTCCTCTGGGCTTGGAGAGAGAGGGCTCTTGTGGGCGAGCCTACTGAAGATTGTCATTGAGACAGGGGCATAAGCTCTTGGCCTGGCAGACCCTAGCACTAGTAACCAGGTGGTGTTCCCTGGAAGTGGGGGAATTTGCAAAGGAGGTGACTGGTTTGCAAGCCTCAGGCATCCTACCTAGGACCATCTTGACCATCTGGATGCCTGACCATACCAACACCCTTTAGACTGCCTTCAGTGACATCAGTCAGTGCCCTGGATTAGCTCTTGGAGAAGCCTTATTCCCCTCTGCTGAATCACGCAGGAGCAAAGCCAGGACCCAGGCTGGCCCCAGGGCCCACGTGTGGTCTAACCTGTTCTGCCATTTTCATTGATCTAGGCGGGATTAAGGACACTGCATGACATTGGGCCAGAAATCCGGCGTGCTATATCGTGTGATTTGCAAGATGACGAGCCTGAGGAAGCAAAACGAGAAGAAGAAGATGATGTATTCAAAGTAATTATTCCACGCCTAGCTACACACTGGCCACCTGGAAATAGCAGGGCAGGACTCCAGTTGGGGCAGTTAATGATCCACAGAAGAGTCTGGAGAATGCAGCCCAGCCCCGGGTCTAGAGGGGCTTTCAGACCACACCCCCCTCCTACAGACCCTCCCCATGCATCAGCACCTCTTCTAGGGCCAGGCCAGCTCCTTCCCTGAGCTTACCTACCTTCCCCTCATTGTCTGCTTCTGAGGAGCTCGGCCACAGCCACTGGCCATGTGGATGAGTGTCCTGGGTCCTTCAGGAAGCTTCCCATGCTACCCTCCTCCTTCCCGGGCCAGTTCTTTGATCTACCAGCCGGCCCTCAGCCCCCCAGCCTAGACAGCCAGCCCAGCTGGGTATAAGTCACCTCAACTTGGAGCAACTGGAAGAGCACACTCGAGTGACAGCCGACAGCTTGCTCCCCCGCTCAGGAAATCGGTAACCTTCCTCATCTCGGGGGAACCAACTGCCACACAGTCACATTCACCCTGATCATTGAGACACTCAGATTGTTTTACAGGGATCCTACAGAACTTGCCTAGAATTTGTTTTTCATGTAGAAAAAGTTACCTAACATAGCTAGTCTGCATCAAATACTTGTTAAATTACCTGGTGTTGTCTCCCATTATTTTGCAGAGAAATGGTGCCCTGCTTGGAAACCATGTCAATCATGTTAATAGTGATAGGAGAGATTCCCTTCAGCAGACCAATACCACCCACCGTCCCCTGCATGTCCAAAGGCCTTCAATTCCACCTGCAAGTGATACTGAGAAACCGCTGTTTCCTCCAGCAGGAAATTCGGTGTGTCATAACCATCATAACCATAATTCCATAGGAAAGCAAGTTCCCACCTCAACAAATGCCAATCTCAATAATGCCAATATGTCCAAAGCTGCCCATGGAAAGCGGCCCAGCATTGGGAACCTTGAGCATGTGTCTGAAAATGGGCATCATTCTTCCCACAAGCATGACCGGGAGCCTCAAAGAAGGTCCAGTGTTAAAAGGTAACCTTGACGGTGTGTTTGCACTTGCTGATGTGGTGCCCTTGTTGTGTCTGGTTCCACAGAGCAAGGTGGCTCTGTCCTCCATGCTCTGGGGCATGGAGGAGGTTCCCCATAGGCATTGTGTCAGGATCTGTGAGAGTCCTCCAGGACATTGCCACCTTGGACACTTTCCACATGATGAACCTCAAGGATAAGGGCCATGTGCCATCTTACATCCTGTAAGGGGGGCCGAGGGGCTTTAAAACACCAGCAGCCACAAAATCCACCCTCCCAATTGTGCTCACATACTCTGCAACAGGGGTTGGTGGATTTTTTCTCTGAAGGGTCAGTGAGTCTGTATTTTTAGGCTTTGAGGACCATACAGTCTTGCAACTTCTCAGCTCTGCCGTTGCAGTGTGATATGTAAGTGAATGGGTGCGAGGCTGTGTCCCGGTAAAATTTCCCCTGTGGTCACTGGAATTTGAACTTCATGTATTCATATGGTGAAATCTTTTTTGTCTTTGGATTTTATTTTTTCAATCCTTTATAAAAACCGTTCCTGGCCCATGGGTCATAGACCAGGTGGCGGCCATATATGCATGGTGAATCGTGATTGCTAACCCTTGCTCTAGGAGGTGGCTTGATATTTGCATAGTAAATTTGGTTGGAAATTAACTTTTATCTTCTCCCTCCTTCCCATGTTATGCCTTTCCCGGATAGAACCCGCTATTATGAAACTTACATTAGGTATGTGCTCATTACCTGTGTTTCTGTGTTAAATACTGTGATGGTATGTTACCAGTTGGCCTCTCTGAGTGCTGAGGAATAAGAAACATCTTTTTTCAGCCATCCTATTAAAGGTTTTCATGATTCATGGCTGGGGACTCAGAGGTCAGAAGTCGTTGTTTCTAAGCAAAGGCACCTTCAGATCCATATCTGTGTTGACCCTGTTGCCATCCAAGGACTGGTATCCACACACAAGGTGCACCCCATGGGCTGGATCCTGCAGGCTTCATGATGGCACTAGGAGCATTCAGTGTACATTTATGGGGGCCCCAGCCTGTATGGCTGGAAGCTCTGGCTGCTCTCTGAGGTCAAGCTTCTCATGGGTGCTTTGCAGCATGACCCAAACCTCCTGAAGATCAGGAATGGGATCTTGTCATTTTCCCTGTAGCCCTCGAGATATGTGTAGTATTTTCCACTCCACACGTATTGACCTGAGTTGAATTGTGGACAGAATGTTCATTTTGTTGGGGTCGGGGGTAGCATAGGTCTTCTAGTGTCGTGTTATCAAGAGAAGTCGGGAGCCACGTGGGCCCAAGCAGGGCGCAAGAAAGTGCGGAAGTCTGAGGAAGCACCATCATTCCCTTGGAGTGAGGATCAATGTCACCAAGTCTTCTTCTGAGGACTGAGGCCCAGATGAGCTGGGTTCAGGGAGACTTATCACAGTCCTGGGGCAGGGCAGCCTTTGGGAACATGGTAGACATGTTCTGTGACAGTTTCCCCTGTGGCACTGTATCCAGAACTCGCTTGGCCTTCCTGATTTGATATAGCAAGAGATCGGTGGCTGGGAAGCTCCTTTGTTCCAGGTTTTGAAGTCACACTGGGCTGGAGCTAGGGGGCTAGAAGGAGAGGAACAGATCCAAGCAGATGCCCTGGGAGCCCAGGGTCTTTTTCCTGGGGCCACCAACCACTGTTTGCAGCACTCTAGGTCTGTTTTGTTGTTGCTGCTGCTGCTGTTGTTCTGTTCTCCAAGTTGCACCTATTCCTTTGACTCCAAGGCCTCTGGACACAATGGTTTGACACCAACATTGTGCGGGGCACCGAGAGAGACCCCATCTTGGCACGCACACCACAGACACACACACGACGCCATTGCCAGAAGCCTGTACAGTCCAGTGCTGCTTGAGTCCTGCTTGGGAGAAGCCAGGAGCACCTGGCAGGGTCCTTGGCCGCATGCACAGGTGCAGCTGCAGCAGGAATTAGCTGCCGCCCGCCCAGGCTCTCAGATCCTCTCTCCTAACTGCAGGTCCGACTCAGGAGATGAGCAGCTCCCAACTATTTGCCGGGAAGACCCAGAGGTACATGGCTACTTCAGGGACCCCCGCTGCTTGGGGGAGCAGGAGTATTTCAGTAGCGAGGAGTGCTACGAGGACGACAGCTCACCTACCTGGAGCAGGTGAGCTGCTCTGGCTCCCGCAGAGGGCAGGAGGCCGCCCTGCCCTGGTGCTGTGCCTGCTCAGGAAGCCAAGGCCACTGGCAGCTGCACTTGGGCTTCCCCGCAAAAGCAAAATGGGAGCAGAGCCTCCGGGCCACAGGGAGAGCTGGAATTGGAGAGAGCCACAGAGAGGCAGCCTGGCCCTGTTCCTTCAGACCTGTTGCCTTATTTCCATCAGGAACCTCTGAGCTTTTTAGTGAAGGCTTGGGAAATGGGAGCTGGGTCTGCTTCATGGCTGAGTTAACATATTCCCACCACCCCGTCTTTGGAGAGATCAGTTTTTGCTGAATTAACACTGGGAGCTTTGGTGGCCCCTGGTCTCTGTGTGTACAGTGGCTTGGCCAGCCCGAAGACTGGTCAGGGTCCTCATGCACAGTGCCTGCCTCCTGTCCCTTCAGGGGGTCTCTCCTGGAGATGAAGAAAGAAGGGGTCACTGAGCAGAGGGGTCTCTCGGGCTTCTGTCCACCAACAAGAATGTTTGTGGTTAGAATGGGCACTCTGCTTTGGGGGGCAGCAGGTGGCGCAGGCAGATGAAAATCACTGTCTGCCCTCTTCTCGAAATCGCACCTCACTGTGACCACAGGGGCCCAGTGAAGTGGAAATAGAATGGCAGTAAGGTGACATCTGGCATCTGAGCCACAGCCTGACCCTCACCCTCTGCTCCTGTGGCCCTTCCCCATGTCTCCTTCAAATGCCTGACTTCTGGAACTGCTGACTCTGAGCCAAATGGATTTGTGTTCCCTTCTCTAGGGCTCTTGCTCACACTGTGGCCCCTGCTTAGATGCCCTCATTCCATCTGCTGGCCTCATCCCACCTCTCAAGGGCCTTCTCTAGGGCCTTGCATTTTATCTTCATGACTGGAATTGAAGTCCGCCCCCCACATACCCCAGAAAAGAAAACCTCACAGAACCACGAGTTCCTCTCTTCCAGCATTGGCCCTTCCAGCTTGCGTTCGAGTTCTGTGTGCTCATGGCATTTTCTAAGCCCACTGAGGGTGGGCTCATGCTTCATGCATCCCTGGTGCCCAGCAGCTGGCAGAGGGCAGGTGCTCAGGAGAGAAGCTCTCACAGAGGGAATGAGTGGGTGAGAGCCTGGCTCACAGGACATCTGCGATCCACGTTTGCCCTGGAGCTGAGGGATGGAAACTCCCAGGACATCCCTCAGCACAGGCCTTCAGTCCCCAGCCTTCCTGTAATGGCCCTTGCTTTCCACTGAGAATCTTCCATGAAGCTGAGGTCAGCCTTGTTCTCAGCCAGTTCTACTGTGTCCAAGGGAGGAGGTGGGTGTGGCAGGGCTGAGTGAAGAGCTTGTTACCTAGAACCTTACTGCCCCATCTCTTTCTGACTGCCAGGCAAAACTATGGCTACTACAGCAGATACCCAGGCAGAAACATGGACTTTGAGAGGCCCCGAGGCTACCATCAACCCCAAGGATTCTTGGAGGACGATGACTCGCCCATTTGCTATGATTCACGGAGATCTCCAAGGAGACGCCTACTACCTCCCACCCCAGCATGTGAGGCCAGATTTTTTGTTCTGGGTGGAACCTCCTGGGGAACAGTGTGCCTCTCCCCCAACCCCTGCGCTGGGGGCCAGTGATGGATGTGTGCTGCCAGGTCAGGACCCTTAGTCCTCAGGACAGCCCTGGGCTAGAGAGCATATCTACTTTCCTTTCTTTCTCATCCGCATCCCACGATAGAGCTGCAGCTTCCAGTGTTGTGCTTGACTCTCTTCAAAAACAGAGAGGCTGTGAGGGCCCTAAGATTGCACACACACAGCCGGTAAGGGGTGTTTGCATACACAGCATTGTCTTTGAAGCTGGGACCATCCTGAGAAGTAGGCACTTCACACACATGCTTTTGCTGTTGTCCTGCTCCACTCTGTGATGGGGTGACTGAGCCCTCAAAGGGGAAGAATGGGCTCAAGTGCAGAGCTGGCTGTGCCCCAGGCCTGTCTTGCAAAACTCCACACCTCTGAGGGGCACCTGGGCATTCTGGTGTCCATCTGTCCTCAGGCCTCTCCAGGGCTTATCTTCCTCCTTCATCTTCCCTCTTCTTCCTCCTTCACCTTCCCTCCTCCTCCTCCCTCATCTTCCCTCCTCCTCCTTCATCTTCCCTCCTCCTCCCTCATCTTCCCTCCTCCTCCCTCATCCTTTCCTCCTCTTCCCTCATCCTTTCCTCCTCCTCCCTCATCTTCCCTCCTCCTCCCTCATCCTTTCCTTCTCCTCCTTCATCTTCCCTCTTCCTCCTTCACCTTCCTTCCTTCTCCTCCCTCCTCTTCCCTCATCTTCCCTCCTCCTCCTTCAACTTCCCTCCTCCTCCCTCATCCTTTCCTCCTCCCCCCTCATCTTCCCTCCTCCTCCCTCCTCCTCCCTCATCTTCCCCTCCTCCTCCCTCATCCTTTCCTCCTCCTCCCTCATCCTTTCCTCCTCCTCCCTCATCTTCTCCTCCTCCTTCCTCATCTTCCCTCCTCCTCCTCCCTCATCCTTCCCTCCTCCTCCCTCATCCTTTCCTCCTCCTCCCTCATCTTTTCCTCCTCCTCCTCCCTCATCATCCCTCCTCTTCCTTCATCCTTCCCTCCTCCTCCCTCATCCTTTCCTCCTCCTCCTCCCTCATCTTCTCCTCCTCCTCCCTCATCTTCCCTCCTCCTCCTCCCCCCTCATCCTTCCCTCCTCCTCCCTCATCTTTCCCTCCTCCTCCCTCATCCTTTCCTCCTCCTCCCTCATCATCCCTCCTCTTCCTTCATCCTTCCCTCCTCCTCCCCCATCCTTTTCTCCTCCTCCCTCATCTTCCCTCCTCTTCCCTCATCTTTGTGTCAGGTCCGTCAGTGCCCTCTGCTCACGGTGCAGGTTTTGGACTTGTTGGTCCCCTTCATTCTGGGGCAAGGAAACCCATCCTGCCTAGAGGGGCTGGGGCTGGGGCTGGGGCTGGCTGCCACCACATGCTCTCCCCCTGCAGCGGTGGATGGCAGGAGCTGGAGGGTCTGGATCATCCTGAGTGAGGAACTCCAGCTGGGGGAAGAGGTACAGCCCTGGCCCTTTCTAGCTTCTGGGTGAGCAGTTTCATTTTGGGCATGTGGGCATTTTGATGATGGTTAAGGACTATCCATTTCTGGAATTTCTGAGGAATGAAGCATATTTTTGAGCAGGACTCTAATCAGTAACCAAAAATAGCCATGACACATTGGCTTCTGAGTCTGCCAACTGCATATACTATAAAGAGCACCGCTGGGAGGTGCCCAGGGCCCTCTGCCTCATTCCAGCTGTCACAGCCTCGCTGGGGAGTGTGACCAGACCCATTTCCATGGTTAATATTTAGTTCCTCAGCCCCAAACACATGCTGCTAAACAAAGTCACTTCATTTCCCATGAATAGTAGATGAAGCAGGTGCAGAGGAGGCCGGGCGGAGGTCCTCACCCCTGTGAGTTCCATTGCCTTCCTCAGGCCTCAGCCTTTGTCTGTGGCCTACCTGGCCAATCCAGCAAGTACATGAATCCCACTGGCCACAGTGCTGGAGAGGAGCCTGAGCGGGCAGCAGTGGACGTGCTCATGATTCATAAGGTGGTTTTGCTTTGCTGCGCTGCAGCTCAAACTGTGGGAGGGAGAACGTTTGACTCCTCCACCTGCATTCTCAGCTGCAGAGGGATTCCCTTCTCCTCCAGAGAGTGTTGTGCAGAGCACACGAGATGGCAGGGATCCATGGAGCATTTTGGCAATGGAAAAGCACCGCACACAGGAGAGGGCCTGCTGCTCTCTCCCAGCTCTCAGATCTGGAAACCTATGCTCCATAGCACAGTTGGCCCCCGGGTGGTGGGTAGAGGGAGGGCTTTCTGATGAAGCAGTATGTGTGTCCCATGTTGGCAACTGAACAAGGAGGCCCCACAATGTGTACTGGGTGCAAGAGGCCGGGACTGGCTGTTTCGTTCCTCTCTGCTGGGCAGTGCCTAGCCAAGGGCTCAGCCTGGCCTCTGTGTGCAGCGGCACTGTGCCCGGGAGCTGTCTCCCAGCTGGTCCCTGGGCTTTCCAATAGAGGAATGAGAGCCACGTGGAGTTTTGCCAGGGCTGAGAAATGCCCTGTGACCTGAGGAAAGCACAGTTAAGATAGGAGCTGTAGAAATGCCTATAAACTACGGGTGTGCTCTTGGAGGAGGCCCCTGCAAGGGTAGGAGGTTTCTGGGAGGAGGCTGCTGGCTGTGTCCCAGGATTCAGAATGATCTCCTGGGCCTGGCGCCCTGTAAAGCTGGGCACTATGGATCGTCTTGTCACGGCTCAGCCTGTGTGTGAGCCTCTGTTGGAAGAGCTGTTTGCAGGACAAGCGTGTTCTTAAAGTTAGAGGTATCCTTTGTTTGTCTTCAGTGCTAGAGAAGCTGAATCTTTCCCAGTGAAAAAAAGTTTGCTTATTACCCGGGCAAGCCCATCAGGGCAGGTAAAGTCCTTCTCTTTAAAACAGGTGTAAACACAGGAGCTTTGGCAAGATATCTCAGCCCCTGGGGACACTGTGGGCATCTGGAATGTGACAGTGGGAAGTGTTGTGGGGTTTTGGTGGCCATAAGTTCGTACTTTTAAAAACATCCCTCATGGGGCTTCTTACTTCATCCTCTCCTCCTAAAGTTTGGAGACCTTACTCCTAATCTTTCTCTTGGACAAACCTCTTGCTTCCTCCTGGGCTCCTTGCTGAGTGTCAGGCCACCCTGACTCCGAGAGACAGTGTCCTGGCAGAGAACGTGCTTCACAACAGCATGATGCCCTTTGCTTTCCCAGCCCACCGGAGATCCTCCTTCAACTTTGAGTGCCTGCGCCGGCAGAGCAGCCAGGAGGAGATCCCGTCATCTCCCACCTTCTTCCCCCACCGCACAGCCCTGCCTCTGCACCTGATGCAGCAACAGGTGAGTGGCCGCCTGGCCTTGCCCCCATGCCCCGGGGCACCCCACCTAAGACCCACCATCAGGTCATGCCCTTCCCCTTGGCCTTAAGCACCAGGAGGGAAGGAGAGAATCTTCACCTACAGTCTGGCTAATCCTTGTAACAATCCTGCTGAATAGCTATGGACATGAGCCCCATTCTGCCTAGTCTTGCACAAGTGAGTGGCTGCTGGCATTTGAATCCAAGGAGCCAGCTGTCAAAGCTGTCCTCTCTGCCCAGGTGCCTCCTGCAACCCTCACCACCTCTTCCTGGTATTGAATACAGAACCTGATGTAATCTGAGCTCAGGGTGTGGGGGCTACTTAGCTGATTCTGAACAATCGGTGTAGCCCTTTATTTTTGCCAAGAAGTTGTTCCTTTGTTAAAACAAGTTTATGGGTCCCTCCGTGGGCAGGGCCCTGTGGGCACCATGCAGGGTAAACCTGCCCTGCCTACAAAGGGAGCAGTCCAGGGAGAACACTCTGCCCACACTGGGGATGGCTGCACATATGAGAGAGTGGGGCCAGAGGCCACTCACCGGGGCTTTCCCTCGAGGATAAGAATAGGGTGCTTTTTCTTTCTGAAAGTGTCACATCAGAGATGCCATCCATTCGTGCATGATGGGGTGGTGGGCATGGGCCTGTGCTGTTTACAGTGCCCCTCTCTGCAGAGTGTGAACCCCAAGGTTTATCTGCCATGGTGGGATTGTAAACCCGGGGCTTGTACCCAGTGCTTTAGCACATGCCAAATGCTGGCTCTAGGATGTGTTACTGCAGAGCAAAGAGAAACAGCTATGCTTTCGTGTAAGTGCTGGGAAGCCGTAGTTTCCCGAATGTACTTCAGTATTTAAGCCCAGCATGAATTGGGTGGTGTGTTCACACCCACAGCTTGTTGGGCTTCCCTGAAGCAATTTCATGAATTAGCAACCGATATCTCCTTGGGAACAGTCATAGGAAATGCATTATGGATTCGGGGGAAAAGAAAGCACAGTGTGCTAGAAAACCAAGTCGTCACTGGCCATTCACCCAGCATACTTCAGTGTGCCCACTTCCCTTCCAAGCCTGGTCCAGTCCCTGGACCGCGCCTGAAGAGCACAGCACCCATGCTTGGTCTGTGTGCAGGAGGTTTGAGGCACCTCTGGTGTCTCAATACTCCTCTCTCTCCTCAGATCATGGCAGTTGCTGGTTTAGATTCCAGTAAAGCCCAGAAGTACTCACCGAGTCACTCGACCCGGTCGTGGGCCACCCCTCCAGCGACCCCTCCCTACCGGGACTGGACACCATGCTACACTCCCCTGATCCAAGTGGAGCAGTCAGAGGCCCTGGACCAGGTGAACGGCAGCCTGCCATCCCTGCACCGCAGCTCCTGGTACACAGACGAGCCTGACATCTCCTACCGGACTTTCACACCAGCCAGCCTGACCATTCCCAGCAGCTTCCGGAACAAAAACAGCGACAAGCAGAGGAGCGCAGACAGCTTGGTGGAGGCAGTGAGTATGGCTCTTGGTCACAGAGGGCAGGAAGCACCAGGAGCAGTAGAGGTGCAACCACAATAGCAGGAAGGGCAGTGGTGGGAGGGCGGCCAGGCTGGGAGCCAGTGTCCCTCAGTCAGACACTTCTGAGAAGCAGGAATGTACCTGAAGCATGAGTTAAAACTGGTCACCACTGTTGGGTGCGGTGGCTCAACCTGTAATCCCAGCACTTTGGGAAGCTGAGGTGCATGGATCACCTGAGGTTAGTAGTTCAATACCAGCCTGGCCAACATGGTGAAAACCCTTCTCTACTAAAAGTACAAAAATTATCCTGGTGTGGTGGTGTGTGCTTGTAATCTAGCTACTCAGGAGGTTTCGGCAGGAGAATCGCTTGAACCTGGGAGGTGGAGGCTGCAGTGAACTGAGATCACGCCACTGCACTCCAGCCTGGGTGACAGAGGGAAACTCCGTCTTAAAAAAACAAAACAAAACAAAAAAAAAAACCTAAACACTGGTCACCACCATACAGCTCATAAATGAGCTGTGCTGGCATTATGGGTGCTGTTCCAGTAGTATGTTTCAGTTTATACTAAATGTCTTTCCCCAGTGGGTTTCACTCTTGTTGGGCCATGTGTAGTTTTTTTAAGCTCCAGGACATTTTCAAAGCCATTTACATTAATTATGTATGCACTCCAGAAAAACATGATTGAGCCGCATCCCCAAAGCACATGGTGCAGTTAAGTTAGCACTGGAGTTGATTTTTCTGTCCTCTCCCCTGCCCTGCAAAGCCTTATAATACCCCCATGCCTCCATCCCTCTTTCCTGTACAGGTCCTGATATCTGAAGGCTTGGGACGCTATGCAAGGGACCCAAAATTTGTGTCAGCAACAAAATATGAAATCGCTGATGCCTGTGACCTCACCATCGATGAGATGGAGAGTGCAGCCAGCACCCTGCTTAATGGGAACGTGCGTCCCCGAGCCAACGGGGATGTGGGCCCCCTCTCACACCAGCAGGACTATGAGCTACAGGACTTTGGTCCTGGCTACAGCGATGAAGAGCCAGACCTTGGGAGGGATGAGGAGGACCTGGCAGATGAAATGATATGCATCACCACCTTGTAGCCCCCAGCGAGGGGCAGACTGACTCTGGCCTCAGGTGGGGCACAGGAGGGCCAGGGGAAAAGTGCCTCATAGTTAGGAAAGTTTAGGCACTAGTTGGGAGTAATATTCAATTAGACTTTTGTATAAGAGATGTCATGCCTCAAGAAAGCCATAAACCTGGTAGGAACAGGTCCTGAGTGGTGGAGCCTGGCAGAGCACCCTGCCCTCAGCCCCAGCTGCAGGGAACAGCAGGCCCACCCTCTCACAGAGGATGGGTGAGGAGGGCAGACCTGCCCTGCCCCATTGTCCAGATGGGCCCTACTGTGGAGTCTACTTCTCCCATGCACCGGGGCACCAGGCCCACCCACCTGAAGGCATGGAGTGGGGAAGGTAAAGGTGATGACCACCATCACACCTGTGTCATTACCTCAGCCATCGGTCTAGCATATCAGTCACTGGGCCCAACATATCCATTTTTAAACCATTTCCCCCAAATACACTGCGTCCTGGTTCCTGTTTAGCTGTTCTGAAATACAGCACGTAAGTCAGAACCCAGCTACCAGCGGTCATTGTAAGGGCAATGGACCTTATAAATAAGGTTTTCTGTGATGTGACTCCAGTTTACATACGAGAATATCACTCCGATGGTCTGTTTCTGACTGTCATGCTAAGGGCAACTGTAAACTGGAATAATAATGCACTCGCAACCAGGTAAACTTAGATACACTAGTTTGTTTAAAATTATAGATTTACTGTACATGACTTGTAATATACTATAATTTGTATTTGTAAAGAGATGGTCTATATTTTGTAATTACTGTACCGTATTTGAACTGCAGCAATATCCATGGGTCCTAATAACTGTAGTTCCCCACTGAAACCTAGAAATCATTAGTATTTTTACTCGGGCTATCCAGAAGTAGAAGAAATAGAGCCAATTCTCATTTACTCAGTGAAAATCCTCTGGGGGTAAAATTTTAAGTTTGAAAGAGCTTGACATTACAGAAATTTTTCTAAAATATTTTGAGTCACTATAAACCTGTCTTTCCACAAGATATACCAGATGGCTATTTGCAGTCTTTTCTTTGGGCAAGAGTTCTATGATTTTGATACTGTACCTTTGGATCCACGGTGGGTTGCAGCTGTCTTTGGTTTTGTTTGATGTGAACAACCCTCTGGTAAGTTAATTACAGAGCAGGTCCAGCCGGCTGTTCTGCCCCGAGGGCATCCATAGTTAGGTTTTCTCTGCTGCCCACACAGGGCGTTTTTGCATCTCTGGTACAGAAATGCATACATGAATGAGGTACAGCTGCTCTTGTCTTCTGGGGACTGGTGGTGCTGCTTTAGAAATAAGGGGTGGTGGGGTAGGGGGATGAAAGGAGCAACATGGTGATCTATAGGATTGGAATGTCGGGGTCTGTACAAATCGTATTGTTGCCTTTTATACAACATTGCTGTACTGTGTGTTCTCTTTGAGGGCTTTTATATGCAGTTGAATGAGGGCTGAAGTTTTCATTAGAATGCACTCACACTCTGATTGTACGTCTTGATGAAAACCCACTTTTGGATAATTAGAACCGTCAAGGCTTCCTTTTCTGTCAACGGGAGTATGCTGTCAAGTTACCTTAGCAGGGATTCCCTGCAATCAAAAAGATAGGTAGCAATTTTGGTCTAAAATTTTTAATAGTATAAAGATAACCTGTTAATGGTTTTGTTTTTATTATAATTTTTTTTTGTAAATAACACCACTTTGTTATGAAGACCTTACAGACCTCTTCTTATGACATTCTTACTCTGATCCAGGCAAAAACACTTCAAGGTTTGTAAATGACTCTTTCCTGACATAAATCCTTTTTTATTAAAATGCAAAATGTTCTTCAGAATAAAACTGTGTAATAATTTTCTTATGTTTGGGAGCTCTCCTCGCACAGAGCTGGCATTTGCGACAGGGCAGGTGCTGTGCCAGGGCAGCTCTGAAATGACAGATATTCTTTCTTATCCTCCTGGCTCCTTCGGTGCCCGTGGTAACCTCATACCAGCTGCAGGGAGTGCCATTTCTCCTAAAGGGCTACACCACTGTCAACATTATCTTGGACACTGTGTCTCTGTTCGGTCTTGGTCTTACTGTGTGGCTTCTCATCAGGCCAAAATTGCGAGACCAGGACCCTGAGTGTCTGGTAGAGGCGATGATCTTTTCCAAAGTCAGTGCTTAAAAACTGGTGTTTTTACAGGCTGCACCACTTCCTAATATCTGTCTGCTTTAAGCCTGGTTCAACCTCTCATCGAATATTAAATTTCTCTTTGTAAGAAAAATGTGAAGTTGTAGATCATGTTGTTATTGTTTCCCTTTGTTTTAGGGAAGTGTTAAGATGAAATGGTTTTCCTTTTTGGTTCCCTCCCCACCTGAAAAATACACATTTTGTGTCCACAAGAATAATATATTTAGTTTCTTTAATCTTGTGTTTTTCATAATCTCACAAAATGTAAATGACAGCTACGATTTCACCATCAACTGGCATCGAGAACCTCACTGAGAACCATCTCTGCTCAGCCTGTGGACTCTGACATCCACCCAGACAGCTGGATAGCACTTTGCCAGGTGTCCCTTCCCAGCTCTGTCCTAAGAAGTTTCAGAATTGGGCAAAGGCCAGGCCTGGTGGGCTGTGAGGGCCACGGTACCTCTCGGTGCAGGCTCACCTTTGTGAAATGGGACCAGGGGCACCACTTGCTTTACTACTGACCCTGCTGTGAAGAAAACTGGAGCAGTTTCACCTTGTATACTCACTGGCGTCGTAAGTGTCTTTGCCAATTGCATCTCCTACAAAGGTTTTTATTGTTATGACGGCATCTGGCTGGTTTATAAAAACTGGTTAGCAGTAGAGCTGACATCATGCACAGAGCCTCGACTCCCTGACTAGAAAACTGATACCAGGGATGTTTTGTTGAAAACGTTCTTATTTCTCTAAGACAGTATTTCTTCTCCTCTCCTGGGGACTGGGAGGGCAGGAGAGAATGAGGAGCAGGCCTGGGCCCTGGTTCCAACATCAGGAGTGACAGGGTGGTCTCGGGGATGTCCTGTGGGGACAGCCTGGGCCACTAAACAGGGCCAGTAGAGATGGGCATTTTAGCTTTAAAAAAAATCTGTATTGGAACTGATGTTAAACTGGCTATCAGTAGAAGCGTGAAATCACCTCTAAGTGGTGGGACATTGTTGGCTGGAGAAGAATCTGTTTTTTGGTTTGTTTGGCACGTGGGCTGGCGGGAGGGGGCAGTCTCACTCTGTCACCCAGGCTGGAGTGGGGTGGTGCAATCTCAGCTCACTGCTGCCTCTGCCACCCCGGTTTAAGCCATTCTCCTGTCTCAGCCTCCCGAGCAGCTGGGACTACAGGCGTGTGCCACCATCCGCAGCTAATTTTTGTATTTTTAGTAGAGATGTGGTTTTACCATGTTGGCCAGGTGGGTCTCGAACTCCTGGCCTCAAGTGATCCACCTGCCTCGGTCTCCCAGAGTGCTGGGATTATAGGTGTGAACCAAGCCCAGCCAAAAAGAATCTGAAATCGTGGAGATGATGATTCCTGCAACACACGCTGCAGGCAGAAAGACTAGATGCTTGGGTGCCTACAACTCGTGCTTCAGGAGCTCACCATCTCTTGTTGGGCTAGCAGATGCTCTTGGCTCCTATGCAGCCCACCGCTGTCCCCTATTTCATCAGAACAGCCTTCTACTAGTGCAGCAGCTTCAGCACAGGCTTCTGCAACAGGTCAGGGCTCCTGAGAGCACTGGGCACATGCATAGCATTCTGTTGTGCTATTTGAACCACACTGTTTGCAAAGAACATTTGTTTAGGTACTGCAGGATTTTTCCCAAGGGGCCTGATTCCCTGTGAGTCTGAGGATGGAGGGTCCTCTGTGCATCCCACTTTGTAGCAAGTTCCTTTCTCCCCATGCTGGTTTCCTCAGCTGACAGCCTCTCCTCCTTTGGTGAAAGGCTCCTTTCATGGCAGGGTAACTCTCAGGTTCTGGACATGCGACACACCATCTTTTCTTTTGAACCTCATTTCTGTTTATGGCCAAATTGTACAACTGTATAGAACATGACTAAGTATTTCAGAGAGAAGGGCCTGGTGCAACTGAGCAGCACTCCCAATGAACTCCTCTTACCACATGACATTTTGCTTATTTTAAAATACAGCCACTGGACTGAAGCGACCATGATCTCATAGGCTGACACACCATGGGACACAGAGATAGAACTAAGTGACTGTCACCCTGCCGTATCCATACGTGTTCCAAAGAAGGGTCAGCAGTTATGGCTGGCCCGGGACCCTCTCCTGTCCCTGAGTCTACACATGCTCCAGCAGGAAGGCTGCACGAGGCCCTCCGAGCCCTGAGACTGGCACCTGAACTGCGGTTCCTGCAATCCTGCAGGCAGCCCTGAGACGCCGGTGACTCATGCCCATGGACTGCTGCTGTGGGGCAGGTAGGGACCCTCCGTAGGAGAAATAAATCTCTTGGCAGGTTTAGAATTTTCTTTCGTGACCCTCTCTTGGAACAAAAAATAAAAGTAAAAAATACAGGTAAGATTAAACAAGAGCTGCTTAAGATTTTTAAAAGGAGAGGTGTGATGGGTTTCTTCCATTCTGCCTTTCTAGAAGGTTTTTCTCAAAAACCTAAGTTGTGGCTGTCAGGTCCCCAAAGTCTGTAAGCTACCTTAGTCCCCTCCAATCCCAGCAAAGCCTGGAATCCCCCAATTCGCTCCTGTCCTTACTCTAGGCCTAGTACAGTGGTTTCCACGTAACAACGCTTTTCTTTCCAGCTCTTGACAGTGGATGTGGATGTGGTTGTGGTTGTCTTTGGAAGAATCCTAGTGCATTTCATGTTCATTACCTCGGATCGGTCTGGAGAAGGCATCTCAGTTCAAATGTAAGTGACTGGATTACTTTATTGAATGGTAAGAAATTTAAAGAGCAAAGAGTTGTTGTAAATGCTACTTGTGTCTTTTTTTCCTACAAAACTCCAATCTTGAATTTTTCTTTCAGTGGCATTTCTACAGGAACAGGGGCTGTACTTAACTGCGCTTAACCGCGTTTTCGATCCTGGTCTGCTCCTGTGGACGTCTAGAGAATAAGAATTAACCAGCCTTGTCCACTGTTGGGGCAGCTCAGGCTGCCAACTCATTTCCCAAGCCCAATATGGGAGAGTCCTTTCTCAGACTAGCTGCTTCAGTAGGAAGCAGTGATCTGGTATGTGGGGTTTGCTCTGGGTTTCTGCATTTCTTGATAAAAGGAAAACCTTTTAAAATGCTAAGAAGTCATGAAACCTTTGGTAGTGAAGCCAAGTGACATTCCCTCCAGACTTCTGTCTCCTTAAATAAGGTCCAAAAAATCTCAGAAGTTTTTTTTTTTTTTTTTTTTTTTTTGAGACAGGGTCTCACTCTTACCCAGGCTGGAGTGCAGTGGTGCGATCAGGGTTCACAAGAGCCTCGAACTCCTGGGCTCAAGCTGTCCTCCCGCCTCAGCCTCCCAAGAAGCTGGGACTATAGGTGTATACCAGTATGCCCAGCTATTTTTTTTTTTTTTTTTTCCAGAGACAGGGTCTCACTATGTTGCCAAGGCTGGTTTTGAACTCCTGAGCTCAAGTGATCTTCCCAAAGTGCTGGGATTATAGGTGTGAGCCACTATACCTGGCCCTGGTTTAATAAGAACCAGAGATTCAGAGAGGTGGGCCACAACTCTCTCAGAGTGACCCAGCTGAGCCCCAGTTACCTGCCTGACTCTAAGAGTGAAATTAGGAAGAGAGAAAGGGAAAGTCAGTTTTTCTACCAGCAGGTAACTTTCCCCTCTGATCAGGGACACTGGGGACTTATGTGCCAGCCCAGGCTGAACTAACTACTGTGTGACTCTTTGCCTCAGCTAAAGCTTGCAGCTCAAGGAGGAGGATGCCTCTTCCTTGGTGAACCTGTGCTATCTGGCTGGCACCCAGCTTCTGTGCACGCCCTGGGAAGGAACCACTCCCCTGGGTTAGAGAACGCCAAGTGAACACAAGACAAAGGATGCGGCAGGAGTTAACCCTCCTCCCCTGCTGTCCCTCCAGGAGGCAGGGAGGAGCATCTCAGCCTGAATGCTGGCCTTCCCCAGCGGCCCACAGGGAAAGTCTGGGGAAAAGGAGCTTGATCCACTGCCCAGTATTTGTCTCATTTCCCAAGAGTTTATCCCATTCTCAGCTACTGAGTAGGGATAAAAGGACAGGTATGATAAGTAGCCATTCTCAGCCACCTGGATTCTAGTGCTAGACAGTTTCTGGAAGGAGCCTGGGAGCAAGGGCTGTGCTGGCGCTCTTGGCTCATCAGGGGGCTTCCCCAGTCATCCTCCAGCAGCAACTGTCTTAGCGCTGGGTGGCCAGTGTCCTGGGCTTGTAGACAGGGACATCTTTGTCCCAGAGTGCAGGCCGCCCTCTGATAATGTCAGCTGCCTTCTCTGCAATCATGATGGTGGGGGCATTCAGGTTGCCGCTGACCAGGCTGGGCATGATGGAGGCATCGACAACCCTGAGGTTTTCCACCCCGAGGACCCTTGTCTGCGGATCCACCACAGCAGTGGGATCAGATGGCTGGCCCATCTTACAGGTGCACGAGGGGTGGTAGGCACTGTCGGCTTTTGCCCGCACAAAGGCATCTATCTCTTTATCTGACTGAACATGGCTTCCAGGCTGGAGTTCTTTCCCTCGGAATGGAGCCAAGGCTTCCTGTGCGAAAATTTCTCTGGTGAGCTTCACACACAGACGGAAATCCTCGACATCAGTTTCTGTTGAGAAGAAACAGGTGAAAACCCCTCCTTTTGCCATGCTGGCCTCACTGGAAGATTCATGGCATGGAGAAGCTCTATAAGCTGTCTGAGGAGATGGTGTTTGGGGACAAAGTTCAGGGTCATGGGGGACTGAGCCAGCAGGCTGCTTGTCACCTGCTGGTTAGACTGTACCGTGCAGCTCAAAGTCAGCATCCTATATGGACACAGCCTGCCCAGAGGCCCAGGTTGAAATCAGGGGTCTGATTTATCTGTAGGACAGGGATAAGAACACATACCCTGCCCCTGCCACAGGGTTGCTGTGAGTACCCTGCAGCCACTGCTGGGCAAAACCCGCCCAGTGGGCAGTGCTCATTTTTGTTGCATGCAAAGAGGCAGGCCCAGAAATGGAATGTGCTTTTAGAGGCTGCTCAGAGTAACAACAGGAACAATGCTCTAGCTACAGACCTGGCACCCGCACGGCGCGGTCTCCCTCACCTCGTGGCAGATTGTTCTGAAAGATGCAAATCTCCCCTGCTGCCTAAAATGAAGCCCCGGGGTTATTTCATGTGTCCTAGGACACGACAGGGCTGCTGAAGCAAGTTTACAACTTGAAGTGATGGGGCGGGGGATGACAGAGGGTCACCTTTGTCTTGGAAAGTATAGTCCAAGGGTATGATTCAGGGACAAGCAGGAACCTTACAAGGCATTCGTGTGTTCAAGCCCAGGGCCAAGCAGATGCAGGTGGCTGAATTACCTGTTGACAAGTAGTTGGGCTGGATCACAGGGTGGTCTTGGGGATTGGCACTTCTCAGTTTGAGCCAGCCCACACTCGTGCCCCGCATGGTCCCCACGTGTACCTAGGAGAACACAGAGGAAGCAGTGATAATCCCTCCATAGACATCTACAGTGACCGCTACAAACCCTGGTTTACCTGCAGAGTGGGCCTCTGCTTCCAGAGTCAGTGGGGAGTGGAGGCATTGCCCGCATGGTACCCACCTCCACAAAGTGATTACAAACCACCTCGGTGAATCACTCTTTCATCCTGGCCTCATACTCCATGGTTCAAAGCTTTCAGAGGTGGTGATCCTAGGGCCAAGTCAGCACCCCCGTTTGTCCCATTTCTGGCACTCAGGACCTTGTCTGCATGGACCAGTCATACGCTTGGCACGCACCACAAAGAGTGACTTGCTGGTCTCCCTCCCTGCTCTCCTCTCCCGACCCAGACATGCTGGACAGCTGGAAGGCAGGGGACAGGCCTCTATGCCCCCAACTCTGCAGCCATGTGGCACCAGGGAGAATGCTGCCTTGGAGAATGAGAGCATCTTCCTTCCTGGATGGTGGGAAGAAAACACCCCGGGGAGCCAAGGCTCCTCCCCCTGCTCACCTGGTAAGCCTCCTGCTGGGTGGGGACCCGCCCATGGTCAATCACTTGGGATGGCAGGAAATGGAACTGGATATCCGGGTGGGGGACCCCAGGCTGGCTGCGGATGAACCCACCTGTTTCCAGATGGGCAGTGGCTCCCTCCCCTGAGGAGCAAAAGAGGATGAGGCAGAAGAGCAAGTCAGGGCGTGGCAGGTGGGCCAGCTGTTCCTGGCTTCCCTCCTGGTGACTGGACCCAAGTCCAGTTCACCCCCCACAGGAGGCTCACCCAGCACCACACCATAAAATGTCAACTATTTGCCTAAAGTGGGGGCATCAGCTCTGCCCTCTACCTGGGCCAATTCTGCCATTGCCAACACCACCTGCTTTCCTGGCTCTTCCCACCACCTAGTACAGCACACAGTGCATAGCAGGTGTGTGAGAAATACAGGCTGAGTGGATGAGCAGGATTTCAAACTATCATTTCCTGGCCCAGGTGCAGCTAGAAATCAAATGGAAAAGGTTGAAAGATGAATGGTGATTCTGCAGTCTAGCCCCAAAGTCTCCTCTCTCCACCTTTTCTCCTGGCTCCTTGGACCTCACCTGCTGTGTAGCACTACGCCATCCCTGCCCATCTGTAAGGAAGAGCAGCCCCTAAGCCCTGAGGAGTCTCACCTTGAGCAGGCCCTGGGCCAAGCTCCTTGGCACGTGCTATTGCTTCCTGTCCTCACTTCAACCCATCAGGTTGAAACTGTGCATTCCCATTTTGAAGATGGAAATACTGAGACTCAGAGCTAAGGTAAATGGCACAGTTCAGCATCAACGCAGCACGCAGTGGCCAGAACCCTTGCTCAGCTCCTGAGGAAGGAGGTTTCAATGTTCATAGTCTCCTCCCAGGTTACCGATGAGTGTGCTCACCTGTGAATTTCCAGAGCCACTCCAGACCAATGCGGGCCTTCCGTAGGGGTTTCTGTGCTGAATGGAGGGTGATGGGGTGGGTGCATGCCTGCTGAATGTAGATCTCCAGGTGGTCTTGCAGGTTCTGGCCAACCCCTGATATGGGAGGGAATGGGTAAGAAAATGGCTATCAAGGGAGCTCAGCTGCTTCTCAATATCCCCCTGGTTTTTAAAAATTCTCCCCTATTCACTTATCTTCTGGACCGAGCAGGAGCTCAGTTCAAAGACTGGTCTCAGTTTAAAGGCTGCCTCTCAGAGACACCATTCTTGCACTCCTGGCCAAGTATGGCCTGCCTCGGATGCTGCCAAGGCCACCTGTCCTTGTCACTTACTCCCAAGGCAGCCTCTGGGTGCCCCTTGTCAGCCCTGCTCAGCAGCCCCCCTCCATGACAGCAGGGCCCACACCTTCAGCAGGCACTGCTTATTTAGCAGTGCCTGGATGATGATGGCCATAGGGGCAGAGAGCAGCCCCATCCTCGCCCCAGTGTGGGGAAGGAGGAAGCAGCCCTGTCGTGCTATGCAGCCCTTGCATGAGTTCATCCAAGCCTTTGGGCACACTGGGGAGGTCACTGTCATGAAGCAGCACTTCCCCAGGCCCCTCATGATGAAGCCTAAATGCACAAAGGCCCAGCCCTCCTGGAGTGAGGTTACGGGGGGGCAAGAGACAGAGCCTGGCCCTCAAGGGCATCAGAGACAGTTTATAAAATCAAGTTTAGGTCTTAACAGGGAGAGCAGACTCTGGAGCACTGAGCTGACCTCATTCATGCTCAGGGCAGCTGGCGAGTCCTGTGGATGGAAAGACGAGGCCTGGACCCCTCTCACCATAGAGCTGCCCTGGTGACACACCCATGGTTGACCCAGCGGGACTTCATGGGCAGATGCTCCCTGCTGCAACATGCCCTTCTCCAAGTGAAATAGGATGGCCGGTGAAGAGAGAGGGAAAGCAACACAAAGCTTGGGACCCAGGGGTGACCTTCTGGCTCACGGAGACGATGTGACAGTTCCAAGGAGCACTGACTGCCACCACCTCCACACTCCATGCTATTAAGATACACTAAGCCATTTGCTGAGCAGAGACAGCCCCTGGGGAGCAGTAAAGAAGGGGGCTCACCAGGCAGGTGGCATACCACAGGGATGCCCAGTTTCTTGAGGTCGTCAGCATTCCCGACACCTGAGAGCATGAGCAGCTGTGGAGAGTTGATGGCACCTCCACTCAGAATCACCTCCTTACTGGCATAAGCCTGGAAGAGACAGAGGTCTGACCAGGTCACACTCCCCGAAAAGCCAGCTCTTCTCCTGACTCACCAGTGTCCTGCTCTAACCAGCACCATGAGAACATGGCCTTGGGATGTGGAATGCATGTGGCACGCCGGGACACAGCAACTGCTGTACAGCACCTGCTCACAGGCCCCAGAGTCAAGAAGAGGAGGCTCACTGAGTCACTATTTGAAAGCAACCAACAGGTGCAACTACAGCTAGACAGTAGTGATGGCCTTAGAAACAGGAGGGGTCGGCTTACATGAGATAAATGAAAACAGACATTCAAGTGAGTGGTCTAAAGCAAGCAGTAAACCAGATCTACACGTGAAGGTGCAAAACAATCTGACCCCCTGCCAACAATGCAAAAATATAAAGTATGATCACATATATGGGTTTAAAAACCTCTAGTGTAAACCTGTAGTTTCCTGTGAGGTCAGTGCCCTGAAATGGTGTGGAAGGCTCTGAATTAGGCATGCACACAGGGGCACTGACACCGGGGGCTCTCTGCAGGTGGTAGGACTGGGGGCTTCCTCACCTCCACCAGCCCACTGCCACCAGCTGCTCACCACCCCCCCCCATCACAGGTACCAGCATACAGGGCTGGGGGTGAGGGCATGAGTCCTGCCCCCTCTGAGCTGAACCACCAGGGTCACTGCCCACTCCCTTCTGCCAGGACCGTGGCTGCAGTCTACTCACCCTGCAGCTCTGCCCATTCTTGACATAGTCCACACCCACTGCACGGGTGCCCTCAAATAGCACCCTGCTCACAAGCGTCTGGGCCTCGGCCTTGAGGTTGGTGCGGCTCAGTGCTGGATGCAGGTAGGCACAGGCCGTGCTCCACCGTTTGCCTGCAGGATGGAGTGAGGTAGTCAGGCACGGCCCCACCCTCCCTTGCTACCTGGGCAGGAGGAAGGAGCTGGGGAAAGAGTGGATATGCCCAGCTCTGACTGCAAGACCTGCCTTTAAAGCTGGGACAGAAAGAACCTGCCCTACAGAAGTCCACAGCTGCCTGGGGTCCCCTGGACACAAGTGGAAAAGTACCCTTCACCCTTAAAAGTACCTTCACCTCTCAGCCAGAGGGCTGAGAGCCTTGAAGAGGCAGGCAGGAGCCCTGGGTCAGCCCTGGCTTGCCTCTGCCCTGCTGTGAGCATGGTCCTTCACCACTCAGTGTGCCTGTTTCCCCATCCATAAGTCCCTAGAGAACATTGGGCCGTCCAGAGAGCTGATTTTCCATTATCCACACAAACAGGGGCCAGAGGTGTAGAGAACACAGGTCACCACCGTGTATCACTCACGACTCTGGGTTGTATTCTGTTGGGGTGTACCGAGCCACATCCCTTCCTGCTCATGCCAGGCTCAGTGTGTCCATGCCTGCTGACCATGCTGGAGCCAGGAGCCTGGAGCTTAGGCTGACATGGGCGGGAGCTGGGGTAGGGAAGAGAGCTTTTAAAAAGAGAAAAGGCAGGTGGATGGGAAGGGAGGCCACACCTTCATGGATGGTCATGTCCATCCAGCCGAAGCCCTCCTGCTGGAAGCCGTTCATGTCCTCCGTGAGCGGGTAGCCAGCCTGCTGCGTGGCCTCCAGGAACGCGCGGTGCAGCGGGTGGTTGGTCTTGCCCCGGGACACCCGCAGCGGACCATCGGCGCCCCGGTACAGGTTGGCGCCCAGCTCGTGGCCCTGCGCCTTGCGGAAGTAGGGCAGGCAGTGCGCATAGTCCCAGCCGAGGGCGCCCTGGCGCTGCCAGCGCTCGTAGTCCTCGGCGTGCCCACGGACGTAGACCATGGCGTTGAGGGACGAGGAGCCTCCCCAGACGCGGCCGCGCGGCCAGTACAGCACGCGCCCGTCCAGGCCCGGCTGCGCCTCCGTGTGGTAGCACCAGTTGTACCTGTCGTCACACAGGTTGGCCACCAAGGCCGCGGGCATGTGGATCTTCCACGAGAGCCGCTTGCTCCCTACGCGCAGGTCCTTGGGCCCCGCCTCCAGCAGCAGCACGCGCTCGGCAGGGTCCTCCGTGAGCCTCCCGGCCAGCACGCAGCCCGCCGAGCCCGCACCCACCACCACGTAGCTGTACTCGTCCCGGATCTCGGAGCCCGTGCTGGCCAGGGTCCGGGTACCGGGGGGTTGCTGCCGCCCCATGGCTCCCCATGCCAGGGCTCCAGGCCGGCTCAGGCCTCGTAGGAGACACCACATGCTTCTATCTAGTCCAAGTCCTCTGATCCACGGAGGGGAATGAGATGACTCAGTTCTCCCTACAATAGGAAAAGGAGCTTTAAAAATCGTAAATCGGCATGCACGTGCAGAATCGGTCCCAAGCTGAGGCAGCCACACCGGTGTGGCATGCTCGCCAATGCCCTGCCAGGGCAGGGTGCAGCAAGCCCAGCCCAACGGTGGCTGCTCAAAGAAACGAAGAGGAGGAAGTGAGGGGCACACAGGAATTTCAGAACTGTTTTATATGTGCCAGGATGGACAGGCACAGGATGGTGGGTGGGGCAGCAAAAAGGCCCCTCCCCCAACTGAGGGGTAAAATGCTTCCCCCTGTGCTGTGCGTGTGAACCTGGAGACTGGGCTGGAGTCCACCTGCCGGAACGCGGGGGAGCAAAGGGCTTTCCAAGGGAGAGAGAAAATAGGGTACTTGTTCTCATCCTTTCAAGATAGTGGGCTCAGCCCCTACCATGTGCTAGCACTGTTTCCTGCCCTACCCAGTTCCTCTAGCAATACATAGAAAGACATCTACTCTCAAAACTGATGGTTTAGGCCTAGGAGAAGGACAAAACTCAAATAACTGAAGATCAGCATGAGAGGCAGGAGACTGTAGAGCTCAAAGACTTTGACCTGAGGGGGCCATGGGGTACATTAGAGGGGTTTTAAGCAGGGTCAGGGTCAGAGCTACACTCTTCAAAGATCACTCTGTAGAATGCTAGCGTCTTAACACAAAAATGGCAGTATCTTTGAAAGGGCCCTTTCCTAACAATGTTCAAATCAATCTCCACATAGTGTACAGAGGTAGAAGAAAAAAGCAGGATATGCCATGAAAACCTCCACTAAAAAGAACACCTGATAACACCCCACCCATGAGGCTCAGACCAACAAGGCCTGCTCAAGACTGAGGCTGAAACACAAGAAACCCTGATAAATCCCACCACCCCTTCCACAAGCCCTGCACCAAGTAACAGCAGCCTACCACTGGAGTGCAGAGGCTCTTTCTCCTCCTCCCCCGTTGCACAGGCACAGGAGATAGAGGTGGCAGAGCCTCCTGAATGCTGTGTCTGAGGCTGCTGGAACACTGAGAAGTACTTTTCGGAGCTCCAGGCCTCACACCAGCAGCAAGCAGCAGCCCACCACACCACTCTACACTAACAACTCAACAGAATGAAAGGCAGGCTCTTTGCTAGGCATACTATTTACCTCAGTGTCCACTATCCAATTACACACAAGGTCTAGCATTCAGTAAAAAAATTAGGATACAAAAAAGCAAGGCAAATAAATGGCTCCTTATCAAGAGATAAAGCAGTCAACAGAAACAGACCAATGAGTAATGTACCCAGATGTTAGAACCCATCAAACAGAGACTTCACAATAACCAAGGTGAACATTATAAAGTTACAGTTGAAAAGGTGGACAACATACTAACAGATAGAAAATTTCAGCCAAACACTGAAAACTATAGAAAAAAACCAAAATGCAAGAAAAAATATGTTAGAGATGAACAATTTTTAATTGGATACAGCACAGAAAACAATCTGGAAATATATAGAGAAGAAACCAACCAACAACTCTGGGACAATATCAAACTAAAGTATGGATGACTGGAGTCAGAGAGGGAAAGAAGAACAGAGAACAAGGGAGGAGAAGTATTTGAAGACAGAATCGCTGAGACTTGCCCAAAAGTCATGCAAGACAGAACACTATGGATTCAAGAAGCTTAGAGCATTCCATGCAGGATTAGTTCAAAGAAAAACACATCTAAGTACATCACAGTTAAGTTGCTGAAACTCCAAAATAAAGAGAAAATCATTAAGTAGCCAGATGAAAAGAAACATCTGCAGAGGGATAAATGTAACAGTGACAGCAAACTTCTCAGAAAACATGCAATCCAAAAGATAATGGAGTGACAACTTTAAATACCGAAAGAAAAAAGAACCTCTACTAGTTTACTGAAATTGAAAAATTATCTATGACCAGGAAATACATCTTTATAAAGTAGATAATTTAGATGATATGGACTAATTACTTGAAAAATACAAGCTGTCAAACTCAAGAAGAAACAGACACTCCAAATAAGCTAATATCTATTAAAGAAATTGAATCAATAATTGAGAAAGCACCAAGCTTGATTAAGCTCACTAGTAATTTCTATCAAACGTTTAAGGAAAAAATTATATCAGTACTCTACCGTCTCTTCTAGAAGACAGAAACAGAGGAATTACTTCCTGACTCATTCTGTGAGGCTAGCACCATCCTATTATCAAAACCAGACAAAGACATTACAATTAAAAACAAACTACAGGCCATTATCTTTCATTAACATAGATAAAAATATTAGAAAATTGAATCAAAGTAGGTATAGAGATAATTATATACCACAACCAAGCAGGCTTTATCTCAGGTATGCAAGAGTGGTTCAACATTCAAAAATGGGTTAATGTAATCTATCACATTAACAAGCTGAAAAAGAAAACTCACATGATCATATTAATAGATGCAGAAAAAGCATTTGAGAAAATTTAACATCCATCATTGATAGAAACACAGTAAACCAAGAGTAAAAGGAAACTTCCTCAACTTGGTAAAGAATATCTATAAAAACCCTACAACTAACATCATACCTGGTAGTGAAAAACTCAAAGCTTTCCCACTAACACCAGGAACAAGGCAAGATGTCCTTTGAACCACTCCTTTTTAGTACTGTACTGGAAAAATCCTATCTAATGCAATAAGACAAGAAAAGGAAATAAAAGGTATACAGATTGGGAAGGAAGAAATAAAACTGTCTTTGTTTGCTAATGACATGATTATTTATGTAGAAAATCTAAAAGAATAAAAAATTCCTGGAATTAATAAGCAATTACAGCAAGGTTTCAGGATACAAGGTTAATATATAAAAGCTAATTGCTTTCCTACATACTAGCAACAAACAAGTGGAATTTGAAATTAAAAACACAATGCCATTTAAATTAGCACCCCAGCTGGGCACAGTGGCTCATATAACACCAACACTTTGGGAGGCTGAGGTGAGAGGATCACTTGAGGCCAAGAGTTTGAGACCAGCCTGGGCAACACAGCAAGACCCCATCTGATATGGTTTGGGTTTGTGTCCCTGTCCAAATCTCATGTCGGATTGTAATCACCAATATTGGAGGAGGTGACTGGATCATGGGGGCATACTTCCCTCTTACTGTTCTCATGATATTGAGTGAATTCTCATGAGATCCAGTTGTTTAAAAGTGTATAGCACCTCCCCCTCCTCTCTTTCTTCCTCCTGCTCCAGCCATGTAAGACATGCCTGCTTCCCCTTCCCCTTCTGCCATGATTGTAAGTTTCCTGAGGTCTCCCCAGCATGTTTCCTGTAGAGCTTGTAGAACCATGAGCCAGTTAAACCTCTTTTCTTATAAATTACCTAGTCTCAGATAGTTCTTTATAGCAATGAGAGAACAGACTAAATACACCATCCCTACAAAAATGAGTAACTAATAAAAAATGCATTAGTTGGGCATGGTGGTATATACCTGTAGTCCTAGCTACTTGGAAAGATGGCTTGAGGCTGCAGAGAGCTATGACTGAGCCACCACACTCCAGCCTGGACTACTGCACCTCAGCCTATGTGACAGCAAGACCCTATCTCTAAACAAATAAGCACCCCAAAGAAATACTTATGTATAAATCTAACAAAATATACACAAGATCTATATGAGGAAAACTATGAAACTCTGATGACATTTAAAACTAAATAATGGAGAGATATTTCATGTTTGTGGATAGGAAGGCTCAATATTGTCAAGATGTCAGTTCTTCTCAACCTAATCTATAAATTCAATGCAGTCCCAGTCAAAACCACAAGTTATTTTGTAGATATTAACCAACTGGTTCAAAGTATATATGGAGAGGCAAAAGACCCAGAATGTCCAACATAATACTCAAAGTGAAGAGCAAAGTTGGAGGACTGACACCACCCGACTTCAAGATTTACTATAGAGCTACAGTAAACAAAACAATGTCTTATTGGTGAATAGATCCATGGAACAGAACAGAAAGCCCAGAAATAGACTCATAGAGTCAACTGATGTTTGACAAACCAGCAAAGGCAGCACAATAGAGCAAGGAAGTTTTTCCAACAAAGGGAGATGGAATAACTGGACATAAACACACACACACACACACACATACACACACACACAGAGTAAATACAGACAAAGACCTTATGTCCTGCACAAAAATTAACTCAAAATGAATCACAGACCTAAATGTAAAATATAAAACTACAAAAATCCTAGAAGATAGCACAGGAGAAAGAACACCTAGATGATCTTGAGTTTGATAATAACTTTTTATATTACAACACCAAAGGCACAGTCCGTGAAAGAAAGAACTGACAAGCTGGACTTCAATCAAATGTGTGTTTTCTACTTTGCTAAAGACAATATCAAGAGAATTAAAAGACAAGTCACAGACTAGGAATAAATCTTGGCAAAAGATATAAAGGATTACTATGTAAATACACAAATAAATATATTCTTAAAACTCAATAGCAATGTGATTAAAGAATGGACCAAAGACCTTAAAAGACACCTCACCAAAAAAGACAGACAGATGTCAAAGATGCACATGAGAAGATGCCCCACATCCTGTGTCATCAGGAAAATGCAAATTAAAACAGTGAGACACCGCTGCACACATATTAGAATGGCCAAAATCCAGACACTGCAACATCAAATGCTGACAGGGATGAGAAGCAACAGGAACTTTCATTTGTTGGTGGTGAGAATGCTAAATGGTACAGCCACTTTGGAAGAGAGTCTGGTGATTTCTTGTACAAATCAACACACTTTTACCATGTGATACAGCAACTGTGCTCCTTGGTATCTGCCCAAAAGAGCTGAAAAATATGTCCACACAAAAACCAGGAAATAAATATTTATAGCAGTTTTATTCATAATTACCCAAAGCTGGAAGCAACTAAGACATCCTTCAGTAGGTGAACGGATAAACTGTGGTACATCCAGTCAATGGAATATCATTTAGTGCTAAAAAGAAATGAGCCAGGAAACCATGAAAAAACAAGGAGGAAACTTAAAAGCATATTACTAAGTGAAAGAAGCCAATCAGAAAAGGCTACAAACCATATAAGCTCAAAGATATTACATCCTGGAAAAGGCAAAACTATGGAGACAGTAAAATGATCAGTGGTTGTCAGGAGTTGGGAGAGGGATAAACAGGCAGACCACAGAGGATTTTTAGGGCAGGAAACTACTCTGTTTTCTGTATAGTGGTAGCTATATGTCATCATACATTTGTCCAAACCTATAGAATGTACAATACCAAGAGTAAACCCTAATGTTAACTATGGGTTTTAGGTGATAATGATGTGCCAATATAGGTTTATCAGCTGTAATAAATATACCACTTTGGTGGGAAGATGTTGGTTAATGGGAGGATTATGTATATGTGGGGGCAAAGCCTATATGGGAAATCTCTTCACCTTCCTCTCAATTTTGCTGTGAGCCTAAAACTGTCTTTTTAAGAAGTATTTTTAAAATACAATAGAGCCTGATTCCATCTTTGATGTTTGACTACTGACTACTTTCAAGCTCCACCCCTCCCTCTTCCCCTCTTGCCCCACAGCTGGGCAAGTGAATAAAGAAGCCCTGGCATTCCTGCCCCGATTATCAACGGGGAGGTTCAAGTCATACAAATCCAATTCATGTGTGGGATTGTCACCTCGACTCCACTCCCTAACCATAATAGAAACCAGGAACATTTGCCCTTTCCTTCACAGACCAGCCATGGCAGACCAGCCTGGGTGCTTGCCCTGCTCTCCCTGTGAAGTGCCATTATATGAGCAGTAAACCTTATTGTAGCCACTTGGTGTGTGTGTGATGTCTTTAGTCTCAACTTTCAAACCAACTCTGGGTGGTCGGGGGTTGATCCCACCCTCCATGGGCAACCACAAGACAAAACAATACCACTTACAAGAGCATCAGGAAATATGGCATACTTAGTGATAAGCTTAAAATATACACAGGACCTATTTACTGAAAACTACAAAATATTGACAGAAGTTAAAGATGACCTAAATAAATACCATGAACAGGAAGACCCAATGTTGTTATGATGTCAACTTCCCCAGATTGATTTATAGATTCGATGCAATGCCAACCTCAGCAGGCTTTTGTGTGTGTGTGGGGGGGGGGGGCTGAAATGCTGATTTCAAAAGGTATATGGAAATACAAAGGACATAGAAAAAGTTGTACTTCAGTTGGTCATACAAAGAAACCCCACACAGCTGTGAAAATGAAGGAAACATAGCACCTTATATCATATGAATGAATCCTAAAAATATATTCAGCACACAAAAGGAAAATTACAGGTTATGGCCTGAATGAGACCATATATATATATATATTCACATATATACGCATATATGTGAAGTTTTAAAACATGCATTCATATGTGCACCAAATATCGGGGTCCCAAAATATATGAAGCAAACAATGAGAGATTGAAGGGAGAAATAAACAGTCCCACAACAATAACTGGAGACTTCAATACTCAGATTTCAATTATGGAATAAAGCCAGAGAGAAGATCAATCAGGAAATAGAGGACTTGATTAACACTATAAACCAGTTAGAGACCTGACAGATATATACAAAACATTCACTACAACAAGAGAATCCACAGTTTTTCCAAGTGCACATGGAACATTCTCCAGGAAAAGACCATACGTTAGGCAATGAAACAGGTTTTAATACATCTTAAAAGACTGAAATCAGGGAGGGGAAGAGCAAGATGGCAAAGAGAGGGCTCCATCAATCGCCCCCTCACTTCCCACCCCCACAGGAACACCAAGTTTGACAACCATCTACACAAAGGGAGCAATTTCATAGCAGCCAAAATTCAGGCACCAGCTTGGCCATGGTGGAGGAGAGCACCAGGAGGGCTCTTGGGTTCCCTGATTCCAGGCCTTAGCTCTCAAATGGCCTTTCCGGACCAACCCTGGGCCAGAGGGGAACCCACTGTTCTGAAGGGTGAGTCTCAGGCCTGGCAGCATTCACCACAAGCTGGCTGAGAGCCCTCGAGCCTTAAGTGAATACCGGTGGTATCCTGACAGTACTCCCAGTAGGCCTGTGGTGGTGGCAATGGTGTGAGGCTCCTCTGCCTGTGGAAAGGAAAGGGAGCAGTAGAGATGTGACATGGTAAAAAGATACATGAGGACTGTGTCACACTGTGTGAGTGCCAGCTCAGCTGCAGTACAATGGAACACAAAGTAGGTTTCTAAGGTTTTTGCCTCCAGTCCCTGGCTCCCGGACAGCATCTCTAGATCTGCCTCGGGGGGCGGGGAGTGAAACTTGCCACCCTGAAGGGAAGGCCACAAGCCTGTCTGGCTTCACTGCTGGCTGACGGTAGGGCCCAGCGCCTTGTGTAAACATAGGCGGTAGCCATGTAGTGGTTACAGCATGCCTGGCAAGACGCAGTCCTCCGCTGGCTTCAGGTCTGACCCAGCGAAGTAGCAGTGGTTGTGGCCACAGGGGTGCTTCTGTCACTGTAGGTGTAGCTCCAGGCACCTCAACGCAGAGAGAGAGAGAGAGACTCCATTTATTTGTGAGAAAGTAAGGGAAGAGAACAAGAGTCTTTGCCTGGTAATCCAAAGAATTCTTCCAAATCTTATCCAAGACTACTAAGGCGGGACCTCTGAGAGTCTGCAAGAAGCACAGCGTTCCTAATACAGACACAGCTTCGATCACAACACTCAAGCAAGACTCCATTAAAAAAAAAGAAAAAGAACTAGAGAAAGAACAAACTTAACCAAAAGCTAACAGATGAAAGAAAGTAATAAAGATCAGAGTGAAGACAAATAAAACAGAAAAGAGAAAAACAATAGAATCAAAGAAGCCAAAGTTAGGTCTTTGGGGGAAAAATTAAAATGACAAACCTTTAGCTAGACTGACTTAGCTAGATTGACTAATTAAAAAAAAAAAAAAGACTCCAATTAGTGAAATTAAAATCAGTAAAATAAACACTTTACTGCATCAAAGGGCACCATCAAGAATGAAATGACAACCCATATGAAAGAGAAAATATTTGCAAATCATGTATCTGATGAGATTAGTATCTAGAATTTGTCAAAAGCCATAACTCAACAACAAAAAACCCAAATAGAAAATGGCCAAAGGACTTGAATAGACATTTCTCTAAGAAAGAAACACAAATGGCCAATAAACACATGGAAAGATGCGCAACGTCACTAGTCATTAGGAAAATAGAAATCAAAATCACAGTGAAATACCACTTCATACCCACCAGGATGGCTATAATTAAAAACAAACAGGAAATAAAAACAATTGCTGATGAGGATATGAAGAAATGGAAACCCTTGCACGCTGCTGGTAGGAATGTAAAGTGCTGTAAAGTCTGTAGAAGACAGGTTAGCAGCTCCTAAACACAGACCGTGTGGTCCAGTCATTCCACTCCTAGGTATATACTCCAAAAACCTGAAAGCAGAAACTCGAACATACTGTTACACCAATGTTTACAGCATCATTATTCACAACAGCAAAAGGGTGGAAACAAATGTCTATCAACAGATGAGTGGATAAACAAAATGTGGTATGAACACACAGTGGTATATTATTCAGCCTTAGAAAGGAATGAAATTCTGGCACATGCTACAACATGGCTGGACCTAGAAAGTATTATGCTAAGTGAAATAAGCCAGACACCAAAGGACAAATACTGTGTGATTTCACTTACATGAGTTACCTAGAACAGGCAAATTCATAGAAACAGAAAATAGATTAGCGGTTACCGGGGGATGAGAGGAAGGAAAACGAGGAATTACTCTTTGGGGGAACAGAGCTTCTCATTGAGGCGATGCAAAAAAAGAATTGGAAACGGATAGTGGTGGTGATGGGTGTACAACACTGTGAATATACTTAATGCCACTGAATTGTGCTTAAAGTGGTTAAATCGCCAACAAAATCCTACATGCAACTGAATTCTGGATCTCGTTAAGTAAATCAAACCTATAAGGGAGAAAGATATAAAGGAACTTGAGGACAGTAACCTCTGAACACGGAGGCGTTCCTGGGGGTTTTCACTTGCACCGGTCACATTTTATTTCTTGATGTAGATGACAAGCACATGTGTGTGTTGTTGTGTAGTTTTACTAAGAACTGCAGTAAATGACAATAATTAAAATCAACAAGATCAAGAGGCAACACAGGAGCTTTGCCAGGAGGCACAGAGCCTACCCTGCAGGAGTGAAGACAGACTCCTTCCTTAGGTGGCGGCAGGTCATTTACTCTTCTGTCCCCAATCATTCAAAAACCCCACCCCGCATCACAACTCTGCTCCAACACCTCCCCTTCATGCTCCCACCCTCCCCACATGAGGGAGGGGCCTGTCACCCAGAGGGAACTCCTTGAGGGCAGGGACTCCTAAGCTGCTATCGTAGTCCGTCTCAGGCCAGCAGGCTGGGTGGGTGGGCAGATTGACTGGCGTGCTGCAGGAGTCCCAGGGAAGCAGCCCCTTCCACTTCCCTGGGATGCCTGGCAGGAAGGAGCTGCTTGGCATTGGCAGGATGTTAGGTGGGCAGGAATGGGAGCAGGGAAAGACAGGATAGCATGTGTGTTCATTTCTGTGTGTGGGGGTCGGAGTCCTCCCTGCCATGTCTGGGTTCTGAAGTTGGTGAGGTGGCATCTGAGGCTTCCCTTTCGACTCGGGGTGCCTACACCCCCAGCCCACTCTGTTTCCTGAAACCAACTGTGGCCAGGTCCAGTCCAGCACTTGGACCAGAAGAGGAGGATGTGGCTTTGCCAACAGCCATGCACGAGAAAGAATAGACTTTTGCCTGGTCTACCTTACAGTCAAGAGGAAAAAACTGATGTGACATGCGCCCTCCGGTGGTACTGGGCAGCCCCACCCACCAGGCCACATCTTCCATCTGGCCAGCTGGCCTTGATGATGGACACCTGGTCCCTGTACTGCCCCTGTGTGGGAAGCAGGCTTTGGTCAACTCGAAACCCCCACCCCCAATGCCAGGGAAGTGAGTAGATCAAGCAGAGAGAAGTAAGAAAGACAGGGGCCACCACGTCTTACTGGTTATGGCTGGTGGCTTTCATTGCCACAGCCCTTTGTAGCATCAGCTAACAATTCTCATTTCAAATTCTCAAATCAGTAGTCAAAGATTGGTGGGGTACAGTGGCTTGCGCCTGTAATCCCAGCACTTTGGGAGGCCAAGGTGGGTGGATCACTTGAGGTCAGGTTAAAAAACAACCTGGCCAACATGGTTAAACCCCATCTCTACCAAAAAAACAAAAATATTAGCCAGGTGTGGTGGTGGGCATCTGTAATCCCAACTACTCGGGAGGCTGAGGCAGGAGAATCTCTTGAACCCAGGAATCAGAGTTTGCAGGAAGCCCAGATTGCACCATTGCACTCCGGCCTGGGTGATACAGCCAGACTCTTTCTCAAAAAAAAAAAAAAAAAAGTCAAAGACTGCTATTGAAAAGTCTGCTAAACTTTGTGGTTAGAAAACTGATTGTTTTATAACACAAGACAGAAGTCTATGTAATTTTGAGCATGTGGCCAATTGCACAACACATTTTATTACTTTGGTGGAGTTAAGCTGCAAAAGGATCAGGCCCAGAAGAAAATGCTTACGCACCATTCCAGAAGTGTCCGCACTTGCGACACATCTGCCTACAGACACACAGCTGGAGTAATGAGGAAGCTTCCTGAAAGGACCCTTCGCACAGGGCCCCCAGCGGCACTTGCTTCCTCACCACATCTTGGTGTGCACACGTGTTTTCTTTCTAGCTCTTGGCCAGGGTAGCTTCTCTCCCAGAGTAGGCCAAGAGCTAGAAAGGTAGCTGTGGACAAGGCTCAGGTAGTCCTATCACAAAGCTCAGCTACTCATGAGCTTCAAAGCCCAGAAAGTTACTCTATAGCCCTGAGCCCTGGCACCCTGAAGCCAGCACTGCCCCAGGCTTGCACTCGACCTTCACACCTGTCACTGTGGCCATGGGCCATGCTGATGATGACAGTCTTTCTGGAGAACTGCAAAACATGTGGTAAAGACCATGGCCACCTTTGCCCATCTGGGGGGTGGCAAATCCATCTTTGGCATTCGCCAAAGGAGGATTCAGGGCAGGTCACCTGCTCTTTTCCACCTGGCCTTCTAGAACTGGCTTTGACCTGCAATCTCTGTGAGACCTCAAACAAGATTCCCTACATGCCAGGCTGGGTTCTGTGCGGGTAAAATACACTGCTCTTTGGTTGCCTTTGTCTGATCATAGAGCTCCATTCAACCATGGGACCAAACAGTTATATTAACAGGTGAGGCTACCCCCACTGAGCACATCACGTGGGTTATCAGGTTTAAGCCCCGAAAGATGCTGGGTGGGGTGGAGAGTCTTCATCATCTCTCCATCACCATCAGCCTTATGTCGCAGAGAGAAAAACAAGGCCGAAGAGGTCAAGCCCCTGCCCCATGTCAAGCCAGAGGCCGGGACCCTCTCCAGCACAGGCCCAACCGACAAAGCCACATCACCGAAGCCAAAAGGTCATAGTCAGCATGCAAAAGGGTGCAAGATACCAAGTTCCCATGTCAGGGTTCTCAAGCCAAGAAGGCTTGGCTGCTTTTCTGCATCCCAGCAGAGCTTCCCAGGAGCACAACCGTCTGAATACCCAGAGCTGTGGTGGGCTGAGGGGAATGTAGTGCAGTGGCCAAGGGTGGGAAGGATCCTAGTTAGAGAATGAGACCTGGCTGGGCCCAGAGGCTGTGGTGGTCCAGGGAGTAACCCTGGGCAGCTGCTCCTCCTCCCACAGGAACTTCATGCCACCCCCAACCCAGGTCCCCCACCTCCCAAAGAAAGTGGGACAAGCTTCCTCATGGCCCCCTATGCCCTCTTGTCCTAAGCCTGACCAGGCCAGGACCCTGCCTCTGTAGCCATCATGCCACTGTGAGCCTCACTCTCTGGGCTCCGGGTGCATGGTCCACCTTCCCTTCCTCCCCAGGGCCTTTGCACATGCTGTTCCCTCCTCCAGGTACAGGTCCTAACCTCCTTTCACCTATTCACTCCTCACTTTTCCCCAGGCCTTGATTTCCCTGGAAAGCCCTCCTCACCACGGATCACATCCATCCTGGGACTTCTCTATGTCATTTACTGGGACCTCAACAGGCTAGCAATGAGATGAGCTGTGGATGGCCCACATCCCTGGCTGAGGGATCCACACCCTTGTCTCTCACCGAGTGCTGAGCCTGGCCTCAGGGTGGCATTCCGTCATGCTGGCTGAGGGGACATGTGCAGAGGATGAGGCTGCACAAGGCCTACAGCAAACCCAACCTGGGCAGTCTGAGACATGGATGCTGATCTCATACACCTGTGTCAGGACCAACAGAAGGCACCCCCTGGGGATGCTCTGGATCCAAACATTGTAATGGTTACCCAGGCATATACACAGATCAAAACCAGCACGAGGTACACTTTACTGTATAACTGCTGCACCTCAATTAAAAAGTGTAAAACAGTTTTTCTGAAAGCATCTTCTGGGCTGAGGCAGGAGGACTGCTTGATGTAACTGAGGAGCTGAAGACCAGCCTGAGCAACATAGTGAGACCCAGAAAATTTTTCTAAAAAAAAATTTGTTTTTTAATTAGCCAGGCACAGTGGTGTGTACCTATAGTACTAGCTACTCAGGAGGCTGAGGCAGGAGAATCACTTGAGCCCAGGAGTTCAAGGCTGCAGTGAGCTAGCACTGTCCCACTGCACTCCAGCATGGGCAACAGAGCAAGACCCAGTCTCTCTATTAAAAAAAAAAAGGCATTTTCTTCAGCGTCAAGTTCTCTTCCCAGGAATCTTATCTCACACATATTGATACACAATTAACAATAGGAAACTGCCATCTGGGAGATGATTCTGGACAGTGTGAACAAGGCCACATCACTTGGCCCCTTGTGTCCTGGCTTCTTGGGCAGAACCCTCCTGCCCTCTGATCCTCCCGGTAAAGAGGTGCAGATGGGGCAGGGCTGAGGCTGGTCAGGACGCACTACAGGCTGCCACAAAAATCCAAGGTGGAGCCCTGAAGTCTGACATCGCATCAGAGCTTTGCTAGGCCTCACCATGTGACCCAGAGCAGGGGTTTCCTGTTGGTAAAGCAGGGATGCTGGCCTCTGCTGGCACCTCCAATGCCTGTGAGTCTGCCCCCCTGCCGCCCCGCTGCTGCCCTACAGTGGGTACTTCCTCAGCCCGGGAATCCTGTGCTTCACGTTCCAGGCCTCTGCCCTCTGCACACACCCCTCCACTCTCTAGCTGCTTCCCCAGTTTTTAAAACCTTCACAGTGGTCTACACCAAAACCAGAGTGTAAGGTGGGAGGCTATGCAATGGCTCACACCTGTAATCCCAGCACTTTGGGAAGTTGAGTGGGCAGATCACCTAAAGTCAGGAGTTCAAGACCAGCCTGGCCAACATGGTGAAACCCCGTCTCTACTAAATATATGAAAATTAGCCAGGCATGGTGGTACGCGTCTTGTAGTCCCAGCTACTAGGGAGGCTGAGGCAGGAGAATCACTTGAACTTGGGAACCAGAGGTTGCCATGAGCCAAGATCACACCACTGTACTCCAGCCTGGACAAGACAGTCAGAGTCAGACTCTGTCACCAAAAAAAAAAAAAGAATGTAAGGTTGGAAACCTAGAGTCCTAATATCCAGGCAGGGGTCGGGGGCCTAAGCTGCTCAACCTCCAGGGATGGCTCTTCAGGGTCGCCTATCATTTCTTTCCCTTGCAGGTGTTTCTGTGGATCCAGTCTGTGCAGGTGCTACGGGCGTCCACCCATGGGTAGGAGGCAGGGTGCAACAGAGGTCACTGCTGGGGATACCCGAATCCCTTAAGGGTCCCTCCCAGAGTCAAGTACCTGATAGACTAGGGGGTCGGGTGGCTGCAGTGCCTCAGGCCAGCCCCTGAGGAAGAGCGGCCACTCCGCTCCAGATGTGAAGTCCCTGCAGCACTCCGCGCTGCACTGAGCCTGGGTGAGTGGGCTCTGCAGCACAGAGGGCCTCAGGTGAAAGCGGAGAGGTGGGCGTGGTAAGCCAGAGCACAGCCAGAGACAGTCTGAGAGGACAGAAGGCGCTGGTGTCCCAGCTCTTATGCAGTAACATAGCAGCTCTTCCCTCTCTAGGAGAGTTGAAGGCCCTCCTCATGCCAGGCACACAGCAGGCTTCAGAGGCCAGGAGTTACCAAGCTCCCACCTGGCAGAGCCCATCCACAGAGCTGCTCTTCCTACCATGTGCGTTCACTTAAAGACAGCAGCGGGGACAGCTGGAAGCTCTCAGAGCCAGGTATGCAGCAGGCACTCATTAAATGCTTGTCATGTGACTGGTATATAAAAATGGACTGTCCAGGGAGAAAAAGCAGACACGGAAGCCAAGGCCTAAGGGGGCAGTAGCTCCTCTCATAAGAATGAGGCTGGCGCTGCAGAATCCACCCACTTTTGTCCACCCCTTGGACACTACCTGGATCAGGCCCCATCATCTCCCACTGGAACCCTCCCCACAACATCCTAGAAGTGTCCCTGCTACTACTGATGCCTCCTCAGGCCACCCCACAGCTCTCCACAGAGCAGCCAGGGGGATCTCAGAACAAGGGGGAGCCCAGACCAGCAGACAGAAAAAAGATATGGGCAAGGGTCCTCTGGGGACTCACAAAGGTGACTTCACACCCAGGAGGCAATTAAAAGACTGACTTCTCCATACAGTCCAGGCAGGGGTCTGAACGGAAGAATGCAACACCACCTACAAAACATCCTCGCCCAAAAGTTCAAACCTGAATCTGATCACACTTCTAGATCAATCCACCGACTCACAGGAAATGCAAAGGTCAGAGCAACTTGCAAAGGTCCACCATCAGCAGAACCCAGGCAAAGGGAAACCCCACAGTTCTTCAACAATAGCTCCAAGTATAGAATGGATGAGTAAGAGAGATGAGAGAGAGGAAGGAAAGCCTACAGGCTGTGAGAGAAGCAAGACCCAACCATGAGAATGTGCCGCTCTTGACTGGACCGTGGTAATTTGAACAGAGTGGGTATGTGAGGATGTCAAAAAACCATTATTTGTCAAATGTGACTGTGATCCCGTGGTTATGTTGTTTAAACTCACCCTTTCATGAACCTTTGTACATTGTTTGTGGGAATGTAAATCAGTACAACCACTATGGAAAACAACATGGAGATGCCTCAGAAAAAAACAAAATAGAAGTATCATATGATCCAACAACCCCACTACTGGGCTGGGTATATAAAAGAAAGGAAATCAATATATCAAAGAGATAGCTACACACCCATGCTTACTGCAGCACTACTCCCAATAGCCAAGACATGGAATCAAACTACGTATCCATTAATGGACAAATAGATTTTAAAAATGTTATACATAGTGCAGTACTATTCAATCATAAGAAAGAATGAGATCCTGTCATTTGCAGCAACATGGATGGAACTGGAGGTCATTATGTTAAATGAAATAAGCCAGGCATGGAAAGCCAAAAATCACATTCTCACTCATAGTGGGGAGCTAAAAAAAAGTGGATCTCATGAAGATGGAGGGAAGATGGGCAGGTATCAGGGTTCAGGAAGAGCAGGGAGGATGGGGGAAGATAGGTTGAGTAACGGGTACAATACATAGGTAGAAGAAATGAGATGTAGTATTTGACAGATCAGTATGGTGACTATAGTTAACAATCTATTGTACATTTCAAAATACCTATGAGAATAATTCAACTATTTTTTTCTTTTCTTTATACTCTAAGCTATTCAAACTTGTGCACTTACATAATTCAACTATTTCTAAAGATAAATATTTAAGGATGGGTGCACTGGCTCACACCTGTATCTCAGCACTTTGGGAGGCAGAGGTGGGGGTGGGAGGATTGCTTGAGGCCAGGTGTTCAAGACCAGCTTAGGCGACATTGTGAAACCCCATGTCTACAAAATTATTTTTATTTTTATTATTTTTTTAAACAAAAATTTTTATTAGCTGGATATGGTGGCACACACCTGTAGTCCCAGCTACTTGGAAAGCTGAGGTGGGAGGATTGCTTAAGCTCAGGAGTTTGAGGTTACATGAGCTATGATCCTGCCACTGCACCCCAGCCTGGGTGACAGAGCAAGACCTTGTCTCAAAAACAAGTTATTTAGGATTTGGCTTACAATCACCCCAGGGATTAGGAGGACTTAAAAAAGAGGACCCCCACGAGGCGATGCTAACAAAGCTATGTGATGGGAACACGGAATTCCCATCCCCATCATCTCTTCTGGCTAATTCTGTACAGGTTTCAAATCTTCCATGATGAGATGGATTTTTGTAGTTGTTATTTGTTTGAAATCTCAGATCTCACTAGAGGAGTGAGGGAAAGTACAGAGGTGGGAGCAACTCTGTGGCACAGGCCTGGCCTACAAAGAGGGATTTCCAACAATTCCCCAGATGTTTGGGGTGTTCTGCAAGTGCTCATCACCAGCTTCCTTTTTCAAGTAAACTTTTAACCCATTTTTTAAAATCTCAGTTAACAAACACCCACCTCACATCCAGAAGGGACAGGATACAGTGCACTCTGTGACCGAGGCTGGCCCACTCACTATTTGTGATTTTCTGTGAAAGATAAGTACAGAATCGAAAGTCAGAGTGTAGAAACTTTTACAGTTTCATCATTGGACACAGCCGCCTCATGTCCGTTGAGTCTAATAAGCAGATAATGGGCTTATCTTTTCATATATCTTCAATTTTATCATAATAATTTTCATATTTTAAAAATTGGCCCATGAAAGATTACAACTTTAAAAACAATCATCTAGTCTTTCACCATGGAGAGTTTGAGAACCACTGTTATGGACCAGACATTGATCCCCTGGAGACCCCAAATCCATCCGTTAAGGAGATTCGTCAGAGATGCCAGAACAAAGCTTCCCTTCCCACTGCCTGCTGTGCCAACTCCAGTATTTCATATAAATACATCACAGGTGCTGCAAAGCCTATTTTATTTTCTGTGCTCACTGGCACACTTCCACAGCGGTACGAGCAGAGCCACTTCCAGCAGACACCTCTGTCGCTCAGGCCGGAGTGCAGGGGCAGGATCATAGCTCTCTGCAAGGTCCAGGTTGTGTGCTGGGTGCTCCTGTTGGTCAAAGCATCTTGGCCAGCCATGGTTAGCCAGCCAACTTTCACACACATGCCCACCACCATTTCCCCTTCAAACTTCTGGATGGGTTTAACTGCAGAGGGTCCTAAGACTGCAAGGTGAGCTGTTTGAAAAACTGACTGCGGCCGGGCGCGGTGGCTCACGCCTGTAATGCCAGCACTTTGGGAGGCCGAGGCGGGTGGATCATGAGGTCAAGAGATCGAGACCATCCTGGTCAACGTGGTGATACCCCGTCTCTACTAAAAATACAAAAAAAAATTAGCTGGGCACGGTGGTGCGTGCCTGTAATCCCAGCTACTCAGGAGGCTGAGGCAGGAGAATTGCCTGAACCCAGGAGGCAGAGGTTGCAGTGAGCCGAGATCGCGCCATTGCACTCCAGCCAGGGTAACAAGAGCGAAACTCCGAAACTCTGTCTCAAAAAAAAAAAAAAAAAAAAGAAAAATTGACTGCTTCTTTGTATCAACTGGAAATCACTCTATCACTAAAGTACTGAAATACATCAGGAGTTGGGGCTAGTGTAAGACATCAACCTGCACTCATGGCCTCTGGTTTCTAGTGTGCTCCTGAAAATGTCATCACTATTCTAACTATGATACACACACACAAATCACAAACATGAAGTTATAAAACAAACTCACAGCTGGGCGCAGTGGCTCACGCCTGTAATCCCAGCACTTTGGGAGGCCGAGGTGGACAGATCACCTGAGGTAAGGAGTTTGAGACCAGCCTGGCCAACATGGTGAAACCCCATCTCTACTGCAAATCCAAAAATTAGCCAGGCATGGTGGAGGGCACCTGTAATCCCAGCTACTCAGGAGGCTGAGTAAGGGGAATTGCTTGAACCCAGGAGGCAGAGTTGCAGTGAGCTGAGATTGCACCATTGCACGCTAGCCTTGGAGACAAGAGCGAAACTCCATCTCAAAATAAATCAATAAAATAAACTCACACTAATATGGAAGGTCGCCTGAGTTGGTGTCATGCATTGAGGTTCCATGCTCAAGTTTCACTATATTAAAAGAGAATTGAAAGTGGCTGGTAGTGAAGATCCTTAAGTTGCAGCCTCCACTCTGCTACCACTCAGGGTTTAGCATCCCTGGGCCTCAGTTTCCTCATCTACGCAATGAGAATGCAACCACTCATTTCATGGGTTTTGTTGAGGGCAAAAGAAAATAAGAGCTAAACATACACTTCAAAGAATTAAAAGGACCAGGTGCAGCAGCTCATGCCTGTAATCCTAGCACTTTGGGAGGCCAAGGCAGAAGCAATGCTTGAGGTCAGAAGTTCAATATCAGCCTGGGTAACATAGCAAGATCTCATCTCTAAAACATAATAAAGAAAAAATTATCCTGGCATGGTGATGCACACCTGTAGTCCTACCTACTTGGGAGGCTGAGGCAGAAGAGTCGCTTGAGCTTAGTGAGCTAAGAGCACCACTGCACTCCAGGCTTGGCAACAGAACTATACACTGTGTTGAAAAAAAAAAGGAAAGAAAAGTACGAAGCTAAAACTACATGGTGATCTTATCAAGTTTACAGCATGGCCTGAGTTTCATCCTCCCTCTTCTTACATACCCTCACTCATTTCATTTCGTCCTCCATAAAGTGTGGAATGTGATGCTACATCTATGACCAATAATATTACTAACAACAAATAAATTCAAGTATCATGGATCAAAAAACATACCACCGACCCTGCGGCATGTGCCCAATGTAGGGCCCACCATAGGATGATAGGGTGGTCCTCCCTGCGGCCCTGTGAGGCTAACTCCATCACTCCTTTTTACAGATGGAGCTTTGAGAGGAAGACAATAGTACCTGCACCCTCTGCATTTGAGGCTTTCCTCCAGGCCCCAGTGTGATAACAATGTGAAAATCACTGCAAGTTCCCAGGAGACAAGGCACAGGGACCACAGCCATGAACAGGACACATGTATGTGACCTCACAGGAACCAGTAGGAGTGGTATTAAGGATGAGTTAACACCTGGCCTGAGTCTGTGGGCTTTCCAGGGCCAGCTCCTCCTACTGGGGCAGAGAAAATGCAGTTTTGTAGCCCTGCTGGGAACAGTACGGTGCAAGCCCTCAGTGTGGCTTCAGGGTCTCTCCCTTGAAGCAGGGATTAAAGGTGACCTGCCAAACTTAACCAGCTGGAGCAGAAAATGGGGTTGAGGGAGCACTGAGGCCAGGAGTGCTCCCAACAGCTCCCATCCCAGGTCAGGCTCACCACCGGGGACCCTGGGAGACAGCCAGTAGGTGCCAGAAACGGCTTACTCTTCATAAGACAATGAATCCGCTGTTGACCAGCCAGGGCCTTGATTAATATTTGCAAAAGAATGAAGTGGAAAATTCCACCTGTGTGGGTGGAGACTGGACCCTCGGGACATGTCAACAACCCTGATGGCCTTGTTCTTCCCGGGATGGATCAGGCCAAGAAGCAAAGGTCTGAATAACAGTGACTGAATCTGGAATTACGGTGATTCTTGGGTGGTAGGGAATTGCCCTCTTTTTCTTTTTCTTTGGTTCTGCCTCTCCTGCCCCTAAATTTACACAGCACTCTTAAATCCTTCAACTTGCTTTCCTATCTACTGTTTCTTCTGAGTTTCCTAACCACCCTGCTGAGGAGGCAGAACTGATGTCAGCCCCATGTTACAGATGGAGAAACTGAGGCTGAAGACCAAGAGCCTCACCCAAGGCCACCAGATGGTGACCGAGTTGCAGAACCAGGTGGTCTGGAAGCCAGGCATCTCACCATGCCGTGGCTGCACAGAGCCTGTCCTGAGGGTCTGGGTCAGAAACATGGGGGCTTGACACACGGGTTTTCCAGGCTCTCACAGAGGCCCTGACCTTTGCTCTGCTTATGAAGAAAGAGGAGGAAGTTCAAACCACCTCCCCCGGGTGGGCAGGCTCAGGCACTGGCCTTGGAGGAAGGTATGTGTTAATGTATTCATCCATTCAAGCATTTAACGAGCACTTACTAATCCCCCAGATAGGAATGCACACTGTGGGGTAGCTCTTTCAGAAACCCAGACCTAGCAGAATTTATGACTGAAGGGAGAAAGTCAGAAAATCTCCAAAGGTCGCTTCTCTCATAGACTCAAATCACTTCATTGCCCCTATCACCACCACACTGTACAGAAAAGGAGACTGTTCTGAGATGAGCAGTGACTTTCCAGGGCCTCCACTTCAAAATGCCACTGGCTTAGGCAGCCAAACAAATCGTGTCCCTTCCGGCAGGCCACCTGGGACCTCTCAATCAAGGCCACTTGAGGCATGGCCTTCTGCAGGGAGAAAACCCCCCAAGGGGACAGGCAGACACACCGTTTGCCCACTTCAACCTCCAGCTTTGGCTGCAGGGCCCTTCACACCCTCCCCTCCCACCCCCCACTCCACAGCCAGGTATCATCCATCCCTAAGCCCCAGGGGGGCCAGGGCAGTGTCATTCTGAAGCCAGAACAGTACCAACCAGCCTCAGGCCAGTGCCCTTGGTCTCTCTGCCTCATCTGACCCCACAAGCTCCTCCCTCACTACTGGGCTTTCTTGCTGCAACCACTCCCAGACTTCCCCACCTCCTCTGGCAAGCTCTCCTCTCGGGGCTCCATCCTCCTCTCCTCTCTACTGACCCCTAAGAAAGTCTGACTCACAAACCCTGTCTCCAGGCCTAACCTCTGCATCCCTAGTTGTCTCAAAGCCCATGTGCCCATCAGCACCAAGCTCGCCGCAGCAGGGCCAGCCCTGGTGCACAACTGAAAAGCCAGCACAGCCTGGAGCCTGGCCCACAGCACAGAATAGATACCCACGGAATGAAGGACTAGCCCTCTACCTGCCCTGCAGAGCCACGCAGGTGGCCCTTCTAAAACTGAAAATTGACCACCATCTAAGCCCGCAGCACTGGTCCTCAGCACCACGGGACAAAGTTCAGTCTTCAGCTTACAGACCAGGCTGTTTTCACCTGGGCTTCCACAGCAGGGCAGGCACTTGTGTCCTTGAATATACTCCTCCCGGCGCTCATCCTCTCTCCATAAATACCCATGAGCCAGTACCTATGTGTCGTTCACCTTTGCACCTGGCACCCAGCAGGTGTACAGGAAGATGACTATTAGAGCTGAAAATCTTCTCGGGGGCCACAGGACCCAAAGCAACTCAGAGGTGGAATGAGGGGCTCAGGGCGGCCCAGCCCCAGGCAGGGGTGCGGCCGCAACCTCAACTGAGTTCCCTGGTCAGGAACCAGAGGAATTCTCTGAGAACGCTACCTGCAGCTCCACACGTATGCAGGCCAGGGCCCAAACCCCTGGCTGATCCCCACTCCACGCAAGCCCTAACCAAGCTGGTAGGTGGGCCAGGCCTGACACACAAGTAAGGGCCTCAGCTAAAACAGCCGCTTGACTCAGTACAACCTCTCACCAGCTGGCAACACATCCCTAAGTTCCATACCCCTCTCTAGGTCTCCGTCTTCCCATCTGTAGAATGGAGCTAATTCCACCTACAAGTTTAAACGGCCCTGAGTTGGTCACCACAACTCTGTCGTTTGTAAACTGAGGGGGCTGAAGAAGCACTCCAGCCTCTGACTCCACCGTTAGCCCAGGTGATCTCTGTGAACTCTCCCCCAGACCACTGCGTCTCAAAGGATGGTCCCGGGGCCACCCGCCCACGAATTACGGGGGCTTGGGTTGAGGCTGCTTAAATGCAGATCCCGGGCCTGACCCGGACCCGCCGTCCGGATTTCATTTTAGGCGGCGCTCAGAGATCCCAGGCCAGGGAAACTTGAGAACCGCAGCTCCAAGGCGCCGGTGCTGATGGCCTCCGCTCTGGGAGCCCCAGGTGCTACTGTCCGAACTCACTTGGTGGAAACACATTTACCAGAAAGCCTGGGGTCGGCGCTGGGCATTCCTACCATTCTAAAACCGCGTAGCTGAAAGAACTCGCTCCCTCCAAGGAGTCCGTGAGCTTCCGCAGCCCCGGTTCCACCCCTTTCGCCACGCGGGACGGGGCGGTTGTGTAAAGCGAGCCCAAGTCTCGGCGTCCAGCCTGGCCTCGGGCCCCCAGGCCTCTCCCGGCTCCCGGCCCGGCGGCGCCGCTGCGGGGCGGTTCGGGGGTGGTCATGGCGCAACCCCGGCTACTCACCCGGGACGGCTCGGACGAGGGCCGGACAGTCGAGGCCCGGAGCGGGCGGCCTGGCCCGGCCCCTGCTCCTCGGCACTTTAACCGGCGGCGCCTGCACCCCGCGCGCTCTCCGCGTCCGGAAGAGGGACGCGGGCGTTCCGACCCAGTCTGCCTCGGGGCCGCGACCGGGACGCCAAGCTAGCCAGGCTCGGGAGCAGGCGGCGGGGCACCTGGCTCACTGCACGCAGGTGTGCGCGGGGGCGGCGCGCGCCGCAGCTGCCAGAGCTTTGCCCACGCGGACGCAGCCCACCCCTCCGAGCCCCTGCGGGTAAGGGCGCTGCAACCTGTCCAGCTGGGAGAGGGCAGGCAGGCCCGCCCTCTGTCCGGGTGGCGGGGCTGGGCCGGCGCTGCGAGAGGCGGAGCCGAGAAGGGTCGGCCCCGAGGCGCCGGGATAAGAGCGCAGCGTGCGGCCGGCCGGGGTCCCGCGCGGTGGCTCCGCGATGTCGCTCTTGCTACTGAGCCTGGCCGCCCTGTGTAGGAGCGCCGTATCCCGAGAGCCGGTAAGCCCCCGCCAGCACCCCTTCCCGCGTCTCCCGGCCCTGGGGCCCAGATCCTGACGTCGTCTGACCCGCCTGCCGAGGCTGTCCCGAAAGAGTGCACGGATCGTCGGCTAGAGGGGCACGCCTGTACCCTCCGGGCAGCCCCCAACATCGGCCGGCGTCAGGCTGCTTGAGTCAGGGGCGTGGGAATCAGGCAGACCCAGTGTCAGATGCCACCCTGTCCTGTTGGTTCTGTGATTTATGCTCACCAAGCTCCAAGTCCTGAACGGTAAAACGAAGGGCAGTACCAAGCCCACCAGGGTCTCTTAAGGAACGACGACGGCAAGGGGCCTGGCACATAGTCGTTACTAGTTATTGTTACTTGGGGTCTGCTCACCTGTTGGGGCACAATAACTTTCTCCGCTAGCATCCTCTCCCTTTTTGGCCATGTTGATTGCCCTCTTCATTCGTGAAGGCAGTTTCCTTTCTTCCCCAGTGCCCTGAATGACAGGGAATCTTCTGCTTCACTGAAGAGAAAATAGCTCATCCCCTAAATAACCTTTGAAATGATACCCCTGCCCTCAGCATAGCATATAGCATCAAGCTCGGTAGTTACCTGTTAGTGGTCAAACTCCATTCACTGTTTCCTCCTGTCTTCAGCTCCTATCCTTCCCCTCTGTGTCAGTTCAGCGGCTCCCTTGGCTTTTTGCACTGGAGTGAAGAATTCATTCCTTTTGCCGTAGTTGCTACAAGGCCAACAATTTGAGCTTGGTAGCATTTGGGGTTGTTGCTTGGCTTGTCTCACCAGCCCTTTGATAAGAACTCAGCTCCTGGTATGACAAAAAAGAAAGAAAGAAAGAAAAAAGTCTGGTTGGACACAGTGGCTCACGCCTGTAGTCCCAACACTTTGGGAGGCCGAGGCAGGTGGATCACCTGAGCTCAGGGTTTGAGACCAACCTGGCTAACACGGTGAAAACCCATCTCTACTGAAAATACAAAAAGTAGCCAGGCAGGGTGGTGGGCACCTGTAATCCCAGCTACTCAGGAGACTGAGGCAGAAGAATCACTTGAACCCAGGAGGCAGAGGTTACAGTGAGCTGAGATCACACCACTGCACTCCAGCCTGGGCCACAGAGCGAGACTCTGTCTCAAAAAAAAAGAAAAAGAAAAAAGTCTGATGCTATCCCTTAGAGTTCATTTTTTTAAAAGACAAATAAATGATTGACAATTTTGCCCAAACTCAAATCACTCAAACCATCCAAAGGAGGTCTTAGTGTTTGGAAATGTGGATGCTCAGCAGGGTCAGATTACAGAGCTGCTGGACATATCACATTGAGTCTTGTCATTTGAACTTGCTGCTGCCTAAAGGCTCAATATTTTAGGTTCAGTCTTTTATTCCAGAACCAAAGCACATATTATCTTTTCTTATGAAAAAACACAAGCAGTTAATTTCAAAAGATTTAGTACCAGCCTTTCTTGAACAGGAATAATAATATTTAGTTGTTGACAGCTCTTTTAAAAAGATAATATGGTGCAATCACAGTTACTTATGGTTTCCTAAATTGCTCAGTGAGTCCTTCTGTGTTAGAAGGGGAATATTTTACAGAGCCTGAGGGAAGTACCTTGCAACTGCATTCAAAGCTTTCTTTTGTTTATCTCTTTAGCATAGCTACTCCTTAACCTGGGGAAACTCAGTCAATACTCCAGGTCATCCTAAAAACCTAGTGTTAAACATTAGAGTGTAAAGGTGCCTCACATCAGTCTCAGTCATCCCCTGCTTGCAGCAGGGAAGGCTGACACCCAGAAATGGGTGGAGACCCACCTCTGGTCTTTTAGTGAGGTTATGCACAGGCTTGAGGATCAGGCATACTGATGGCTAATCCATGGTCCATCATAGCCTACAGTGGGCAGCTTAATTTCCCCCTAAGCTGTGAAGCAGAACCAGTTCATCTTTTCTTTGAAAGTTTGTCACTTGTATATGCATTTAAGGGAAAAATGGTGTTCTGCCGAATTTGGCAAAGGAAAGCTTGTGGTTTGATGGCTTCAACATGACGCTCATTTTTTTTCTCTCCCACAGACCATTCAATGTGGCCCTGAAACTGGTAGGTGCATTACAGAATGGGTATTTGGAGCTTTACATTGAAAGCACAGTTGGACTTTTAGGAGGCCTAAATACAGGCAGTAGGTTATCAAAGACCAGGCACAGGGTGAACCATTGCTTTGTTGGCTGATGCAGATGAAGTCTCTGTCTGCTCAAGGCAGAACTCTGGGGTCTGGGGGAAAAAAGAGTGTTTCAGACAGGCTGGCCTCCCGGCCAGTCAGGGTGGGGCTTACCTTACAAGGGGGAAGGTGATGCCTGCCACTCTGCAGAGGGAGATAGAGGCCGTGGGAAGGTCATTTAGAGTTGGGATCAAGAAGCAAATGTTTCAAAGAAGAGCGGGTGTTCAAGATGGTGGTATTTGAAGAATAGGTAGGCTTCTGCCCAAAAAATGTGCGTAGGGAAAGTGAGCTGGAGGAGAGACGGCACCAGCAAAGTTAGGAGGTGGGAAAGTTGTGTGGGACAGCTGCTGGCTGGAGCCCAGGGCCGAGGCATGAGGAAGACAGGGCTGACTCTAATAAACATGTCAAGTGCACTGAATATATATACCTATGTATATACACAAGCACCTAGATTGGTCCTAAGTGCTCTGTAGGTGGAGGCCAGGTGGTTGAGAGTACTTCTCTTAAATCAATATGTCTCTGATATAAATCAGCCAGTACTAAGAAACATTTGGCCTTAGCAGGAAGACGTGAGGAATTGTTGGATGAGGTAGCTCACACCTATAATCCCAACACTTTGGGTCGCTGAGGCAAGAGGATCATTTGAGACCAGGAGTTTGAGACCAGCTTAGGCAACAGTGAGACCCCATCTCTACAAAAATTTAAAATAAGAAAGAAGTGAGGAATTGTGAATGGAGGAAGGTTTGGGGTGGGTCACTGAGAGGAGATAGCATCAGACTGGGCCGGGAAGGAGAGTGTCCTAGAAGTCTTGCCTTTTCCCAGGGCCATCTCCAGAGTGGATGCTACAACATGACCTAACCCCTGGAGACTTGAAGGACCTCCGAGTGGAAACTGTTAAAACAAATGTTGCAACAGGGGACTATTCAATTTTGATGAATATAAGCTGGGTACTCCGGGCAGATGGTAAGTTTGCATCCATCAAAGATAAGGCTGAAAGTGTCTACTAAACCAGAAATGTTCAGACTATATGAACCGTTAATTCCATTCCTAGGCGTAACCGACAGAAATACATACATGCATGCACCAAAAGCCACATACTAGGATGATCTTAGTGGCACTACTCATCACAGACAACATTAGAAAGCACTCAAATGCCCAGCAGTAGAAAGGAATCACCATATAAATTCCCTTACAGCAACAAGAATGATCTATAACTACACACAACAATATGGATGAATCTCACAAACATAAGAAGGCAGATTCAAAAGAGTTTGTACATTTATATCTGTGTGCATGCCTGTAGGCATACATGCCATATGATCCCACTTATAGAAAGTGCAAAACAGGCAAAACCAATCCATTGGTTAGAAGTCAAGATAGTGGTGGAGTGCAATGGCTCATGCCTGTATTCCCAGCACTTTGGGAGGCCAAGGTGGGTGAGTTGCTTGAGGCCAGACATTCGAGACCAGCCTGGCCAACATGGTGAAACCCTGTCTCAACTAAAAATACAAAAATTAGCCAGGCATGGTGGTGAGCACCTTTAATCCCAGCTACTCAGGAGACAGAGGCACAAGAATTGCTTGAACCCAGGAGGCAGAGGTTGCAGTGAGCTGAGATCACGCCATTCCACTCCAGCAGCCTGGGCAACAGAGTGAAACTATGTCTTTAAAAAAAAAAAAGGCCTGGCGCAGTGGCTCTTACCTATAATTTCAACAGTTTTGGAGGCACAGGTAGACTGATCACTTGAGGTCAGGAGTTCGAGATTAGCCTGGCCGACATGTTGAAACTCTACTAAAAATACAAAAATTAGCCAAGTGTAGTACACACCTGTAATCCCAGCTACTTGGGAGGCTGAAAGTCTATTCAGTCAAGAATCCATGAGTGGCAGGCACAGAGAGTCACCTACAGTCTCCACCTAGGAAGATTCAGAGGGGTAGGGGAGGCAGACACAGGCACAGTGTCAAGGGAGTCCCAGAAGGGAGCTGTGCTCCATCTGAGTGGGATATAGTGGGAGGACTGGGAAAGGGGCCCTGAGAAGCTGTTTTAGGTAAGATGGGGCCATGAGGGTATGGGGCCTTACCTGGCACAGTGAGCTCTTTGTCAGCTGTGGTTATAGTCTGCAGTGCATGAGTGAGTTGGACTTTAAAGGAGTGAGACTTGAAGAGGTAGGGAATGGGAGGAAAGGACCTTCCAGAAAGAAGAATCAGCATGGATAAAGGTGCAGTCGGAATAGGCGTGGTTTGGTGATGACACTCTTGGAGGGTCTTTGTGGGCTTCCCGGAGGCCAGCCTGTTCCTCTTAAAAGAGACCCAGACATCTTTGCAGGCATCCTGTGAAATTCAGGCTGACCTGTGAGGTGGAGGGAGCTTGGGCTTTGGAATCTGAATCAGCTACTGGTGAGCTTTATTAGTTTAAGAAGAGCTCCCTGAAACTCTACTAAGCCTCACGATCCCCATCTGTAAACTGCAGACAGTGGTGCCTACCTTTCAGTGCTGTTGTTAATATGAGCTGAGACATAAAGTAAAGCATGCTAGTAAAGCATCTAGCATCAAGTCAGCCACATAGCAAGTGCTAAATAAACCAATGCCCTCTTGCCCATCTCGGCAGCCAGCATCCGCTTGTTGAAGGCCACCAAGATATGTGTGACAGGAAAAAGCAACTTCCAGTCCCACAGCTGTGTGAGGTGCAATTACACAGAGGCCTTCCAGACTCAGACCAGACCCTCTGGCGGCAAAGTAAGCACCTTTTTGGGTTTCATTTCGTTTTGTTTTGTTTCTAGAGATAGTCTTGTTCTATCACCCAGGCTGGAGTGCAGTGGTGCGATCATGGCTAACTGCAACCTCAACCTCCTAGGCTCAATCGATCCTCCCACCTCAGCCTCCAAGTAGCTGGGAATACAGGCATGAGCCACCAGGCCTGGCTAAGTTTTATAGTTTTTGTAGAGATAGGGTTTCACCATGCTGCTGGTCTTGAATTCCTGGGCTCAAGCAATCTGCTTGCCTCAGCCTCCCAAAGTGCTGGGATTACAGGTATGAGCCACTGCGCCCAGCCAGAGGCACTTTTATGCATTTGGCTAATTGCTGCTGAAAGCTAGGCCCTTTGTTTGGGGAGCATGGATGATGTGCTGCTCACACAGGCTGGAAAATAGTTATGACTCAGAGCTTGGAGGAAGATGCAAGTTCCAGTCCCATTTTTAGCTACTTCTCTATTCTGTGCTGTTGGTAAGTCAGCATCTCTGGGCCTCAGTTTTTCTCTACCAGCGAAGGGAAGAGAACCAGACTTCAATTATATGCTGGCTTTAAAACTTTACTTCTCTGATTCTATAAATTGTGTGGTGCCCATTTTCTAAGTAGACATTGGCCGGAGACCTAAGTTCTCACAGCATAAGTAATGAAATACAAAGTAAAAGGGCAACACACAAAAGTATACTGTTTCTGTATTGCACAGTGTTTTGGGAATTGAGAGTTCCTTGCTTTGCCTTTCAGTGGACGTTTTCCTACATAGGCTTTCCTGTGGAGCTGAACACAGTCTATTTCATTGGAGCCCATAATATTCCTAATGCAAATATGAATGAAGATGGCCCTACCATGTCTGTGAATTTCACCTCACCAGGTAAACTTCCTCACTCGTTTATTATTCTTTGTCTTGTTGGGATGCCTACTTTGGGATAGGTGCAGAGAGAGCCCAGGGAACCTTGGATAAGGCTTTTGACCTTAACAAATCTCAGTTCCCTTACCTATAGCATGGACACAGTAGTAACCATGCTTTACCCACAGAGCAGAGAGGATAAAGTCAGGTGAAATGTAGGACAAAGCCTGTTCCTGTGTTCTGAGCACTGTGCTGAATCCTTGACATGCATCATCTCACTTAAGCATCCCAACAACCCCAAGGTTGGGAGAGCTGCATTTTTTACATGAAGAAACTGAGAGGTTACATCACTTTCCCTGGGTTATACACACAGTAAAAGTGAAGCTGACATTGGCACTCTGGTTCTTTTAGAGCAATGCACTTGAGCCACTCTTTGTATCCCTGATGCAAAATGTTTGTTCATTCCAGTCTCAGCTTTCTTGAGTGGGCTGCCTGTGACTGGGCCTCTGAGGATCTACAGCCTCCAGTCGGCTTGTCCCCGAGCGGTCCACGAGAGGCAGGGTGGTCCTGAGTTGAATGCTGGGCTCTTGCCCCAGCTTTGTGACACAGGTCCAGTTCTCTAGTACAATGTCACACACGGGGCTGTGATGAGGAGAGACAGGATGGTGTGTGTGAAGGGTCCATTCGAGCTGAGTCACCCATTCCATACCCCCATCCTGTCATCTGTCTCAGACAAGGTGTCAAAGCCAAATGGGTAATTTCCAATTCACGGCTGGTCTTGGAGACTGTGGTCCAGGGTGTTTTTGGTGCTGCACCATTTATTACACATGGTTTACAGCTTTCTTGATGAGACCAAACCTCATTTTGTTTTTAAATAAGCTTTTTTATTTTGGAATTATTTTATTTACTTTTTTTTTTTTTAAATGTTGTTTCGATCTTGTTGCCCAGGCTGCAGTGCAATGGCACCATCTTGGCTCACTGCAACCTACACCTCCCAGGTTCAAGCAATTTTCCTGCCTCAGCCTCCCAAGTACCTGGGACTACAGGCATGCGTCACCACACCTGGCTAAGTTTTGTATTTTAGTAGAGATGGAATTTCACCATATTGTCCAGGCTAGTCTTGAACTCCTGACCTTGGGTGATCCACCCATCTCGGCTTCCCAAAGTGCTAGGATTACAGGCATGAGCCACTGCACCCAGCCTTATGTTGGAATAATTTTAGATTTTCAGAAAAGTTGCAAAGATAGTACAAAGAGTTTCCATATACCTCTCACCCAGCTTCTCCTATTGTTAACGTCTTATATTACCAGGATATATTTGTCAAAACTCAGAGGCCAACATTAGTACACGTCTGTTAACTAAACTCCAGACTTTATTTGGATTTCACCTGCTTTTTCATGAATGTCCTTTCTGTTCCAGTTGCATTTAGTCCTTTGTGTAGCCTTAGTCTGCTCTGGTCTGTAAGTTTCTTAGTCTTTGTTTTTCAGGACCTTGACAGTCTTGAGTCCTGGCCAGGCATCCTGTAGAATGTCCCCCAGTTTGGGTTTGTCTGATGTTTATCTCATGATTAGACTGGGAATTCATACCACAGAGGTGCTGGGCCCTTCTTATTGCATCTCATCAGGGGTGTATGGCACCCTGATGACACCAGGTGAGGGTCACCTCAACACTAGATTAATGTGGTGCCTGCCAGCTTTCTTCATGTAAATATACTGTTTTTCCCAACTCCCATTTTTGGAAACAAGTCACTAATTCTACCCCACCCTGAAGTGAAGGTATGGAAGTATTAGGCTTCACACCTAGAAAGGACAGGCAGTGTCTACAGATAATACCAAATGTCATTTTCAAATGGTGGATGGCTTTCAAGTTTTCTCTTAGGTATCAAAGATACTGTTTCAATAAAGGCTGTATTTAAATTAGACTTTTGTTACCAAGTCATGGGAGGATGATCTTCTGTTTAACAGTAAAATGTTAGAGCCACATTTGAATTTGCTATCTTACATCTGGAATGTTTTGGCAGTTTGTTACAGGTGTGGTATGCGTATGTGTGTATGTACTTGATGGCAAGGGGGGTGGGGCAGAGATACCCTTTTCTAAAATGTAAAAGCTTTCATTCAAATTTCCAGGCTGCCTAGACCACATAATGAAATATAAAAAGAAGTGTGTCACGGCCGGTAAGTAAATACAGCATTTGCTTTTATTATTTGAAGAAACGTGTAACTTGAGGCAGCATAGGTCTCTTCATCTTTGCACAGATGAAAAAACTGAGGCCTAGGGGAGTGTCGCATATCCAAGTCACCCTGATGGTGGTGGCAGAAGCACCTAGAGCTCCTCATCTCCTGCCAGCACTTTGCCCACTGACTGGAGCAGCCTGTCCAGGAAGGGATAGACCCTCAGTATATTTACATAGCAGAGCAGTAGTCACAAAGAACCACCCCTACCCTCTTGGTTAACAATATTTTAGCCCAAATGCTCAGTGGTGCCAATCAAAGGCTCTTCCTGATGGATGGGAGTCCTATGAGCCCTTCCACCTGCTCAGACACCAGCACCACCCACCTGTGGCCATGGGAACCCTAAGAACCTTCTGTTTGGATTAGCAAACATTCAAGGTGGAAGTTTCAGTTCGCTAAAGGACTGGCCCAGAAGTACGCTCTCAACTTGTGTCCTCAAAGAGGATCACTTTTCACAGGCCAGTGAATTTTACCCCTTGAATTCTGTAATAGGCCCCTTTAGGATCATCATTCCCTAGTGCCTAATTTCCAAGGGTTTATGTAAATTTCTGAGTATATTACTCATATATAGTATGGATGAGTATATTACTCATACTATATATGACTATATTAGTGTTGGAATATTATGAGGCTAGTGGTATTTGGATCAGTCCAGAACTTTTAGACACCCTTCACCCCACAAGGCATCCCTGGTACATCATCAGACAGCTGTGCATGCTGTCCTTGCTAGAAGGCGGATTTGGATGCTGAGCTTCCCACCAAGGGTACAGAGGACACTGCAGGTGTGAGGAGGTCAGAGGGCCTCGAGTCAGCCCTGGGCCTGAACTCCTGAAGACAGTTCTGAGCTAGGGCCTGAAATGGTCTTCTCAGTGGGGAAGATAATTTCTGCTGTTTACATTGTGTTCCTGGAAATCAAGCTAGTCCTTATTTGCAAGTCACATGAATGAAACAACTGACTATTTCTGCCAAAGTGGACCTATCAGGGTATATCCTTTAAGCTACAAGCCATTTCCTTCTTTCTTTGCATCTAGTGAAGCTGGCAGAATGGTCTGATGGATGAAGCTTCTGGAACACAATATTCTAGTGGTTGTAGTCCTGACCGTGAATTCACGTGCCCTATAATCTTAGACGTTTTCTAACCCGTGGCTCCTTCTCCCCAACCTGGGAGGGAGAAAATACTGACCTATCCCTTAACTCCAAAGACAGGTTGAGAACAGCAGTGAGTAGCAGAACCAGTCTGTGCCTCCCACCACCCTCAGCGCAGGGAAGCTGTTTTTAGCAAAGCATTGATGTGGGGATCCCCAAACTGTCTTGGGCAGCAACTACTTTGAGACTCTGGAAACAATGATAAAAAGTTCACTGTGTAGCAGCATCCCTGTCTCTTGGACATTGTTCCTGAGAACTTGGATTCATTTCTATAAAGCCCTGTGGAGAACTTGAGATAAGAGTTAGCAAGTTCATCCACATGGTTCTCTCTCAACTCATAGGAAGCCTGTGGGCTCCGAACATCACTGCTTGTAAGAAGAATGAGACGGTAGAAGTGAACTTCACAACCAGTCCCCTTGGAAACAGATACATGGCTCTTATCCAACACAGCACCGTCATTGGGTTTTCTCAGGTGTTAGAGGTACTTTCTCTCTTCATCCCCTTCACCCTGCCTTCCAGCTTTCCTTAGTGCGTTGACAGAAAATGGGGACAAACATGCTGGGCCATTTTGATGAATTCAACAGATAAAAACAAGTCCATGTGGGCATCCTGAGAGATGTCACTGTGACCCTCCAACCACAGAAAGAAAGAAGTCTCCGAAGCAGGAAACGAGCCCTTCTTCACACAGTCTAGTGAATAGAGTCCGTTTGGGAAGCAAAGCTGCTTTGCTGGAAGCCTTGGATCTACTCACTCATGTGCCTCATAATTCTTTTTTGAGGGGGTTGACACAGGGTCTCACTCTGTCGCCCAGGCTGGAATACAGTGGCATAGTCACAGCTCATTGCAGCCTCTACCTCCCAGGCTCAAGTGATCTTCCCACCTCAGCCTCCAGCTGGGACTACAGGCATGTGCCATCATGCTGAGCTAATTTTTTCATTTTTCATAGAGATAGGGTTTCACCACGTTGCCCAGGCTGGGTCTGGAACTCCTGGGCTCAAGCCATCTGACTGCCTTGGCCTCCCAAAGTGTTAGGATTACAGGCATGAGCCACTGCACCCGGCACCTCATAATTCTGGACTGTCTCTTAGCCATACCAGAACAAACAAATGCGAGCCTCAGTGGTGATTCCAGTGACCGGGGAAAGTGAAGGTGCTGTGGTGCAGGTAAGGTTCAATGAGCTGTTCTGGGGAGGGAAGGGACATAGAAGACTTCCACCATTCTTTGCTTTTAAGGATGAGTTCTCTCCTTTCAAGTGTACTTCTGCCAACAGACATGAATTAAGTGGCGTTAATGGGGTCTCCTTTGCTGCAACCTCTGCACTGCCAAGGTCAGAAGGCCAATGTGGCAGTCATGGTCCCTTTTGCTTGTATTAATGGCTGCCTTCCAAAGCACTTTTTATTTCCATTTTCTGTCGCAGACACTCAGGAATAGCAGTACCTTTTTACTTCCCCAAACCTTTAACTGCAAGGCGAAGCCGCAAAGGGTTTGAAATGGGAAGGTTTGAGTTCCAGTAAGTGTGTGAACTTTGGAGAGGGGCTGCCTGTCATCTCTGCCACAGCAGACCCAGCTAGAAAACAGGAAGTTTGAGCAGCAGGTCTCTTTCAACTCTAGTTTTTGAGGTGGGGATACAGGAGGTCCAGTGGTACACAGCCACTCCCCAGAGTAAGGAACTTCGTGCTTCGTTCCCTGGAATGTAAGTGCTCAGACATGCCAGAGGGGCCAGCCTATGATGGCTACTCTGCTTTTCTGGAGAACCATAGGTTTCCTTTACAGGGACTTGCATGTCCTAAAGCACTGGCTGAAGGAAGCCAACACGATCACAGCTGCTCCTTTTCTCTAGAGGAATGTTTGTCTATGTGGTAAGATATGACCTAGCCCTTTAGATAAGGGAACTGGTATGTTAGTAACATGTACAAAGTTTAGGTTCAGAATTTGGGAGTTGTGGGCATGTGGGTTTTGGGTTACTGGTTTTGACATTAGGGCTTTGTTATAGATGTGTAACCAAGCAGAAAGTGCATGACGACACTAGAGGTGGGGGGTGAAGCCGGAAGGAAGGGAAGTTTTAGCAGGAGTAGGAGTTGTGATGAGGCTTTACTGTGATGCGTGGTGTGAACTTTCTGAGCCTCTCGTTTTTCCTCAGCTGACTCCGTATTTTCCTACTTGTGGCACCGACTGCATCCGACACAAAGGAAAGGTGGTGCTCTGCCCACAGACAGGCGTCCCTTTCCCTCTGGATAACAGTAAGTGCCCTGTCACTTCCACCAGATGATGAAGAGGCTTGGGAAACGCGGTCACTGACCCCCGCTCAGTATGTGGCAGGGTGTGTGTATGTAGGCAGTACGAGGGGCCCCTGCCTGTGTACACTGAACTGGCATGCAGAGAAAGCCAACAGTGCTGTCCCAGAGAACCTATAATCTGAGTAAGAACAGGCTTTATTTGTAAAACCACTCATGACTCTTTACAAAGCAGGATACACAGAAGGAAAAAAAAATACGTAGTGCACAATGTATGTTCTGAGTGCCACAAGGATCTGCTGAAAACAGCCAAAGGTGTAAGATGACTGGATATATAAAAGAATGCATATTTCACTATATTCTGATTCTTTTACTAGTCTCAGTGGCCCAGGATTCTGTTGATGTGGTCACATGGCCAACATTTGGATAACAAATGAGAAATAATGGCACCAAAAGACACGCCTCACTGGTGCCTGAGAATGGCATGTTCCAGAAAATGTCTCTGGAGTTAGAGATGTGTTAGCTTTCTCATTACAGATAGAGAAATACAGTGTTTACACAACTAGCCCTGGGGTGGGAGCAAAAGTTGGAAGGTGTCATTAGACTCAGCCAAATGAAGTGAAGACAACCTAGGTGCCTGGCAGTCCTGACTTGTGTGTGGGCGAAGCCTTACAGATTCCTGAGCATGTTGTGCCTGAGCTTACCTGATGTTCTGGTGAGGCATGTGGCATTATCCTCCACGGATGTCTAACAAGACAGCCTGTAAAAATGCCATCTATATGTGCTACATATGTAAGCAGTTGTACTCAGAATAACATTCCTTAAAGAACAAAAAAATCAGACAGAAACGCTAGTTCCTACTGTAAAAAATGCCTGTGCATATCAGGATAAAGAAGCCAAAGAGATTTCAGGATTGTACTTAACTTCCTGGGTCCATATCCCTTTTGAGAATCTAATGCTAGACCTACACACACTAGGGAAAAAGATATGATTGGCAGACTCTCTAAAGAGGTTCTGACTGAAGGTTTTAAAGGGAACTAACCCCTACAAAGTGGCTGGGTATGGTGATGCATGCCTGTAATTCCAGCTACTCAGGAGGCTGAGGCAGAATTGTTTGAACCTGAGAGGCAGAGGCTGCAGTGACTCAAGATCGTGCCACTGCACTCCAACCTGGGAGACAGAGTGAGACATTGTCTCAAAATAAATAAATAAATAAAAATAATAAACAAACCTCTACAAAGTACACAACAATCTTAGTTTTTAAGTAGGAGATAAGTGTGGATTTGTTTTCCAAAAGTGAATAAGCTTTGTTTTCTCCAGACAGAAGCAACTTGGGAGGCTGGCTGCCTCTCCTCCTGCCATCTTTGCTGGTGGCCACATGGGTGCTGGCGGCAGGGATCTATCTAATGTGGAGGCACGGTAAGGGTTATAATTCTTTAAAGACATCCTAATAAGGAAATAACATTTTGAATTTTCTTTTTAAAGAAGATTCCTCTGGAGGCAATCATATGTTGGCATTTCCTAGAGTTAGACAGCACTTATTTCGTACCTTCAAGTGCTTCTAAGGAGACTGATAGGAGAATGACTAAGTTACACATGCCAGGTGAAAGCAGGGTCAGGACTTCCAGATCTTCTGACTGTCCCGTTTTTATTTTTACCATTGAGTCACCTACCAGTACTGAAATGCGCAAAAGATGGCTGACAAAAAATTACCCTTTACCTGTGACGGTTACTCTATACAGATAGTTCCTGTTTTTTAAAAAACAGTTCTAAGGTATAAGAAAAACCTTCACTTGGATTTATATATAGTTAACCCTTGAACAACACAGGTTTGAACTGCGCAGATCCACTTACATGTGGATTTTTTCAATACATATTCTGGAAAATTTTTTGGAGATCTGTAACAATTTGAAAAAACTTAGGTGAAACTCATTGAATTTAGTTTTCAATAAAAACATTGAAAAAATTAAGAAAAGGTATGTCATCAATGCAGAAAATGTATGCAGATACTAGTCTACTTTATCATTTGCTACCATAAATATACACAAATTATTAAAAGTTAAAAATTCATCAAAACTTAAACATACACACACCAACTATACATGGCACCATTCAAAGTTGAGAGAAACGTGACCAAACGTAAAAGATGTGGTATTAAATCATAACTGCATAAAATTAACTGCAGTGCATACTGTCTTGCTGTTAATAATTTCCTAGCTCTCCTGTTGCTACTGTGGTGAGCTCAAGTGCTGTGAGTATCCACTTAAAACACCATGTGATGCTCATGATCTCCACACAAGCAGTTCATCTCTCCAATAACTTACATATCACAGTAAAAGGTATATCCAGTGGTTCTCCTGTATTTTTCGTGTTTACTGCAATATTGTAAACCTTAGGAACCACACGAAGTGGCACTAATAATGCTGGAAGTGCTCCCAAGAAGCAAAGTCATGAAAAAAAAAACAAAAAACCTTTTTGTTACAAGAAAAAAAGCAAAATTGCTTGATATGTACCATAAATTGAAGGTCTGCAGCTGTGATGGTTCACCATTTCAAGATAAATGAATCCAGGTCAGGATCACAGTAAAAAAAGAAAACAGAATTCATGAAGCCATCATTACAGCTACACTAGCAGGCATGAAAACCTTGCAGTTTTTGCAGAATACCTTTTAATCTTGTATTGAAAATGCAGCTTTTATGTGGGTGTAGGATTGCTATAAGAAAGGTTTACCTGTAGACTCCAATATGATTTGAGATAAAGCAAAGTCATTGTATGACAAAGCAAAAGGAAGGCGAAGCATCTAAAGCTGGAGAATTTAATGCCAGTAAAGGATGGTTTGATAATTCAAAAAAGTGACTTGGCTCAAAAACTGTCAAGATTAACAGGAGTAGCAGCTTCCGTTGACTGAGAGGCAGCCGACGAGTTCCTAGATGCCATTAAGAAAATCACTGAAGAGAAAGGATATCTGCCTCAGCAGGTTTTCCGTGCAGATGAAAGTGTTCTCTAATGGGACAAAAATGCCACAAAGGACACTGATTAGTAAGGAAGAGAAGCATGCATCAGGATTTAAGGCAGGAAGGAACAAGTTAACTGGACTGCTTTGTGCAAATGCAGTTGGGTTTATGATCAGGACTGCCCTTATCTATAAAGCTGCTAATCCCCTGGCCTTGAAGGGAAAAGATAAACACCAGTTGCCAATCTTTTGATTGTACAATAAGAAAGCCTGGACAGTGAGAAAACCTTTTCTGGATTGGTTCCATTGATGCTTTGTCCCTGAAGTCAGAAGTACCTTGCCAGGAAGGAACTGCCTTTTAAAGTCCTTTTGATATTGGACAATGCCCCTGGCTGCCAGAACCCCATGAGTTCAGCACCAAAGTCCTCAGAGTGGTCTACTTGCCCCCAAACGCAACATAATTTGGCCTCTAGATTGGGAGGCCATAAGGACCTTCAAGGCTCATTACACACAGTACTTTATGGAAAGGATTGTCAACACTGTGGAATCAATCACTGTGGATTGTCAACACTGTGAGAGAATGACATGGAAGTCTGGAAGGATTACATCACTGCAGATGCCATCATTGTGACAGAACAAGCCATGAAAACCATTAAGCCTGAAACACTAAATTCCTGCAGGAGAAAACCGTCCAGATGATGTGCATGACTTCACAGGATTTACAACAGAGCCAATCAATGAAATCATGAAAGAGACTGTAGATGTGGCCAAAAAAAAAGGTGGGAGGTAAAGGGTTTCAAGATATGGATCTTGGAGAAATTCAAGAGCTAACATACCCATACCAGAAGAACAAAGAGAAGACAATCTGATGGAAACGAGTGCCTTCCCAATCAGTGTGAGATGATGATGAAGACTACACAGAAGCAGTGCCAGAAAACAAATTGACATTAAACAACCTGGCAGGTTTCTAATTAGTCAAGATGGCTTTTCTTTTATAACATAGACCCTTCTATGACACAGGCATTAAACCTAAAGCAAATGGTGGAGGAAGGATTGGTACCATATACAAGTAATTTTAGAAAAATGAAAAAGTAAAAACGTCAGAAATGATGTATTTCTGTAAAGTTACACCGAGGCACCCAACTCTCCTGCTGCCTCTTCCACCACTAAGTCAGCAAGTCTAACCCCTTCCTCAGCCTCCTCAACATGAAGATGACAAGGATAAAGACATTTCTGATGGTACACTTCCATTTAATGAATTAGTAAATATCTTTTTTCTTCCTTATGATTTTCTTAATTACATTGTTTTCTCTAGCTTACTTTATCAGAATACAGCATATAATACATATAACACAAAATTATGTGTTAATGGACTGTTTATGTTAATGGTAAGGCTACCAGTCAACAGTAGCCTATTAGAGGTTAAATTTTGGGAAAATCAAAGGTTATACAAGATTTTCAACTGCATGCAGGGCTGGTGTCACTCCCCGCTGTGTTGTTCAAGGGTCAGCTGTACTAAGGACTTTGCCAACTTTAAAACATGGAGTATTTGAATACAGAAACCAGAGCATTTGCATACTCAGCTTGAGGTAGACATATTAAAAAAACTTCTCCATATGTAGAAAAGGAAATATAAATGCATCCTTTGAGATGTAAATAGAACAAGATTAACTCCATGTTCTTTCTAAGCTAAGAAAGCCACAGGGGCACTTGTACCTCAGGAATACTTAAATTTAGGGGATGCTGTCTGACCTGTATTCATTACAGGAGTTTCAAACATGGTTTCCGTTTTACAGCACCATATAGGGCAGAATTCCAGGTAAGGTCCAGGGTCTGAAAAGGGGTGCCATTTAACTTTGGGAACTATAAAGAAACTCTACCACCTGCAGGGAGAAGATGGTATAGGCACCTATTGAATTGGCCCAACTTAAAATGTGATGTGAAGTGTGGAAGTCAAGTGTCCCTGTTCATACACAGCACCAAAGTACTGAGGTTACAATCACCCACCACAAAGAAAGTATCTTTTATTTGTTTATTTATTTAGAGACAGGGTCTCATTCTGTTGCCCAGGCTGGAGTGCAATGGTGTGATCTTGGCTCACTGCAACCTCTGCTTCCCAGGCTCAAGTGATCCTCCCACCTTAATTTCCTGAGCAGCTGGGATGTGCCACCACATCCAGCTAATTTTTGTACTTTTTGTAGAGATGAAGTTTCACCATGTTGCCCAGGCTAGTCTTGAGCTCCTGGGCTCAAGTGATCTTCCAGCCTTGGCCTCCCAAAGTGCTGGGATTACTGGTGTGAGCCACTGCACGTGGCCAACAAAGTATCTTAAACCTAAAGTTTCTATGAATTTATTTGAAAAGAGAAGGCTTAGTTGAGAGGATTGTTTTAGTGAGAGGGACTTAGAAAATACCTCTTTTAAAATAAGGTTTAAAAGTTAAGGTTTAAGCATCAGTGTGTTTCAGGTGATGTGTTCAAAGGGAACATTAAGGATGTTTTTCCTTGCTGTCACTAACAAGGCCCTTAGTGCTCAGCTGACATTGTCTAGCAAGGGATCATTTGTCAGGAATGGTCTACACAGAGTAGAAAGCCTGCTGTTTACTGTTCACAAATAACAAATACTTTTCTCCTCCGACAGAAAGGATCAAGAAGACTTCCTTTTCCACCACCACACTACTGCCCCCCATTAAGGTTCTTGTGGTTTACCCATCTGAAATATGTTTCCATCACACAGTTTGTCACTTCACTGAGTTTCTTCAAAACCAGTGCAGAAGTGAGGTCATCCTTGAAAAGTGGCAGAAAAAGAAAATAGCAGAGATGGGTCCAGTGCAGTGGCTTGCCGCTCAAAAGGCGGCAGTGGACAAAGTCATCTTCCTTCTTTCCAATGAGGTCAACAGTGTGTGTGATGGTACCTGTGACAAGAGTGAGGGCAGCCCCAGTGAAAACTCTCAAGACCTCTTCCCCCTTGCCTTTAACCTTTTCTGCAGTGATCTAAGAAGCCAGACTCATCTGCACAAATATGTGGTGGTCTACTTTTCAGAGACTGATACCAAAGACGATTATGATGCTCTCAGTGTCTGCCCCAAGTACCACCTCATGAAGGATACCACTGCTTTCTGTGCAGAACTTCTCCACGTCAAGCAGCAGGTATCAGCGGGAAAAAGATCACAAGCCTGCCACAATGGCTGCTGCTCCTTGTAGTGTGTGTACCCATGAGAAGCAAGAGACCTTAAAAGCTTCCTATCCCACCAATTACAGGGAAAACAAAGTGTCTGTGATGATCCTGAAGCTTACTCTACAGCCTACAAATAGCCTTAGTAATTAAAACATTTTATGGCTGGGCGCGGTGGCTCAAGCCTGTAATCCCAGCACTTTGGGAGGCCGACGGGTGGATCACGAGGTCAAGAGATCAAGACCATCCTGGTCAACATGGGGAAACCTGGTCTCTACTAAAAAAAAAATACAAAAAATTAGCTGGGCATGGTGGCGCGTGCCTGTAATCCCAGCTACTCAGGAGGCTGAGGCAGGAGAATTGCCTGAACCCAGGAGGCGGAGGTTGCGGTGAGCTGAGATCATGCCATTGCACTCCAGCCTGGGTAACGAGCGAAACTCCGGCTCAAAAAAAAAAAAAAACATTTTATGCCAATAAAATTGTTTCAAATATTGCTAACTAGCATTAACTAAAGAATTGACTAGTAGCAATTCTTATGCTAATTGACTAGTAGCTTTAACTAAAGAATTGAAACTACATTTACAACTTCAAAGCTAAATCAATTTTATACATAGAAATCAATTACAATTATAATTGAAAACTATAACCATTTTGATAATGAAGCAATAAAGTATCTTCCAGCCAACCATCTCCTTTTGCATTGTCCATGCATTCTAGTAGGACTATGCAGTGGTTGCATGAGGCTACCTGCTGATGAGACCCACAGGCCATCTTAAATGAAGGGCCTCACCACATGAGAACCTTCAATTGCAACGCAGTAGACAGAACTGTTTAACTATTCTATGTTTAATTCATGAATACTAAATCTAAGAACACCTCATTGATTCACTCAATAGCATCTTAGGTGAAAAACCTGTTACATGCAAAAAAAAAAAATCATTGTTTTTAAGATAACGAAAGTGGGGAATACACAATCTTTACCTTTGGAAATCTGGACTTGAATGGGTCCAATTTTTTTTTTTCTGTAATCCAACAGAAAATGAAAAAAAAAAAAAACAAAAACAACCAAAACTTTCCCCCCTATTTGGGATTCTAAGAGGACATGAGTCACGTCATAAGTGCATTTAACTCAGACAACATTAAATCCTAATGAAACACTAGACAAGGGAGAAAATGGCATGAGTGGACAGTTCTCCCTCATGACACACTAACCCTGATAACCATCCATATGAGGCTGTCTGCTGATGAGACTCATGAGCCAATTTAAATGAGGGGCTTCACCACATAAGAACCTTCAATAGCAGCTTTCTCTTCACTGGGGAGTTTATGAGACCCTGAGAGAGGGCAAGAGAGTTTACAACTGAAGAATGAGTTCCTATTTATTCTCAAATGCCCTGACTAAACTGCTCAAAAGCAGTTTATAATTTGAAACCAATGCCATGTGCCCAATATATAGCTGAAATTCATTTACTGTCCATGACACTTAAGCATCTACATCAATAAATTACAAAACATATATTCTGTAAGTCTTTATACCAAAAAGCTTGTTTTTGGTCTTTGATGGTGACATTTCCTCCCCATTTACCACACAAAAGCAGCCCGCTCTCGTAACATGCGGACACCAAAGCGCTGCCACTCTCGCTGATAAATCCACAGCTCCTGTGTTGTATCCAAACAAGCCAACACTGCCCCTCCTTTCCATGCAATCAGCCGGGGATCCATGTCCTAGAGAAGGGATGAAGATATTTCAGTCTCATTTACTTGAATGTGAGACCAAGAAAAATCCCTGTTGAGTCAATCAATATTTAGTAAACCAGGCTTACTAATACATCCTGTATTAAAGACAGTAGGACTTATGTACTACAAGAATCTTTGTTTCAATAGCCAAGAAAACCTTTAAATTTTTATAACTAAAGATGCTGCTATTTACTACTATTGCGCAAATACCCAGGTCCTGTAAACAGGAACATAAAGAAATGACTTATTTCTAAGTTTGAGTGGAATAAATAGAACACCACAATCCCTCCCCCCTTAGGATTAGAAAGAAATATGAATATTTCCAGGAATTGTCATTGAGATTTAATGAAACGTACACATAATCTATTTATCAATTCCTGGGTTTCTCTTTCTTTTCAGAAGTTCAAACCAAAAAAGGTATTTAAAGATTATCTGATCCAGGGGCCAGGAGTAGATCCTTAATATAAAAAGATTAAACTGGAGCTGTTCTGGCTGGCAGGGCATGAGAGCAGTCGGTCCTCCCCTTCCCCCACCTGGTTCTTTAACAAAGGTGTAATTCAGTCACGCTAGTTTGGGGAGCACGGCAGGGGAAAGGGGCAGAAAACCAGTATCTTAGGCCAGAGTTCCTTCTACCACTTATGTGGCTTGCTGAAATTAATTTTTGCACTTGCCCTAAACCCTCAAGAACTCCTCAGACACAAGCCCATGCGTCCCAGGATTTGATCTGTCCACATATGAGGCTGGTTTCATTTGCATACAGTCCAACACGCACCAAGAAACAACCTACCTTAGGCCTTGTGATCACGTCCACATTTTCAATAATTCGCCTGAACGACGGTGGCATTTTGTTGAGAATTCTGTGCTGCAGAAATTCTTGAGCTTTATGAAACATCAAACCACCTCCCACCACTAGTATGGAGCTGTACATCTTCTTTTTGGTATCATCAGATGCTGAAAAGACAGTGATATCCTCCATGCTTCTTTTCCACATCCATAATTCTAGGCCAAGCCACCACCTCTTGCTTTGGGAAGTGCAATAGCCTTCTCAAAGATCTCCCTTCAGCCCACCCTCCACACTGCAGCCAGGGGAACCCTGCAAAACACAAATGTGGGTGTGTTACCATGCCACTGCAATCCTACTTGTAGGATTAGGATCAAAATCTTTAAAGGGACCTACAAAGTCTACTGTGGGTGGTCCTCACTGCTTCTCTAGCCTCATCTCACACCCTGCTTCTCAGCCACACTGGTCTTCACAGGCTTCTTCCTCTGCCCCATTTGTGACTGCTAACTGCCCCCTTTCATCCCCGACGTCTCTCTCAAGGGGTGCCTTCCTCAAGGAAGTTTTCCCTGCCTCCCACCTTCCATACCACCCCCTAGTAAGTAAAGTTTCTATATAAATTCTGCAAATTATTACACAAATGTGAAATTACCACTGGCAGGTGCTACAAAGTTGAGCTACAGGGCACTGACTGTTTAATAGTATTCTGCCAGTGGTAATTTCACACTTGTGTAATAATGTGACTTATTTTGGTCTCTTCCACTAGGCTATAAACCCATTCTACTTCATTAATGTATTCCCAACACCTGGCAATGCAAGCCAAGTAGGTGCTTGATCATTTTTCAATGAATATGTTACACTGCACAAGTACATCCTAGACTCAACCAATTCATTTCACTGGTATCTTGTTTCACTGCTATCCCCCGGTCTCCCCAGATGTGCTTACAACAGCAGTCTATGCTATGAAGGATGGCTTTATCCAGGCCCAGGGCTTTCCCTTCAAACAGCGAGATGGCAGTCTTTCTGGACATCAGTGCAGTGAGGGCCTCCTCAGAATCGTTGCCGGCCATCAGGCCGTCTCCCTGTGAGGACCCTAAATCTACCTCCTGGCAATGGAGTCTTTCTGGAAGATCAGAGGACTGGCCACGAAGATCCCCTTCAAATCCAATAGGCTTGGATGCAGACTTTCGGTCAGCAGTAGCTTTTGCAGACTTTAAATCAAAAGGACAACCAAGTAGGTGGTATTACTACAACAGAACACTGTTGATATTGTCTAGCTAGATTCCTCCCCACCCTCCTACTATGCGCTACTATAAAACAAAAGCCACCACTGCAATACAACAACTGCCCAGCACCCATTCCAGGTAACTTAGAAATGAGAGACGGTGCACAGACGACGATGCTCTGACCATTCCAAAGCAGTCTCTGGTAGGCAGGGTAGCTCTCAGAACTTTATCATCATTGGTTAGATTTTAAAAGTGAAATACCAGTGCAAACAGACTTTCTTCCCCTTACCCTGAGTTTTTAAGTGGAGTATTCTAGTCGGATTCATGGGCCATGACTGTTAAGGAATTCTTACTTTAAGATCCTATCTGTCTATTTCATGCTTGCCTCTGGGCAGGAACAAAGACTAGAAAAATCTAGTCTCCATCACGAGCTGACGCTGTTTCATTAGTAGTCAAGACCTTCAATTTGTGCCCCTGTACCAGACATCGTATTATGGGGATCTGCTTTCAACAAAGGAATTCAGCTGTTTGGCTATGCCACGCACCTTTCACAAAATTAAGTAATAGGTGAGATTTTAATGAAAATACTACCGGAAAAAATATTCAGAAGTAAATAATGTATGTAAATTATATACACCAAAAGGAAAGTGTCATTAACTTTTAAATGTATGGACTAGCATTCAGAAAATTAATGTTTGCTGAATAGAGAAATCAATCTTCCAGATTTTAAACTCAGACTTCAGTTCATCTATAATTCTAAAAGCTGTATCAGTGTTAGTGTGCTGGAAGATTGCACTGACTGCAATGGCTTATTAACTCTGCACAGATTTCTCCCTTCAGGGACAAAACTCTCTCTTCTTCTACCAGAATTGCTATAGACCTGTTCTTGCTTGCTCTGTGTGGCCAGCAGGTAATGTTCATCATGAGGATCCTCAGGATCACCCTGAGATCTGTGCTGCAAAGTCGTCATTTTCTGTCCAACAATTCCAAAAGTTGCTGGGTAAAACAAAGCCATTGGAGCCTGTGCACGGAAGGAAAAGAGTGATCAACAAAAGATACTGCCTCCTAAAAAAAACTGATCCATTGAATTCTGTTCTGAAAACAAAACTGGCAGATCAGATTCTCTAAGTTAGACTGGGCAGTGTTTAGTTGCTGTTTAATTCCCTTTTGGGAGTCACATTATTTCTCTGGTGTACCAAAGGCCAGAAAACTCACTCATCACCCAACTAGATGGGTGATATGTCACCATATGAGAGAAATCTCAAAGCACATATAAAGTACCTCATCATCTACTTCATAATTTCTTGATAAGAATGATACCTTTCTCTCTAAATAACAACTCATCATATAGTGGCTAACTAGAAAGATGTTCTTCAGATCCATTCTAGTCTATACTCTACCAGTGGCTTAAATATTGGTTTAGTGGATAATCTATAACCAGTTGACATTCTGATCTCACAGTGTTTCCAGCAAGTGCATATTATCTCAGTTTGACTGGCCTGGATAACTTTCTTTGTACCCATGGAAATATACACCTATAAGTTACCTGGAGTTTTTCATCTCCTAATCGAAATTGGTAAAGCAGGGCAGGACAATCAGGATGTCGAATCTGAAATTCATGGTCCTGAAGCCCAGAGATGTCCTGATTCCGGGAAAAGACGCTGTCAGTGAATCAGTAAGAATGCATGTAAACTCTTCAAATTATGCTTCAGCCTCTCCAACATCTAAATATCACCTATAAAAAAGCCCATGTAGGCCAGGTGCAGTGGCTCACACCACTTTGTAATCCCAGCACTCTGAGAGGCCAAGGCAGGCGGATCACGAGGTCAGGAGTTTGAGACCAGCCTGGCCAATATAGTGAAATCCCATCTCTACTAAAAACACAAAAATTAGCTGGGCGTAGTGGTACAGCGCCTACAGTCCCAGCTATTTGTGAGGCTGAGGCAGGAGAATAGCTTGAACCTGGGATGCAGAGGTTGTAATGAGCTGAGACCGTGCCACTGCACTCCAGCCTGGGGGACAGAGTGAGACTCCATCAAAGAAAAAGCCCCACCTACAACTTTGTACCACTCTCACTATAACTTAATAAAACAGGAATTCAGCTGTACTTTGTTTCCCTATTTAACATTTCTGGAATTTTCACTGTTTGCACTGTTTTCTCCATTATCAATATACATTAGTACAAACAATGACCCAAATCGATAAGCAAATTCCCTCAGTAACTGGGAAATTTACAGTATTTTTATATTTCCCCAATTTTTAAAAATTTAGAGTATTACCTAAAACAGGTAAAAACAAGTCTTTTTTAAGATTTTCTATCTAAAAAAAGGGTAGAAATCCACATATCAATGATTGATTAAATACTGATTGTCTACAATACTAAGGAATTGCTTCAAATCGCAACATTTAATAAAAAGTCTGTGCTTACATATTTACCTGCTATACTCCTTACACCTAAAGGGTTATCTTCATCTTTTATCAGGATGAGAGAGAAATTTGCTAAATTCTGTTTCCTAAAACAATCAAACTATTTTCCAGAGCCTGAGGACACATCTTCACTGCTCTGACCTTAGCAAAAAACTCTCACTCCTGAAGGGCTTTAGCTTCAAGGCTTTATCTTGGATTGAAAGGGGTAGTGTAATGCTGTTACATTTTTAAGTATCTTTTAAATCTCTTAAGTTTTTCCTAGAAACAAAAATAATCAGCAATATTGATTCTGCTCCCACCTGATCTAAATGACAAAAAGTTTCTTTAAGGTGTTGCAGAAGAAGACAATCCATTTTATTTGTTAACTGGCATTCTCTGTAAGGGAACCCAGCTCGCTGCATTAGCCAGTAAAAACATCTTGACACATCAGATCCTCCATATGCCAGACAAAGCCTAAAGTTAACAGAAAGGGGTAGATGGTTAATTTGTTGGTTAATAAGAGGAAAAGGTGTTTACACCATTAACGGCCAGGCATGGTGGTTCCTGCCTATAATCCCAGCACTTTGGGAGGCCAAGATGGGCAGATCACTTGAGGCCAGGAGTTTGAGACCAGCCTGGCCAATAAGGCAAAACCCTGTCTCTACTAAAAATACAAAAATTAGCCAGGCATGGTGGTGCACACTGTAATCTCAGCTACTCAGGAGGCTAAGGCACAAGAATCACTTGAACCCAGGAGGCGGATGTTGCAGTAAGCCACGATCACGCCACTGTGCTACAGCCTGGATGAGAGTGAGATTCTATCTCAAAAAAAAAAAAAAACAAATCTATTAAACACAGTGATAAACAGCAAGTTTCAAAAATGTTTGTTGAAAGGACAGAATCAATAGATGGAAGGGAGAAAGGGAACTTTAGCAAAAACCAGTGGAGGGGCACCTAAAGTAGTGATAATGTTTGCAAAATGTGTCTGAGAAACACAATACTCACTATTAAATCCGGCTCACTTCCAAGTCAGTATGTATTTATCATACGACAGCTGTTTGCGGGTCTACACTCACTCGCATATAAGGATGGCAGGCAATGACAGTATAAGAGAAGCTTACGGGAGAAATGCTTAGAGAAAGCTGTCTACTGACTGAAGGTTTCTACAATTTGGGAAGACAACTGCTATACTATTTTATTGGTAAGAAACCTGGGTTCAGCATTTTCTCCATAACCACTAGCACTGGATATTTTAACACATGAGCCAAAATAACTCACAATGGATTTTAGAATGTACTGGAACTTGGGGTGGGAGGCAGCAATTTCTCATGGACAATTTAGGCCCTCTTTTAAAGACTCAAACTACCTAACTGTGGAGGATGGGAAGAATGAAAGCATCCTGAGGGGCAGGAAGAAGCCCTCTCTGGAGCACACAATGCTGCAAGAGAACCCATACTTGCATTACCTGAGTGTGCTTATGGCTGTCTGGCTTGCCTGCTGAAGTATAAGCTGCAAATCTGGTCCTGATAGTTATTCTCTTTACCTGTCTATCATCATAAAGTCACACACTGAACACCACTATGACAAAAAATGCAGATATTCAAAAGGTTAGCCAGAGAATTCTGAAACATCTATTCTCGCCTATAGGACTTGCCTAAATAAAGCTCTGCAATAAGGGAGTGATTAGTAGCTCTATGCCAAACCACAGCTAAAGACATGAAGCTACCGTTTACACTTCCTCTATGCGAAAGCACATAAAACATACCAGGACTTTCAGGGGCTGCTGATGTAAATTCATATTAAGCAGTTCCAATGGGAAGGGTAAAATCATTTGTTTTAGCCTTGCTAGAATTTGCCCTTCCATAATCTTGCTGGTTTCCTATGCAGACTTTTGAATATATGCTTATCATTTTAAACTTGTGATTTTTTTGTTACTTATGGTTGAAAAGATTATGAGGGAAGAAGGAAGAGGGAATGCCACCTTCCAAGTTCCTTACCGAGTGTTCCGATGAGACACCCCATCCTCCACACAGCACACGCTTGTCTTCTGGTCCCCAACGTCTACAATACATGTGCTGCTTAAGCCACTTCCATAGGTGGCACACACAGACTCCTGATGGACCACGATCCCTGAAAAAAAAAAAAGCAGAGTAGTCATCAGCTGCAGAGCAGTAAAGATCCCAAAACAGATAATCAACTGAAGTGGGGCGCCTAGGGACCCCTGGGCAGAGCGTCTGAGAAACACTCATCTTTTCAGAATAAGCATTTAAATAAGTCAGTAAATTAGATTAAATCTGTTACTAAAGAAAGGAAATTCCATTTAAAGTAGGTTTCACTGGGGTATCAGACATACCTGAAAAACCCATCTTCATTAGTATCATATTCACTAGTTCCTTCACATGCTGTTTATTATAGATATCAGGAATTAATAAGATACATCTATAATACTAAAAAGAAAAACAAAGAAGAAAAGATAAAAGGGTTGACACTCAAGTCTAGTTAAGTCAAATTCACCATGCTTCTTTAGATAGAATTCCCTCCGAAGGAGTAGCAGCTACGGTTACACACCCAGAATAAATGCTCAAACCTCTGTGCTATCCTTTGGGTTTTATAAAGAAAAAGAAAATGCTCAAGTGTTTTTTCCTTGAAGTTATTAAAAACTTATAAAATGAAAAGATAACTGACGTGTCAACAGGTCCAAAGAGAAGACATAAAAATGAGCAAGCTTGCTGATCTGAGTAATAGAGAGAGACACCAAAGAAACAGAGAAGAAAAAAAGGCACCAGAAAGGAATTAAGTGAAGAAGAAAAGACATCCTCATGCCATCAAGATCCTCACCCTGAAGGCCAAGAATGCTTCAAGAAGGACACTATATTACAAACAACTCAGTAACGTGTACTTTTATTGACCAAGAATATTAAATACAATCCAAATAACTGAGAATTTGAGCTCACCTTTAAATCTTTCAGTGGGATTTCCAAATATTTTTGTATTGCATGAGACCATATTACTTCAATATCTGCCAGAACAGCTGTAAGAGAGCCCCCAGGGCCTGGGTGAATATTTAACTGACCTCTCCTGATAGGCCAGTGAATATTGTAACAATCCAGTGGATTAACATACAAGGCCTAGAAAAGGTGGAGAGAGATGAGTGCATGGTTAAAACTTTTCTCTCAAGGTTTTCTGGATTCATATCCAAAAATTGAACTGACATTTGCTGAATGTTAGAAATGTTGAGAGTGACGCAGAAAGGTGTGACTATCTGGTCCTCAAAGTAGGGTTACAGAATGCTAGGAAACAACTAGAACTGGGTGGCAATGTAAGTGAATTTTAGGAGGAGGATCAGGATCCTCTTCTTTCATTCTATTGTAAGGAAACTTCTTACCTCTTCTCCTACTAAATACTCAGGGTGATGAGATGTGTTTGTCCACTTATTTCCCGAACAGTGATCTAAAATTGCAGGTCGCATCTGCTTATTGTAGGAGCGTGCCTGAAAAGAAAAACCATCAAAAAATAATCTGAATTTATACAAGGTAGGGACAACATAAGGGACTCCTTTTCTTCTCTCTCACACACTAGATACATTGGCAAATTTTGATCATACATATTTGGGAAAATATTGACTGGCTGCAAAAGGATTCTCTTGTCCTTTTCTACAATCTTGATTTTTTTCCCAATTTTAACACTTAGGCTGTGATTCACAGCCAGTCCAAAATTAACACTATACTCTGCCTAAAGCTGAATTCAAATTTATATGTAATACAGACTCATGTTCTTTCCTATCATATTGGTTTAACATATTAAATTAAAGAATGTAGTAAGAACAGCTTCCCACCAAGATCCTGGAATTACATCTTGTCAGGTAAAATATAAACTTCCATCAACTTGCCTACCACCACCTTATAAATTATGTGGCTTGCCTAAGCTTTGATAACACTGACTCAGGTATTCTGTAAGTAGTTATGAGGGGTTTTTCTTCCTTTTTAAGGAAATCCCATTTTGTATTTGCATAGTGCTAGAGGAAGAACATGGGAATGATATTATGATACAAATAGTGGTGATAAAAGAATAAATCTGAAGAATTGATCAAACCTGTTCAGGGGACACAGGAATGCGTCTTGTACCATTGGACATCTTTTTAGACCATATTGCTTGATCCACCATTTTAAGTCCATTCTGTCTTTGTTCATTACTTTCCGGTTTCTGGGGGAAAAAATGAAATATTAGCAGTATAAAAGATTTAATGAGAAAAGAAACAATTCAAAAACTACTAATTTAATCCATCCTTAGGAAATGCTCCTTCATCAACAAGTAGCATTTCCCTAATCTTTATCATATGTACTACTTTATGAATTCCCTCCAGCCTGGGCAACATGGCAAAACACCATCTCTACAAAATATACAAGAAATTAGCTGGCTGTGGTGGCACAGGTCTGTGGTCCCAGCTACTTGGGTGACTAAGGTGGGAGGATTGCTTGAGCCCAGGAGATGGAGGTTGCAATGAGCCAAGTTCACATGACTGTTCTACAGCCTGAAGAAGAGAGCAAAATCCTGTCTCAAAAAAAAAAAAGAAAGAAAAGAAAAAAAGAATTCCCAGAAATCTTTTATTATAAATAAGTCAAAAGCAGCCCTCGCTATAAACCAATTAAAATTTTCAAGTGATTTTTCATAAAATTTCTCACAGCACTCATCAGAGCATACCGACTTCATGTTTACAAAGTACTTCAGAGACTCTGCCATACAATTATATAATGCTTATGTTTACAATTTTGACAATGTCACATTCCTTCATGTTGATCAGCAAGTATTCTCATTATAAAGAGAATATACATAAATAGCTTTATAGAACTGTTTTTTTGATTTTTATTCCTTAAACATATTCCCTAAAGTAGAATTATAAGATCCAAAGATAAACAATTAAGCATAGACTCTTATATCAGCAAGAGTCTACACTTATTAATAGAGTCTATACTGAATAAGCTTAAACTTATTATTCAGTTTAAGCTTACAACTGCACTTTTGTAGAGTCTGCTGGTTACACTAAAAAATGAAACCCTAAGGCCTCTATCAGAATTAAAGAAACTTTACATTCCCAAAACTATCCTTGACTTAAAACTTCAAAGTACAAAGTGGATTATGATGTAATATATAGATTTATCACTGATCACAAAGAATTTCCTGATAATTACCATCTGCAACACAGGATAACGTAAATGCTTCCTGCAAGGAAATTTTTTTTTTGCCTTGAAATTATGGTTAATCTAAGACCATAATAAGTGCTTATTGCAACAATTTAATTTGCTAATGGATTGAAAAGAAGAGTTTGACTTATTGACTTAAACTAAGTATCTGGAAGAGATACTTACAGTTTAAGTATGATTTAACCAGTAAGTTTAAGCCTGTCAACAAGGACCTGAATGTATCACTTTGAGTGACAATTCTGTGTCTTCCATTATAGATCACCTTCATCAACACTCAATTCACCCTGATTTACTTTTGTTGTAATTCTTTACATCTAAAGTCACTAGCTCCGATGAAAAACGAGTGACATTATTATTTTAAAACACAGCAAAGCTATGAAGATGTTTCTAAAAGATTCTGGTGTACTTAAGTCTCTAAGCCCTCCCAGGTAAACAACCTTAGGCTTTCTCTCTAGGTCCTCTATTTTTGACTTACATTTAGTCCCTCCCTTAAGAGCCAATTGTCCTTGTACAGGGGCTGCCCTTGTTGTTTGTGTCTTCGTGCAATGACGTGAGGAATGCTGGCAGGAAGAGTGTCTGTGGCTCGACCAATCCTTAAAGTTGTTGAACCCGGATGTATGACAATGATGAAGTTGCTCTGGATTTGCTGCAGATATAAAACATACATATGTGACCTTAGTAAATAATATGCAGGTAACAAAGTTAAACAACATATATAAAACAAGCTAAACTAAGAAGTTGGCTCAAAGGTATCAAAATAATTCAGTAAAGGGAGTTCTTTGAGAAGTATCTACTTCCTCCTCTCTATATAAACACAAACTCACTGTTTATTATGTTCCCTTAACCTGAGTCATAGTACATAGCTCAACAAATATTTGTTTAAATGAATGAAATCAAAATTATCCACTACAAATTAACATACAGTTATTGAGCATTTATGTGACTGAAGAATGTTGCTATAGAATCTGGGCCCAGGCTCTGAATTCACAGATCTGTCTGCAAATTCAGAAGGCCAGTCCCTTGCTCTGGACAAAGTTCCTAACTCACAGTTACTGTGAGGTTTAAATGAGTTAATCATGTAACTCAGAGCTGGGCCACAGGAAGCATTCAAGGAATGCTGGCTCTTAATACAGTAAAGCCTTTCAAGGTAATCCACTGCCTTCACAAGAGGTCAGACTCTGTGGCTTACATGACCCTCATGATATGGCCCCTGCTAAGATCTTCAGTCCTCTTCCTTAACTCCAGACATCGTAATCCACTGGCTGTGCCTCCAACACTTCTTATCTTCTCTTGGCACAAGTCTCTTCCACACTGTTCTTCCTCCCTGAGATTCCCCCCTCCCTGTGGCTAGCTCCTAATCACCTTCAGGTCTCTCTTCAGATGTCACCTCCTTTGAAGAAACCCTCCCTGTCAGGGATGGAGGGTTTGAGGGCCCTTGCTTGAGGGTCCAAAAATTCCCTCTGCACAAGACCATTCCATGCCATGCTCTGATACCTGTTGTCCTATGTCCAAGTGTGAACTCTCCCCTCCTAATCACCCCTGACAGAGTGGGAGAAACCTAGAGGAAGGGATTGAGCAAGGCCCTTATAGACCAGACCATCCAAGCAGTCTTCTCAACTAGATGGATGGAGAAACCAGGCCTGTGCAATAGTAATGGCCACTCCGGACTTACTGTGTGCCAGGCACCGTCACACTACTGATAGCTAACTAGCTGCCCTACTGGTTAGGTATTATCCTAAATCCATCTACTGGTGAGGAAGCTTGCTCAGAGATGTCCTACATGAAGTTCCGAGCAATTTATGCCTCCTTATGTCTTATGTGAATTCTACACTGCCGTTGCCTGTTTTCCTACATGAATGCTGTGTTAATTTAGTTACTGATCGGTAGGGGTGTGTGTGCATGTATACGTCTAAGGTCCTTTGCCTGGCATGCTACTGCAAATACTTTTTTCTGATTAGTTTAGTTTGGACTAATTGGGTTGTTTTTGATACACAAGTTCTTAATATCCATTCAGACGAACGTACACCATTTCCTTGCTTTTAAGCTTGTAATGACTTCCGTTATCTGAAATTTCCTTAACAAAGGAAAAGACCTGAACCCCGAACGATTTCTTAACAACTACAGGCTGACGCTCCCAGTGAACCAGCCTGGTGCCAAACTCTATCTGCCACCATTTAAGCCTCATGGCAACTTGCGGGGCGGCAGGTATCACCGTGGTCTTTTCATGGTCGGGAAAGCTGGGGCCAGAGCTCGGGCCGAAGCGAACACAGCCAGCCGGTGGGGCAGGAGGGCGGGAAGTCGCAGCAGATTCCCTGTGGGGGCTCCGCCTGATTCCTGGCGCTCCGCTCTTCCTAGTAGTCCTCGACGTCCCGGCGCGCCACGACCCGGGAAGGAACGACCACCTCCGCACTCCCCACCAGGGCTGGGGCCTGTAGTGGGGACCCGAAGCCTCCCGCCGCCTCCAGCCCCCTGGCCAGCAGCGGAGGACCAAAGCAAGGGTACAGGGTTTTAACCCAAACCCGCCCCGAGCAGCACCTCTTGCAGCGACTCCGGCACCAGCGCTGGCACGATGGGGCGCTTCACGCCGCGTTGCTCCTTCTCCTTCTCCCCGCCCTTCTCCTTTCCGTTCTCCGTGTCACCCTTCTCAGCCTGGGTCATCGTGGCCGCCGACACCCACCAAACTGTCGCCTCAGCGACCGAGCGAAGACTGCCGGGAAAGGTCACCACGCAGGCGCACGGCCGGCTGCCCACCGTCAAGATGGCCGCCGCGGAGTAGCCCCAGAGGGCTCCGGGAAGGCTGGGGCGGGGCTGTCCGGCGCGGGAGTCGGAACACGGTGTGAGTTGGGTGGGTGTTTCTGTGATTAGTCCTGGCTGTAAGATGCTAGCAACATAGTACACATAGCTTTTTGAGCGCCTAATGGGGGTCGGCCGATAACCAGCATCTTATTTCGTTCTCACAGGCGTCTCTGCTCCTGGCTTCCCAGATCCACATGTAGTCTTTAGTTTTTCTTGTATGTCCTCATGTTCTGTCCAGCTTCTGATGTTGGGGTTAGGTCTCCTCCAGACACACTCCTTGGGTGGCTGTCCAGTTTCCTAGCTTTAACAATGAAGATGGCTCCCAAATAAATATGTCCAGGCAGAACCTCTCTGAGATGCGACTGATAACCAGTGCCTCTTGGTCTCTATCTGGACTGACTACAAGGCACTGCAAACTTAAATACGCCCAGAATGGAATTCATGATTCCCTCCCCTCTGACTTTCACCATCTCAGTAGATGTCATTTTAATTCTTCACTTGTCCACAGCTTCTACATCCAATCCATCAGTAAATCCTGCAGTCTCTCAAGTAGATCTTGAATTCGTCCACTTCTCTAATCCCATGCCACTACCATCTCATCTGGATGACTACAACAGCATCTTAACTTGAATTCCTTGTCCTGTCACCCTATGATCTATTCTTTTTTTTTTTTGAGGCGGAGTTTCGCTCGTTACCCAGGCTGGAGTGCAATGGCGCGATCTCGGCTCACCGCAACCTCCGCCTCCTGGGTTCAGGCAATTCTCCTGCCTCAGCCTCCTGAGTAGCTGGGATTACAGGCACACGCCACCGTGCCCAGCTAATTTTCTGTATTTTTAGTAGAGATGGGGTTTCACCATGTTGACCAGGATGGTCTTGATCTCTTGACCTCGTGATCCACCCGCCTTGGCTTCCCAAAGTGCTGGGATTACAGGCGTGAGCCACCGCGCCCAGCCTGATCTATTCTTACATAGTTGCCCACGTTTTAAAATACGTAGTTAAGACAGTACTATGTACCCTGCACTCCACTTAGTAAGACTTATCTCAAAATTTAGATGTCACTCATGCTTTAAACTCTAAATGGTTTCCCTTTGCTCAAGGAACAGGATCTAACCACCACCTAAAGACCATATCTAGTTCTTGTTATATTTCCAATTTCACCTCACACTGCTCTTCCCCATTACTTGGCATTTCCAGCTATACTTGTTTATCTTTCTGACATGCCAAGCCCTTCCCATCATCAGGCTGTTGCACTTGCTGTTCATTTTGCTTTGGATGCTCTTCCCTCAGCTGACTTTCTCACCTCCTAAGTCAAATGTCACCTCAGGCCTTCTGCAGTTAACCTCTCATCATCCTATTTCCTTTGAAGCATGAAGCATTAGTCTGTAATTATCTTGCCTGCTCACTTACTGTCTCCGCACTAGAATGTAAGCTCTGTGAGAAGACTTTATTTGCTAGTTATCTTCAGTATAGGTGCCCATAAGCATGTGTTGACTAAATACTAAATAAAGTACTCTTTAAGATAAAAATTTAATCCCCATTTTACAGGTAAGCTGAGATAAAATGGCAGAACCCACTCAAGATCATATTGAGTAGCAAAGACAATTGTTAAGCACAAGTACTCAAGGGCCTGCGTTTTACATTGTAATTCTATCACACTGTAATTCTATCTGAAGTGCAAAATAGAACACCTGAATGTCAAACGCAGCCAGGACTCTGGGATAAGACCCGAAGAACAAGTCCTGCAGCAGTGGCAGTGTTAGAAGGTAGAGGAGGACCATGGTTCAGATGCTCGGGCAAAGCCATCAGTAACACCAACCAACCACCTACTGAGATTACCATGGTCTCCCTGCTAGAGTCAGATGGAGGTTTAATAATGCCTCTGCAATTCACTGGCCATACAATCTAGGAAACTGCCAAACTTTACTGAACCCTTGCATGTATCTGTATAATGCAAATGTCATTATACATTTACCTCACTTTGTATATATGTATACGTTATACATATACCTCCCATTGTCAGAATTTAAAATGTATAAAAAATTACAGGCTGGGCAAAGTGGCTTACACCTGTAATCCCACCGTTTTGGGAGGCCATAGCAGGAGATCACTTAAGCCCAAAAGGTTGAAGCTACAGTGAGCAGCCGCTGTACTCCAGCCTAGATAACAGGGTGAGACACTGTCACCAGAAAAAAAATCTGATACATAACTGAAGTGGCCAACAAACTGTTATCCTTATCCTGAAACTTGCATTATAATTTATCCTGAACACTGGTATCTTATGCCACAATATCCCATTTCCTGACAAACAGGGTTGAATAAATGCTGATAAATCAATATAAAAAGGCTTTCACCTGAATACTTGGTTTCAAAGCCTGTTAAACACTAGAATTATCTGTATTCATTTTTCCAATATTTATTTCCAGTAAATACTACATGACTATCTCACATGTAATCACTATTCAAAGGACTGCCAACAAAATTTCTAGTCTAAGAGCTTCCATTCTAGTGAAAGAAAGTGAAAGTTATCAGTATTAAAATGGAGTTTAAAGCCAATAGGCAGTATTTTGAGCAGCTGTATAGAGTTCAAATTTGTCAAGATAACATTGAAGACCATGATTTTATTTTATTACTATTATTTTTTTGAGACAGGGTCTCACTCTGTCGCCCAGGCAGGAGTGCAGTGCCGTGTTCACAGCAACTTCAGCCTCCTGGGTTCAAGCGATTCTCCTGCCTCTGCCTCCTGAGTAGCAAGGATTACAGGCACACATCACCATATATGGCTAATTTTGTTATTTTTAGTAGAGATGGGGCTTCACCATGTTGGTACGGCTGGTCTTGAACTCCTGATCTCAAGTAATCTGCCTGTCTCAGCCTCCCAATGTGCTAGGATTATAGGCGTGAGCCACCACACCTGACCCAAGTCCAAGAGTTTAAAGACTATGTAGTAAATCTTCATTTTTGTAGCTCAGTTTTGTTAGCTGTGACTTTATAAATACCCTGGATCATTATATTTTGTAGCAAATCAGACAAAATGTATTAAAGATTCATGAGACAAATATATTAAAAAATTAATTCAAGAGCACAGATGATATGCATACTACCAAAATAAATACAATGTGATTTATAAATGAGAAAAAGTTAACAATGAATGGTATTTCAGAAGTTGAAAAGGTGACACTAACAGTGCTAAATACACAGGCTTTATTTTCTTCAGTTTTTTCATGAATTTAATATAAAGATGAGGAGTCCATTGTGCAACCTAAAAATTTACTTATTAATAAACTATACAAAAAGGTAATGAGACAAACATGTACATTTATGGAACTGCATGTCAGTCAGGCCAGTTCCCTGCAGAGGGAATTCCTGGCATGACGTCATTCATCTGTGAGGACACAGAACAGTCCTTGTTTAGACATACACATTCATCACTTCTCAGCATGATCAGCCTTCCACTTCTTGATGGTTTCCTTCTGCTATGAATGCACATGTCCAGTTGTCTGCTTCTTAGAGCAGACATTTACCTAAAAGAAAATGTTATAATAATTGGTTACTGGTTATTAATTTGGATCTGTGTGAAAAGCCAAACATATTACATGTTATAAAACCTTTCTCAAAACACATTTTGATAAGGCCAGTGAATATTTCAAGGGTTAAGATAACAAATATATTTGCAAATAATATCTGAGTACTTATAAACTGTTGGGTAACTTCTTAAAGAATACATTACTATAGAAGCATTTTCAAAACAAAATCCTACAAAATTATTTCAGATCTGAAGTTACCTTCCTCATCCACCAGCCATTGGAGGAGGACTGGGGCCACGCAGATGATTGATTCTACCCATTCTTCGGGGAGGGTTTCCTGGTGGCCTAACAAAATAAAAAGTAACTACTTTTTGATAGACACGACTTTAACTGCATCCTTTCAAAAGCACTCAACTAGACCCTATTCTTTTTCAGCACCCGCATGACACTAAAACATTATTTAAAATAAAAACTACCATTTTAGGTCAGGAGGCAAAAATTCAAACACTTAAAGGGACCAAACACATATCGTACACAAGGAACTGAGTCAAGAAAGGACTGTGATGAACTGAACAGCACCTCCAGTAATGACCCCTGAAATCCAGCTCCAGCTGATTTTTGCCTCATGGAAACATAAGCCTAGCCCAGTGGTACCTGATCTTTTAAGTTTTTAATTAGCAACTGGAAATCCAGATTTTAAAATGAAGTCTTTAGATCTTAATGCTGGCCATCACTTTTCATCCTCTAATTTAGACTTTTTTCCATGGGATATTTTATGTATATTTTAGCTTTGTCAGATTAACTGATTATTCTCAAATCAGAGGCAACTTGACTTTTAATTTACAATAACAGTAATTTTGTAAAATAGAATTTAAACTTTTGCTTTCCACAAATCTAACTCTACCTAAAATATCTAATTTAATCAAGATATACAAAGAGATAAAAACAACAATTATCAATTTAAAAAGCTGTACCCTCTTCCATCATCATATCTGGAATCAGATGAGTTTCCATAGCTTCTTCTTTTTTTCACGTCTTGCTGAAGCAGAGTTTTGAAACTGAAACAAGGGGCAGAAACAACAAAGGTATCACTTTTGACAACATTCTAAATATATTTCTGTGGTTTTTAACTGTCATCCCTATGAGAGGATTATAAACCCATTTAGCTCCCAACCCACATTTCTTGTAGCCAACTGGACCATACCATCTAACTTAAGCATGTGTCCATAAGCTGAATGTGGTATGTTGTGCACCAAATCTACCCTTCTTTGTATTTCTTATTTGCTAATAACTCCCCTAGACAAAGCATGAAACCAGAGTCATCCCCTACCTCCACTTTAAATCAGCCATCAGGTTTTTACAGCGTCTCATGTTCATTTCCACTGCAAAAGTCTACCTAACATCTTGGGGAAGGAGGTATGCCATACCACTGAGGGTGGTATGGCAGAGGCACAGGGCTTCTGGGAATCCATTTAAATGGAATTTTTAAAAAGTGCTATGTAAAATGACATGGATTTAACTGAGGTTACAAAGTATTTTTATAAACAACATGGAGTAGGTGAAATTTGTATGTAAAAGACTAAGTTTTACATTGGGTAACTCAGGGCCTCTCTTGTGCCTTGTATTTTTCTATGGAAACATCTCTTCCATTTTACATTCTATGCCATCTAATTTATGCTATATACAGCCATAAAATTAAACTTTCTAAACCACAGCTAAGATCAAATTAAGCATAAAGACCACAGCCTGATACTCAAAACTTCTCTGCCATCCTTCATTTGGTTTCCTTTATCTGGCATAACTTCCTTTGATTTTCACCTCCCACAGTCCTGCCCACCCGTGCAACATGAGGATATTTACTGATCGTAAAGTCAGTAAAAAAAAGGGTCTGTCTCCCACATCTTTGAACCCCTACAGTTCTCAGATCATGAGACACTGAAATATATGTTCAAATTTAGGAATAGGTAAGACTTCTTAATTGTTAATGAACAATTCTAACAAACAGCATGCAAAAGACCAAAAAATGCATTTAATAACTGCTTACAATTATGAAAACATTTAAATATTTGTCTTCTTTACCAATTCTAACCCTTCATTATAAAAAAGTTCACTACTTAGGAATATTTTTAAAAACTAGGATATAAAACTCTTTATAATATGGAATAAAAGTTGCGCGCATGCGCGCGCGCGCACACACACACACACACACACACACACACACACCTCCCCTCCGCCCCCGCCAAGAATAGTAGAGAGAAAGTGAGGCTCAGTCATTTAGCATTAGAATGGACAGACCCAACCATAGGTTGAAATGGTTACCACCAAGGTTAAGACATGGTCAAGTTTACCAATCCAACTAACATATATTCATAATCATAAGATGTCTGGTGGTAGCAGCTTTGTCTATTTCTCTTTGTAAAGCTATTTTTTAAATTGCAATAAAAAAACTGCTTCAGAAAAGTTGGGTTTACTTAAGATACCTAACATAATGCACACAATGTACTCCTGTCAACTTAAATATCAGGACAATTAAGAGCACTTCTATACTTACAATAAAACCACAAACTCAGCTATTCCCCAGAAGAAATCTGTTATCAAAGATAATCTCCATGGAGACTGATTCCGGCTGTCCAACACTTGTCCTACAGAAAAGAATTAAAGAAACTTCAGTGAGTGCTACCAATCCCTAACCCAAGAGGCATTGCATTTAATTGGTGAGGTAACAATGATTGACTTGGGTTTCAAGTTGCCCATTGTTCCAAATGGCCAACACCAGAAGAAATCCGAGCATCATTCTAAGGAAAGGTTCAGAGAAGTAATGTTCCATGTTATCTAGGGACATTCTTCTAGTATGTCAAAAGCCTATTGCAATTTATAATCTTGGTTGGTGACTTCATTTTATTTAAGTATTTTCTCTCTTTCTATAAATATATAACAAAAATTTACCATGGTTAAAAAATGTAGCAATGGTTACCAATGGTTACCATTTTAAAGAGTACAGTTCTGTGGTATCAAGTACATTCTACATTGATGCACAACCATCACCACCATCCACTTCTAGAACTTTTTCATCTTCTCCAGCTGAAACTCTGTACCCATTAAACCCTGACTCCCATTACCTTCTCCACCCAGCCCCAGCAACCACCATTCTACTTTCTGTCCTACAAATTTGAATACTCTAGGAACTCATAAAAGAATCGGTGGCTCATACCTATAATCCCAGCACTTTGGGAGGCCAAGGAGGGTGGATCACAAGGTCAGGAGTTCGAGACCAGCTTGGCCGGCATGGTGAAACCCCGTCTCTACTAAAAATACAAAAATTAGCCAGGCATGGTGGCGCATGCCTGTAGTCCCAGCTGCTTGGGAGACTGAGGCAGGAGAATCACTTGAACCTGGCAAGCACAGGTTACAGTGAGCTGAGATCTAGCCACTGCACTCCAGCCTGGGCGACAGAGCGAGACTCCCTCTCAAAAAAGGAATTGTAAAATATTTGTCATTTAGTGACCAGCTTTTCACTTGGCATGTCTTCAAATTTCACCCATGTTGTAGCATGTGTCAAAATCTCCTTCCTGAAGGTTGAATATTTCCTTGTATGTATATACTACATTTTGTTTAGTTGATGGACATCTGAGTTGCTTTCACCTTCTGACGGCTGTGAATAATGCTGCTATCTACGTGGGTGTAAAAATATCTCTTTATTCAATTACTTTGAAGAAACAAATGGGGCGGGTGAATATAAAGGAATGCTCACACCACTTCCATATTCCTAAATGTGTTGAGTATTTCATTTGCAAAGTCTCTGGCCTATATAAAAAGATAACTTATTCATACTCTTACAAGACTTTGGAATTGGTTATTTTGATAAAATTCTTACCAATTAAAGAGTGTGTATGCTCTCAGTACTAAAGGGAATTTGGCTTGTTCCTCATTAAAATAACCAACATTTTCTATAATAGCATACTCTTGTTTCTAATAATAGACTCTAGTTTTATCTTAAGCAAACTGGATCTATTTTTCAAATCACTTTAATAGATGCTACACCATAAGCTGGTACACTGTAATTTCAGCTTTGCTAATCAAGACATCAGAATATTTGGGGGGAAGATTAACGTCAACTACCTCTCCTTTCCATTATCCCAAGGGCTTCTTCACCCCACTCACTTCTACCCCCTCCATGAGGGTTTTATTTTTCCTCTTTTCTTCACTGGCTTAATTTCAGATAACCACTTGGATCTAAGCTCTCACTGTGCTACTGAGAGCAAGGGGCTACAAAAGTTAGAGGGTGGATGACAGGCTTAGTTCTCTGTCTCTTACTAGCTCTGCTAGTTGGCTGATGTGACATTTTTCCTTCTCCGACAAAAAGTATTCCAGGGCTAGACATCACATAAGATTGCTGTAAAACAAAAGTCATCTGATAGTAAGAAAAAGATTTTATTCATTAAGTGCTGATAATACAACCCTAAGAAGGTGTATCTAACTGGAAACTGTCATTTCTTCCTGTGATTCTATCTTGCTTTTCCACTTTCCCTCCTAGTTTCTGGAGGCAGAATTTCCCTTCCACCAATATCTGAGAGAGAAATAAGGTGTTGGAATGCAGTTCCATTTCTCAACTCTTAAGTGCGATAAAGGGCCCTAATCGGCTACTTTTGTGGACCAAATAAAATAATGAACACACGGTAAGATAACAAATACAAGGAATCATTCAACAATTCATACAGAAGCTTCCAGCCTTAAGCTTTCATCAAAAAGGCTATAAAACAGGCTCTAAAACAAACAAGTCTGAAAGCGCCTAAAACTAAGATGAAATTTTGATGCTTTTCTGTAGTGTCCATTGATCTACTCGTTTCAAAGAATTTTTTTTTTTTTTTGAGAAGGAGTTTCGCTGTTGTTACCCAGAATGGGGTGCAATGGCACGATCTCGGCTCACCGCAAAGATCTGACGTTCTGGGTTCAAGCAATTCTCCTGCCTCAGCCTCCCGAGTAGCTGGGACTACAGGCGTGCGCCACTATGCCCAGCTAATTTTTGTATTTTTAGTAGAGACGGGCTTTCACCTTGTTGACCAGGATGGTCTCGATCTCTTGACCTCGTGATCTACCCACCTCGGCCTCCCAAAGTGCTGGGATTATAGGCGTGAGCCACCGCGCCCAGCTGTTTCAAAGATTTTTAAGTGGAAGATGAGAACGGAAGATTTTGAAATGTCAAGAAATACAAAAGTGCGCTTAGCCAGAATGCTTCTCGCTACCTTCCTCGTCTCTGGAGAAAAACAGACGACTCAAATAGAACCAAGACCTAGTTCCAGTGATCCACAACTCCTTGTTAAAATTGCACCAAAGAATTTCACCTGAGTCAAACAGGTGGGCAGGCAGCTCTAGCACTGATCTTAGCCATGTCCCTCCTTTCCAGTCATCTTCTTTGTGGAGTCGCAGAATTAAGTCTCTCAGATTCTCTATTCCGGTAATAATTAACTTGCTCCTAGGGGAAGATAGTACTTCTTCCCGTATCCCTTGAAATTCGAGCAAAAAGTTACATATATGACTAGGTACCCACTCCTGGGGGAAAAGCCTATGCAAAGCTTTCATCTAATTACCATCCTAGGTAGGCTCGGTCTTTTTAAACGTTGTAGAAAGAGGCAGCATAATCGATAGCAAGGATGCTGACGACAGCCTACCTGGGTTCGAATCCCGACTCAGCCATTAACTGTTAACTCTGTGATCATGGGCAAGCTATTTAATCTATCTGCGCCTCAGGCTTTCCACCCGTAAAACATGATTGAATGTGACGATAAGGAAATAACTGAAACAGTACCCAGAGCACAAGCGCTACGTGTACAGCGTCTGCGTCGTTGTCCTTACGTCGGTATCCTTACGTCGTTTTAAGGATACCGACGCCCGAGAGGAAAGACCACCCTCGCGAATCCACAATCAAACGCGTGCTGTACGAAGGAGGGGTTGCTAGGCTCCCAATACTCAGCGTGAGGCCAGCGGGACCTCGGCCCCCGACTGCCGGCTCGGAGACCATCGGCTGACGCGCCGCAAACTGCGGCGACTTCACGTAGCTCCGCCCGGCCTTGGGGCACTAAGTCCAGTGAAGCCGCACCGGGCCCAGGACTCAGCGAACGACGATGAAAGGAACCCAGGGTTCGACCTTCCAGGTCAGCGGTCGAAGCCACAGCCCGCCCTCAACTCACCGTTCGAGATGTAAACCATCTTGTCCCACTTCCCCGCTTCGGAGCGACAGGGCGCCCGACCCCTCTCGGTTTCCGTACCTCCTTCTGCGCCCCGCCTTTCGAGCGTCACAGGCCGTGATTAGACAAAACGATGACGTGGACGGAGGTCGGCAGAGCCCATTGGCTGATGAAAGAGACGCCCTAGACGGGCGTTTTTGTCCCGTCACGCCGATGACTTCCGGTTCGGCGGAAGCGGCCCAGCGGACAACCGGATATGACGTTAAGGACTGCCCTGTAAGCCCGCAGTTTCCAGTTCTGTATCCCACTTGTTTGTGGAGAGTTCGTTCGCGCCGCCTAGTGAGGGGAGCTGTTTTCTAGTTGGTTGATAGACCCCGAATCGGAGTAGGAGAGGCTGCCCTGTATGAAGTGCCTTGAAGGGCCTCTGACAGGAGGAAATGCTTCCGAAATTTCCAGCCTGTCGACGTTTGAGGGTGCTGAGCTTGTAAGATTAGGTAGGAGGGTGGTGACTACACCGTAAGGAAATTTATTGTCACGCCTTTGGGAGTATACTGCCAGGCTCCTCCTAGATATATATATATATATTCATTCTCTTTAAAATCAACATGTCTACCCGGGTTCACCAGAAACTGCGTCTCCCTTAGCCTTTTGTGAGGCTACTGAAAAATAAATTTAAGTGTAGGCCCTGGCTCTGCTTGTTTCTAATCGATGGCGACTGCTTGTGAGCACTGCGGTGACAGATGAATTAAAAGACATTTCTTGGGCAGTTACTAAATGTGGACCACATACCATGGATGTTTATTCTGCTCCAGCCACTGCTGCTTCTGTTCGTGGAACGTGGCCATTTCATTCCCATCTTAAGTTCTTTGCATTTGGCTATACTTTCAGCATGGAGTCCTAATGGCTGCTTCCTTAGGCTCCCCCCGCCCCCGCCGTTCTCAAGCCGTGTGTCATCTCTTTGGAAAGATTCCTAATCACCTTTCAGAAAATGAGAATTATATGCTAGAAATCTATTTTGTATTTAGCAATGTTGGTTAAGATTGTATGTTCTAATACTTAGAACTGAAAAAGATTTAATTTTATGTTGAGTTTGGAAAGAGCATTTTCCCCAGAAAAGTTCATAATAGGACAAGACAACATCCTTCCCCTCAGCTGGGATTTGTGCACCACAATTATAAAGGATCATTTCTGCAAAAATATTAGGGTGGAGCCGTTAATTTTCCCAAGGGCCTTTCTTCCTAGACTGTGCCACCATCATCTCTCACCTGCTCTATGCTAGTTTCCTTCTAACCGAAATCCCAGGTTCCGCCTTTTACCATCCTTAGGTAGTTTTTCAAACCGTAGCAAGATCGATCTTAAAACGGAGATCATTTCATTCCCTTGCGTAAAATCTTCTGAACACTAAAATTGAGTGATTTCCTATTGCTCTTAAAATCCAGTTCCGTGTCATGGCCTACAGGCCTAAGGTGACTTGTCCTCTTGATTGCTCTTCTCACTGTACTTCCGGCCACAGCTCCCCACCCAGATTATGCTCTGGCAACATTGTTCTTTCATCTTGTGAACACCCTGAGTTTTACTGATATCTCTAGGACTCTGCCATGATTATCCCTCTACGTGGAACCCTCTTCTTCTGACTGCGCATCCAGTTCGTTTCATCCTTTCACTCTCTGCTTAGGTGTCACCACTTCAGGGTGCCCTTCCCTGGCTACTTATCTCCGTGATTATTTTCTTCATAGTAATTCACGTTGTGAAACTATCTGATAATTGATTTTTGTCTCTTGTCCTCAAGAAAGTTTAAGAAGAGGTCAGGAATCCTGCCTGCCTTATTCTCTTTTGTATACTCAAGGTCTGTCATAGTACTTGGCAAGTAGTAAGTCCTCAGATACTTGTTTTGGTTGAACGAGAGACAAAGATCTTTTTAGACAATTCCTTAAAATCTATCCAATTGCCAGAGGAAAGAAACTAACATTGGGATCTCCTGAGTACTGGACATTGTGAGGCTATCTTTTCCTCTACATTCCTTTATCTAGATCATTTTGCCTGAGATTTAATGCAGTGATTTCCTAATGAGCTACCTCTAGTTTCTCTATACTCTATCTTCAGCTGTTAATTTAATCTGATCTTGCCTCTCCCACTCGCAAACCTTCAGTTTCTTCCCACCACCTAACCAGCAACATCTAGTCTCCCTGGTCTGCCGTTAAGGGCTTTCCTGATTATAGCTTAGATTTTGCTCTCTGATTTCTAGTTCCCTAATAGATCCTTTGTTTTCCTGTCTTGTTGCCTCTGCTCATGTGTTTCCTCTTGAAAGGAACGTTCTCCACCTGCTAAAATCTGATCACTCCTTCAGGGCAAGGCATGTTACTCTCAAATAACAAGAGTGAAAGGGCTTTAAAAATTGAAAAAAGTTATATAGTCAGTAATAAGATGTGGTAGAGGACAAAGATAACATTTCCCCTCTTTCTTTAATGTCTTCATGTCTAGAACTAAGCATTAGCCACTAGCCATATGTAGCTGTTGAATATTTGAAATGTGACTAGTCTGAATTGAAATGTACTGTACAAAATGTGAAATCACAAAGATTTAGAATGAAATATTGTAAAATATCTTATTTTTAATATTGATATGTTGATAATGTTTTAGAGATTAAAGAAAATATTTTACTAAAAGTAATTTTATTTGTTAATTTTATTTACTTACATGACTACTAGAAAATTTTAAATTACATAATTGGCTCACTTATGTGGTTTACATTGCATTTCTGTTGGATACTGCTTGTGTAGAATGAAGACACTGGCCTGGCACAGAAGAGGCATTCAATAAATATTTGTTGAATGAATGAAAGAATTGGTAGTTTTAATAATGAATAATATGTATACGGGGTTTACTATGTGTCAAGCACTGTTCTAAGCACTTTCCATTTATTCATATAATCCTCATAACAACGATAGTAATAGCTAACATTTATATAGTGCTTATCCTGTGCCAAGCAATGTTCTGATTGCTTTTTATGTATTCATTCATTTAAACTTCAAGCCTACTGAGTTCTATTATTCCCATTTTACAGTTAAGGAAACTGAGTCAGAGAGAACTCAAGTGACTTACCCAAGGTCACACAGTTAATAAGAAGCAGAGCCGAGATAAGGATCAAGAGCCAGGCTCTATAGTTTGTGCTCTTAGTCCCTGTGCTATGCTGTGTATCCACACATAACACAAGTATTGACATAGTATACAGTCTACCATGGTATTCGTAGTATAAAAGAGGTGGTTTCTGGAGACTGTTTGAGTGTATCTCAGCTTTCTTAAAGTTGTAAAATAGCCGCCCAATTTTTCTTTTCTAGATTCCCCAGCAGAATTCCCTGAGCATCTCTAAGCGGATGACCTTCCTATCTGCACCAATCCCTTGGCCAGCAGGATGGGCCCTTCTGAATGACAGATACCCCTGGAACTGAATCGCAAGTCAATCCCACTTAAGCTAGAGGGCTTGAGAGTTGGAGAGGGGTGGTGTTTACCACAAGATAATGAAGGAACACTGGGTTACATAGAAACAATAAGGTGTCTTTAATATTGCTGTTAGGAAACATGAAAACAGATGGCATTTATATTCTTTATTAACCTTTTATGTGTTTGTTCTTACAGTTATTGCCTTTGCATTCTTTATTTCACCTGGACTCAGAATCCTAACTCTTTAATTGCCTCATTTTCTACCACATACTCTTTATTATTGCTATTCACAGCAACTTCTTTTTTTTTAAATTTTCTGTTTCATTTAAACTATGTAGCCTCAGAATGGACTGGCTGTGCAACTCAGCAATTTTTGAACCAATAATCACATCATCACTTCAGCTGAAGTGATGGTTGTCTTACTCTACAAGTCACTTTCTTAAACTACCTGAACTTATTTTCTGTGTCAAAATGAGAAAATGTTTATAAAAATTCACATTGCAGTCATCCTTGGAGAATTTGGTTGGCTAAAAAGTTTAGAATTTCATCTGTAGTCTCTCAAGTGTTTCACAGAATTAATTACATTATCAATTTCACTAGTGAGCCTGTATCGTTATATATAAATAGAAATAGCCTATCTTTAAATGAATAAGGAATATCTAGACTGAACCTGTGGTTCCATTACAGGATGAAAAATAGTATTCAAATTATAATTTCTAACTTTTTAAACTCATGATCCATTTTTGGCAATCCTGGTAACTGTAATGTAAACCATTATAGTGGTAGATGGAATGGAATACTGGTCCAGAATTTTGCATTTCGACTATCAGATTTAGCTGTTAGTTGCCTTCCAGGGGCATTGACTGATCACTAAAAGCAAATTTTTAATATTTTTAGAATTGTATTCCATAGTACCAAAATATGTGTTACTTTCTACTCTGTATCTTTAGATTCCTAAATATAGAGTATACAAAGTATAACAGCATGTGCATTTTATTATGTTTATAGATCTCAAGATAACATTAATCTTTGTATTTTGAAAAAGTGAAGTATAGATATGTGCCATGTGATATTAAGGAATGTATAATTTATGATTCTTATTCACTAATTGGTTTGATGCGTAGTATTGATGGTTCTTGAATCTTCCTTTCTTTTAATGTGGTACCTGTACATGATATTAAAATCAAAAGATGCAAAGGGATATCCCATGAAGAGCAAGTCTCCTTTCTTCTCCTGTACATCAGGATTCTAAATGTTGATTCCCTAGCTTAGTGATACTGTCATAAGCACTGCTTGGTAAATTCCACCTGGGCAGTAGAAGCATTGATGACAGATTCATTTCTTTGAATTTCCATCTTCTGGATTTTGGCTAAGCAATTCCTCACTCATTTTTAGCTCTTTTAATGCCTTTAAAATGTTGTTTTTCCTCATTATTTTGTCTAGGTTTTTTTTTTTTTTTTTTTTTTTTTTTTTTTTTTTTTAGTTTTCCTAAGGAGAAAAGTTAGTACAAATTACTTAATCTTTCATGGCAGAAGTGGAAGTTCATACATTTATTTAACCAAATCAACATGACAGTTCAGGTCTTAAGATTCTACAGTGTTTTGCTCTTGACTGTAAAATTTCTGTGATTTATGTAGAAATTTTCTAGAATAACTGCTGTTTTCCTAGTATTGTCAAAACACATTATTACTTATAAACAGGAGGATCGTTACTAGTAACCCAAAATGTGTGGATGATTAGAAAACATTTATTTTGCCAATAAACATCCCACTTTCCAAAACCAAACAGATGAATAAAACCTTGATTTGGTTTGACATGCTCAGTCCTTTTAATGGAAGGTTCAATGAAAATAGGTTTATTTTATAGTCTCTTAGGGAAAAGTTCTTTCTTTGTGGCCCAGTGATTGCTGTATGTGGGAAAAATTATTAGCTAGGCTTGAAAGGATGCTATTAGGGAGGTTGCTGTGACCTCAGCTAGGTGGCTAGGGAAGCTCTTGCTAATAGTTCAAGAGCACTTTATTTTTTCTTACTAATTATATAATACAAGCAGCTTAGATAGTATTACCCAAGGTCAAATATGGGTCTCAAAAAAATCATCTTTCACAGTTATTAGTAATTCATGTCTTTGCTGTGACACTAACTTGTTTTTGATGGGAAGTATGAAACAGAGACTCTGAAAATTGAATCTGGCAACTGAAGATGTGTTGTTTGATATTATTTTTTCATTCCTTTTGAATGTATTTAGCTACTCCTTAGTGGCACCCAGTCTTTCAAGTTCAGATTGAGATGTTTCACAAATATGTTGGAGACCATATGTGCAGAAAGTGGAGAAGCAAGTAGAAATGGATATATAGCCATCCTGGGTATTGACCTGTTCCTGGGCTGGACTCAGCTGGCTAGCAAGGGAAGGGAGCAGTTGTAGGGGATGCCAACAGGACTAGCACACAAGACAGCCATCACTTAGGCTTACTGATGCAGCAGTGGTGGCAGCGTGAGCAGTTCACAGCCAGACTTGGTAGGCTAATTGGATACTTAGGAGCTGAGTGTTGGGACTGTTCTTACATGGGTAAGCCACCCAGAATATAACTCTAATCATTTCAACAGAGTTGCTGTTTTTAGAAGCATAAAATTCCAAAGAAACCCTACTAAATTACATTTTCCATCATAAGCCTTAAAAAATGTTCATATCCTTAACCCAGCATTTCCATTTCTAAGATTTATTCTAAAGAAACAATGAGACATTCGAACAGATTTATGTGAAAGGATGTTTGTGGCATTGGTCACGTTGGTGTCCCTGTTCAGGAGCTAGTTATGACGGGTATCATGTTGGGGTCACTACCTGAGATGTCGATCACCACCGGCGGAGGTCTGTCCTGCAGACCCTGACTCAGTCAGTGACAGATGAACAAATGCACTCACACACACAGTACAGTGATTTGAGTGGACTAGGGATGATCATCAGCTGCTTTTAAAGGGTGGTTACAGCTAACCAACCACTACTCCCTGTCCTTCCTCGCATTTGTTCAGTGTGGATTTAATAACAGAGGTTCTAAGTCAACATACTTGAGAATAATTAACATGGTTAAAAGAGTGGTTTTACGAATGATAAAAGGTCTTTGTTTCGGGGCCCAGAATAAACACCATTAATGGGTAATTCCCCTTTCGACCTCTTCCTGAGATGACCATCCAGCACAAAGTTTATATGAGTAAACAAATTAGAGTAGAGACAAAGGGATGTGGGGTAAACAGACTTAACTGGGGAATCTTTTATTATCTTAATCTTCATTATGACTTAATACTCTAACGCCTTCAGCCCCTCTCTAAGTTAATAAAAACCTTTCGGCCTTCCGAAAGGTTTGAGACCAAAACTATCTCTTAATATTTTGTCAGCCACCCTGAGTGAATCTCAACAGATATTTATCACAGTGTTATTTGGAAAGAAAAAGAATGGAAGCCATGTAACTGTGCAGCAATGAGGATTGGCTAAGTTTTGGAATACAACATCATACTGTACATTAAAATAATTAGAAACCACTCATGATATATTAAGTAAAAAATCAGATTGCAAAACTATGTACAGAATGATATCAATGTAATAAAGAAATGTATTTATATAGAAATATACTAATATGCTATTATAGAAGATGTAATTTTATTCTTTCCCTTAAGCTTTTCTATAGTTCCCAAATTTTCTACAATAATGCATTCTTCTTATAACTAGAAATAAATATCAATACTTTTTAAAAGTTGGGCTGGGCACAGAGGCTCACACCTGTAATCCCAGCACTTTGGGAGGCCAAGGCAGGTGGATCACCTGAGGTCAGGAGTTTGAGACCAGCCTGGCCAAAAATGGCAAAACTTCATCTCTACTGAAAATCCCAAAAAATTAGCCAGGTGTGGTGGCACATGCCTGTAGTCCCAACTACTCAAGAGGCTGAGGCAGGAGGATCGCTTGAACCCGGGAGGTTGAGGTTGCGGTGAGCAGACATTGTGCCACTGCACTCCAGCCTGGGCAACAGAGTAAGACTCTGTCTCTTAAAAAAAAAAATTTGTATTTGTTACAACTGGAAATTATTTCTAGTTTTATTTTAATGGTTTGGATAATTCTTTTAAAAGTTTAGAAGTTTTTTTCTTGATATGATAGAAATTATATAAAACAACTACTTAGGTAGATGTTAACCTTTTTTTTTTTTTTTTTGAGATGGAATCTTGCTCTGTTGCCTAGTCTGGAGTGCACTGGTATGATCTCGGTTCACTGCAGCCTCTACCTCCTGGGTTCAAGCAATTCTCTGCCCCAGCCTCCTGAGTATCTGGGATTACAGGTGCGTACCAGCACACCCGGCTAATTTTGTTTTATATGTTTAGTTGAGATGGGGTTTCACCATCTTGGCCAAGCTGGTCTTGAACTCTTAACCTCGTGATCCACCCACCTCAATCTCCCAAAGTGCTGGGATTACAGGTATGAGCCACCATGCCTGGCCAGTTGTTAACTTTTGCCAATTTTATTTTGTAAGGTTATCAGCTCTGCCTAACTGCATTTGTACACATAAATATGTATTAGTCAAGTCAACATTTTCTGTTTTGTTTTGCTTTTTTCTAAGTATGAATAGTCCCTAGTAAGAAGCAAGGAAACACAATTTCAAATTCCTTGCTGGTTAGCTGAAAAAAGCCCTTGCTTCTGATTAAAGTAAAGCTTTATACATTCAAATTTTGTTAATGATATATTGGTAAGGCTACTAATGAAAAACATTCATTTTAAACATGCTTTTTCTGAGTACTATCATATTACTAATTTTTTTAAAAAAGAGTGTTTAGGTTTTTCGCCTTTCTTTTTGGTGGTAAACTGATTGTTGATAGATACTAGAATCATCTTACCAGTATTTTGACTGTACTAAAAAAATGACCTGTGAATCAAAAAAAAATCTGTGGAATTTTGTATGATAGCAAAACACCTTAAACAAATTCTCAAAACAAACCCAAATCTTGCTTTGTGAGAGTTCAATCTGCCTCCCTTTAAAATAACTTAGAGGGTATAGAGTAATACATTGTGGCAAGTGAGTCTTATTTTTAGAGAAAGAAATTAAGAGTCCAAATCAATTATTTTTGCCCTCCAGCTGGAAGGCACTTTCTGGAAATTGGCAGGGAATCAATGCTGAAAATAAGTGATTTCCTTTAAGTACTCATACTGTAAAATACAAAACTTGAGCTGCCTTCTGTATGAGAGTGAACAAGGTCCGCAGAGACTCTGATTTTTCCTAAGGTTCTACAGGGTCAAGAGGATTTGGGAGGCTGCTTACATGGTGCCCACCAACCATGCCCTGGAATACCCTCTGTGAGCAGCCTGTTTTCTTTAATTCTCACTCCAAAATAAGCAGCATTTCAGCTTTATGGATAAATAAACTACTTTTGAAATCTAAAACTAGAGAGGGAAGTGGGCTTCTTTGACCATCTGAGTGATGTGAGGCATACTTAAGAGCTTGCCCTGTTGTTATGATATGGGCCCAGGGAATGTGGCTGCAGATTCTCTGCCATTAAGAACTTTCATTCTCCACAAGAAGGCAGGGGATTGATAAATGCACAGATGACTAATGTAAGATAGAAGGAGGTCAGATGCCATAAGAGAATCCCACACAAGTGCCCATGGGATAAGGAGGAGGGAGAGCATGTGGTACCTGGAGGAATCAGAGAAGGATTCCTGAGAAATGACCGTTGAAGTTTACCTTGTAAGATAAGGTGGTTTTTCTTTCCCCCCAGAAGTAAGAAGCTAGAAATGAAATGAAGGATTACAATGAGACTTCATGTGTCTTTCAAAAATCCTTTCACTTGAGTTTTCGAATGATCACATACCTTAAACCAAATATAATTTATGATGGAATTAATTTGAATTAACTGATTTTTTAAAAGCATTCTATTTCCATAGCTTATCATATGAAAGAAAATTGTTTGTCGTTGGCTTAGATTTGTTGTGTACCTATTAAAGCCTAGCTGGTTCACTGCCATCCTAGAAATGTTCTAATTAGCATCAAGTCTTACAAACGATATTATCTTGTTTCTTCTGAATACATTGTAGTTGGGTGAAATGCTACTTCTTAAATCATTTTTGTTCTTCAGATGTAAGTTATAGTTTACATTGGTTAAACTCAGGTACGCTTTTTTGATTATTGTTCATTGTTATCTCCCATTGTCAACAAGCCATGGAGGTACAATAAAGCAGGAATGGCATGCCTTGGTGTCTATGAGGGCTAGGCAGCTGGGAACCATGGCAAATAGTGCCTTTCTTCTCTGAAGGGGACAGACACTTTTAAGCTCTAGCCAGTTTTCACCATAAGGGATCGAGGGCCAGTATAGCCAGAGTTCCCAATGGTTTTAAGAGAAATGTAAAATCTGGATGATCATCTGAAATTTCTCTATTTTTAAATGTTGGTAACTAATTCACATTTTCAAAAAACATGGTGCTGGCCAAATAGAACCTAGGCAGGTTCAGCGCAACAGCTACCTCTTTGCAACCTTTGCTTTAAGACATACTCACTAGAAATTACTAAAATCCCTCACAGGCCCAGGCATAAAGAAACATAACATTAAAAACAATACCGCTAAGCCTTTTACTATGGAATATTTCAAACATTGAAAATATGAAAATAAACATAATTTAAAGGCTGTTAGATCTCCCAAAAAACACTTTAAGCATTGAGAGGCATGTGACTGTAATCTGAGTCACATGTGGTTCCAACTTGTTTTTCAGGTTATAGACTAACTTGCTTTCTTAATTTTCTTGTTCAGCACAATGACTAGAGAGAATTAAACCAAGTCAGGGACAAAAACTTCCTGCCTTCTTAATTAATGACCCTTATGATAGATTAACTTCCGCTTTGTTGTCCTGCTTTGCTTAGATCAGGTGACTATTATCTATCTGTAAAAAGTGTTAAATGTACCCTTCCAAAAAAGAAACATTCCCTGTAACCAATCAAATTGCTGTAACTATGTGCCAACCTTGTATGAGAAATGTTGTAATCCTGCTAAAAACCCCTCTGTCTCTGCTTAACTGAAACCTTAACTTCCCTACTTCAGAACACTAACTCTGTTTCTTTGGAGTTGGTGTTTTTGGGTGGGTCATCATACTTTGCACTCTCTATAAATTACATTCTGACCATTTTGATCCTTTTAGATTGACAAAAAGTAGAATAGTATAATGAACCGCTTTGTACATGCCAACCAGTTTAGACAATTGTCAACTCATAGCTAGTCTTGTTTCATCCCACCACTTTCCCCCATTTACCCAGATTATTTTTAAGCAAATCCTAGATGTCATATAGTTTTATCTGTAACTATTTCAGCATGCATCTCTAAAAGACAGGGACTCCTTAAAAATACATAATTTATATGCTACTTTCCCACCAACAAAAAATAACAATAATTTTTGTCATTAAATATTCAATGTTCCAAAATCTCCTGCTAATTATCACAATTTTTTTCATTTTCGTTTTTTGAATAAGTATCGAAATACATTGCAGTGGTTGATATATTGTAATAAATCCCTTTTAATTTATAAATGACCATGTTACTGGAAAGGGGTCCTGATCCAGACCTGAAGAGAGTGTTATTGGATCTCGTGCAAGAAATAATTTGGAAGAAGTTTGCAGTGCAAAGTGAAAGCAAGGTTATTAAGAAAATAAAGTGGTCAAAGAATATCTACTCCATAGACAGAGGAGGAGGAGGAACGCACCCCTGCCCCCGGTACAATGCTTTTTTTATATAAAATAACAACAACAACAACAAAAATCATGGGGGAGATGTGCTCTACTACCAGAGTTTGTGATAAAGGATTAATTTTCTTACTATATTTTGCAATAATCAATATTATTATCTTTAAAGCAAAATTAAGAATGCTTCTGTTCTCAAGATAATGGGATATTAGGACATTCCTGAGTCTGGGTCTGTTTAGTAAACGTTATCCATCTGTTCCCTTAACCATAATCATCTAGAGGCTAGGAATACCTAACTTACTGGAAATGCAGCCCAGCAAGTCTCAGCCTCATTTTTCCTAGCCCTCACTCAAGATGGAGTCACTCTGCTTCAAATGAATGCTTCTGACAACGATACATTTTAATAAAAGTAAAAATGTCTAATAAAGAAGAGAAAACTAACAAATTTCTGTCCATAGGAGGAAACCCAGTCTTTTGATGATTTGGTGATCAGTAGTGTGATATGTTTTCCAGGAGTGAGGTTAAGTACCAAATATCATGTAGATACTGTCTCCATTACCCTATTATCTGAGTATTCTTTGAGGAGTAATATTTTTCAAGTAAAAGAATTATGAAAATAATACATTAGGAAGACATCAGCAAAAATCAGGGACTATGAATCTCCAGAAATTCTCTTCTCTATAAATACAGTGAGCAAATTGGCAAAAACGATCACAATCAACTTTTTTAGAACTGTAAAATTAACCTAAGGCTTGCAGCAATCAGCAGTGTTCTTGGACCAAACTGAGGGTCGGGCTGCTATTTCTCATGGCCCAATAATGAGATGCAGATGAACTGGGGAGGAAGAGAGTTTTTATTTCTGCAACTGGTTATAGGGAGAAGGCCTAGAAATTATCCCCAGGCCAACTCAAAATTACAAGTTTTCCAGAGCTTATATACCTTCTAAGCTATATGTCTATGTGTAAGTGTCCATTCATCTGAAGACTTAAATTATTAACTTCCTTTAATCTGTAACTAAGGTCTGAGTCCTGAAGACCTTCTTCTGGAGTCTCAGTAAATTTAGTTAATCTAAATGGGTCCAGGTGCTGGGGTGATTACCCTTATCTTGTCTCCTGCTAAATCATGGAAGTCTGGGGATTCCTTCAGACCCTCCAATAAACTTGTTTCTGGAGGCCTGAGAGTTTCTTCAGCCCCCCAGTAAAACTTGTTCCTAAATGGATCCTGTTAAGAATTTCTTTGTTATTTTGTCATGCTTCAAGGCCTAGACAAAATTCTTGATGGGCTTTTGTTACATCCTAGCCCTTGTATAAGGGCACTGGCTTTTAGTATTTAACTTAACCACTCAGTCAGTCCTGAAACAATTGTTATGAAGGCATGCATTAGTGAGACCTGGTCTACCACAAGGAGAGCATTTATCAAAAAAAGATGGCTGAATCTGGTAAAAATAGTAATCAAAGTGCCATTTTCATTTGCCCTATTCCCATTTCCCCTTTGGAAACCACCAGCCTTCAGTCATGAAAACCAGCAGCCTGGCAGTTAACAGAAGAGCAGAAGGGGGTTGGTGAACTATTAAAGTCTCTTTCACAGAGAACTGTCATTTTACAAGTCTAAAGAGTCCCTGGAAGATTCCATTTGCATGGCATCTTTATTTGATCTGAATCAGAAACTGAAATGTAGAAAAATACTTTTCACAGGGGCATTTGTCAAAAACAATTAAAAGCAATTGATTGACTTTGTGACTACCTGAGGCAGTCAGCAACAGTTGGGGTAGACAATAGGCTAACCAGTAAGCTTAAAAGGAAGGCTGGACAATGAGTTATCCACAGGGCCTTTGACAAGCTCTGACATATTCTTAGGCATCTAGAAGCCCACCTGCATGAGTAGGGCTGTGTGCATGCTGAAGAAAAACCTGATATTGCTTCTAGATGGTGAGATTAAAAAAATAATAAGCAAACTGAGTGGGCCTCAAGCTCTCACATCTGGCCAGTTTTGAGACTGAACAAGCAGGAAGTGAAGGATAAAGGCAGAATTGCCAATTACCTGATTGAATGTTGAAGGCCCAACACACACCCAGAACCCTTCAGCAAAAAGTGGGAGACTTATTGGTTCCAGAATTTTAAATAAATCTCTGTCTAGTCAGTAGCTGACTACTAAGCTAACTGAGCAGAGACATCAGTAGCTATATATGACAAAGAATACAGCCTTTACAGAATTTTGTTTTAAAAAGTCACTAAACAACTTGGAGAAAGAAGAAGAATCTCATTTTCAGAATTGCCACATTATATTATTTAAAATGTCAATGTTGCAATAAAAGTTATGAGCTATGCAAAGAAACAAAAATACACATGGACCACAGAGAAGAAAAGAAAAATAACTCCAGTAGAAACCGGTCCCAAGGAAGCCTGGACATTGGACTTACTAGATAAAGATTTTAAGACTGGGCATGGTGGCTCATGCCTGTAATCCCAGAACTTTGGAAGGCCAAGGCAGGAGAATCACTTGAGCCCTGGAGTTCAAGTTTGAGACCAGCCTAAGCAACATAGATTCCATCTCAAAAAAAAATTTTTTTTTAATTAGCTGGCTGTGGTGGTATGTGCCTGTGGTCCCAGCTACTTGGGAGGCTGAGGTGGGAGGATCATTTGAGCTTGGGAGGTCAATGCTTTAGTGAGCTGTGACTGCACCACTGTACTCTGGCCTGGACAACAGAGTGAGACCCTGTCTCAAAAAAAAAAAAAGAAAGAAAAGAAAAAAGAAAACATTTAAAATCAGCTATTTTAAATATGGGCAAAGAAGCAAAGGAAACAATGTCTAAAGAATGAAAGAGGCTGGGGACAGTAGCTCACACCTGCAATCTAGCACTTTGGGAGGCTGAGGTGGCGGAATCATGAGGTCAGGAGATTGAGACCATCCTGGCCAACATGGTGAAACCCTGTCTCTATTAAAAATATAAAGATTAGTTGGGTACGGTGATAGGTGCCTGTAATCTCAGCTACTCAGGAGGCTGAGGCAGGAGAATTGCTTGAACCCGGGAGGCAGAGATTACAGTGAGCAGAGATTCCACCACTGTACTCTAGCCTGGCAACAGAGTGAGACACCATCCAAAAAAAAAAGTATGACTGTGATGTTTTGACAAATGGAAATATCAGTAGAGATATCAAGTTTTTTTTTAAGAAGAGAGAACCAAACAGGAATTCTGGAGTTGAAAATACAGAAACTGAAATAAAAATTCATTTGAGTAGCTCAACAACACACTTGAGCAGGGGGAAAGAATCAGTGAACTTGAAGATAGATTGAGATTATCTATTCTGAGGAACTTAAAGAGAAAAGAATGAAGAAAAGTGAATTTTTAGAGACCTGTAGGACACCATCAGGCATATAAACATATGCATAATGGGAGACTCAGAAAGAGAGGTGAGAAAAAGGGATAAAGAATATTTGAAAAAATAATGGCCAAAAGTGTTTCAAATTTGATGAAAAGTAGTTCTCTGTGCACCCAAGACCTGAAATAACTCCAAATAAATTAAAATTAAAGAAATCCATACCTAGACACATGATAAACTGTGTTGAATCTTGAAAGCAGCAAAAGAGAACTACACACAAGGAATTCTAAATAAGATTAACACTTGATTTCTCACCAGAAATCATGGAGGCCAGAAGGCAGTGGGATGATATACTCAAAGGGCTGAGAGAAAAAGATTGAGAATCAAGAATTCCATTTGTAGAAAAACTATGCTTCAAAAGTGATTGAGAAAATAAGACATTCCTGTATAAACATATCCTGAGATAACTCATTGCTTTAAAATATGTCCTACAAGAAATACTAAAGGTACTAATGCAGACTGAAATGAGACGACAGTAGGCAATAACTCAAATCCACATGAAGAATAAAAGCACTGCTATGTTAGTTTCCAAGGGCTGTTGTAAGAAATTACTACAAACTCCGGGCTTAAAACAACAGAAGTTTATTCTCTCACAGTTCTGGAGGCTAGACATTCAAAATCTGACAGGGTCACATTTTTTCCAGGGCTCCAGGAAAGAACCCATTGCTTGCCTCTTCCAGTTTCTTAAGGCTTCTCCAGAATTCCTGGGCTTATCACTACATCAATCCAATCTCTGCCCCTGTCTTCACTTCACCCGTTCCTCTGTGTCTGTTTTCTCCTCTGTGTGTGTATTATAAGGACACTTGCTAGATTTAGAGCCCATCTGGATGATCTCAAGATCCTTAACTTTCTTACATCTTCAAAGATTTTTTTTCTTTTTCAAATAAGGTAATATTTTCCTAGATTTTGGGGTTTGAGACGTGGACATATTTTTAGGCAGCTACCATTTGCCACCAATCGGTAAAGGTAACTACACAGGTAAAGACAGTGTAAGTATATTTTTGTTTGTAACTTTCCTTCTTATGTAATTTAAAAGATAACTGCATTAAGCAATAATTATAAAATCTGTATTGATAGGCAAACAATTTTTAAAATGGTGTAATTTATATGACAATAACAGCACAAGGAGGGGGAGGAAATTGAACCTCATAAGAGCAAAGTTTTTTATATTTTTTAATTAAGTTAGTATTAATTTAAACTAGGCTTTTAAAAGTTAAGATGTTAATTGTAATTCCCAGGGCTACCTCTAAGAAAATAAGTTTTAAAATATGATAAAATAATATTTCATTTTTTGATGCTATTATAAGTGGTTTTCTTAATTTCCTTTTGATATTATTTATTGCTAGTGTATAGAAATTTAATTGATTTTTTGTGTTGACTTTGTATCCTGCTACTTTGCTTAATTTACTTATTAGTTATGACAGGTTTGTTTTTTTTTATGGTGTATGTTTGTGAAATCTTTAGGGGTTTCTACACTTTGGGAGGCCAAGGTGGGTAGATCACGTGAGGTCAGGAGTTTGAGACAAGCCTGGCCAACATGGTGAAAGCCTGCCTCGACTAAAAATACAAAAATTAGCCAAGGGTGGTGGCAGGCACTTGTAATCCCAGCTACTTGGGAAGCCGAGGCAGGAGAATTGCTTGAACCTGGGAGGCAGAGGTTGCAGTGAGCCAAGATTATGCCACTGTACTCCAGCCTGGGCGACGAGAAAAACTCCACCTCGGAAAAAAAAAAAAAGATTATGTCATTTTCTTACAGATAAAATTTTACATCTTTCTTTCCAAATTGGATGCTTAATTTTTTCTTAGTTGTATTGTCTAGGATTTCTAGTACTGCAGTATATATTAAATAAAAGTGGCAAAAAGTGAGCATCTTGCCTTGTTCTTGATCTTAGAGGAGAAGATTTTAATATTTCACCATTAGTATGATGTTTGCTGTGAGTTTTTCATATACAGTTTTTATCATATTGAGGTAGTGCTACAGACTGAATGTTTGTAGTTCCCCCAAAATTCATATGTTGGGATCCTAATCCCCAATATGATGGTATTTAATTTCCACAAATTTGTCTGTTTTCCAGTTTTCTTCCATTATTGATTTTTAACTTCATCCCATTGTGGTCAGAGAAGATAATTCATATGATATCTGTGTTTGAAAATCTATTAAGATTTAATTTGTGGCCAAACTTAAGGTGTTTTGGGAAAATGCTTTTGCAATTGAGAAGAGTGTGTATTCTGTTGTTGTTAAATAAAGTGTTCTGTATATGTCTGTTAGACATAGTTGATTTATTATGTTTTTCAAGTCTTCCATTACTTATTTCCTGTCTGTTTTGTCCATTATTGAGAGTTAGGTATTGAAGTCTCCAACTATTATTATAGAACTGTCTATTTCTCCTTTCAATTCTGTCAGTTTTTACTTTATATATTTTGATGGTCTGTTATTTGTTGTGCAAAAGTTTGTAACTGTTGTATCTTCTTTCCATATTAAAACTTTTATTAATATATAATGTCGTTTATCTCTTGCAATTCTTTTTTGATTTAAAGTCTTTTTGTCTGATATTAACATATTCAGCACCTCTACTTTCTTAAGGTTACTATTTGCACGGAATATCTTTTTCATCAACCTACTTGTGTCTTTGGAACCAAAGTGAGTCTCTTGTAGACAGAATATAGTTAAACCATTTTTTAAAAATCTATTCTGTCAATCTCTGTCTTTTGATTGCAGGTTTAATCTATTTGCAATTAAAGGAATTACTGATAGAAAATAACTTACTTCTGTTATTTTGCTGTTGGTTTTCTTTATGCCATATAGGTTTTTTTGTTTTTTTTTTGAGATGTAGTTTCACTCTTGTTACCCAGGCTGGAGTGCAATGGCGTGATCTTGGCTCACTGCAACCTCTGTCTCCTGGGTTCAAACAATTCTCCTGCCTCAGCCTCCCGAGTAGCTGGGACTACAGGCGTGTGCCACCATGCCCAGCTAATTTTTGTATTTTTAGTAGAGACGGGGTTTCACCATTTGATCAGGATGGTCTCGATCTCTTGACCTCATGATCCACACGTCTCAGCCTCCCGAAGTCCTGGTATTATAGGTGTGAGTCACTGCACCCGGCCTAGGTTTCTTTTTTTTGTCTATCATTTCCTACATTAATGATTTTTTTTCTGCATGGTTGATTTTTTTTTTTTTGGTAGTGAAATGTTTAAATTTTTTTCTCATTTCCTTTTGTTTATATTCTTTAGCTATTTTTTCTTTGTGATTGCCATGGAGATTACATTTAATATCCAAAAGTTTTTACACTGGAATTTGAATTTTACATCAGGTTACATTTAGTAACATAGATAAACTCTACTCCTTTAATAGTTCTGTTCCCATCATTTTCAGCTATTGATGTTACGGAATTTCATCTTTTTTTTGAGACAGAGTTTTGCTCTTGTTGCCCGGGCTGGAGTTCAATGGCATGATCTTGGCTCATTGCAACCTCTGCCTCCTGGGTTCAAGCGATTCTCCTGCCTCAGCCTCCCAAGTACCTGGAATTACAGTCATGTGCCACCATGTCTGGCTAATTTTGTATTTTTTAGTAGAGACAGGGTTTCTCCATGTTGGTCAGGCTGGTCTTGAACTCCTGACCTCAGGTGATCTGCCTGCCTCGGCCTCCCAAAGTGCTGGGATTATAGGCGTGTGCCACCATGCCTGGCCCATGATTACATCTTTATATATTATGTGTTGAAAACCATCAGCTAATAATGTTTAATGTGTTCATATCTTAAATTATATAGAAAACAAAATGTGCTGTTACAAACTGAAGTTACAATACTAGCTTTTAGACTAATAATTTTTAAAAAATGCATTTAAAAACTCTGGTAAATCATCTGGAAAACAAAAAGTAGTGTTACACACCATTGTTATATTAATACTAACTGTTGTAATTGCCTATGTATTTGCCTTTTCTGAGATCTTTATTGTTTTTTATATGGCTTTGAGTTACTGCCTTTTCTTTTCAACCCGCAGAATACCCTTTAACATTTCTTTTCTTCTTCTTCTTTTTTTTTTTTTTTCACTCCTTAGGTCAGTACCTTTAGGATTTATTGCAGGGCTGGTCTAGTGATAACAAACTCCCTCAGCTTTTATTTATATAGGAATGTCATAATTTCTCCCTCTCTTACTTCTGAAGGACAGTTTGCCACATGTAGGATTCTTGGTTGACAGGTTTTTGTTATTGTTGTTTGTTTAATTTTGCTTTTAGCCCTTAAATATATCAATACACTGCCATCTGGCTTTCAAAGTTCTGACAAGAAATCTGATGTTGGCTGGGTATGGTGGCTCACACCTGTCATCCCAGCATTTTGGGAGACTGGGGAGGGCAAATCACTTGAGGTCAGGAGTTCAAGACCAGCCTGGCCAACATGGTGAAACACCATCTCTCTGATGTTAATCTTATTAGGAATCCCTTTTATATGACAAGTTGCTTCTCTCTTGCTGCTTTCAATATTCCCTTTTTGCTTTGGCTTTGGATAGTTTGATTATAATATGTCTTGGTATGGGTTCATCCTGTTTGTAGTTTATTGAGCTTGGATGTTCATATTCACGTCTTTCATCAAATTTGGAAATGTTTTGGTCTGCACAAATGTTTGTGGCTAACTTAATTAGTCTCCCCTTCTCTTTCTTTCCCTCTTTTCCTTTTTTGATGGCTGATGGCCAAAAAGTCCTTTGTTACCAGTTTTTTTTTTTTTGGCAGGTTTTTGTTTTATTTGCAGCTTATATTTCATGGCTAAAGAGGCACCATGCCTCTGCAGTGGTGATTAAAGGAAAAAATTGTCAGTATCTGTCATATGGTCTCATTTAAATAGCCTGTAGAAAATATTTTGGCTATATTTCACCTTCAGGCTCTAGAAAATAAAGATTCAATAGGCCAGTGCATTCAGATGATTAATGTTGTGTTGGAGACATAAAGTGTCTTGTAGTCATTTGGAACTTGCTTGATTCCATGGGATATAATCTCTGTTTAGCAGATTCATTATTAAGGCCCCAATAGAATAAAATTTAAATAAGCACATTTATTGCACATCTGCTGTTATGTGAGGCACTATGTAAGCTAGCTTAAAACTGATTTTGCTGAACCTAATTATGTTTGTAAATAGATACCAACGAGAAAAGAGTAAAAGGAAAATTTGGAATGTCTTACCTTGAAATGTATTATTTCACTAAAGAGAGTTTCACCAGTTTGTTGTTGTTATTGTTGTTTCTGAGACAGAGTCTCATTCTTTTGCCCAGGCTGGAGTGCAGTGGTGTGATCTTGGCTCACTGCAACCTCAGCCTCCTGGATTGAAGCAATTCTGCTGCCTCAGCCTCCTGAGTAGCTGGGATTACAGGCACCAACCACCACACCCAGCTAATTTTTATATTTTTAATAGAGACAGGATTTCATCATGTTGGCCAGGCTGGTCTTGAACGCCTTGCTTCACATGATCTGCCCACTTTGTCCCCCTAAAGTGCTAGGATTATACATGTGAGCCACCATGCCTGGCTAAGTTTCAACAGTTTTATTTATTTTATTTTATTTTATTATTATTATTTTTTGAGATGGAGTTTTGCTCTTGTTACCCAGGCTGGAGTGCAATGGTGTGATCTTGGCTCACTGCAACCTCCGCCTCCTAGGTTCAGGCAATTCTCCTGCCTCAGCCTCCTGAGTAGCTGGGATTACAGGCGTGCGCCACCATGCCCAGCTAATTTTTCATATCTTTAGTAAAGATGGGGTTTCACCATGTTGACCAGGATGGTCTCGATCTCTTGACCTCGTGATCCACCTGCCTCGGCCTCCCAAAGTGCTGGGATTACAGGCGTGAGCCACTGCGCCCGGCAACAGTTTTAAATGACTTGTTATGGGTTGAATTTTGTCCACTGTTCCCCTCTTGCCCCTTCAATTCATATTTTGACTTGCTAACCTCTAGTACATCAGAATGTTGCCATATTTAAAGAGAGGGTCTTTACAGCTGGGCGTGGTGGCTCATACCTCTAATCCCAGCACTCTGGGAGGCAAAGGCCAACAGATTACTTGAGTCCAGGAGTTCAAGACCAGCCTGTGGAAAATGGTGAAACCCTGTCTCTACCAGAAATACAAAAAGTGAGCTGGGTGCAATGGCTCCTGCAGTGGCTGGCTAGCTACTTGGGAGGCTGAGGCAGGAAGATCCATTGAGCCCAGGAGGTTGAGGCTGCAGTGAGCTGAAATCATGCCACTGCACTCCAGCCTGGGTGACAGGAGTGAGTGACATCCTGTCTCAAAAAAAAAAAAAAAAAAAAAAAAAAAAGAAGACCTTTACAAAATTAGTTTAATGTGAAGTCATTAGGGTGGGCCCTAACCCAATATAATTGGTGTCTTGATGAAAAGGGAAATTTTGGGCACAGAGACATGCGTAAATAAAGAGAAAATGATGTGAAGAGACATGGGGAAAAGACAGCCATCTACAGGTCAAATGAAGAGAGGCCTGAAACAGACTCTTCATTCACAGCCCTTAGAGGGAACCAATTCTGCCAATACTTTGACTTTTGACTTCTTCTGTCTAGAACTGAGGCAATAAATTTCTGTTATTTAAGCCACCCAGTGTGTGCCCTAGCAAGCTAATATATTAATTGTATAATTTTATTTATTTTTCTTTTTTCTTGTTTTTTAAAAAATATATTAATTGCATATCTTTTAAGTAAACCAACTCTTTAACAAAGCTATAGAAATGTGAATTTTTTTTATTTTGCCAGTGTTAAAGTTCTTAAGAATTTATAGATTATGTTCATGTCATGCATCTTTTATTAATAGAGTTCGAAGTTCAGAGAATGAGGATATAAATATTGCACTTGCCTCATTTCTTCCCATTATTTAAAATGAGCCCTGTAATGTGATGCTCTCAGCTAGGTTTCTACTTTCATGTACCTTGCTGAAAAGAAAACTCACTTTTGATGTTGTTCTACTTAGGACTCATCAAAGGTTTCAGGGCATCTGTACTTCAGGATTCTCTGCAAAACCACCTGCAACATAGCTGAGGTCTAAAAGCCATCTTTCTCACAGTGCTTTGCAGACTGATTTGCAGGTTGCTGAATCTGACTAGATTGAAAACTTCCCTATTTGAAAGAAAATAGATGTCATTAATCCTTCTAGAATATTAAAATCTACAGGACAGAAAGCTCACAAAAAATAATGACTGCCTAGAAGATCACCTGTAGAGCGGCAGCACCTATAACTCTGAATGTTAATCATCTATTTGGCATATTTGCTATGGAATCATTTGCTTTTCTTTTTACATCAAGGCCTGTGTGGGAATTTGCATAGAGAGTGAAGCATCCCAGCCTTGTAGTGTCTCTCTATGATACTTTTATTAAATTGTGGCCCATCTTTTGTTATATTTATCTGAGTAGAATCGACACATAGCCTAGAAGAAACCAGCCAGTTCCCACTGATTGCAAGACTCACGTGGTCAGCGGTTGTAGTGAGCTTTCACTTCTCCTATTTCCAGGTTCTTTAGTGAAATTAGGCTATGCAATCTTTTGGTATATCTGAGTGTCTTGCATTCTTTAACTCAGAACTACAGTGTGTGTATTTGTGGAGATGGGAGTGGGTGGGCTTGTCAAATTCTTTCAAATATATTGAGATGATTATCAAAGCTGCCAATGGAACTTTACTTGTGGGAGGACTTGCAGTTTCTATGCAATAACTAAGAAAATGAAATCTTACGTTGGATGAGGCTTCCATGAGGCTTTATTGCAGTTGAGGAATGGGAAATGTGGATTCTGTTTTATATGTGGATGGATGACTGGAGGGATACAGTTACAGGTTGGTATCTCTTAGGAGGATGTGGAGCTGGCCTAGGAGGCAGATGGAGAGCCTTCACATTTTAGCCTATCTGCTTCAATTTGGTTTGATTTTTTTTTTTTTTTTTTTTTTGAGATGGAGTTTCGCTCTTGCTACCCAGGCTGGAGTGCAATGGCGCGATCTCGGCTCACCGCAACCTCCGCCTCATGGGTTCAGGCAATTCTCCTGCCTCAGCCTCCTGAGTAGCTGGGATTACAGGCATGCGCCACCATGCCCAGCTAATTTTTTGTATCTTTAGTAGAGACAGGGGTTCACCTTGTTGACCAGGATGGTCTCGATATCTTGGCCTTGTGATCCACCCGCCTCGGCCTCCCAAAGTGCTGGGATTACAGGCGTGAGCCACCACGCCCGGCTGATTTTTTTTTTAAGAGGAATGTTTATGCAACATCATTTAAAATCAATGAAGATAAAAATGTAAATCTTGAACTAAAATAAAAACAAACCCGAAAATACTTAGGCAATTAACACCATACGTTTTTGGAAAATGCTATGTGGGAGTGCACCGATGAACAAAAACATAATTTTCTTGCTATTTCCTTTCTGACCCTCATGTGGCACTTAAAAAATGCTGTTTTCACAATCCATAAAAAAATAACTGTAGCCTGCATTTATTGAACATCTACCTAATATATCAAGCACAGTGTCAGGTATGTATACTGTCTTCATCTTAAATTCTTACCACAATGTTAAGGGGGAAAAAAGGTGAATCTTAGAGAGCTAACCACACAGGTATCATCTACAGTTATGGTATAAAATACATTGTTCTGGGAAATGCATTGTAAATTCTGAACTTCACAAAACACCACCTGGAGTTACTATTTTTTTTCATTGGTTTCCATCAAAATGATGGACTGTTCAATTAGAAAGAAGCAGAATTGACCTCTTTTAGTCATTTTGTTATTGCTAGAAAATAAATCTCTGACGTTGTGCTGTATCTCAATACACCTTCAGAGATAGCCAATATTTTGGAAACTTGAAGATTATATGCCAGGCTAGAAGAAACAAACTGTCAAGGTGTATCCAGAAGTGAATTTAGTAGCATATAGTATTCTGAAATAGACTAAGCTATCTCCCACATGGCAAATTCTTCAGATAACTGATGTCTAAGCATCAGAGTTTTTAAAGATTTTCTCTTTCTACTGGAAATCTTTCAAAATTATATATCATGCCTCATGATATATGGTATGCTACTTGTAATTTAATCTTGATAACACAGGTTTATCATTATGAACATCCAGTACTGTTTTGTGCTAGAATGTGAAATAATGCGATTAACTTAGAAGGCTCTTTTGAAGTGTACTTCCTATTGGAAATGGTTCTTTTCAAAATAATTGTCTTAAGTGATATTATTCTATTCTAATAATGCTGTGACTGTGTACAACATATTTGGAACTGTTCCTTAGGAATGTCCTACTTAGCCTTAGTCATATTAGTTCAAGTTTCCTTATTGAGGAAACGATCTCATTTTTTGAGTATAAAGTTCATTTTTGGAAATACATCATAGTCACTTGGAACCAAGACTAATATAGATACATAGGTATCCATGGACTTAATATCTGAGGTCAGAAACAACATGTGATTATGAAGTGAGGAAAGTAATTCATCACTTGCCCTAGGCTTTTGTATTTGTACTTGGCTCTGCCTTTGATATCTATGTTTGAGATCTCCCTTTTTATAAAAAAAATCAGGCCCATTTCCTTTCATTCTAGAACAGAAGAACAGTGGATATTCTTCTGGTAAGCTAGGTATGGGACTTTGAGGAAATAGATGATTAGAGAATTTTTAGGAGGTTTTGCTCTGTGTTGTGTGATCTTAGCTATCCTTTCCAAAGACCTTCATTAAGATTCATATTTTACTATGTAATTTTTCAAACATAAGAGACATTGAAATGATTTTATAGCCAGTTCCTTTTATCTACCCACTAGTTTCTACTGTTAACATTTTATTATACATGATTTATATCTCCATCAATACATCTCTACACTCATCTATCAATATTTAATTTTTAAAATTCATTTTAAATTTCCAACTTTATTCTTTTTTAAGATTTCTACAGATAATTTAGAATCAATTTGTTAATTTCTACCCCAAAAGCCTGCTGACATTTCTAATGAAATGGCTTTAAATCTGTAGATTGATCTGGGGAGAATTCACATGCTAATAAGATAGAGAAATCCAATATTATTGGATGAATGTGTCTCTGTTTATTTAGATTGTTATTAAATTCTCTCAGAATGTTTTAGTTTTCAGCATAGAGGTCTTACTTTTTTTTTTTTTTTTTTTTTTTTTTTTTTTTTTTTTTAAGATGAAGTCTCACTCTGTCATCCAGGCTGGAGTGCAGTAGCATGATCTCGGCTCACTGCAACCTCTGCCTCCCAGGTTCAAGCAATTCTCCTGCTTCAGCCTTCCAAATAGCTGGGACTACAGGTGCCCACTACCACGTCCAGCTAATTTTTGTATTTTTAGTAGAGATGGGGTTTCATCATATTGGCCAGGCTAGTCTTGAATTCCTGACCTTGTGATCTGCCTGCCTCGGCCTCCCAAAGTGCTAAGATTACAGGCATGAGCCACTGCAACTGGCTAGTCTTACATGTCTTTTTGTTAATTTTATCCCTATGTATCTTGGTTTTTAAAAAAAGTATTGCAAATAAAATTGTTTTTAATTTTTTTCAATTGTTTTTTCAGACCTTTCAGCAAGAAAGTGTTTTTTTTTTGTTTGCTTTTTTGTGAAAAAGTCTCACTTTGTTGCCCAGGCTGACTGAAGTGCAGTGATGTGATCATGGCTCTCTGAAACCTCAGCTTCCTGGGCTCAAGCAATCCTCCTGCCTCAGCCTCCAAAACTAGCTGGGATTACAGGCAAATGCCACCACACCTGGCTAATTTAAACATTTTTGTTTATAGAGATGGGGTCTCACTTTGTTGCCCAGGCTGGTCTTGAACTCCTGGGTTCAAGCAATCCTCCCACCTTGGCCTCCCAAAATGTTGGGATTACAGATGTAAGCCACCATGGCCTGCCCTGTTTATGTATCTCTATAGACATACAATTAATTTTTGTACACTAACCTTGTATACTATGACTTTGCTAAATTCACTTAGTGCTAGCAGTCATTCTGTAGATTTCGTAGGATTTTCTAAGCAAACAAGCATGTTGTCTCTAAATAGAGACAATTGTAGGTTTTGCCTTTCTATTTCTTATCCTTTGCCTCATTGCCCTGGCTAGGGCCTCCAGATATTGGTGAAAAGATGTAATGAGAGGGGGAAAGTATGTATATATTAAATCAGAGTTATCAGAAAACAAGTTGGAAAGTCATTCCTCTCTGTGTAGTTTTTTAAAAGCTTGTGGAGCATTTATATTATTTCTTACTTAAACATTTCATATACCTCACAAGCGAAACCATCTGAGCCTTGAATTTTCTTTATGATAAAGTTTTTGATAATTAACTCAACTTCTTTAGGAGATATAATGCTATTTAATATTTTCTGTTTCATTTTTTGACCATTTTGAAATGTTGCCTTTTTTTCTAAGTTGTCAAATTAGCATAAAGTTGTTCATAATATTTTCTTACCCTATTTTAATGTCTTCTGCTCTTAATATTGGTTCTTCGCTTTTTTTTTTTGATTAGTCTGGCTATAGGTTTATCCATATTGTTGATCTTCTCAAATAACCAAATTTCCCCTTTGTTAATTTTCTCAATTAGTTATCTGTTTTCTGTTTCAACAATGTCTGCCTTTATCTCTATTATTTTCTTTTTTCTATTTACTCTTCTTTTCTAGTTTGTTAAGTTGGAAACTTTGATTTTTAGATTTTTATTCCTTTCTAATATGAGCATTTAAAGCTATATTTCCCTCTAGCATTGTTTTAGCTGTATCTCACCAACATTGTTTAATTTCTAAATATTTGTGTGTTTAAATATTTCATATTGTTATTTTTGAATTTAATTTCATTGGAATTAAAGAATAAATTCTGTATGATTTAAATAGTTTTGAATGTGTTGAGACTTCTTTATGGCCCTATGTATGTTCTATCTTGATGAAGGTATCAGTACATTTATAAAGAATATGTATTCTGTAGTTGTTGGGTTTAATGTCTTTTAAATATCAACAGAAGAGAATGCTGGTGAAATCTTCTATGCCTTTACTTACTCTTTATTGTTGATCAGTTACTCTATCAATTGCTAAGATTGGGTTGTTAAATTTTTGAATTCTTTTTTGAGATGGAGTCTTGCTCTGTCACCCAGGTTGGAGTGCAGTGGCGCGATCTTGGCTCACTGCAACCTCTGCCTCCCAAGTTCAAGCGATTCTCCTGCCTCAGTCTCCCAAGTAGCTGGGATTACAAGCATGCACCACCACACCTGGCCAATTTTTGTATTTTTCAAAGAGATGGGTTTCACCATGTTGGCCAGGCTGGTCTTGAACTCCTGATCTCAAGTAATCTGCCTGCCTTGGCTTCCCAAAGTGCTGGTATAGGCATGAGCCACCATGCCTGGCCTGGGTTGTTAAATTCTTGAACTCTGATTCTAGAATTGTATATTTCTCCCTTTAATTCTGCCATTTTTAGCTTTATGTATTTTGAAACTATATTTTTAGTCACATACATATTTATGATTATGTCATTCTGATGAATTCACCTTTTTAGTATTAAAAAAGGTTACTTTAATCTCTGATAATGCTCCTTTTCTTGAAGTCTATTTTATTTAGTATTAATCTAGTTTCTACTATAGCCTTCTTTTTTTATTTTTATTTTTGCTTTCTTATTCTTACTGTTGCATGGTATATCTTTTTCCATTCCTATACTTTCAATCTATCTGCATTTCTACATTTAAAGTGCTTGTCCGTCCTTCCTTCCTTCCCTCCCTCCCTCCCTCCCTCCCTCCCTCCCTCCCTCCCTCCCTCCCTCCTTCCTTCCTTTCCTCTCTTCTTTCTTTCTTTTTTAGATGGAGTTTTGCTCTTGTTGCCCTGCTGTAGTCCAGTGGTGCAATCTTGGCTCACTGCAACTTCTGCCTCCCGGTTCAAGCAATTCTCTTGCCTCAGCCTCCAGAGTAGCTGGGGCTACAGGCCTGTACCTTGCTAATTTTTGTGTTTTTAGTAGAGACAAGGTTTCACCACGTTGGCCAGGCTAGTCTCGAACTCCTGACCTCAGATGATCTGCCTGCCTCGGCCTTCCAAAGTGCTGGGATTACAGGTGTGAGCCACCATGCTCGGCCCTAAAGTGCTTTTCTTTTAGATAGCATATAGTTGAGAATTGCATTTTTATCCATTCTGACATCTCTGCCCTTTAATGGGTATGTTTAGGCCAGCACTAACTAACAGAACTTTTTATACTGTTAGAAATATTCTAACAGTACTGTGCAATAGGGCAGCTATTAGTCACATGTAACTTGAACAATTAGAATGTGGCTAGTGTGACTGAGGAACTGAAGTCTTAATCTTATTTAATTTTAGTTACTTTTAATTAATGTAGCCACAAGTGGCTAGTAGCTACCATTCTGGATACTGCTAAAGGTTTAGGTCATTAACATTTAATGTAATTTTTATTCTGGTTGAATTTAGGTCTACCATTCTGCTATTTGCTTTCTTTTGGTTCCCCCTGTTTTTTTTTTTTTTTTTAATTCCTCTGGTTCTCCTTTCTTACCTTTTAAAAATTATTTGGATACTTTTTATAATGTCAGTTTAATTTTAATTTGCTAAACTGTATCTCTCTGCATTACTATTATATATTACTGTTTGTTCTAGCTAGGGATTACAATATACATCCCTAACTTTGAAGTCTACTTTGAGTTAATATTGTGCCATTTCACTTAAAAATATAGAAACCTGCAACTGCATAGGTTTATATATGTTACATATTCCACTGTAAAATTTTGTGATATTTGTTTTATTCACTTCATTTTTTTTTGAGACTGAGTCTTGCACTGTCGCCTGGGCTGAAGCAGTGGTGCAGTCTCGGCTCACTGCAATCTCTGCCTCCTGGGTTCACGCTGTTCTCCTGCCTCAGCCTCCCGAGTAGCTGGGATTACAGGTGTGCATCACTGCACCAGCTAATTTTTCTGTATTTTAAGTAGAGATGGGGTTTCACTATGTTGGCCAGACTGGTCTCGAACTCTTGACCTTGTGATCTGCCTGCCTTGGCCTCCCAAAGTGCTGGGATTACAGATGTGAGCCACTGTGCCCAGCCTTAGTCACTTTAAAGAAAGAGAAAAAAACAGTTTTCTATATCATCTACATATCTACCTTTTTTTGTCATTTATTCCTTCCTGAGTTCACATTTCATATGGTATTATTTCCCCTCAGCCTCAAGAATTTCCTTTAGCATTTCTTGCAGTACATGTCTACTAGCAATGAATTGTCTTAGGTTCCATTTATCTAAGAATGTGTTTATTTTGCCTTCATTTTTAAAGGATATTTTCACTGGATGTAGATTTTTGGGTTGACAGGATTTTTTCTTACAGTATTTAAATTATGTTGTATTATTTTCTGATCTCCATTGTTTGTGATGAGAAATCTATGATCATAGATTGTTGCTTTGTCTTACTGCTTTAAGATGTTCTGTATCCTTGATTTTCAGCAGTGTGACTAAATGTATGTAGGTATGGTGTTGTCAAAAAATTTGTCCCACTTGCAGTTTGCAGGATCTTCTTGAATCTATACACTTATTTCATTGACCAAATGTGAGGAAATTTTGACTGTTGCTTCTTCAAATGTTTTTTTTTTCTGACCTATTCTCTTTTCCTCATCTTTTAAAACTTCAGTTGCACATACGTTAGAACTTTTGATATTATCACACAGTTCCTTGTGACTCTGAGTATTTTTTTAAGTCTTTATCTTTCTTATTTAAGTTAGGTGTTTCTTTTGCTCTCTCATTATTTTCACTTAAACTTTAAAAAAATTCATTCTGTGGCTGGCATGGTGGCTTATGCCTGTAATCCCATCACTTTGGGAGGCTGAGGTGGGTGGATTGCTTGAATTCAGGAGTTCGAGACCAGCCTAGGTCACATGGTGAAACCCTGACTTTGCTAAAAATACAAATGTCAGCTGGGCATGGTGGCACATGCCTATAGTCCCAGCTACTCAGGAGGCTGAGATGGGAGAATTGCTTGAATTGAGAGGTGGAGGTTGCAGTGAACCGAAATTGCACCACTGCACTCCAGTCTGGGCAACAGAGCAAGGCTCCATCTAAAATAAAATTAAAAAAAAATTTATTAAACCCAACCAATGAATTTTTTTTCTTTTTTACTTCAGGTAGTGTATTTTACTTATAGAATTTATTAATTTTTTTTTTTTTGAGATGGAGTTTAGCTCCTGTTGCCCAGGCTGGATGCAATGGCGTGATTCTGGCTCACTGCAACCTCCACCTCCTGGGTTCAAGTGATTCTCCTGCCTCAGCCTCCCAAGTAGCTGGGATTACAGGCATGCACCACCATGCCCAGCTAATTCTGTATTTTTTTCTTTTTTTGTAGAGATGAGGTTTCTCCATGTTGGTTAGGCTGGTCTCAAACTCCCAACCTCAGGTGATCTGCTCACCTCAGCCTCCCAAAGTGCTGGGATTACAGGCTTAAGCCACTGCTCCCAACCTGCTTCCAGAATTTGTTTGAATCTTTTTAATGGTTTTTGCTTCTCTGCTGAGGTCTTTCACTTGTCTTTGATTTGAAGCATATATTTTTTTTCTTCCTTGAATGAAGTTATAATAGCCGCTTTAAAATATTTGTCTGCTAATTCTAATATCTGGGTTATATCAAGATTGTTCTTATCTGGGCTGAGCTGGAGTTAGCTCCTCACTATGGGTTAATCTCAGATCTGTTCTGTATATATTTATTCTGAATCCCAGGATAGGGGGATGTTACTACTCAGGGAAAGTTCTTCTCATGGCCATGACAGAGAGAAAAGAGGACAAGCCCAAGAATGTAATTATATTTCAAGTCCTTACTTGCTTTACTTATTTATGTATTGAGACAAGGTTTCCACCCAGTCTGGAGTTCAGTGGTGCAATCATGGCTCACTGAAGCCTTGACCTCCTGGGCTCAAGTGATTCTCCTGTCTCAGCCTCCCAAGTAGCTGGACTATAGGTGTAAACCACCATACCTGACTCATTTACTAATTTTTTTTTTTTTTTTTGGTAGCAATGCAGTCTTACTATGTTTCCCAGGCTGGGTCTCTAACTCCTGGGCTCAAGTGATCCTCCCGCCTTGGCCTCCCAAAGTGCTGGGATTATAGGTATGAGCCACCATACCCAGCCCATTTTGCTTCTTTTAGGTCTGAGTTCAAACATGTTACGAAATGGTTGCTAAGCACAGATGATTTAAGTCAAGTTTTCTGGCTTCCTTGTCAAATGTCCTAGAAACTTTCTCCAGGAAGACTTGTGAGACATCTCTTTGTGACACCATGATGTCTATTCCTCAGCTTCCTAAAGTAGGAGGGGGTAGATTTTTCTGATTTGATTTTTTTTTTTTTTTAAAGGCTTAGTTGAGTAGTTTGGACCTGGTAAAATGTACTGAGGAAGATTTTTAAAAAATTACCCTGGAGTGCTTAAAGCCAGAACCTGAGCAAGACTATAAGGGTATGTGACACAACAAAAAATAAATATTTGATCTTTGTCCTTGGGTTCCTGACACACAGCTCTTAAAATCCTTGGAATCTCTGGAGTGATGAGTATATTTTGCTTGGTAATGAGATTACTGGTGGCTGGGGGGTCCCTAGATAACTGCAGGATGAAGGTTGGCCTCTAGAAAGACCAAAATGTGATTGAAGGGTTGGAACTTTTAGCCTCACCTCCAGACCTCCAGGGAGGGGAAGGCAGCTAGAGACTTCACCAATGGCTAATGACCTAATCAATCATGGAAACTTCATAAAGCCCCTAAACAATGGGTATCAGAGCGCTTCCAGGTTGATGAATACATCTAGTGGGGGAGGTTGGCAACTCCAACTGAGACAGAAGCTCCAGTGTTCAGGACCCTTCTGAAGGTATATAATTTTCCCTCATATACCTTTTCATACTACAGAAAGTGAAAAGACTTCTCTACCCCCCAAATGTTTCTTTTCTTGCCTGTAACAATGCCCAGATTTTCACCATTTTGTAGCTCATTCCTTTGCAACTTGACAATTTTTTGAAGCCCTTAATAATATATACTAAGTGCAAATGACCCTCACATGGGTAATGCTTTAGGTCTTGCTAACATTTTAAGGAAGAAAGTTGTCTCATGGAGTTGGATTTGCTGTTCATTTGTATCCTTTATAATAAGCCAGTAATAGTAAGTAGAGCACTCTCCTGAGTTCTGTAAGTCGTTTCAGCAGATTATCAAACATGAGGAGGGAGTTGTAAAATTCCCTTGAATGTATAGTTGGTCCAGTGCAATTGGAATCTGAAGTGCGGGCAGTGTTGTGGGATGGAGCCCTTGACTTGTGGGATCTGATGCAAACTCCAGTAGAGTGTCAGCATTGAATTGCATTGAATTATAGGCACTCTAGTGGTGTTGGAAAGTTGGAGAAGTGGTGTTGGAAAAGATCCCGTGCATTTGGTGTCAGAAATGTTGTGAGTGAAAACAGTTTGAAGGGTGACAAAGGTGTCTTGCATTCTTCCTAGCTTTCTTTGCATTTCAATTTCCATTTCTCCTCTCCCAGGCCCTTATCTTCTCTATGCAAATGT